>NC_080851.1:24071676-24710647 GCF_030435755.1 Ochotona princeps
GTGCAAAGCAAGAAACTTCTGCCTGGCATGGGCTTGCCAGATTCTTCACAGCTCGGAGTGGTCTATAATTCAAACATTCAGTATAACTTTCAGTTTCCTCTTCCCAATTTTTAAAGAAAAATAAAGTGGTTGCAATCAAAGTCTACAAATGGAAAAGATATGGAGAACCAATCTTACTGCGTGGTCACAACATGACAAACTTTCTCAGCAAACATTCACATCTAATTCTGAAAAAGACACTGGAAGGTATGTGCTAACAATCCCTCTGAGAAAGAGAAAACTGGCTCAAGAAATGCAGACTTGACCAAAACTGAAAGGGAAATGTGCCTCCACGGTGGCACAGCACACTAATCTTCCACCTGGAGCACTGGTACCCCATATGAATGCCAGTTCTTGTTTCAGAGGCTCCATTTCCAATCCAGCTTCCTGCTTTTGTCCTGGGAAAGTGGTGGAGGGTGGCCTAATTTCTCGGGACCCTGTACTCACATGGGAGACTTGGAAGAAGCTCCTGGTTCCCAATTTTAAACTGGCTCAGTTCTGGCCATTGCAGCCATTTGTGGAATGAACCAGCAGATGGAAGATTTCTCTCTCTCTCTCTCTCTCTCTCTGTAACTCGCTCAAGTAAAAATAAATCTAAAAGCAAAGGGGGGAGAAAGAAAAGCAGATATGCGTCCAGGTTCGTTCTTAAACTGATGTCTGAGCCCAAAACAGAAGTTTCTGTTACCTGATCAGGCAGTTCGATCAATCAACTGATACTAGTGAAATTCATGTTTATTGTATATGAGATGCTCCATCTCACCCACAGATTTTTCTTATCGGCCGCAGATTTTGCCTGAGTGTTTTGTGTTCTTTTCAAAGTTGCTGATACAGGGATTAGCTCCCAGAAAGACTAGCTTAGGGGCTAAACTTCACTTTGCCTACAAAGTAGCTTGTCTAACCTCTTGGAGCATCAGCTTCCTTTTCTAAGAAACAGGACAATGATTTTCTCTCCTGGGATCATATCTGGACTAGGAGACAATAGCTGTACAAACAGTCGCAATCCCTACACAACTTTCCACAACTGCAGGGGATTACCAGCATTGCTCCTGCATTGCCTGCATCAATAGCAAGAGAATCCCCTCACCTCTTTGCCAAACTCATCAGGAAGATGGTCCGATCTGCTCGAAATGCAAATGGAAAATGGGTCACCTTGCCTCTTAGAAAAGCTACTCCGACTTCAGTTTGAAAAGAACAAGAAGAAAACAAAGCATCTGACCAGCCTTCAGTCCCAGGCAGGCAGGGGCAGCTGAATTCCCCACAGTGGAAACATCCAGGTATTTGTTCCAGGGTCAGGAGCAAATGTTGTTTGTGCCAAGAGAGCCACATCTCAGGTATTTCTTTGATGGTATCCTTAATCATGGTAGCTCTTCTTCAATTACTCTAACATCACCACACCTGAAGCAAACACTGGTCAAGTCTCTATGAAGTACCCAGGCTCTAGAGTTAGAAGAGTGAATGAGACCAAGATCACTGGCATATCTTCCGGTAGGGAGCGAGAACGAATACATCAGTAACCACATAGCGAATCAGTTTAAGGTGATAAACAGGTCGAAAGGAAACCTGAGAAGATGATGGGAATGCATCCAGCAAAGGCTTGGTAGGAAGTCCTTCAAAAGGGCACTCAGGAGAGGCCCTCTGGGGAGAGGAGAATTCATCATCGAGGAGATATCCAGGTGAGCTGAGATCCCCCACTTTTACCATACATGTTCTGCACTTCATAAGTAACATCACAAGGTGCTTTCCAGTGAGATTTGGGCCAATGGGAAGCAACAATGGGCAGAAGCAGGGAGAAGCTGGGACCTAGTTTATCTTTCTCTTCCTTGGCTTAGGGGGCTCCTGGGACACAGAGGTGGTATATCCTCAATGATTCCAGCTCTTACTGGGTTCCAAGAAGATAGCTTCTCCTACTCCATCCTACTAACTCTGATCAAAGAGCTAGTAATGACTTCTCACTGTTGCTGCTCCTAGGTTTTTCCCTTCCCTTAGTATTAAGGGGCGTGAAACCTTTTTTCTGCCAAGGGCCATTTGGATAATTATAACATTATTTGTGGACCACACAAAAATATCAACTTAAATATGAGTCTGCTATCAATGTATCACATTTTAAGTGCTACTTACAGTTGTTTTGGCAGGACCCAATCAAATAATTTCACAGGCTGACAATCCTCATCCCCTGTGACCCTATTCACATGTGGATCATTCCATTATTGTCTCTGTATTTTTTTAAAAATGAATGTTTTCTGCTTCTTGCTACAATCTGGATTAATATAAGAGCACTTTAAAGGTCTGGTGCAACAGCTTAGTGGCTGAATCCTCCCCTTGGATGTGCCAGGATCCCATATGGGCACTGGTTTATGTCCTTGCTGCTCTTCTTCCCATCCAGTTTCCTGCTTGTGGCCTGGGAAAGCAGGGGAGGATGGCCCTAAGTCTTGGGACCATACACCCACATGGGAGACCTGGAGGAAGTTCCTGGCTCCTGGCTTTGGATCGGTGCAACACTGGCCATTGTGGTCACTTGGGGAGTCAATCAGCGGACAGAAGATCTTCCTCTCTGTTTCTTCTCCTCTCTACATATCTGACTTGCCAATAAAAATAAAATAAATCTTAAAAAAAGAGCATTTCAAAATATTCATGGAAATTGGACTTACAAGGTAAGTTCATTGTGGTGTAAAAAAAATAAACTATGCATAGTTTCTTAATAATATTCCTTTCCCATGAACTTTTGGGAAAACTTTTCTATACCTCCCGACTTTGAAGAGATACAGCATTCTGGGTAGGGGGTGATATCTCTGTTTTCTGAACAAAATAAAAATAATGAACAGCTTTTTGTGTGATTAAAGATTACAAAGCATTTGTATACAGATTATTTAACTCTCATGACAACATGAATAGTTTGAATAGGTATTACCTCCCTTTGATAAACAAAGTTCCCAAGGCTCTGAGAAGCAAACACCTAACCAAAGGGGAATTGGCATAGTGCACAGTAGAGCCCAATTTTAAACCTGGTTCCTGACTCCAAGTCAAGTCAGTTCCCTTAGGAGCTGCTTCCTAAATCCACATCCAGACACCTGCAGACAGGAGGTAAACAACCTGGGGATATTTTGCAGGGCCCAGCACACTAGCTGCAGAGACCCGCAGAATTTGCCAATCACAACAAATCACCAATGAAAATCTTTAGCTCTGCCAGAGTCACACAGATCTTCAGATGCATAGGTGCTTCTCTAATAGTGAAAGTGAGCAACACCAGGGTTAAAGCCTTTAAAAAAGATTTATTTATTTTTCTTTGAAAGGAAGATTTACAAAGCGACAAAGAGGGAGAGAAAGTGATCTTCCACTTGCTGGTTCACCCTCAAAATGGTCACAATGACCAGAGCTGAGGTGAAAAAAAACTAAGAGCCAGGAGCCTCTTCCAGTCTCCTACCTGGCAGCAGGGCCCCAAGGACTTGTGCCATACTCTGCTCTTGTCCCAGGCACATCAGCAGGGAGCTGGATCAAAACAGGAGCAGTTGGGACTTGAAGCAGTGCCCGTATGAGATGTCAGCACCACAGATAGAGACTTAACTTATTACACCATGGTGCTGGCCCCAATGTTGAAAACTTCAAGTTAGGAAACTCATATGATCATACCCCAGAATCTGACACTTGTGCCCTTCCTTTGCTCAGAACATCTTTCTCCTAATAGACATGAGTCATCGTGAGTCACCTTAAAGGAAGTGGAGAGGCTAAATATTTCTAAGAACCATTTGATTAAAAATTATTGATGGAATTGCTTTGAAATTGTGATAAATACCATAGACAAACAATATTTCAAAGTTGAGGCTTTTCTGGAAATGATTTTCTTCAAGGGAGACACACTTTTGTACTTATAAGACCATCTTTATGAACAACCTAGCATGGGTCTGGGACTGACAGCAGAATTCATTTCTAAAAGTGGATTAAGCCACAGACAAGTTGTTTTTAGCAGTAGATCATTCCTCCCAACACTTCCTTGCTAACTTATCATTTGCAGTTTAAAATATCTCCAGGCACCTCTGCAGTACACCAACACTTAGTCCTCTGGGGGCTCACAAGCCAGATTGAACATCTGGATTTCTCAGCGAATCTTAAAGGTCACCAGATACAGAGTGGGAGAAGCCGATGCATAGATGGGCACGTGGCAACATGCAGTCAGGGAGACAAACTGCTCCTGCTGGCCCGGGCCAGTCGCTGAGTGCTTTGGCACATCACACCACATGGATATCTGCTGAAGGATGAATTGTTATATGGCTTTGCAAAAAGTCAGTGTTTCCATTTCTTTCTTTCACACTTGGCATTTTGGAGCCTGCTGTCAGGATTCACACCGATTTTTTGGCTGGGTTTCTACAGCCTTCCCCCTACCCCCTCTACTACAGTGGAGCTTAACGAAAAATAGCACAAAGAGATTGTTAAGAATAAAGAAAATCATGCTCCAGATGGTTTTAAAGAACTCTAAACTGACCCAGAGCCCAAGAAAAGGCCTTCCACTTATAAAACATTAAGGAAAGTGTTATTTTTTCCATGCAGTTATAAAAACAACGACCACAATTTTCTGTATGTCCTTAAGAATGTACCCTAGCATGTACATATATGTACAAGCATGTGTACTTGCACGTCTATGAAACAATGAGATTCTTGTCCTATCTCTCGAGCCCACAGAATTTGCAAATAATAATTTATGATGGTCCAAATCTTTGACTGCTACTCCAACCAAAAGCATCTAAAGAAAAAAAAAAGTTAGGCAAATGTAGTTTCCCAATCACAGAAATTTCCTGAGCAATACACTCTGGGAAGCAAGCACTTCCTCGTAGTGTACTGTACATACACTGAGGTAGACATCTCCCAGACAAAGTGAAATGTGGGAAAGGATGAGCCCTGCAGGAGCCTGAGCAGCTGTACTGGTAATGTGCCTGTAATTACATGGCACCTAAACTCAAACAGACTTAAGCAGAACAGTAAGTGAGCAGGATTTAACAGAGGGCCTCTGGGGCATTGCACTGAAGGAAGGCAGCAGGACCCCCAAGGACTCAGCAGCAGCATCACAGCTTTCCATCCTTCCATCCTTTAGATCTTCCTGCTTGTTTCTGACTTCACTTGCACCTGATGCACACACTTTTTCTCCAGGGAGCAGCCACAGTTAGCTTGGAGTTCTCTTACAGAAGGAACAGAATCTTCCTTGTTGGCTCCAGTTAGAATTATTCCCAGGACGTCATCTGCTAAGTTTCCCTTGGGTCACAGATTCTTCCCTTGACCAATCAGCAGATCCAAGTAAATGTTGACTGTCCTGCCCGGGTTCTCCAGGAATATGAGATTGGGGTTGGTACACAAATCGGCCACAGTTATAGACTGCAGCAATCACAGGTGGCACTGGAGGAAGTGCACAGCACTGATAAGAACCAGCGTCCACCCCAGCAGCCATGAGAAACCTTACTGGTTGAATTGCCTTCTGATTATGACCCTTAACTTCCCCAGTTGTATTTATTCAAAGGTAGGCATAAGTTCCATAGTTAGTGGCAGACTTCTCCTTGCTTGAGAAGTGAACCGCACACTGTGGCTTACATATATCACCTGGCCTGGTATGCCACCTCACCAACCATGCTGTTGTACCCCCTCTGTCTGCTGACACTGTTCTCCTCTTGGGTCCTATAGCACCACAGGATCATTCTCTCCTATAGTCCTCATGCAGTTCATTCATCTGCCTGTCACAGGTTTGCACAGTTCAGATCTTGTCACCTTTCAGGACTGAAGTTCTTGGGAACCTTCACAGGACACCTATTGAAGAAAGCCTTGTTCTCTTTTCTGTTTATCAGAACACCAAGTTGTAACTGATGAATTCATTTGCTTACTTGTTTACACAGCCTTTTCCTCTGCATTGTAAGCTCTTTAAGGGCAGGTAGCATGTCAGATTCCTCCATCACATCCCAGCATCTGTGATGACTGTCTGTAGAAGGGATTCAGGAGGTACTCACTGGAGGTGTGGGTATATAGATAGATGCTACACATTTGGGACACAGCAGCAAGAAAGAAACAGCTCAGTGAAGCTCAACCCAGAAGGTATGAAGCAGGGATATGAAGGGTGGCTATCAATCGGCCAGTTGCAGGACTCACACAGGGCTGCTGTGCTGTGAATACCAGCGAGCCTGGTTTACATGAACTACAACAACCAGGGCCCCCACAGCCGCCCAGTTTGGTCCATCTTAGGAACATGTGAATTAACCCATTGGGCTGCCTTGAATCCAACCACACTGCTTCTTTAACCTTCTGTGATGAAGCTTTATGAAATGATTTCCAATCCACTGCTTACCAAAGCTTTTCTAAACTGTAATAGTTTTAAAAAATTAAAAACTGGAAAGGGGGAAACAACAGAAGACTTAAAAATGAAAGTTCATGTTTGTAAATAAGTTGGAGACAAAATAAATCCCCCTGACCAGTTCCTATGAAAAACATACAAACATTTAACTGCTTACCTTGCCCTCCAAGAACCATTTATAAAGTGGCACTCTCAGCACACTACTCCAGAAAGAATCAAATCAAAGTAAAAACTCAGACACCGTGTGAGGCCATTCATGGCCCTTCTGTTAGGCCTCACAGTAACCCCAAGAGAGGAGCAAGTGAGTAAGGGAGGCAGCTTGGTTAGACCATAGTCGGACACTGTCTTAACTGACAAGATTCAAATTGTGTCATCATAGACTTATTATATTGATTTTGACTTTTAGTGTGTATTAAAATGCTATTTTGTTAACTACTGAGGGTTTTTGTGCCCTTGGACTTTCATGGTCAGGGTAAATTCTTCATTTACTTTTCTTTCACCCCAGCTGTGGGATATAACATAAAATTTACTATTAGATGTAGGGAAATTAGGGTTAATTATTCAATATCAGCAAATAAGTGGCTGAAACCTTAACAGAGGTCTAATCCCAAATCTAAACCTTTTCCACTGCGCTACATATCTCTTTTGCTGAACAGTCACTATTCACTAATTCATTAACTAGCAATGTCATCAAGGTTCAACATTAAGTGACTGCTACATGTGTAGCTGGGAATGAATATGTCTGGAGAAGTAGCTAGGTAGTTTGGACATTGAAAGTAGAGCTGAGGATTATGGATTTTATCTATTGTTACTGGGGCATTCTTGATGTGACATGATTTCTACCTTTAGGAAGTTCCCACTGACAGCAGTGAAATGAAAGGGGGTGCTGGAGTGGGCAGAACCTGAGGCAGGGGCCAAGAGAGCAGAAGAAAGTGTGGTCCAGGGGAGAGACAAAAAGGAAATCGACAACACTAGTCACCCTGAAAAGGATTCTTTTCCTTGGCTTGGTGAGAATTCAGGAGAAGAATAAATTCGCCCAGCAGCCCCCAGGCCGGACCCCACCAGGCCCACTGAGTGAAGGAAAGACAGAGCCAAGGTCTATTGGAGCAGCCAGGCAGCATGTCACTGTGTGTGGGGGGAGGGATCGAGAGCAAAGCAGAATGATGAGAATCTGGAGTGGAGGAGACGGGTACAGGGAGACATGGAAGCACGCGAAACTGGTCCACGAGGGAGCAGACGGCAGGCAGCAGCTGCGTGCTTGAGGACAGGAGGAAGGAGGAAGGCAGAGTGGGCGGAAACAGCAGTCTGCTTCTCAGAGGCACTAAAATTGTCCCTGCCACTTGGCAGGAGTCAGTTCAGACGTCGCAGATCCAAGAGCCTTGTCCTTTCCTCATTCACATACCACACGAGGAGCCAAGGGACTGTGCGTCATGTGCTCAACGATTCCTCGGTCAGTATCAGCATCACCCTTGGTGTTTTAAGCCATCAGAGCTTGGTTTATCAAAGTGATGGAGATGGCAATGACTTATTTCTGCCAGAGAAGACTTTGGGAATTTATCCTGGTTAAAAAAAAAGTTTATAAAATGCAGTTCAGATACGCCTGATATCATTTAAGGGAAAGTGATTTAGAATCTGAATAAATGTACAATGGATACTGTGACTCAATCTTTAGACATCCTAAATAATACTCTTTTCATTGTTGACCATTTGTATAATAAAAAAGACCTTTTATGCTATGAACATTTTATACTTTCCGAAGTTTTTTCATCTCCCAATATACATCAATCTTTCCAACAGTTCTGTTGAACAGAAACAGCTAGGATTATTATTCCCAGTTTACAAAAGTGAAAGCTGAAATCCAGAGAGATACTTTCCCAAGGACAGTTGTGTGTTAGGTGGTTAAGCTGGCCCCAGCAGCCAATCTTGTACCCAAGTTTTATTGTATGGCTTTACTAGACGTGCATTAGGACAATCCTCTTGTACTCATTCAGGGATCTACTGGAGAACAGTTGTTTTACCAACTTTAGGATCATATATTTCCCATGAGACACAGCTTCAAAGCCATGGATTTAGAGATAAATGTTTTAGATTCCCTTTCCCTGTGTCTTATCCCCGTGTTTTCGGGGAAAAACACTAATCCATGAAGTCTGTTTTATTAGCTGCAAAGGGTTGCAGCTATAACTATCTCATTGGGTTGCTGTCTAATGTTATTGTTCAGCAGAAAACAGAGGGCTAAGGAAAAGGGATTCAGGATCTAGAAAACATGATCAGGGCACAAAAAGAAGAAGCTGAAGGCATTTAGGGTCCTATGGAAGAGCAGGACCAAGTAAAGTAGATGAGTATGGATGGGGGAACTGAAGAATGCAGTCTAAATTAGCATGACTCCAACAGGACCTGGAAGATGGAGAGTTACATGTACTTATTCCACTCCTCGGGGCCACTACTTTTTAAAAAAATATTTATATTTACTGAAAAGGCAGATATACAGAGTGGAAGATCTGCCCCAAGTGGCAGCAACAGCCAGAACTGAGCCAATCTGAAACCAGGAGCCTCTTCGAGGTCTCCCATGTGGGTGCAGGGTCCCAGGGTTTTGAGCCATCCTGGACTGCTTTCCCAGGCCACAGGCAGTGAGCTGGATGGAAAGCGGGGCTGCCAGGATTAGAACCAGCGCCAATATGGGATCCCAGCGCATGCAAGGCGAGGACTTTAGCCACTAGGCTACCACGCCGGCCCTTGTCACTACTTTTAAACTATCTAGGAGATGTTGGAAACTGCCACATACATTGGGGATACTCAGTGAGGAGAGAGAGGTTGGGTTGCCCCTGGAGATCCACCTCCTTGCCTTTGGCAGGCAGATGTTAACTCATGGCACCCTGGTTCATGGCCACAGGGCTCTGGAAGATCTGCCTTTCTAATGAGGCCACTTCCCTAGCAGGAAGTTTCCACTTCACATAGTCACCCCTGCTTGCCCTTAGACATATGCAGACTATCACAAGTGGGAGCTTCTCTCTGCCAGAGCCCATTTATAATAAACCTGATATAAGCATTGTTCTCTGTGTGATAACAAACCTTAGAGGATCATAAACAAGCAATCACTCTTCTCTTGTGCTATTTAGCTTGTGTTTCTATCGCGTGATATGGTAGTGAGTGTGTTTACTGTAGAATACAAAGACACTGTTCCCATGAGGTTAACATTGTTGTCAATGAGGCAGACAACAAGCAATTAAGTACAATAGACTATGTTACTGAATCCTCCCAACTTCATCATAATTGTCCAGGTTTGAGCCCCTCCAGGCAAGGATTTACTGTTCTCATCCACAATATCCAAGACACAGACCTGAGCTTTCTTTCCCTCACACCGTGCAAAGCCAAATGGTTGGGGTCTTGTCAGAGACAGTTTGGGAACCCCAAGTTCTTTCAATGTCCAAGTTGGTGATGGACTGATCCTGCTAGCCTCCCAGGAAGACCTCTAAATTGTCACTACTTTGGGGCAGGAGCATATTTACATATTCCAGGAGTCTGGACCTTGAGCCAACTCAGTGATCAGTGCACTGTGAGGAATCATATGGCAAAGGTCTTGACTCTGGTTTGTGAAGAGCCTGCACATTAGGAAGCAGAAACGAATGCAAGTGGTTGAGATGGTTTTCTTCACATTCCTGGCTCCTATCGCCGGTGCTCTTGGCTTCTCCTATGGGTTCTGATTATTATCCACAGGCTTGAGGGATTCCCGAAACCTCTGTCCCCAGCCAAAGTATCCCTTCTGAGCGCCAGAGCCATCCATCTGCTGCTGTTAAGTATCTCCACATGCATTCTAGAGGCACTGAAAATTTTTTTCTCCCTTTTCAGTCTTCACTTAAACAGTTACCATCAATCCTACTGCTTAGGCTAAGAACCAAGAATCAATCACCTTCAATTTTTCCCTTACCCTTTCTTCCTACAGTCAATCTGTCACCACGCTCTGCCAAGTCTTTCATTTCTGGCCTCATATTCTCTCTCTTCACGCCCCCTCTTGCCTTAAATCCTGCCCTATCTCTCAGAGCTCATGCTTACAAAAGTTTGCTGGCTGGTGTTAAAGAAAAACTCCTAACTCTTGCTGAGGACAGTAAGACTTTATTTGGGGGAGGATGAGTGTGTGATAAGTGTAAGTCTGCTGCAAAGGGATTTCACGGCAGGGGAGCCTGTTGGTCAAATACACAAGAGTGAGGATTTATAACCAAGGAGCTGAGTGGGGGAGAGGGGGTGTCAGTGAATAAAAACCAATCACTAAGAAAAAGCACCAGGGATGTATTGGTCAGCTTCTTGTCACTACAACATACACATAAAAGGAGCTTTTTGGGCAAGAAGAAAGCTTATTTACATGGCACATCAGGTGATCCCATTAGTCTGGTGTCTGACAAGAGCGGTAGGTGGCAGAACATGTATGAGGGAGGATTGTTCGGTGAGTCAAGAAGCAGAATAGGCAGAAAGCACTTCCTGCTTCCGCGTCCATGTGTTCTCTGCAAAACCATCATGAGCCCACCAGGCCCCACCCCAGCAACCTCATCCAGTCCCATCATCCCCCAAAACACATTCCCTACAGACACCATAATTAGATCACACCTCCACTCTTAATCTGTTAACTTTAATCAGCATGAATGTAAATTTGGGGGTTTAAATGTCTGCATGAGTTTGGGAAATCAGATTCTGTTCCACCACAACAAGTGGTAGGAGGCATTCTGGCTTTACTGATCTGTTAGGTTCATTGTTAACAGCAGGCCAGGGTAGCCAGATATCCAGGGTGTTGGGTTAGGAGCTTCATCAGCCAGCAAGAGTTGTTACAGAGTATGGAGGAGGTACTATCTCTGTATTAATCCAGCAGGATGGCATTACACACTAACATGGATTACTCACCAGTTCCCCAAGGCTTGCAAGAAAGGGCTAAGACTCACACTCACCTCAGCTATTGCTCCTCCATCTCCTTTTTCTGGAACGTGTTGATCTCAGGTCCTATAGACTCTTCCCAATCTCCCAATTGCCATGTTGGAGCTGAGTCTGTAACCCCTTCCTATGTTTCTGCTATCAGCCTGAGGAATCCATACTCTCTTATATGACCAAGCATCATGCATCATTGTTAAAATACATTTCCAACTCCCAGGAGGCATTCTGTCTTTACTGATCTGTCAGGTTCATTGTTAATGGCAGGCCAGGTTAGCCGGATATTCAAAGTGTTGGGTTAGGAGCTTCATCAGCCAGCAAGAGTGGTTAGAGAGCCGGGAGGAGGTATTATCTCTGTATTAATCCAGCAGAACTCATCAAGACCAAGAAAAGTTTGGGCTCTCAAAATCTTAGAAAGGTATATTTTAGTTTTCATTACATGCTAATTTCCCACTAGGCTGTTTGTATCATTAGGGTCTAGAAGTTGATAACTTTTAATAGTATCAATAAAACGACAATAAAGAACCTTAACATCTGTTACTGTTTTCCAAGCAGCAAGATCATCTCCTCCAGAATCCTGTTCTATAAAGTTAATCATTAACCCATTTCACAGATGGAGAAACCGAGGCAAAAGTGTTCACTGATTAGGCCATTATCACATAGCTAGTACATGCTACCACTGAGCTTCAAACTCAAGTTCAGAATTCTTGCTGTTTACCACTAAGCTTTGCGGCACCAAAAAGGCAACTCTAAAGACAGGATATAGCTTGATTAGATGAATATTCAAATATAGGCATACATAGGCTTTAGACCTCACATGTGAGATGTTTATATGCCTAGGCTCAATATCCACCTTGGACTCCTCATTCCAGCTTCCTACTGCAAGGTAGGACTGATGGGCCAAGAGACTGGATTGATGCTCAATATGGGAGTCTTGGATTGAGTTCCCAGCCTACGCCTTACTTAGGCCCAGACCCAGCTTCTTTCTAGTACTGGCATTTTGGACATTTGAGGCTTGGACTAGTAGATTAATGACACTTCACTATCTCCCTGCTTCTCAAGTAAATCAACTTTTTTAAAAAAAGACTTATTTATTCTACTTGAAAGTAAGTAAGAGTTACAGAGAGAGACCGGGAAAGATGCAGAGAGAGATCTTCCATCCTCTGGTTCACTCCCCAAATGGTTACAATGGCTGGAGCTGGGACAATCTAAAACTGGGAGGCAGGAGATTCTTCTGGGTCTCCCATGTGAATGCAGGAGCTCAAGGCCTTAGGGCATCCTCCGATGCTTTCCCAGGCCATTAACAGGGATCTAGATCCAAAGTGGAGCAGCCAGGAGTAGACCCAGTGCCTACACGAGCTGTCGGTGCCACAGAGGCTTAGCCTGTTCTGCTGGCCCCATAGATCAATTTTTGAAAGATGTAAATACATAAAACACAAGGCAAACAGTGGCAAGGATAGTGATGATGTCTAAGACAAAACTCTGTGATATAACTCAGAAAAAGCACAGAAGGGGATGACATGTACATCTATGCAGAGTCAAGTGGGTGACAGAGACAGCAGTGCAGACAGACAGGACTCAGCGAGAGGGCAGCACCTTCAGGGGAATGCTCTGCCCTCATATTCTCTCTGCAGAAGCCAAGTATGGCTGCAGAAGTACAGAGCAATCCTTAACCCTCATGAAGAAGTCAGTAATGTTCTCAAGATTCCCCATGGGGTGACAGAACTGCTTATGCCCCTGTGTCATGCACCACAGATCTTTAGGTGGCATATAGCACAGTGACAATGAGCCTGGCGTTGGTGTCAGGAAAGCAGACACAACATGGATCAGCTTTTCCCATTCCATAACCATGAGTCCTTCAGCGCAGCATTCAGTGCTCTGACCATCACTTCTCATCTTACTCTGCTTGGGCCAGATGCTGAAGTGCTTCAACAAGACATGCATTTCTCACCATTCTGGAAGCTGGAAGTTCAAAGTGTAGGTGTCAGAATCTCATTTTCTGGTTGAGGGCTCTCCTCCTGGCGCGTGGAATACCACCTTCTTACCATGTCTTCACACTGCCTTTCCTGTATGCGTGAAAAAGAGGGGCAGAGTGAGAGAGAAAGATCGTCCTCTTATCATCAAGCCGCAAATTCCATGAGGGCCCACCTCTTGTGACCCCTAATCTAACCTTATCTTCCTAAAGCCCCATCTCACACTGAGAGGGAGGGCTTTAACACATGACTGTGCCATAGTCCATGAAGCACGCATCGCAGATCATTTGGGAAACAAGGTTCAAGGAAGAAATACGTACTGACAAAGCACTTTACTAGAGTATTTGGCCTTGAAAATATTGATTTCCTAGATGTTATCTTTACCCCTGTCTTGGTGGTCTGCGGATTACCACGTGGTAACTTGCATTCAGTACTCTTCCAGACCTATGGTTGTGGGGAATGGGAAGGGCTGGACATTTCCATGTAGAGTTTCAAGCATTGTGCTGGACCTAAGCAAGCCAGGAGAAGGAGCAAAACATGCATAGTCACACCCTAACACGAGCCTAAGTGTCAAAATACATGTCACTGGTTTATTTGTCTTTGAACTATTTTATTTACTTGAAAGGCAGAGCAACAGAAAGAGAGAAATCTTCCAACTGCTGGATCAATCCCTGACTGCCCACAATAGCCAGGGTGGGGCCAGGGCAAAGCAGGAGCCAGGAACTCCACTTCAGTTTCTCATGTGGCTGACAGTGACCCATGTACCAGTGAGCCATCACCTGCTGTTACATCTGAGCATCACCAGGGTGCATATTAACAGGATGCAGGACTGGAAGCAGAGGCAACATTCAATCCCAGGCATTGTAATATGGGATACTGGAGTCCCAAGCAACAGCCTAACCCTGATACGCCACAATGCCTGCCCGTGAGGGCAGCTTCTGATAAGAAAATCTAAAAATGACCACATAGCACAGGGGACCTGGAGGGTCAAGAAGGAATAAGGAGAAAGGAAGGGACTGGTCTCCCATTCCTGCACCTCTAGATTCTTCACCTCCCAGAAAGAGAACACAGGAATCCAACTGCTTAACAAAGGAGATTTGTTTCTGTGCTTTCCTAATAAAACTCTGAGTGCTGGCCTGATTGTCGGCAGCTGAGCATTCCTCCCTTCACTCTTGGCCAAGCTAATAAGAAAAGCATCACATTTGTGAAGTTCAGACACGAATGTGATCACTCCCTGGACAGTAGAGGCAAGAGAAAGGGAGGCATTACTGGGAAGTTTTAAAACTCATCCTACTTTGAAATGCTCACGTAAGAATTGTCACAGGGGAACCCATGAAGGCTGTGGTTTCTCCTTGTTTTACACCACAGGGCTGAAAAGGGAGTTGAAAGAGATTAATTACGCTCCCTGCTAATCAATGCAAAGACATATTTTTCTGCTTCTCCATCTCATAATTTTTATTTCATCTAGTTTGGGCTTTTTTAGGGTTGCCAGATGTCCCAGTTTCTGTGGGACAATCCTGCGTTTTGAAGGTATGTCCCATCTGCTCTTGAAAATATTTCTGTTCACTGCTCTCTCGTCGACTGTAGGGTTTTTAGAGCTGCCAGCCAGAGTATGGCTGCTGGAGAGAAGATGATAAATTATTGTAACACTATAAAAAAATCACTCACATCCACCACTCCCCACCTCAGCAAGGATGTGAATTAATTCAGCAAGAAGGTTTGTCATGAAAGGTGAATCTCCAAGTCTCCATCTGGGAATTGGAAGCTCTTTCTGCTTTAGCTCTGTGAAGATGCAGACAGGGCAGGAAGGAATGTGTGGAGTGGTTTCTGGACTGGCCGTTGGAACAGCTGGCTCTACCATTTGCCTGACAGAGTAACTTTGTGCTGTTAGTGGAAAACGGAAGCTGGAGTTTGAGTACCTACTGCTTAATATGAGTTGCTTAAATAAAATATCCACAGGAAATAACTCATAGAAATTTTATAAAAGATGTTTTCTTTTTATAAAATGCCTATTATCATGTTGACAGCATAGCTTTTAAGTCCATTTGCTAGATAAGGGATGCTGCTGCTCAGATCCATGGAGTCCAGAACTCCCTGGGGCCAGCCCCCGTGTTTTTCCCACTGCAGATGTCTCACTTTGCTCATCTGTTAAGTAGGAAGGGTGATCGTTGTAAGCTTGGAACATTTCAGACACAAGTTGATGAACAAAGTCTCGAAAGCTCTTTTCCAAGGACAGCTATTTGCATAGTATTTAAAAGGACAAGTGGACACCTGCATTGCATGTTAGAGTAGCTGGGCTTAAGCTCCAGCTCCACTCTGGATTCTAACTCCCTGCTTACACATACCCTAGGAGGCAGCAGGTGATGGGCTCCAGTACTGGAATCCCTGCCACTCACATGTAGGACTTGACTGAGTTTCCATTTGCTGGTTTGGCCTGGTTTATAATGCATCTCTACTTCCACATCAAAGATGGACTCCTAATGAACTGTTGGACGTGTCTTGACAATAGCATACTGGACTGTCTGCCATTGTCAGCACCAGCAATGCCAGACACACTTAAGTAACAGAATGATGAACTTATGACTTCTTATGAGGTACTACACTATACTATTGTGACAATATGGGGGAAATGGCTAGGGGGAGAGGGAATATGAAAAGGGAGTAGGAGAAATCCCAGAACCTATGGAGCTGTACCATAAAATTAAAAAAATAGAAAAGAAAAAAAAATTTAAAGGTACTTTTGCAATGTCTCCTTTTGAGACTTATTTCAATCTCCCATTCTTGAGATTGAACTAAATTTATGAATTTATGATCAATAAAATAAACAAAAGTCACAGCATTAAAAAAAAAAAAGAAGAAGAAAAATTTAAGTTCTCTTCCAAGGCTCCAACAGAGAGTGAGGAACTTATCTAGCAAGGTCCCATCTGTGGGTGAGCAAGTTCCCCTGAGCAATCATCCTTAGTGTTGGTCTCCGCACTGCTTCACTTGGCTTCAGACTAAATGTCAGAAATAAGCTACATGACTTTATAACCATGGATAGAAACTATCTTAATTTTCTATAAGGTTGTATTCCTTGCCTCTCATCATTGAGGTACCTACAGTGTTGTTTCAATTTGGCTATTATCTGAGCAGGCACACTCATTGCCTTATTAAAAATCCCACTGTAACTTATCAAGGGTTACAACAAGGCCCAAGCTGCAGCAGGCACTTAGGGAAGACAGTGGTGCTGGTTGCAGGCGCACATGAAGAGGCAATGTGGGGAGAGAGATTTTGTAGGAGAGGCTGTTGCACCAAGGGATCAGTGGGAATGTTTTGGAATCCTGCAGGAGAGGTACCAGATAATTTCTTTGTTTTTTTTTTAAAGATTTATTCATTTTATTACAGCCAGATATACACAGAGGAGGAGGCAGAGAGGAAGATCTTCCGTTCGATGATTCACTCCCCAAGTGAGCCGCAACAGGCCGATGCGCGCCGATCCAAAGCCGGGAACCAGGAACCTCTTCCGGGTCTCCCACGCAGGTGCAGGGTCCCAATGCATTGGGCTGTCCTCAACTGCTTTCCCAGGCCACAAGCAGGGAGCTGGATGGGAAGTGGAGCGCCGGGATTAGAACCGGCGCCCATATGGGATCCCGGGGCTTTCAAGGCGAGGACTTTAGCCGCTAGGCCATGCCGCTGGGCCCACCAGATAATTTCTTTAATATTCATTGCTTAGTTTTCATTGCACCCATAGCTCAGCATTTTCTGCAGATCCATAACATTGTTGGAGAGGTCTCAATGGAAAGTGAGTCAATTTTCAATGTGGGCCTTTGTCAGCGTGTGTAAGTAACACATGTGCAAGTAGAGGAGCGACCCTTGCACATGTCAGCTGTCATCACGTTGGATGTCTTGCTGGCAACGACATCACACAGCCTACTCATTTTGTTGTTTCTTTTTGCCCTTCACAGAGTCATTCTCTTCCAACAGTGATGAAATCTTTTTTCTTAGATTTTAGTCCCTGGCATTCTTACTCTTCCCCATTTCTCCCTGTCCTTACTGTGGGTTAGGAGTTTGATTTCATGTCAAGTCAACAGATCACTTGAAATTTTTTCAGAAGTGTGATTAAAAGTACATACATACATCCCATTAAATTCCCACATGGTTCCAAGACATCAAAATCAGTAAGAATTAATTAATACGTCCTTTCTCTGGGGTTACACAACCCAACAAAGCAGTTTGAGTGGGAGTAGACAGCCACTGCTCTACTGGTGGAGAGATCAAGAATTATTTCTAAACCTAATCTTTTCGAGTCCCAAATTCTTCTGTTTTCTCATCTACAAAATGGATCCAGTCTGCCTTTCCAGGTCCCCCTTTGTTTCACTGCAGCTGGCGCTCCAGACACATGAATTTCCCTACTAGCACTACATAAACCACATCTTCATGGCCTCCTGAGATGCCACACAGTGGTGCCTCTGCTTCTGTAGTCACTGGGTAGCCACTTACCAGCATCTCCTCCAGACACGAACTCTCGAGGAGTGGTGGCTCTAGCTTGTTCATTTACCAACAGTGTCCAGCAGTGGGAGTGAAGGAGGAAAGAAAGTCATCAAATTGTCAATGAGATTCAGCTTGTCAAAATTCCCACCCACCCATCACCTGCTCCAGAGAGAAAGAAGACACCTAGGGTGTGGGCATGGAGGGACACTAGGGGATGTTGGAGAGGTGTGTGTGTGAGGGTGGGCAGGGATTTGACCTCAAAGCCTGCAGTTTTAGGTTCATATATAGAAGGGTCATATGAGTGGCTTATTTAACATACAGATTTATAGGCACCACCCTTAGAAGCACTTGCAACTGCACTTTTAATATGTTCCCAAGTGATCCTCTGAGGCTGGGGTTAGCCGGTCAGGCCTTTGTGAAGGGAAGACAGCCGCAGACTTATGACAGCAGACCGAGCATCTACCCTAGACTGGAGAAAAGCTAAGGGCTGAAGGAACCACTCAGCTTCCTGGATTGTCCTCTGGGTGGCACTGTGCAGATGCTCAGGTAAGCCGAACCCCTTTCTTAGGGTTGGTCTGGGTCAGACGGGGCCTCTGGCTGCAGGTGCATAATCTCTCCTGTGACAGGCATGAGGTTCTGAGTTCTACTGGCCTTGTGGCTTCTCCCAGGAAGCAACGAGATCAGAATCGCCCAGGTGTTAAATGACTTGACAAGTGACTTGCCTCCAGGGCTGTCGTTTGTTAATTAAAGAAGTAGTGCATGTTTTTGTAGTTGTTTTTTTTTTTTTAAAGCATACAAACAAAAATAATTTTAAAAGTCATCTGAAATCACACCACCCACAGCTAACCACTGTTAACATTTAATGCATATCCTTAAAAGGATATTGTTTGGTAACCTGCTTTTTCTAACTTAACAATATAACAAGAGTGTTTTCCAGGCGAGGAACTACATTTAAATCATCTTGGAGTTGCATAGTATTATAGTATTTCATTTACAGATGGGTAATGGTTTATTTAACCAATTCCATATTGTGGGACATTGAAGTTTTGTTTTATTTTTCTCTCTCTCCTTCCTCCTCCCTTTCTACAACTGTTTGGCTTCCAAGACCAACTGCCAGATACATTCTTAGAGTTACTCAGCTTTGCCTTTGTATGCTTGTCCAGTAATTTCCTATAGCATACATTCCCAGAACCAGAGTGTCAGGAGCAAGAACATCCCATTCTTGATTCTTGCTTCCTGGAAAGTTTGCCTGTAACTCACACTACCAGCAAACAAGAGAACAGGACTCAGCAACTGGTCTGGCACAATTCAGTGCTTAGCTTCCCAGCACTAACCCTTTCAGGGGACAGAGAATCATGGCTGGGAAAGACCTTTATGGAGGGCCATCATTTCTGCTCTATTCTGCAGAGCCCTTGGCTTGGTGTGCCCGTTCCTCCTCCCCTGGCATTTGGACTGTAGAAACCAGACCTGAACCAGGATTACCCTTGCAGGAAAGATGGGCCTCTTCATTTTGGGCAATAGTAGTGGCTGTCCTTTCCTGCCCCATTGACTTTCCTTGGCGTGAGTATAGAAAGAGTAGATAGGACGTGTGGCTTTCCCCTCATGTGGACTATGTGGGCTATGATGTGGGCATCATTTACGAACAAAATACTGGTATCTGTTCCATCTCGGGGGTCAGGGGAGAAAAGTGCTTGCCCTGGCCAGAACTGACATTCCAAGCAACCACAGGTGAGAATGGAAGAAACCCACAAGATAACTGAAATCACATAAGCCATTGAAATGAGCCTGCCAGCAGCCGAGAAGTAAAAACAGGTAGGCAAGTTGCGAAGAAGGCAGTCAATGGCATGTAGAATAGAGCACACGAAGCCAAGGGTCTGAGCAAGGACAAATGGCCAGAGGTCCTGGCCTTGTCTTATGGTTTAGAGTTAGCTTGCATTAGTCTACATGAGCGCAGAGCTTGGGTGGGTCTTATATGGCTCTCAGATACACAGACTTACTGCCCCAAAGTCCACAGGAGGATATTTACAGCTGGCTCCTCCAAGTTCATGACATGACTGACAATCAGAAGCAGAGCTGACCTTGAGCATTTCATCCAAGGAATGGGGGTGAAAAGAGTATTCCACAGTTAGACATAAGTTACCAAACAGGAAGTGAGTCTGGCTCAGGAGGGAATCTAGGTGTAGCTCAAGGGAAGTCACATGCAGGCACTTCAACCGTTATAGAGCTCAGCCACAGCTGAGCAAGGGCTAGGCCTCAGAAATTCAGATCTTTCGCCTCACAGAAAAGCTGCCCTCTCTTCAGGCATGGTGAGCACTTTAGCAAAGTGTGCTGGGGAAGAGACAGCATTGGATGTGGGCAAGGAGAGCTTATAGGCTCTTGAGTTCTCTTCCAAAAGAATATATTTGTTTCACAACTCATAGAAAATCACTGCTTTCCAAATCATTTTCACAAATTTGTGTGTGCTTTATACAGTACAATGTGGAGGACAACAGTGCAGAAGATAAAATTGTGTATAGAAGTTAAGATTGCAAAATGATACACACATTTATACCCATACACATATACACAGACCAGAAACTAAAAGGAAATAAGCCAATATATTCCAGTATGGAGGAAATGTTGAACTTTGGTCAAGTTTGTCAGCTGATACGCCTGCTGTCTCACTGGCTGTTAGAATCTGAACTGCCTGGCTACCTGCAATAAGAGTGGGGTGACGCTCACAAAGGATCTTTGTGGCATATGGGACAGCACCCAGCAGGACCAAGTCCAGGCCTTAGCAATGCTTTAATGGAACTGATGTTCTTCCTGTAGCTTTTCGCATGTCTTATTTTCACTGCCTCTGATTTTCTCCATAATATTTTTTAGCATGTTGAAATGTATGCATTCTTTTCATAACGAACCTGGAGATCAGTTTACTAATTTTTAAAGATTTATTTATTACTGGAAAGTCAGATTACAGAGCAAAGGAGAGACAGAAAGATCTTCCATCTACTGGTTAACTCCCCAAATGGCCACAATGGCTGCAGATGAGCTGATCCAAAGCTGGGAGCTTCTTCTGGGTCTCCCACATGGGTGCAGGGTCCCAAGGCGTAGGGCCATCCTCTACTGCTTTCCCAGGTCACAAATAGGGATCTGGAAGGGAAGTGGAGCAGCCGGGACATGAACCGGTGCCCATATGGGATCCCAGTGGTGGTTGCAAAGTGAATACCTTAGTCACTAGGCTACCGTGCTGGCCCAGTTTAACTAATTGATTACAATGAGGTAGACAAGGCAAATGATGTCAGCAAAGATCTAATGATTGCATATAGGTTAGTTTAAGAATCAGCAGCAGATTCAGCCATTTTTCAGGCCATCAGTCTTTGTAGATCTCTGATTAAAAAGCATGGCAAAGGTTGGGAAGGTAGTTATGCATGGCGTTGAGAGGACCCAAGCGCACCATAAGAAGCAGATAGGATGGAGCAGAGAAGATCCTGCAAGATAAGAAAGGATTTGGGGTTTAATCCTGGCTTTGCCTTCACCCCTGTCAAGTTGCCTCCTGGGTGACCTACCATAATCTCCAAGCCTCTATTTTCTCGTTTTAAAAATAAGCCTATAATTCCATTTCCTCAGGTAAATAGAAGACTATAGAGCAACACTGAGAGGACCTGGCACTAAGATGTGGGCTGTCCCTAGCTGTCCCCCAGTCATGACTACCTCTAAGCAGCTGGCTCCCTGTCAGTGCACAGTTCCCTGGTACTCAGTCTCCGCAGGAGCCAGGCCTGCCTTCCCTGGGCCCCCGCTTCAGTGGGGGAGCCAGTCTCACCTTCCCTGGCTTCTACCTGGGTCAGGATTGCTTCTGGTGGAATTCACAGTGAACCAGCCCCTTCTTAGTCCTTCACCCCACTCATCTGGGAGCTTTAGCTTTATTCAACTCAATTCTGTGTTAATCCAGGGTTGAGCCAACCTGTTACAACATCCTTTAAATACTCTAAGTGCCCTCCTGGAAGAAGTTAATTGGTGCTCAGAAATACCCTCACTTTGTGTGAAGATTTTCTGTACCTGGCAAAACTGAAAAGTGTTGTAAAGCAATTGTAGTTCTTCAGATTCTGAGCACTCCAATATGTTCAGGGAGAAATGAAACTGAAATATACATTCACTGTGATGCAAAAAAATTAGGAATTCACACCAAATTTTACCTTAATAGGTACGTTCCATGAAACTTGTGAAAAACTTCCTCACATGTTCTCTCTGCTCTGATTTTCCACAGGACTTGTGTCAATCGCAATATTCAGTCGTCCTTTATTTGAGTCTTCCTTTTTTTCTTTGAAGAGCAAACTTTTCCCTCCTGACCAATAAGCTAGATTGAATGAGAATTTTCTTGCTCTTTTTCCTAAGATTCCAAACTTGGCCTTCAGCCTTTAAGTCTAGCTGATAGACAACTAAAATTTAATAACCCTTGTGTGTTACAATTTCCTAGGTTGGTTTTTCAATAGTGCCATATAAAAAAACCACCCTTGCCATTCCTGTTCACCAACAGAACTTGCTAAGTGCCAGCCTTGCCATGTGGCTCAGGTGTGTGAAGTCAGTTTCCACTCAGCACTACTGTATGAAGAACATGACACTGACGTCAACAGCAGCAGCGAAAGTGTTCATCGCCAGTGCCACTGAAAGAGGAGCAGAGGCAGAGCATTCATCAGCTCTTTACCGGTTCTACAAACAGGCCTCGAGTTCCCTGCAGCTCTTCCCTCTCATGCTGCCTTTGTGCAGTTCCTCTGTAGTGATCATCATCAAGTGCGCTCTAAAGTGGATAGCAACTCAAATCGCTTACATCGTTGCAGGGCTCCCACACATTTAAACGAAGAAATGTTTAAAAAGAAGTAACAGAAATGATGTTCTTCATATGTATACAGATCATATATCTCATAGATTTAACTGAGAAGGCAATGTAATGCAATCATGGTAATTTATAAGAGTCTAGGAATGATAAAAATAATTGCCTACATTAACTGAGTGCTTACTATATGCTAGGCACTGCTCAAAGCACTTTTTATATATCTTGTGTAACTTTTCCATTAACCTTAGTAGAAACTATTATAAATATTTAAAAGACAAGGAAATTGAGGCAGAAATAGATGAACACAGGAAACAGAACACAGACTAAAGGCTGTCAGAAGTCTTCTTTATCATTCTGCTTGTGTTCTGCTGGAACTGTGTGTTGTCCCAGTTGAAGTTCAACATGTAACTCTAATATTGTGGACTTGGGTCTTCTTGGGTTATGTTGCTTTTGAGAATGCCAACCTATTAGGGCACTGTCCCTTGTCACGTGCCTGGCAGGTCATTAAGGGGACACATGGTGTGAGGACCTGCCAGGCACGTGACCTCTCAGTATCACACTTCCTCTAGCCTCTGAGTCTCAGCATAGACTCAAGAGTCAGATGTCCCTCATGTAAGACAAGGGACAGTGCCCTAATAGGTTGGCATTCTCAAAAGAAGGGAATGTAGGCCATGACTCAGTAGTTTCCCAATTCTAACTGTTGCTCCCACACTAAGACTTGGAGCAGAAGTTCCATCGAAGGCACCTCCTTTGCCCATTTTGCCAATCCAGCAGGAAAATGGATACCCTATCACAGCTCAGCAAAGTGCATGACAAGCATGAAGACTGTGTGGCTTGATTCTGTGTTCTTTGTGTAACAGGAAGAAAGAAGAGTGACAGTAAGAATGTGGATTTTCACTATTATCCAATTCCCTCTTCAACCCACCCTAGCCTATCCTCTGCCCCAATCAACTGTTCTAATGGTACGGAGACCTCCATGTTACTTAATCTATTGGACACACCTCTATTCTTAGCCTATTTTACCTATGTAGCTTTGGACAGCACTACCCATTTCTTCCTCTTGAAATCATCTCTTCCTTTTCTGTCTGTTCCCAACACAGTTGAAGATGGTCATTCCTTTTCTTCCACTCATGTTTTCTTTGCCAAGATGATCTCAGCCACAGCCAAGACTTCAATCACCAACTATTCTCAGGAGACTTTCAAGTTCCACCACACATTTCCCTTCATCTTGGGATGCCTTTGTTCTAAAGATGGCTTATTCCATTTCCAGTTAGCTATCACTAGGGCATGCTGCATTCAACGCTCCAAGTGCTTCTGAAACCAAACCTGTGATTGTCCCACTACTATCCTTGCCCTTTGGGGGTCTGATCTATGTCAATGAATAATCAGAGTCTGCTAACTTCCTTCTTTTTCTATGATCCTTCCTCCTCCATATGAATATGTGTGACACCAACATGCATATGCATAAATATGCAAACGTGTATCTGTATGCAAAATGGATATTAAATTGATCCCATTTTATCACTATTAAATTTCAGTTTTAGTGGCCATTTTTATTTTATCCTGAAGTATATAAATCATTTACTACCAAAAAAATAAATATGAACTTGTAATTAAATTCTGCAGAAGTAAAACATTGATCTCAGCACATACTATAATTCTCTCCATGAAAATCATCATAATTACAGACTAAGTTGTAATCTGCTGTTGGAAATCACTAGTTGAATTTTCTTCATTTCTTCATCCTTCCAAACATTTTCTATATATTTGATTTCCCATTTATTTCTGCTACCTGTACCAGGACTAGCGATAAAATTTTCAAGGACCAGTGCGAAAAAAAAAAAAAATCCAGGGACACTGATTAAAAGTTGTTAAGAATTTCTGGCATTGTGGCACAGTGGGATAAGCTACCACCTGCCATACTGGCATCCCAGGGTGCTGTTTCAGGTCCCAGTTACTCCATTTCTGACCCAGCTTCCTACTAATGTGTCTGAGTAGGTGGCAGAAGATTCCAAAAGTATTTGGGCCCCGCCATTCAGGTTGAAGATCAAACTTGCCTAGACATGATTGTTGCACTGCTTGCAGGAGTGAAACAGCAGATGGGAAATTGGCCTCTCCTCCCATCTCTCTCTGATTCTGCCTTTCAAGTAAGTAAATAAATCTTAAAAAAACAGGCAGGAATTAGAGTAAATATGAGGTCTTTCCAAGCAGGGGACCCTCCTTTTAACTTTCACAGTTTTCTTTTCATTCTTTTTACTACAAACACCAGGCTTCTTCTTTGGAACTGTTCATACCTTCTTCAGTTTTTCCTGTATTAATATGCCCACATTTTGTTCATTCAACAAACTCTGAACAAATGACAAGTATAAACTAGGAATGAATTAAGTACTGGGGATGCCAAGGTAAACAGGCCATGTACTTGACCATCCAAAGGCCCAGAGTCATTCCCTCAGAGCACTTCAGGTACCAGCATTTGAGTTTAAGTAGGCAAAATGTGTCACTAAACTTTTTGCTCTTGAATAGTCAGTAAGTTGTGCTACGATACCCAAATGCATTCATAATAAAAAGCTAATTCTAGCCAATGAGAAATGACTACTCATAAACCATAGAAACTAAAATGAAAAAAACTTAATTCCTAAGCTAGTAAAAAATCCTGTACGCATCTACATTTTGGGGTATCACCTGATAACAACAAAATCTTTAAAAAGGCTTATTCTATTGTAGTCTTCTACTTTCTCATGCCAAGGTGTTAACTCAAAAATATAAACATTTACATAGAATGACACAGAGATGAAAGGTGAAAATGTTCATTGCCACATTTCCAGTAGTAAAGGGGCAAGGCTGGAGCCCACATAAATGTCCATCAACAGGAGATTAGTCAAACACATTTTAGGTCATCCCAGCAGGAGAATGTAAACAGCTCACAGCTAGAGTGATGAAGATTTCTCTTCAATGTAGGAGGCACAAGGTGTCATTGCGAATCAAAAATGGTTTGTGGAGTGTTACACCACATTCATTTTCAAACTCATATCAGTCAAATATAACTGTACCTGTGAGTATAATAATGACTACTCCTGCTCATGACATGAACATCAAAAATATCTGGGAAACAAGTGAAAGCGAAACAGTAATACTTCAGCTGAGGCACTTCAGGAAGAGATGAGGGCATTTTTTTACTACTTGTATCATTTCTTCTGTAAAGGCTTAAATAGAAAATGAATTTTTTAAAATATGTATTTATTTAACTATCTATTTATTTGAAAGAGTTACAGAGAGAGAGAGAGACAGACAGACAGACAGACAGACCTTCCAAACAGGCCCACACTAAGAGCAAGGGCAAGAGCAGGATACAAAATAAAAGCCCTGCAGGGAGCACAGGCAAAGAGGGAGCACAGGAAAGAGGTGAACCCAACTCGGTGGGTTTTCTTTTTCATTTTATTTTAACTTTTTTTCAAGATTACTATTTGAGAAACAGGAAGAAAAAAATGGTCACAGACACAGGCAGAGAGAGGGTGCTCCCATCCACTGGTTTACCTTGTAAATGCTTGCAGCCACTTTGGGATGAAGCTGGCAGTCAGGTAATCTAGATCTCCCACATGGGTGTAAGGGACCCAATCATTAGAGCCACCACTGCCCTCCAGGATCTGCATTAGGAGAAACCTTAGGCAGAGGTGGGATCTACCCCATGCATTCCAATATTGGATGCAGGCATCTTGACTGCTGGGCCAAACACCTGCCTTCATTTAACTACTGATGGAACTCCATCACCAGCTTTAAAAGCCTAGATCCTGGAGAAAGTGAGAAAACCTTCCAAGGCAATGGTGTAGGTCAAAGGAGAAATCAGGAAACCAAGGGTCAAGAATTAGGTTTGTGGTCTTGCTCGTTTATCCTGTAATGCAGACCTGTCCATGCAACTTATGGTTTGAGGCACATAAATAATTTAGTAATCACATTAAAGCAAAGAAATGAGTAAAGTTAATTCTAATAGATGTAATTTAGCTCAATATACCTGAAGTATTATTTCAGAAGCAATAATATAAAGATTATTGATGGAGCAGTTGTGCTATTTTTTATATCGAGTCTTCCAAATCTGTTGATGTATTTTTTTTTTTATCTACAACATAATTCAGGAGCTAGTTTTCAAAAATAATTAAAGTATGTTTAGGTTTCTAGTTGCAAAAGTCAACATGGCTATATCAGACATGATGTGCTTAAAAGTTCTCAACAACTGAGCCAAATGTTAGTTTTTAAACTTGATCAAATTTAAATTAGTGACGATAGCCACATTCAGATGCTCTATCACTGCATGTAGCTACTGTCTGTCAGAGTGATATCAAGTGTGACTTTGGAGACATGTTAAATATCAGGTTTAAATGACTGGACTAGTTTACTTCATGTCATTTTGGGTTCTGCCATTTGGTAATTCAGAATGACAGAGAGAATAACCACAGAGCATCTCAAAATCTTCGCACTCTTTAGCAGCACCAGGCTTGTTTCTACAGCTGCTGACTTGCAGACACTTCTGAAGGTATTTCAAAGTGTCAGGGACTAGGGCTTATAGAAGGGCATCTCAAACGTTTGTGGAAAAAGAAACTGAAAGATACGTCTACTTGGTGCACAAAATGTTGAAGCCCAAGCACAAGAGGGAGGCCCATTAATATAAGGAAAACACACATTCTGAAAACCACTGCTTAAATCTCAAACCTTTTTCTTTTTGCAGTCAATTTGTTTTATGTACCCTTACTCATTCTTATAAAAATTTTGCAAAATCAAACCTGAGTCATTCTATTCTGCTCCTCAAATGTCTTTCTTTGTTGACACTGCTATATATTTAGGTGTTTGCTGCCACAGTTTTGAACACGTGTATGGTGTGTGTGTGCCTGAATCAGACAAGCCAGGGAGTCTAAGCTGACCTAGGCAGTGGAGTGATCCCTCAGGTGGGGAGACTCATTCTGTAGACTGCCTTCTGCAACTCTACAAACAGGATACACAGTGACAATGACACTACCTCATTGCCACAGACACTTGGGGAACAAACTGAGAGCATGCAAGTTGCGGAACTTGAGACTATGGCTTCTCCCAACAGGTTCAGGGGAAGGAAGCAGACACTAAACTTGCATCTATAGTACTTCCTAATAGCAGGAAGTGAGTATTATAGAAAACCCAAACTAACTAGGTTAACTGCTAACTTTAATACCTAGCTGCGATGACCACAATAACACCATGATAACGGAGAATACATGAACTCTCCTCCTTCTTTTACAGACCTTCAGTCAGTGAACCAAGACAGGCTGGAGAGAAGGCATGGGGAAGGTCAAGCCTGAGTGCAGCACAGACAGAGGGGAAGGCCTTGCTCTCACTGCTTCCTGGCTGTCTGCCTCGTCCCTAGCAAGGCCTCTCCTTGTCACTGCAGTCGGAAGACACGAAAGACTTGAGATTCATGTTGTAATATTAAGCAAAAAAGTGCAGGAGGGGTGCTCCTGACTCAGGAATAATAAACTCCCATGGTATGTGCTGATTTGGATACAGACTCTGGCTTACACTGAAAGGGTCTCTCTTCGTGGCCTGAACTTCTGTATAGTTGAAATTCTTGGGAGCTGGGTTTTGGCAAAACAGGCTGTAAAGAGGATTTTCCGGAATCTTTGGCAAATCTTGAACAGACCATGATAGTACAAGCACAGAGGACTAGAAAGGGGTAGCTCAGTGATGACCTGCTGCGGGCATCACCGACTCCAGGGGAGGTCTCCTGCACCCAGTTCCCAAGTTCCCATAACAGATATCTATTTCTCTCTTCCATTCTCAAGAACCACCCAAGAAAAGGTCGAGGACACTGTGCACTCCAGTCCCTGGCCACCAATCATTACTTTAATGGCAACAACTCTCCAGAATAACTTTATACCATGACCATCTGGGGAAGATTGTATCAGCATAAAGGATTCTGTTGCATAAAGTATAAAAGACCTGAGTCTCCCCAATTTCATGTTTGCAACTCCAGTGGCAAACTACATTTTTTTTTTCTGTGTTCTGAAGCATTGATGTTAGATCCCTGCTAATCCTACCGGAAGAGCCTTGCCCAGGCTGTGTCAACTGCAGAGGACAACACCTGAGTTAACAGCATGCTTTTCATATGCAAATCAAAGCAACCAATGTCCCCAACCATTAGACTCTCACATTGCAAGCTACTATGCCCCTGCTTTCATCATCCCAGCGTCAGAATCCAGACAGCTAGGAAGAGTGTCTGCTGAAGCTATTCAGACTAATCAATGCAATGCCTGAATACCCCGGCTTGCTTCTTCCTCTCAATAAAAATTATGGCAAAGGTTCATGTCCATGTGCCCTGTGTCCCTCTGCCTGCTCCCTCTGCCTGCCAGCCAACCTCAATGCTTTCCTTCTGTGGCATTGTATAGCCTGTCATATTTTCTGCTCTAGGGAATTAGGAGTACAAACGTCTTAGCTTCATGATGGTCACATGTGTGTTTGCATGTCTTTCCATCCCTCATTAAAACTAATCCTTGGTGCCCCCAAACACAAACAACTCTAGGTCTGGTGAGCAATGGCCCCTGTAGAATAAGCAGGATCTGTTATTAACAAGCATAGAAATTTAGGAGGAGGGTGAGAAGAGTTGCCTCGGAAACCTTGAGCAGCAAGCAGTTCATTCCTGGTAGGTAAGCTTTCAGGGAAAGAAACACAGCTAGGGTTGGAATTTGTCTACAATGAGGGCAGGCTTTCCTCCCTAACAGTACAACTCTGGCATGTAGATTTGGGATGTTTGTTTGTTTATTTGTTTGTTTGGACTGAAAGGGTTGCAAGGTCAGGTGGTCTGGTACTGGCAAGTCAGCTAGACTTAATTTTTGGCTACAGATCAGAA
The DNA here is from genome assembly GCF_030435755.1 of Ochotona princeps. Taxonomy (NCBI): domain Eukaryota; kingdom Metazoa; phylum Chordata; class Mammalia; order Lagomorpha; family Ochotonidae; genus Ochotona; species Ochotona princeps. The sequence goes on from NC_080851.1 coordinate 24,101,079, forward strand.
ATAAATATTCTGATAGCAGCAATATGGTGGTGGTGGGGCGGGGACTAAAAATGAATGCTCCTCCCAGTGCCATGGCCAGCAGATAAAGTCCATACCTTGAACGTGCCAGGATCCCATATGGGCGCTGGTTCTAATCCCAGCAGTTCCACTTCCCATCCAACTCCCTGCTTGTGGCCTGGGAAAGCAATCGAGGACAGCCAAAAGCTTTGGGTTCCTGCACCCACTTGGGAGACCTGGAGGAAATTCCTGGCTCCTGGCTTTGGAATGGCACAGCACCAGCCACTGCTGTCACTTGGGGAGTAAATCATCGGACAGAAGATCTTCCTCTCTGTCTCTCTTCCTCTCTGTATGTCTGGTTTTGCAATAAAAATAAACAAATCTTTTAAAAAATGAATGCTTCCATTGAAATTTGATTAGTGGAGATCACTTAAGGCAAGAGAAGTTAAATACAGCACAGGAGATATTTGGGGACAGGCAAATTACAAAATGCGTAACTTCACACTAGGGCTTATCCACTGTATTCTGATTTTAGTAGTAGCTGCTGTGCCTTGCAGAGGAGAAGAGATTCCATATGGCAGATATGACATGATTTGGGTGAGAGTACTCGCTGATGTACCATACTCCTGTATTTACTGTTGCATTCTGGTGAGAAATAGGACCAATTATAACCCAAAACTGGAACTAGAGTGTGGATGCTTTTTCATGTCTAGTTTGTTGTAAATTCTCCAATTAGTAGTAAATTTTATTAATTTAAAATTCAAATCTACCTAAAAGCTGGAAGCAGAATTTAGGAAACATTGATACAGGATTTGGGAGTGAATCTGTCTGTCTCCTGTCCCCAGGATATGAACAAGTCATGATAAAGAGTCAGAAGAAAGAAGGCAGGTTTCCTGCGGGATGCTCTGTTGAGCTCTGTCTTGGAAAGGACAAGTGTATTCTGTTTGGCCATGGACTTGAAAAAGATCACTGAGAACAAGAGTAAAAAATAGTGAAAGTGCCTCTATCAGAGACTCCATCCTACCTCCTTCCAACCCAGGGCATCTTGTTAGGTAAAAGCTCTGCATAAGCAAAAGTGACTAAAGTGTTAGGTCCAGACAAGAACTGACTTGTGGCCATTTGTCTGAAGACTGTTACTTTGTTCTTTTCAAGGAAATAAAATGACACAAGAAGCCACCCTGCCAGTGTGGAGAGGGCCACCCAGAGCAGCCATGAACTGAGCAGTGACAGGAATGCTTATGAATGATCCGGCTGACTTGTTTGCTGCTTTTCCTTAAGCTGGACTTTCCTCGTCATGGCAGAGTCTATTCTTCAGGTCAGTATTGGCTGGAAGTGTCCCAAACTCAAACCACAGGAAGTCACTATCAAAAAAAGTGATGCCATGGAGGAAACCACAGGGAGGGCAGGCAATGCTGGTGGCTGTTAAGGCAGAGAGATGTTCAGATGCCTCCAGCACCCTGCTATCTGCCCTTCGACCTCACTTATTTAGAGACATCAACACTACGGTTGGTAATACGGCCTCCAAGAGCTGTCCAGATGTGCTCCTGAGACAAAGTGTCCGGGTCACAGTGTCCAGGTGTGCTCTGATTCCTGCAGGCCAAACCAGGCACCAGACTCGGTCACATTTTGTACAGGAAAAGAGGTCACATGGCCACCATCAAAGGAATGATGTTGGAATAGAGAAATGAGAATTTTATCTGAAGCAGTATGTCTGTGTGTATAGCCTAAAGCCAAAGTTCTCAACAGGAGATGCTTTTTGTCCCTCAGGGGCAGTTGGAAAAATCTGAAGACATTTTTGATTGTCACAGTCAGTGAGCTGAAGGATGCTGGTGTTTCAAGTTTAAAGATGCTGTTGAATACCCTAGAGTTTTGAGACTAACCCATCTCTCTCCTAACTAGTTATTCAGTCCAAAACATCAACAGTAGTGAGGTTAGGAAACTTTGGGCTAGTGGGGAGAAGGGATGAGCAGGAGGAACCTTGAATTTACCAGAAACAGATATAAGGATTAGGCTGCACTAACTATAGTCCCTGCAAGTCATAAACTGTGGAGACTGCAATTCAGGTTTGGGAATCATGGTTAGGGGCATAGCAACCACATGGTTACCAGCTCTTATTCTCAAGTTCTACCTGCTTGTGTGTGGGCAGGTAACTTCTGTGTGAACCACCCTCATGGGCAGGTGCTTCATTCTTTCAAGCGGGCAAAGGTCTCACATTACTCAAAGCATTATCTTGGCCCGGGACCCGCAGATCTGGGAGCATCCAGGCCCACACAGTTTACCTTCACAGTGTCCTCAAATCATGGCCCGTTCTCCATCTCTCACCTCTGTATCCTAGTACAGCCCAGTGCCTATGCTCTGATTGGTGAGGCTTAGCTCACAATTCACTTCTCCAGGAAGCTTTCCATAAACCACATTCACACATATCCCCATAGCAGATGCCATACCTTCTTCTTATAGTATTCTAGGGTCACCTCTACAAATGTCAGAAAACCACCAAGGTGAGATTCATCATCTTCTCTCTGCAGAAACTGGTACCCTCCTTGAGGAAAATGATTGAGTTTCCTCTGCATCTCCAACACATAGGACAGTGCCTACCACAATGAATGCATGACTTCACCTGCCTAAAGATAAAGAAGCTCTGATAAAAGGCCCTCTGTTACAAGGCCGCTGGCCACAACAAAACTGTCAACAACTCATAGTAAATCAGAAAGCTCAAAAGTGAAAGTGGACCTTTAATATATTTTGTGCACTATAAATAAGATTCTAATGAAAAGAGAACCAGAATGGTAATGAAGGTACAAGTGCATTCTCTCTGCCCTGCCTAGTAAGGTTTCACTCTGAAATGCCAGCCAGAAAGTCTTTTTTTTCTTCCTCTGAGGATGTGTTAAGAGCTCTTGTTTCCAACCTGGCACCGACGTAGTTAAAGCTGCACCATTTGCTGTGTGAGGCTTTGATTCTGCTGACTTTATTTCAAGCAATCAAAAATATCTAATTTGCATTCACATTCACATCAGTGGCCCATATGTTAGCCCTGTTTAAAAGCTATAGGCTTGCATTCATTATGAAAGACTTGGCTCCCTTTCCTTATCTTTTCACTTTAAAAGTATTAAGATACTGTCGCTACAAAGGGTTATATTTAGCAAAGACACCGCGTTTCCGTGTGCATCTGAGCTTCTGCCTGTGTCTGTGTGTCTGAAAGGGATTGGATATTTGCATCTTCCTCCACAGAGCTGATGACTTTCGAAATGGGGAAGAGGAAGAGCTGTCTCTTTCTCTACCCCTTTCATATGTGACAGCATTGCCTTCCACCTAAGGCGTCATTAAAATACGGCGGTGCAATATGTTGGTGCACATGATTCTAGACCACACACTGAGCCCCATAAGCAGGCTGCTCTGGGGAGCCACAGTGAGCAACTCCGTTTTTTGACAAGGGGCCCAGCCAGGGTTGCTTCTGGGATGTAAGCACATCTCAGATTCTACTCACCAGGAGAAGGGCATGTTTGTTCTTACTCTTTTAAGTGCCAAAAATTTCCTGAGCCCCTCCGGTGGGATCATCACTCACAGAGGTTGGTAATGAAGGGCTTCAGCTGGCAAGGAACTGTAAGGAGACAGGACAAGGAAGGACGAGCACCCCAACTGTTCTGACTCGCGTCTAAATGTGCCAAGTGGAGGCTCAGAGGGGCTGATGGGTTCCTCCTGATTGTCAAAGTTGTGGGTGGGGCTTGGAGGATGAGAAAGTCAGCAGCAGCTAGGAACCTGACCTGTCTGTTCAGGAAGGAATGTGTGAGTGTGACAAAGCAGAGAAAGGATGGAACAACCAAAGTGATAACCTACACCACGGTCAATGCTGTACCTTTTTGAGCTTAAGTCCCCCCCTTGACTATGTCATGACTAATAAATACAATGGTAGGATGTGGGAAGCCAGCCCAAGTGTCTTTATTCTCTAGAATGGTGCATGAGGAGCTGGTGAAAGTAGTTGCCTAATGGCGAGAAGCCAAGGGACTGAGGACAGAAGTCTGCAATCTACAGCCTTTTGTTGTGCTTAGGCATTTTTTCCCTGATCTGCATGGTTAAAGAAAAAAAATAGGAAGATATGTGATACACCATTTAAAAGGTTTCATCGTTAGAGAGGCTCTTTAGAGGAGCTCAATCATGGCATCCAGTTTAAGAGATCAGATAAAGTGAACAGCACCAGTAACAAGTATGTACAGGCAATCCCCACACTGTTGGTAGCAGCACCATCTGGATGGGAGCTTCACAACACCTCTGGTCTGGTGGGGATGGCCCAGGGAGGGGGATAAGTGGTTGAGAAGCACAGAGCTGTGGGATGTGGTTCTCAGAAGGGCATGGGGCAAGGGCAGTGAGAGATGTGGTTGCAGCGTAAGCTGGGGAGAGAACACCTTGTTCTCTGGGAACACCCCTGATATCAGTTGGCAGAAGGCATCCTTGTCCACAGTGCAAGCAGGAGAAGCCTACTCTCGCCAGGATGCATCAGCAACACTCAAACTGCAGTGTGATCTGCAGGAAACTGGTAAGACTCTTGAGTGAGAACTGGAAGAGGAAGAAATAAGAGCTGGGTCATGCTAGGATCTGATCTGGGGTGCCATTTGGGGGATTATGTCCCCTTTGTCATGCAGAACAAACTGCTGTTGTCCTGAAGTTGAGCAAGAAGGGGAGAGAGATCTCCTAGCACCACTGGGAGGGTGGGGGCAGAACAGAATTTTCTTTTGTGATGCCTGAAAAGTCATGCCTCTCAAGTGGCCATCTGTATACCATTGCCTCTTAATTCTTAATTCTTCCTTTTAAAACTGGGAATGTTCTAGTTTGATCTGTGATGTACTAACTAGAAACTACATTTCCTGGCATGTCTTGGTAACATGAGGCCACTATGGTATGAGTGCAAGTCACTTCCAGGTCAACTCCTTAAAGAGGAAGGTGCTTTCTCTCGAATCTCCCTTTCCCTTCCAGATATCTTGGAACATGGATACCCAGAGCAACCCTGGAGATGGCACATGAGGATGACCAAGCCACATCAGGGAGCTGCTGGGCTTTGGAAGCTTCTTTTTTAGAGCAATTTAACACATGTGTGATGTGTCCATCTCTGTGGTAATATCCACTGCCACCTTCTCTGGCTGAAGTGTAACCATGTCAATCAGCTAACTAGTGGTGTTCAGATTGCTTGTAAATCCTGGCTTTGCCTCTCACAGTGTGACCTTGTGTAAAATACTTAATGTCTATTTCATTTTTCCATCTGTAAAGTGGGAATACTAGTATTACCTCATGAGTTTACAGTATGAAGGAACTAGAATGATGTACATAAAGTTCTTGCTGTGTATTCTTTCGAATACAGTAAGCCCAAGTTAAGTACAAGTTATAGCAGTAGTGGTGGTAGTGGTGGTGGGGGGTGGTGGTAGAGGCACTAAATGATACCTGCCATAGCCCTCCCTAGGCACATAGCCTTAGATTGCTTTGTTTTAAAAAGGCCACTGTGATTGAGCAAAATAAGGCACAGGAAGTGACACATACATAGGAGTGGTGTGGAGATATCTGTGTGGCCTGCTTAAAAATGTTATTTATGAATTACCTAAGTTTCTATATTCATTGGTTCCACATCTGTGGGTCCAACCACCTGCAAATAAAAAATACTTGGGGGGCCCGGTGTGATGGCTCAGTGACTAAGTCCTTGCCTTGCACGCACCAGGATCCCATATGGGTGCCGGTTCCTGTTCCGGCTGCCACACTTCTCATTCATCTTCATGCTTGTGTACTGGGAAAGCAGTGGAGGACGGCCCAAACCTTGGGGTCTTGCACTTTTATGGGAAACTCAAGAAACTCTTGGCTCCTGGCTTCAGATGGTTTCAGCTCCAGTTGTTGCAGCCACTAGAGGAGTGAGCCAGTGGACAGATCTTTCTGTCTGCTTATCCTCCTCTTTGTAAATCTGCCTTTCCAATAAAAATAAATTTTAAAAAATATTTTTGGAAGAAAGCTGTATCATGTCTGATTACATATATCCTTGTTTCTTATTAACAGCCCTCAATTCAGCATAACTAGTTTGCATACAGCATTTATAATGTATTAGGTATTATAAGTAATCTAGAAATGATTTAATGCATACAGGAGAATTGTGTGTGTGTATGTGTGCATGCATGCATGAGATATACAAATACTATGCCATTTACATAGAGATTTGCATATGCAGTGGAGATACAAAACCAAGCCTCTGTGAACAGACTTTGTGAGTCTGAGTAGAATCTCAAAAGGAAGTTGCCAGTCATAAAGTCAACTTCATCTTGATTCCTACAGATGAATCATGTGATTCAAGAGAAAGCCAACTGTAGAGGCTGAAGTGGATATCAGGAAGAGAGACAGAGAGAGAGAGAGAGGTTGATAACACAACCTTGAAGCCTCTGTGAAGTGCAGCTCAGGACTCTGGCCACTTTCCAGTGCCTGGTTCCAGCCCCCAGCAGTGCTGGCTGTCTGGCTTCGCTAAGTGTCCTCTGTGTGACTTTATAATAAATGCCCCTTCTGAGCAGGCTTCAGGAACTCTGTGCTTGTCATCAGAACATTTCAGACGCAGATTAGTTGTGGGCATATCTCCATCTAAACTAAACTAAACTAAACATCTTCCAGCAAGGAACCAAGTCATTTTTTTTCGTTTGTAAGGTATATCAAATGCCTAAAAATAAAAAAATGTGCATCTAGGAACACAATACCAGGATTTAATGGTTGTTGAAATAGCTTTATCATAGCTTTCTCATAATGTGTAAAATGAAGTAAGACATTTAAGGACATATGAAACCTCCCAGATACTTCTTCTCAAACCTATTCCTCTCTTACTCAAAAGTAGTCACTAACTTGAATTTCATAATTCATATATGCATTCATATATATATGCACTATCTATAGAATGTGTGATTTTATTTTGCAATATTTAAATATTACAAAATGGTATCGTTCTACAACGTCCTTATTTTATGTTTTTCAGAATTATCCATGAAGATACATGAGTTAATTTCACTGTAGGACTAAACCATAATTTACTCTTCTGTTGATCATTTGAGTTCTGACTGGGCACTTTGCTATTGCACAAAATGTTTCAGTGAACATGCTGGCACAATTTTTCTTATGGATACATTGAAACTTTCCTTAACAGAATTCCTAATGAAGACTATTAAATCCTCCCACCCACAAATGCACTTTACACCTCCAGTTTTTAGACCTTTCAACCCTTCAGAACAATATTATTTCTATAAATGTGTCTTCCATTGTAGCCCATGGATAAGCCACTGAAAACCCTTCAAATTCTTCTCTTTTTGAGATTTTCCCAAGTCTTAGACAATGGAAACCAAAGACAACTATCTAGTCTCCAGTATCTAAGAATCAAAACCAGACAGGACTCTGGTCCTTGAGATGAAAGGTCCTTTGAACTTTTGATAATAGGACAAATCAGTCTAAACTTCTTTTTATAAGACCACTCTGGAGTCAAAGTGGAGAATTAGCTATGTGTAGGGAACAAGGCACAGAACGGGAGAATCCTTCAGAGGCTTTAGCAGTAATTCCACGTCAGAGTGCTGGTTCCAACCCAGGCCACTTGACTTCCCGTCCACTCCCCAGCTAGCATGTCTGGGAAGCAGCAGACGATGAATCAAGTGCTTGGGTCCCTGAGGACCACAAGAGAGACCCCGATCGTGTGACCGGCCCATGGAATCAGCTTGGCCCAGCCCCTGGCTATCAGTCATTTGGGGAGTGAATCAATGGATGAAGGTTCTTCCTATGTCTCTGCCTTTCAAATAAACAAATAAATCACAATCAAAATTAAAAATAACTAATGGCAGCTGTCACTACTCCTGCTCTCACGACTCCCACCTTCCAGAACTGCTTGTCAGTTTGGAAATATGTTCTTTTCTGACACCCTGTCTTTATGCCTTTCCCTGTACTTTCAACATCATGCTCTGGACTCCCCTTGACACATTATCACCGGAAGAGTCCAGATTTAAATGCCAACTCTTTGAAGACCTCACGACCAGCCCCGCATCTCTCCCAGCCAGAGTTAGTGTCTTTTTCTTTATGTTCCCATGATACATTACTGACTCCTGTGGCATGAAGTGACCTGTCTGTGTGTCTGTGTCACTCACTCGATCCAGAACTCTTCAGGAGCAGCTGTTCATCGTATCTGGCCTGCAGTTTATGTGGAATCAATACTTATTGGATGAGCTACACTAAATCCTTGCCCCAACTACTTTACCGAGCTCCCGGAGAAAACATACTCAATCTAGAAGCCATTCTTTGTCCTGTGAAAGCCTAGGTGTAGCTGGAACGCAACCTCTGGATGTACCCACGTGGTTTTGGAGCTAATGAAGTTCCAGGGCGTTTATTCCTATTGTCCTTTTCCCTTCTCCTTGCTGCTTTCATTACATGCCTTGGGTTCCCAGGAAAGTTCAAGCACTGTTGGCTGACAGCAGCTCAAGTCTGCCTTCTGTTTCATCTGCAGTATTTACTCTAATGACATGCAAAGAGGAAAGACAACTGAGATCAAAGTTCATGTATTTGAAAGCACTCAAACCATGTGCCCCAAATTGTCCTAGGACAAAGACAAGGAGCTGGTGTCACTGGACACCTGTGGGAGGGAGGTTTAAAGATACAGGCGCTGGGGGAAGGAAGAAAGGCCAAAAGCTCTGTCTCGCTCTTCCACAGCTGTGTGGACGTGGACAAGGGCCTTCGGTTCTCCAGCATCTGTGAGGCGAAGCCTGCAGAAATGCCAGCGGCAGAGAGCTTGTAAGAGGACATGCACGATGAATGGCCCTAACTCAGAGGCCGCAAAAATAGCAATATCACCACTAAACGGGAACTAAGCATATCAACACTAAAAACTCACGGGTTTCACAGGCACTCGGTTCCTATAACACAGTTACACTGTGTAACGGGTGATCCCAAAGCTTTCTGGCTTAAAGCAACAATCATTTCATTTCATTTCTTTATAATCTTATAATTTTCTAGATCAAGAATTTAGGGTGGGCCGGGCACAGTAGCAGAATGGTTAACATCCTCACCTTACATGCACTGGGATCCAATATGGGCACTGTTTCATATCCCAAAGCTGCACTTCCCATCCAGCTCCCTGCTGTGGCCTAGGAAAGCAGTAGAGGATGACAACCACTGGAAAAATAAAGTTACAGGAAGCTTCAGAAATCTTGAGCTGGGCCATTACTTTTACGATAGAAGTAGGACAGAGAGCAGAACTGAACTAAGGAGGAGGGTGGGCAGTTTAAAGGCAGAGGAGCAAAGTGGAAAGGAGCTTGGTGCTGCAAAAACCCTGCAATGGAGGATGAAGACATCCACGCTATTTAGGGCAAGAGAGATAGGATCCGCAGTGATTATCATAGGCAGAAAAAGGATAATGTTCATGGAGTGGGTCACAGTTCTGTGTGTTAAGTCCTGATTTGTCTACTGCCTGTTCCCTTGGCGCTGCCGGTACTAAAGCCCTGAGTTTGCATGCACATTGGACTGGACTGACTCTGACAGGAGGTCAAAAGAAGGATATGGTGGTCATTAGAGAAGGCTGCAAATACACCACCTCTCAAAGCCAAAACTATCAGAGCTCATCTACTGCCCCTGGGGGGCGCTGGGGATCATTTTCTTCCTTCCTCAGCATCTCTCAAAACTCCAAGCCTATAGACACGGCCCTCGGAACAGTACAGCTTTTACTGCCCCCTGGTGGACTTTGTGTGCTACTGCTGACGGCTTCACCAGCAGAGAGAAGGGACCCCTTAGGAAAGCAGAGGGTTGGAAGGGCTCACCAACTCATCCTGTTCAAGAAAAGGCCAATTCGTTCATTTCTTATAACGTGGGCTTGCACGGAGTGACAGTTTTAAAGACTCTCAACCCACTGAGTATGCCCAGCTCTGGCACTAAAGTGTTCCCAGGAAATCCTTTTTCAGTGCTGCTGAATCCTCCCTACCTATCCTAGAGATTGCTACCCAATTGAAGTTTGGTAAGAACTCAATTTTATGGAGGATTGAGGACTGCCCATTATCTAAATGCTTCCTTGTTTCTTTTAGCTTGTAGAAATGAAAAAGAAATGACATTTCTCTTTAAGAATTTGACCCAGATGAGGTTAGATTCTATGGTCCCTGGGTGGACAGATCTCAGGCCTGACACTGATGTCACTACCTTCAGAAAACTTCAAATACACACAAAGGTGGCATGGCTCACCATCGCACTTTTACCTTGTTGAGAAAAGTTTATAGGGAAATACGTGTACAGAGTTGCATGCAAAGGAGAGTGCAAACCAAGCCTACAGAAAATGTCTTTGTGACCCCTTACAACTCACGTGCCCCTCCTCATTGGATAGCTCCCTCCGCTGGCCAAGAGTCATCTTATTAAAATTATTACTTCACTTTACTTGTGTAACCCAAACTAAACTGGCTTTCTGACTCTCGCCTTAAGGTTTATATTGTCATGCACAAAATGCATGCATGAAAACCCAGGCAAACATGTACATTCACACAAGCCAATAAAGGCTCACAGGGTAACACATCACTTTCCTGAAGGTTTCCTTGCAACTGAGCAGGAACTAAAGGGAGGAGCCCTCCCACACTTGCTATCCCCGGTTTTACAAACAGCTACCTAACAGTCCAGCAGATCTCCCAGCCTCCTCTTGTTGTCAAAAGTCCTCTACTGCAGCTGCTTCTCTCTCTCACCCACACTCGTCCTTCAGAATTCTTTTCTTTTCCTGTCCCTCTAACTATAGTCTTTGTCAAGGAAAGCAATCTAACTTATTCTTGGATTCCCTCAAAAGACAACTACTTTTACTTGAATTTCTTGTTCCGTTGTCACAGACACAAGATCAAGCCACTCACCGCTCAAAGACCAATACGTAACAGAGAGCAGTTGCTGCAAGGAGAGTGCATCTATTCAGGATGCCAGCAGGCCCAGGGGATGGAGGACATCATTGTCACCAGAACCATCCTGGCTTCTCAGGCCAGCAGGGCAGTGCAGGGAAGAAGCTCAGGATCCATGGGAGCAAGGGACAGGCCAGCCGTGTGCTGGCCTCTGGCCAGGCATTCAGGGCCTGGTGGGAGACACAGAGGTTGCTTTCAGCTCAGTCATAAATCCAATTCTCTGGTCACGCTGACTGGAAAAGTCTAGATTACTCTGCAACTTCAGCCAGCTTTTCTCAAGGTCAGTGTCAGGAATGACCAAACAAGCATGATTTATCCGTTAAGTTAGCGTTAAGTCTGATGACTTGCAAAGCCAGTTAAGTGGCTTTAGTGAAACAACATGGAGGCATTGGAGCTTCTGGCACACTATGGAGGAAAGACTCTTTGGCCATGATAATGGTGCAAATGTTACAGCTTGTGACCGGAGCGCAAGCATCAACTACTGCTGCTCTTTCTCTCCCATGACAAGTGTCTCTGCATGTGTCCTAAGCAGGCAGCGGGGTGGAGTGAAGGCATCTCGTGGGGCTCCATTCTTCAGGAAAATTGCATTATCTAACCTGAAGACAGGCTTGCTCTCACTGAAGACTGAGAAGAAGGGGTCCCCATTCTAACTCCTAAACCATCATCCCCTCCCCTTTTCTGAGAGAACACACACTGTATCAGTGTATTCTAATCATGGTGCATGATTAAGAAATCGAGTTAGTAAGTCACATTGAAATTTTTAATTTTAATAGAATATCCGAGTTCATCACAAGAAGGGGGAATGTTGTTTTATGCAGTTTTCAGTTATAACTAATGTGTAATATATTCATTGCTATGAACTGCAAATCAAAATGTTTACAAGTTTGAAGGCTGTGTCTTCAAGCACTGCTTTACTAATGAGTTCAAAGGTTGCTTCCCCCTCTGAAGAGCCAGCTGGAGTGGAGAAATCAGCACTGTCCTGATTGGTCGGTCTTGATGGTGTGGACCCTGGACCAAGGCAGGGTCCCACTTTTTCAGTCAGAACCCACTTTGCCTCCCTCCAAACTCAAGAGGCAGCTCAGCCAACACTGAAATCCAGCAGTGTTGCATATTTAACAGCCTCAGGTGCTGAAGACCTGCTTCCCAGGGATGGATGAGCACTAGTGTCACTGATGCTGAATGCATATGTCTGCCTGCAGGGAGGAAGGCTCCCCAGGGCAGTGCTCCTCAGAATCTCCTGGAGATTTATGGTAATCCTATCTGGGCCCGGATGGAAACTGGGATTCTGTGTTTGTGTCGTGTACCTAGGGAAGGCTGCAGCTGCTGCTCTGAGGACCATGACTTGAGCAGTAAGGTTTAGAGAATCTACAATCAAATACATTTGGCTGTAAGTGCAATGAACTCACGAGCACTGCCTTGTTCTCAAGATCCACATCTCCTCCATAAACACAGCTTGGACTGAAATGAGCTCAGACAGACAGAGAGAGACTAATACAGAAAGATCTGAACAGACAGGAAGAAGTCAGCCGGCCTATAGTTGCTCAGCCTGTATCCTGCTGGTCAGGCTCCCGACTTGGCTTTTCCTAGACCTCACCAGGGAGGATGTAGAGTTCAGTTATTCCTCATTTGCTAAGCTATTGGAGATTTTTCTGTGCACCCACCTAAGACTGTTCTACTCTTCAATTGTTAATATATGGCTTGTTAGAATTATAAGTCTGTTTTGATTATCCTGAAATGCATAAAGTACTGTAAAATCTCAGTTGAATACTATAAACTGCTAAATATAAATATAATCCAAAAAAAAAAAGAACTAACAATTTTTACTGTTGTATGCTTAGCAGATGTTGTATCTTCCATGTTATAACTACTTTATCTCTGATAATTTAATAATAAAGATTATCTTCCTTTTGCTTTAGAGGGATGGAGACTGGGGAGAAGGCTGGGTATTTTGTGCTGCATGGGTGACTGCCGTTCCAGGTAAATCTGGCAGTTAGGATAAACTATGAAGCTAGCTCTTTTGTCGCTGTTTATGATATGAACCCCCTTCTCATGAATACATTTTCACCCCTAAAATACTGTTGGATAGCTGTGGAGAAAACTGGGCATGAATGAAGTGTGTCCATTACCTCTCACCCCATACAAAAATGAAGTCAAAATGGCTAAAATACTTAAATATGAGCCCTGTTGCTATGGAACTAATGTGAGAAGACATAGAGGAAGCACTTCAAGATATTGGTATTGGTCATTGTTTTTGGTAAACATCCTGCTCTATAGTAGACAACGGAGGTAAACCCAGACAAGTAAAATTATATCAAACTAGACAACTGTTACACAGTAAAAGAAGTAATCAGCGAAGTACAGATACAACCTAAGGAATGGGGAAAATATCTATGAACTAATCATCTCGCAAAAATATTAATGCTCGTAACAGGTAAGGAAATAAAAACATTAAAAAACAGAATAAGTAAACAACGCAGGGACCGGCATAGAGGCTCAGCAGATAAAGCTACCTCCTGCGATGTTAACATCCCTATGAATCCAGCTTCCTGCTAATGCCCTGGGAGAAGCAGCGGAGGATGGCCTATGTGCTTTGGCTCCTGCCATCCATGTGTAAATCTGGCTCCTGACCTCGGCCTGGCACAAACCCTGGCTGTTGAGACCATTTGGAGAGTGAACTAGCACATGAAATATCTCTTGCTCTGCCTCCTCTCTCTCTGTGTAACTCTGCCCTTCAAATAAATCTTCAAAAAAAAAAAAAAAGATGTATTTATTGGGCCTGGCACAGTAGCCTAGTGGCTAACATCCTCACCTTGCATGTACCAGGATCCCATATGGGATCCAGTTCATATCCTGGCTACTCTACTCCTCTTTCAGCTCCTTGCCTGTGACCTTGAAAAGCAGTGGAAGATGGCCCAAAGCCCTGGGATTCTACACCTGCATGGGAGACCTGGCTCCTGGCTTCAGATTAGCTCAGCTCTGGTCATTGCGGCTACTTCAGGAGTGAACCAGTAGACAGGGGATTTTTCTCTCTGTCTCTTCTTCTCTTTGTAAATCTGCCTTCCCAATCAAAACAAATACATCATTTTTTTTTCTTTTAGAAAAAGCTGTATCGCATCCCAGATAGAATGGTAATTATCAGAAGACAAGAAATAACAAAAGCTATCAGGAGTGTGGAGAAAAGGGAAGACTAATATACAACTAGTGGGAATGTAAATTAGTACAGACATTATGGATGTTGCTCAAAAAACTAAAACTAGATCTACCACACGATGTAACTATCCCATTTCTGGGTATACATCCAAAAGAAACATGATGCACTTACCAATGAGTTATCTGGATCCCAGGTTCACTGCAGCAACTATTCATAGTAGCCAACATTAAGAAACTACCAAGTGACTGAATCCTCGCTTCGCATATGCCAGGATCCCATGTGGGCACCAGTTCGTGTCCCAGATGCTCCATTTCTTGTCCAGCTCCCTGCCTGATGCCTGGGGAAGCCCTGAAGGATGGATGGTCTAAAGCCAGATCTTTTACTCGGTATCTCCTTCTCTCTATGGATCTGCCTTTCCAACAAAAATAAATAAATCTTCAAAAAAAAGATAAGAAACTACCTGGTTCTATCAAGGGATAACTAAGAGGTAAAATGTTACATATAATCAAACATATGCATATATATATATATAAACACACATATCTATGTGTGTATATATATATATATACACATATATGTGTATATATACACACACACACATATATATATATATGAACATTGTTCAGCCACTAAAAAGGATGCAATCCTAACACGTGCAGCAAAATGAACAGAACTGGAAGATACCATGTTAAGTGACTAAGCCAGATTCAGACAGACAAATATTGCACATTCTGTCTCCTATGTGGAAGTAAGGAGGTAATAAGTTAATCTTAATGTAGAAGAGTTGACTAGAGACCACAGTTTTCCCAGTATCACTTATTAAAATGGAGTCCAGGTGACAGTAGGAAAGTGAATAGCACGTACCAAAACACAATTAGATAGAAGGAATATGTTTTCATGTCTTAAAGAGGGGTAACTGAAGTTCATAATAACCTACTATACATGTTATTAATAACTAGAAGAGACTCACTTAACGGTTCCACTCCTTAAACATGGATAAGGGCACTGATGTTGAGCTGAGCACATAAGATGCTGGTTGAGATCCTCAGGGTCAATAGCAGAGTGCCTGGGGTCAAGTCCAGGCTCAGGCTCCCTGTTGCAGCTTCCTGCTAGCGAGGACCCTGGGAGTGGCAAGGAGTTGAATACCTGCTACTTGCAAGAAGACATAAATTGAGTTACTGGCTCCCAACTTCAGCTTGGCCCAGCCCTGCACATGGTGAGCAGTTCAGAGCTGAATCAGCTCTGAACTGGCTGACAGCACCTATCACCTTGCCTCTCAAATACGGTTTTGTCTAACTTTGCTTTGCATCTTTGTCAGCCTAGTTGTTAAGAATGATATAGTACTATACATTCAATGATTTGTGATTACATCAAAATTTACTATACATGAGTGAAATTGACATCTTCTGATTTTCTGTTTACAGCCTTTACCCACATTTCTGCTGAACTGCAGGCTTTATACTTGTTGAATTCTTTAGTGCACTATTAAGCTTCCAACTACAATGTAAATTAAAAATATCTCAAAAATGAAAATAAATAATAAAAGGAATGATAGCAACTTAGCAAGCAAATGTTAAAAACAAAAGTGACCCATTCCTTTAAAGAAATACAAATGGCCATCATTCTGGATGATAAAGACAAGGATACTGGGAGGGACAATATGCCCATCGCAAACACTGCGCTGAAAGGAAAATCAGGAAACTCCACTCTGAAAACATTCTAGTTTATTCTGTTTAAACTTTCCCTTGGAGCATACAAAAAAAACAGAAAAATCAGTATTTCAAGAAGTCTAAAATATCTCTTCCAGTATATATATTATTAAGACAAACAATTAGATAACAAAATGCTTTATCATAGCTTCATAAGTGATGTTTGTTTTTTCTTAGTGGTAGTAAGTTATGGTCTATATGGCAATCGATGGCATCTTGAATTGATGAAACAGGAACTCACATTTTGAACAAAGCTTTCTCACCTGTGAACATATCCAGGTCACAAAAATGTGACAATTTAAGACCACCATCCATATTTCTCAGCCCTCCACCTATCCTGTGACCCTGCTACACCAGACTGCTTGTGCAAAGCACTAAGTCGCTCACGGCAGACATTCTGACCTTTGCTAGAATCCAGAGCAGTATCGGCCATGTGATGTCATCCAGCTAGTGTTTGCTTTCTGAATAAAGGAATCAAGTAATAATCCTGAGAGCATCTAAGCACTTAAAATTCCACGGTCTTTGTTTTATAAGAAGCAACGACCAGGAAAACCAAACTCAACCGACAAAAAGGTGACTATCTCCCTTTTCCCATGGCAAATGGAATGTGACTAAAATGTAGATCAACTCACCTTCCATGAGAACATCACTATTTAACACTATTTTTATCACTACAGAGAAAACAAAAAGATATTCCACTTTTAATCAGATCCATCTAAACGTAATTAGCATAGCAAAAAGAAAAGATCTTTATTAGGGAAGGATTATCAGTATTTCTTCCTACATGGAAGAGTGGACTTTTTCTTTTAATTTGTGCACAGAGTCACTGAAGATGACAGGATATGCAGCCCTAACTCTAGACAAATTCAAACCAGTACCCGAGATACTCTCTGAGCCTTTCAGGATGCTCATCAGTGATGGAAATCTGTCATTTCTGCCTAAGGCTATGTCATTGCTCAGGGGAAAGTAAAGCACAAGTTTAGGTCAAGGGAGTTGTATACACAGAATACCCACGGGCATACGAGACTTCTTCAAAGAAAAATACAAGGAGAACTATGAGTGAAAGTATGCAAATTGCCTAGAAAATGAGATGAGAAAGTCTTTGAGAACTATGTGAAGCCCTTGGTAAACCCCTATCTTTGACATCTCATTTACATGCCAATTAATTAGAGGACCTTTCTAAGGAAGACAGAAACCCTGGATTGAAAGCAAAAAATGCAGCAGGATTTGGACCCTAACCTGTAATTAATTGAGACGGTGTATCATGGATGAACTGTAAATCTATGAGGTTTGGGCTCAGTCCAGGACAGAATTCTTTTCTTGGAAAAAGGGAAAACAAGTAAGATGTCAGTTGACCACAAAGAGGAAAACGGGACAAACCCTAGCTCAGGAACAGATTTTCAGTCAAGGCCCAACCACCCAAGGAAAGAGGTCAACTGATCATTTCATCCTCAAGTCCTCAACCGAGTGGGGCAGTTAGGAGTTAAATCCTATACCTCCATCATAGCTCCTTTCTTTGAGGCAAAGCAAAGGGCTGCTAAGGAGTAAGAGGAGAAAACAAACAGACAATTGGTGAAAAAGCCAAACAATCACACCTCAGCAACAATATAACAGCAATCCAAGAATTCATGATTCAAGTCCCTAACTGCTGCATGAATGGCTTCAGGTTGAGGAGGGGAGCCCTAAATGGAGAGTTTCAGGACAAAGAGTCTGTGTTTCAACCACTTCCATCAAGCTGAACAAAGTAAACACAAAATCCAATCGCAGTCCTAGTTTGCCTTGGAACAGCCAGCTCATGTCCCTGATTCTCCGTGCCTTCCTACCTAACATGAAGACATATGAGACTTTACAGATTCATTCAGGCTCTCAAAGAGTTCAATTTCAGTCAATTAGAATAAACTGATACTACAAAGAGTTACAAAATTAGAAATTTATGAGTTCAAAAATAAGGAAAATATGTTATATACATCTTCATGGAAAGAAGATATACATATTTAAAGACGTATTTATTTTTATTAGAAAGTCAGATTCACAAAAAGAAGGGGATAGAAAGAGAAAGATTTTCTGATCGCTGGCTAACTCCCAAAGTGGCCACAATAGCTAGAGCTGACCTGAGCCAAAGCCAAGAGCCAGGAGCTAGGAGCCAGGAACCAGGAGCTTCTTCCAGGTCTCCCATGGGGGCACAGGGTCCCAAGGCTTTGGACCATCCTCTACTGCTTTCCCAGGCCACAAGCAGGGAGCTGGATGGGAAGGGCAGTAGCCAGGACACAAAACCAGTGCCCATATGGGGATCTGGCACATGCAAGGCACAAGTTTAGCCACTGGGCTGCTGCGCTGGGCCCAAAAAGAAGACATATTTCAGGGAAGATGTTCCCATGAAGTTTGTGACTTGAGTGTCACTGAACATGAATAAGAGTTGAACTTTTAGGGCTTGGCGGCGTGGCCTAGTGGCTAAGGTCCTCACCTTGATCCCATATGGCTGCTGGTTCTAGTCCTGGCAGTTCCACTTCCTCTCTATCTCTCCTCCTCTCAGTATATCTGACACTGTAATAAAAATAAAATGGATCTTTAACAAAAAAAAAAAAAGGAGTTGAACTTTTAGAAAAGTAAAGGACTATATTTTAGATAAAAGAAGCAAAAGAAGTTGTGAAAAAGGAGCCAATTTCTGAAAAAAAAAAAAAAGAAAGGTTAGAAAAAATAAGCATATTATGTCTGCTTACATGTAAGCTTACATGGAGCAGCTTACATGTATGAAGTTAGTTCACAGTTTGGGAGGTTCAAGTTTAGGATTAGGGAGGGCCATTGGTTTTTGTACCTGATGAGAGTAGCATGTGGAAATGATAGGCCCTATGCAAGAGGGATCACAGGGATGAGCCAGGAAGCAGGCAGAGTTGTTGAGCCCAGACTCAGGATTTCACAGCCCTCTTCTAGTAAGACCTACCCTCTAACAGCATATCACTAATGACTTAAGCACACCCCAATCTAACTGTTTTCACTGGATTGTTTCAATCTGCTTAGTACCATTAACTCATGACTCTGGAGGTTCAACATCCAGCATGAGTTTGGGAGCAAAATTGTAGTTAAACCACAGCAAAGAGAGAAAAAGAAAACAAATTTATTCATTTCCTTCAATAAAACAAATTTATTCATTCATTTATTCTGCCAATTAACTTGTATATTGTCAATTTAATCCATAAGAAATAGTTAGTATTAGGCTTGTTTTACAAATGAAGCAATTAGGATTCAGGGAAAAATTATTAATATGGCTGAAGTCATGTAGCAACTACATATTGCAGTAATAGTTAAAAACTTCTATCTATCAGGTTCAAACTTGGGAGGCTACACTAGAAGCTGAACAGACTACCAGGAATACACAGGAGTTAGTGTGATGAGAGAAGACAGCAGCTGGCCTTAGGAGTAAGATGGTGACCAGTGCCCGGGAGAAGGGTCACGGCCACTCCACCACCACATCTCTGAAAGCATCTCAGAGAGTCAGTGGGTCTTGTCTCCTAAGGGCATGGGAGATGTGTGGACCAGGGAAGAAAGTCTCAATGTGCATAAAAAGGAGAGTGGTTCTAAAAAACTGGAAAATTGAATTAAAAGAAGTTTATTGGGGGTGGGCAAGAAAAAATTAAATTCATGCATACAAAGTATTACATACAGTTCATGAAAAACATGTATTGTGATTAAAAATCCTGGCTGAATTTCAAAGTGCTTTTGCACTAAAATAAAGTTAACTTAAAAATATTTATATATAGGCGGCACTGTGACATTTAGTGCTGCCTGTGATGCCAGCATCCAGGTGGACACAAGTTTCAAGTTCCAGCTACTTCACTTTGGATCTAGCTCCCTGCTAACATGTCTGGGAAAACAATGGAAGTTGATCTGAGTCCTAGGACCCCTGCACCCCCCCAGGAGACTCAAGTGGAGTTCCAGATCCCAGGCTTTGGTCTGTCCCAGCCCTGACCTATTGCAGCCATTTGGGAAGGGAATTAATGGGTGGAAAATATCTCCCTCTCTCACTTTTTTTTTTGTCTTTCCACCTATCAATAATGATACTTTTCAAATAAATAAATATTTTTAAATATTTATGCACATATTTCTTTCTTCTTTGGAATGTAGAGAGACAGAAACAAGGACAGAGGGAGATGTTCTATCCACTAGTTTCGTCATCAGATGTCCACAACAGCTGGTCCTGGGGCGTGCCAAACCAGCAGCCTGAAATCAATTCAGGTCTCCCTTAAGGATGGCAAGGACCCAACCACTACACTAGCACATGTTACCAACTGGAGTATGCTTTAGCAAGAAGCTGGAATTGGAAGTGGAGTCAAGACATGAATCCAGGCACTTTGACATGGGATGCCAACATCCTGAACAGTGGCTCTGCTGAATATCTACCTTCATCTTAGCCCGTTTCTTTCTAGCATTTTATGATCAGTATATATGAATAATAATAAAGATCATACTGAATATAAAATTTCACACCCTGTTTTTCTTTCAACATTATATTATCTTATTAAGATTTTTTCAGCTTGTTACAAACCCTTCATAAATAAAATTTAATGGTTTCATAATAATCCATTGTATGGCTGTGTCACAATTTATTTAACTAATCCCCTATGTTTGGACATTTATGTTGTACATAATCTTAGGTCATTATGAAATACTGCCTCAAGAAAAATCTCTTGTTAATAAATTTTGTTCCACCAGTTTTATAATTTTATAGGTAGATTCCCAAGAGTTAAATTACTTAATAGAAAGCACAATTATATTTAAAAAGTTGATACATATTGAAATTTTCCCTCCATAAAACGAATACTAATTAACCTCTGCATCTTCACCATTTTCTCTTGGTATGCAAGACTCCACGTGCTTCTTTTAGTTTTCTTTTTCCTCCACAGTTCCTTTGCCATCCATTGGCTGGCTTCTTCTCTTCCCACTGGCCTCCAGCTGCTGGAAGTGGAACTTTTCTCTTTCCCTTCTCTTCAACATCAATATATTTTCCCCACATGGGCATGAAACAATCCCTTTTTAACTTCTGAAGCAGTACCTGCACTCATGACCTTTCTCTGCAAACTGAACCTCAAAGAGTCCACTGTTTATCTACCAACTGTTGACACCCCAAGCAAATGGATCTTCTGTGTCTACCATCAATGGTTAGCTTTTGGGGGGAAAGAAACACTGCTTGGAGTCAGGTAGGTGGGAGTTAAGGTATTTACGGATGTTATTTAGTGATCTTAGGATCCATGAGAAGCAGGAAGCCTAAACCTCAAGATAAGCTGCCTTTGGGAAACGCCCCTGCATTTGGGAGAAGTCCCTCCTGCAGGAACCAATGTTTATGAAATGATTGTCCAGGTAGCCTTCAGGGAACTTGCAGAACTACTTTTTAATGTCCCTACTTAGGAAGTGCTAGAGCAGTGGATGAGGCAGGGAGTCAGTGATCAACTAAGGAGCTGTCTCGGAACCCTGGCACCTCTTTCGCCACCATGGAAGACACCACTTCAGCATACCCACGCTCCTGTGATACACCTGAGTCTCCACAATAATGATGTCATTAACAGGTGTACCTTTACTTCCACATGCAGATGCCATGAGAACCTTCCTAGACGTCACCATGAACACTGAGCCCTGCCCAGACTCCACCCATCTGTATATTCAATTAGGGCAATACGCCTTAAAAAAAAAGGATCCACTAAACTGAGCTGGGCTACATTTCTCTCCTGTTAGCACATGTGCCTCCTCATAGGACTACCTGTATTTGTGTCTGATTGTGTACCCTCTTTCTAACACTGAATGTCTTTGATTTCTCTCTTTCTTTCACACACACACACATACTCACATGCTGCACTAGCTCAGGCAACATGCCATTATGTACCAGTTTTGAAGATCTCTTATTATTCCAGAACTCCTAAAAAGATAGAATGGCAACAAGACTCAGAAAACCAAGGTGGTAACCTGACCTACCTGTGTTGTTCTGCCTGTGCTGTCTCTAGCTTGCTATCACTCAGGAGCAAGGAGCACCCAGACACTAACTTAAGGGACCTCTTCATATACATGAGAGACTCCCCCAACTGGTGCAATTGTCCAGAACAGCCCATGTGACTGCTATTTGAGGGGAAAACAAGCACCACTTTGAGTACATTGTGTGCAAAAGAAAGACGTGTGTGTGTGTGTGTGTGTGTGTGTGTGTGTGTGTGTGAGACACCAGATTAGATGCAAACTAAAGTGCTATGTGCTGAAGTAGACAAGGCAGAGCTCAAGAGGACATGGCCACACCTCCCCAACATGATGAAAGGCCCTTCCTTGTTCAGCTGCCATCAGAGCAGTCAGTGGACCTATCTTGTGTGCCACCTCCCTGTGTGAAGAGTAAGCCTCAAATAAACGTTGTCTAAGCTCCACAGTGGCCCTTTGGAGATTTGTGTTTGCCTGTGAGCCTAAGATGCCAAGGTGGGCACTGCTGTCTGCACCACACTCCATGTTCTGTGAAATTTTATCAACTGCTACTCTCACTGTGCCTTGCTTTCTTATTTCTGTTTTAGATTTGCCTTTGGGGATAATTTTGCCATCTTTAATATGAGCAAAAAGAAAATGCCAAGAACCCAGTTTCTGACATTATAGATAAATAAGGATTTTTTTTCCTATAAGTAAGTCCAAATGTTGAACCAACACTTTAAGAAATATTCTGTTTATTCAAACTCAAATCTAACTGCGTAATCTGTATTTCATTGAGCAACTGCACATGGGAGCTAGTGAGGAGAGTAAATGGAATGGCAGACGGAGGCTGAGCACATCTGTCGTCCACCAGGCTGTCTGGCAGGACCACTTCTGCTGGAGATCCCAGCTCCATCGTAGGCTCCCAGGGCTAGCATTATCACTTACTCTGTTCCATCAAGCCGAGGAGGCAGGGGGTAGGGGGGAGCTTGTTTCCCTTGCTAGCAGAGCCTGGGTGCCTCACCAGCACTGTGGTTCCTTGAACCCTGCTTACACAACTATCAATGGTCCTTTTTAATCTACTTTCTTTCAATTATCCACCTGGAGTATACCAACTGTTCTCTCCTGGGACACCTCTGCATGCAGTTACCTTTCATTCCACCTCTCCCCACCTCCTGCGGGTAGGATGGCGTCTGACCTGACTACCGCATCTGGCACTAGGGCACCTGCTCACTGCATCTGTTGGCTGACTCATTGCTGGGGTACCCCTCTTCACTTACAGATGTTTATTGAGTCAGTGATGTTCCAAGTGTGACTTCTAAACAAGCCTCCTGCATGATTCTGATGCCTACTAAATTTAGGCTAGGGGACAGGGAACTACAGAAGTGAACAAAAACAACAGGGTGCTCATCTTGATTCCAGCTGTTGTGGCCATTTAGTGAGTGAACAGTGATTGGAAGCTCTCTCTCTACCCTTCTTTCTGTAAATCTGTCAAATAAAGTTTGAGATGAGATTGAGAGAGAGAGAAACTGGATCCGCTACCTTTAATTAAAGTTAGGACTAGGCAAGGTGGGAAGTTAGAGATATGGAAAAGAAAAGGAGGGGTGAGAATGAAATGTTGTCTTACGGAAACACTACTTTCTATTAAAAAATTATTTATTTGAGGGCCCGACGTGGTAGCCTAGAGGCTAAAGTCCTTACCTTGCACACTCCAGGACCCCATATAGCTGCTGGTTCTAATCCTGGCAGTCCCACTTTCCAACCTGCTCCCTGCTTGTGGCCTGGGAAAGCAGTCGAGGATAGCCCTAAGCCTTGGGACCCTGCACCCACTTGGGAGACCCAGAAGAGGCTCTGGTCTCCTAGCTTTGGATCGGCACAGCTCCAGTCATTGTGGCTACTTGAGGAATGAATCATCGGATGGAAGATCTTCCTCTCTGTCTATCCTCCTCTCTGTATATCTGACTTTCTACTAAAATTAATCTTAAAAAAATTATTTATTTGAGACAGAATGAGAGAGAGAGAGAGAGATCTTCTAACTGCTGGTTCACTTGCCAAATGTCCATAGTAGCCACAGCTGGGCCAGGCTGAAGCCAGAAGCCAGTAGTTCAGCCTGGTCTCCCATGTGGTTGCATGGGACCAAGCTTTGAGCCATCTTCTACTGCCTCCCCAGGCCATTACAGGGAGCTGGATAGAAGTGGATTAGCCAGAACTTAAATCAGAACCCACATGGATGTTAATACTGTAAGTATTCACTTAACGTGTTACACCACCACAGCAGCCCCAGTATTTCTTTCAAATACCTTACCTTACATTTATACGAAAAGCAAACATCAACCAGAGATAAAATCTATTTATAATTATGCAAGCTTAAAGATCTAACTTGACATCCAACACACAAGGTATAGTTTGTGTCATTTATTATAGTTTGCACTTCAGGGATGCATCTATTATGCAAATTGAGAGGATATTCTGCTTTATTTCTTTCTAATTTCAAGAGTTGTTCATCACTTCCAAAAGCCTTAACACCAAAGGGTATTTGTGTTGCTAACACAACACACAGATATCAGTAATGTTTATAGCTGCCATAGTGACCGAGATTCTAAAGCAGGGAAGACATCTGTCTACTTTTGTCTTCCAACTCAGTGAATCTAGAACTTTAGTATACCTGCGAGCCACTGTGAGGGTGTTGTAACAATGCAGATTTGCATTCCCTAAGTCCAGTTTTTCTAACACACTTGTGGCTGGGCATTGATGCTACTGACATACGGGGCCCAATATGAGCTGACATCAGGCCTCATCATTTGAAAATTGAAATATTATTTCATTGCAAGCTCCTGACATTTTGTCTTTTACGTTATACTTGAGATGCTATATCAGTTTTTAGTTCAATTCAATTCAGTAGGGATCTTATTTTCATTTTAATACAAGAATTAATGCAAATATTCAATATTTTAAAAGTCAAGTGAAAATCTGTCACAGCTGAGAATTACTGCTCTGAGCTCTTCAAGGTCATCCTGAGGGCTCACCATGAGATTGACTGAAAGGGGAGGAGTCCACCACACCAGTCTGTCTCCCTGGGAGTTGTCTTAGAAAGGTAGGGTCAGGAACGGACAACTCCCATTTCAATCATGGAGAATTTTCTGAGGGCTCCTGGGAAAGCAGCTTCCTTTTTGTGAGTAGTGGCTCTAGGACTCCTCCTTCTTGCTTGTGCTGGACATTAAGAAGGAAGGATCCCAGCCCCGGGACTGCACGCACTGGGTCACAGAGACAGTTGAGGAGGAGGCACATGGGAAGCTGGGCGCAATCTCCTCCTGGTGGCTCATGTGCTTTTGTTTGTGATCTGAAAGCCGATAGATGAACTTTTCAGTCATTTGGAAGTGAAATTTCTGGGTCAGTGGTGGAGTATCAATTAAATGCAAATGAATTTGTGAGACTGCAACATGATTTCTAGTTCTGTAGGATGGAAGGACTTTCCCAGGAAAGAAGCTCAGATTCAAACACAAGGCACCACAGAGCTGAGGTTTGGGAAGCGCACAGGAAAGCAGTGGCCAACGGAGGATGGGAGAACCAGAGGATTCCTGCCACTAACAGCAAAAAAATGCTAGAGATTATGTCCATCTCCCCAAGCCCCGTGGACTCCATGCAATGTTTGGTTTCATTTCCCCCCCACTACTGGTTATAATATCTTCCCCAGACTCTCAACTTGCCAAAGCCCGCATGCAACTGGGAACTGTTTTCATGTAAAAATCAATTAATATGCATGAAATGGATTATTTTAGTGTTTGAATTGTATCCCCCCAAAACACATTTTAGAACTACATAAAGTAGTATGAATACAAATTCCTCTTCTCTCTCACGTTGGGGGAAAGTGTCTACTCTGAAAAAAGCAACCCACACAGTATACACTCGGGATTCACCAAGGGTGGGTGTGTGGTGCTGGCTCCGTCTCAGTCTACAGGATGGAGGGTGATGGGCAGAGGGGAGTTGTTGGCCAGGACCCAGAAGGCAGGGACCAGGGTGAGCCACTCGAGATTCTGTTTCTCTGCAGATCTAGAGCGTGAGGGGGATGCTGGGGTGGGGGCCAGGGAGTGGGAACAGCAGGTGTAATATGAAGGAAGCATTGTCTAGGGGAGCACTCACCTGTCCTATTTCAAGGAGAATTGCCTTGTTTTACCTTTACGATTAATATTATTATTATTATTTTAATATCTACAAGCACAAACAGTTTATCTCTGACACAGCACTGTGTTACCCAGCCTTGGTCCCTTTACCTAAAATGTTAGGCCACTTATGTTCTGATAGTTTCTCTGGGAGTCTAGGATGGTGGCTGAAATTCTATTCTCTCCCCTAGCTGCTCCAAGCACACTGTTAGTTCTCAACATCCTGGCACAGAGCAGTCATTTTCTAAGGACAGTGACTCCTCAGTGAAATAATCTTCCATAAAGCCCATGGTCTACACACCAACACACACCAGAAATCTCACCTTTCTCTGGAAAAGTTAGTGATTCCTTCTAGAAACTGGTCTGCCTGTTATACATTTCACCAAAAGTCCTTCCCTGTTGACTCTGCAATACTTTTTATCCCAAGCAGTCATATAGGCAAACTGCGGTCTCTAGCTGAGTTTGTTTGGCTCTCATTATTTGTAAGGTATTTTTATAAGACATAATCTGCAAATTAGGACATTTCACTATAGAAACCCCAAGCCTCCATTTCTCTTGAATGCAAAAGTCCTAGCAACCCAAGGCTCCATTCCCAAATTTCCACAATTGAACATATTCTGTGTTTGCGAAATTCTCACCATTTCTACTATCTCTATGACCCAAAGGTAACATGGCAGGCCTGGCGCAGTGGCCTAGTGGCTAAAATCCTCGCCTTGAAGATACCAGGATCCCATATGGGCGCCAGTTCTAATCCCAGTGGCCCTGCTTCACATCCAGCTCCCTGCTTGTGGCCTGGGAAAGCAATCAAGGATAGCCCTAAGCCTTGGGACCCTGCACCCGCATGGGAGACCTGGAAGAAGTTCCTAGATCCTGGCTTCGATTGGCTCAGCACTGGCTGTTGCAGTCACTTGGGGAATGAATCATTGGACGGAAGATCTTCCTCTCTTCCTCTCCTCTTCTCTATATATCTGACTTTTCAATAAAAATAAAATAAATCTTAAAAAAAGCATAACATGGAATCTACCCTTTGCTGTTATGACTATAGTAGGTTTTTTCCTTTCCATATATGACTTCATCTACATCTATAGAAAAAACAATGGACCTCATATTGAAAGAAAAATGAGCTTCATTAACTCCTTTCTCTGTGTGACAACTTCATGTTTCAAAACAATGATGTTACGCCTGGCACAGTGTTATAGCAGGCTAATCTTCCACCTGTGGTGCCAGCTTCCCATATGAGTACCAGTTCGAGTCCCAGCTACTCCACCTCCAATCCAGCTCCCTGCTAAAGGCCTCCTCAGCAGCAAAGCATGTCTCAAGTTCTTGGGTTCCTTCACTCACATGGAAGACCTGGGGGAAGCTTGTGGTTCCAGCTCAAGCTGTTGTAGCCATTTGAAGTAACAGACGGAAGATTTTTTCCCTCTTTGTATCTCCTTCTCTCTGTAAATCTGCCTTTCAAATAAACACAAATAAATCTTTAAAATGTTTCTTCTTTAAAAAAATGAACTTAGATTCTCCAGAAAACAAACAAACAAACAAAAAACACTAGGAGGGCTCAGCACGGTGGCCTAGCAGCTAAAGTCCTCGCCTTGAACACACCAGGATCCCACATGGGCAGGTTCTGATCCCAGCAGCCCTGCTTCCCATCCAGTTTCCTGCTTGTGGCCTGGGAAAGCAGTGGAGGATGGCCCAAAAGTCTTGGGACCCTGCACCCAATGGGAGACCTGGAAGAAGTTCCTGGCTCCTGGCTTTGGATTGGCGCAGCACCAACTATTGCAGCCACTTGGGGAGTGAATCAATGGATGGAAGACTCTTCCTCTGTCTCTAATCCTCTCTGTATATCTGACTTTGCATTAAAATAAAACAAATCTTAAAAAAACACTAGAAAATATCTTAGTGGAATAGAAATTAGTTTCTTTTCAAAACAATAGATCTAAATATTTGCCCGTACTTACCATAGTATTATCCAATTTTGAAAGGAGTGTTGGAATTTTTTATAATGTGGCAAACATATTGGTCTTTAATTTCTTTCTGACTCACAGACTTAAGCTTGACAGGAAAAAAAAATCAAGAAAAAAGCCAAGAAAGTAATTGCTATGTTTCATTAGGAATTTTAGTGGCAATTCTTCTGTTCAAAACTTACTCATTTGAATTAAGATTATGGAGAACACATCACTTCTTAATGGCATCCTGTGACAGTTATCTCTCCACAAGAAGGATCTCATTCAGGCACAAGCTTCCCATGAAATATTTATTTGTATGTTGGCTTTGTACGGTTCCTTTCATTCTCCTCAAATCACTTTTGGGAGAAGGAGGGGTAACACTTAGATGAGAGTATATATTGCCAGTTCTTTCTAAATGAGGAAGAAAAGAATGAAGGGTGGGTGGGGGAGAGAGAGACATGCGCTCGTATGCAATGGAAGAAATTCTGTTCCATGCCCCTATGTAATAACTTAACTCGATCATTTAACAGCCATGTGAAAGAAATCTTGTCCTCGATTTTTTGCTTTATTTTTTAAAGTTTTATTTATTTTACTTTCATTTGAAAGGTGCACACACAAGGATTCAGAGTTGGGCGGGGATAAGATGGGGAAGGAGTGGGAGGGAAGAGAAAGAGAGAAAGAGAATCATCAATCTTCCATTTAATGAATCTCTCCGAATATGCACAGCAGCCAGGGATGGACCAGGCCAAAGTCAGGAGTGGGGAGCCTCATCGGACGTGGGTGGCATGAACCCATGTACCTGAGCTTCCCTGCTGTCTCCCAGGAAGCAGGAAACTGGACCAGAAGCAGAGAATCTGTGACTTCCATATCCTGGCTTTTGCATATGAAGGAAGCCTTTTTTCCGTGAACATACAGTCAGGATTTATAGGAGTTAAGGGTCAATCCCAGTATCACATGAACTTTAAACATTCTATTTTCACTCCATAAAAATAAGATGATTAGAAATGAAACCTCAAACATGCCTTCTAGTAAAATCAATCTGAAAATGAAAAATACTAACAAAGAAATGGAGCTGCATATTGAGATGTATAAGAGCTGGCAATAAATTTGATCCGTCATTAATCACTTCAAAATACACCTAAATGTTATTTAGATGTTTACTTTTTCCTTTTTTAAGATTTATTTATTTTAATTGTAAAGTCATATTTACAGAGAGGAGAGACAAACATCCTCCATCCACTGGCTCACTTTCCAAGTAGCCGTAACAGACAGAATTGAGTCAATCTGAAGCCAGGAGCCATGAGCTTCTTCTGGGTCTCTCTTGTGGGTACAGGGTCCCAAGGCCTTGGGCCATTCTCCACTGCTTTCCCAGGCCACAAGCAGGGAGCTGGAAGGGAAGTGGAGCAGCCAGGATATGAACTGGCACCCATATTGGATCCTGGCGCATGCAAAGAAAGGACTTTAGCTACTAGGCTACCGTGCCAGGCCCTTAAAATATTTACTTTCTAATTTGCGTTGGGCTCTCCAAACAGGACATTTTTCAAAAAGCAGTCTGATAGGCATCCCAGCAGGGTTATGAGGAAAAATTCTAGAGACCTGATAGTAGGAATACGAAGTGACTTTAAAATGCTTGTGGAAATGTAATAAAACTATTTTAGTGCAAAACTCAAAATTGAAAACCATGCATAGCTTTTTTTTCCCATAATGCATGAATTTCATGAAATTTTTTGAAGGCCTGTCTTATGCATGGCTTTCTTTCTTTTTTTGCAATAAAGTAAACTAATTTTATTAATTCCATTTTCCTACGAGCTCTATGAAGTAGACTTATAGTTTAGAATGCAACAGCTCATGATCCAAGAGCTCTGACAGTTGCTGGTCTATCCCTGAAACGAGTTCTTGAAGACCGTTCCCCTCAAGACAGTCAGCAGGAAGACCGTCAACTAAAAAGAGGCCACAGGGATCACTGCTCCACCTCCTTCTAAAGAAGTTCTGTATCCTGCTTACAGTTTGGAAACCGCTGGGAACCTTAAAAATTCTTCAAGTCTTGCCCACAAGAAACTCTGATTTAATTGAACTTAAGCATGGCTTGAGCGTGGCTTTCCAAGCTCCCCCAGTGATTCCATTCCCATCACCCACACAGTCCTCCTGAGCCAGAATAAGCCTTTGTCCCAATTGGGGAAGGAGGCTGAATGCTGTGGCATCGCAACTACTCCTCAAGTCCCAGAAAAACCTACGAGTTGTCAGCAGGGTCCTCACTCTGCTGTGGTCTCCATTCTCGCCTCTGGAGAACACAGGAGTTCTGACAGCTCAGGCTTTCTGCTTTGTGAGCAGATGTATTCTGGTTTACTTCCCAAGTGCCCACAACGGCCAAGGCTAGGCTAGGCTGATCTCAGGAGCCAGGAACTCACTCCAAGCCTCTTGAGTGAGTGGCGGGGACATAATCATTTGAGTCTTTACTCCTGCCTCCCTAGGTCTGCAATAGCAAGAAGCTGGAATCAGGAGTGAGCCTGAATATTGAACAAGACTCTTTGGATCCTTGCACTTACATGGAAGACCCAGAAGAAGCTCCCTGCTCCTGGTTTTGGGTCAGCTTGGTACAGGTCATTGCAACCATTTGGGGAGTGAAGCAGCAGATGGAAGCTCTCTCTGTCTCTCCTTCCTGTAAATCTACCTTTCAATAAAAACAAATATTTTTAAAAGATCATTTATGGTTGACAATAAAGCTTATATGCATTAAACAGCTACATGAAAAATAAATATTTAAAATCAAGACAGGAAAAATATAAACTAGAAAAAGGTACTAGAAAAAGAAGGTGCACACTTGAATCAGTAATAATTTTTCAAGTTAAGTTATGAAGTACAGATTTGAATACAAATTTCCTACACTCCAAAGAAGAATACAGAGGTAACTCACGTTGCCCAGGGGAAGAAGTGGCCACTTCTCAGGGGGCTAAGAGGACTTGGTGATCTGGTAGAAAATATCTTTAATTAATACCACTACTTGCTGAATGTCTTAATGCAAATAAATTACCAAACACCACCAATTGTTTCTTCTAGCATTTCTAATATGGGAATAACACTGTGAGTCCTAAAATACTGTCTTGAGTATAGAATACAGACAGGGGATGATATTTCCCCCATCCCTCAAACTGGGATCAGCATAAACTTGCCTTTGTGCTTGATTCAAATGAAGAAACTCAAAGCATGATCTCAATATCCCAAATCATAGCTTTTTAATTTTAAAAAATAAAGGGGCAAGTCTTGCCACATCAAACATTGCCATAAATTCCTAAACACAAAATAATCATGCTCTAGCGAAGTAGCAGACACGAAGGTTAATGGAGTAGTAGATTGGTTAAAAACTGACTTTGGGTGTTTCAACACTTGAAATAGAAAACGGGGAGCATTACAAAGCAGTGAAGACAAAGAGGCTCATACAACGTTGTGGGATGTAGAATCTATCTCACCCATTATATAAAAATAAACTCTAATTTAAGAATTAAATGTGATGATGTGAAAACGTATAAACAAATCAAATTGCCTTTAACAGAAAAATGAACAAATTAAATACTTGAGTTTCATATAAATTATTATCTGCATATACTATCTATCCACATACACATGTATATACATGTAGGAAACAGAGATTAAAATAAATGAGCTGGATCTAATTCTACTGTATATAATGGATAACTTTAAAAAATTAATGTTGGGTGAAATTGAAGGACACACAGAATATGATAACATTTATCTACATTTTAAATACATCAACACGTTCCATTACATAGGACACCTACATGCCTAGGAAGCTTGTGAGCACCTGAATGGAGAGGTCTAAACTACTTGTAGAAGAGGAGAAAAGGAAAAAGAATTGAGCACAAATGGATTTCAATATCAGACTTACAGCTGTGTGACTCGGTGTAAATATGGCAATGTTTCAATGCTTGTTAAAGTTGAGCACTGACTACATACTTACCTACTATCTTATTTCTTTGCATTTTATATGTTTTGAACGGTTCTTATATTTTTAAAAAGTTCTCCTCCATCAGCCACATCTTCTTATGATAAGTCCAAAAGCTTTGGGGGCTCACCTCTTTTCAGGACAGTATGCATCACCCCAAAGTGAGGAAAAGAGATCCTTCTCCCCAGAGGAATGGGGTGTTGGGAAGCTACATGATGCTATTTGTAATCCAGAGGGACAGGGGGTAGAAGTCTCTGCACAGTCCACAGCACAGAGGGTCTGGACCTCAGGCCCAGCCACAGCCAGCGCCAGCACTCCATCATTAGCCTTGTGCAGGCACAGATGGACAAACCTCTATTGCAAAAGAATAGCAAGCACCAGGTCCTACAATCCAAGCTCCCTTTGGCTCCCAAGCACTGGGTGGAAATTCTATACAGACACTGGCACAGCCTCTTTTCCCAGTAAGACCCATGTGTCCCCAAGATGTGCCTTGGTTTGAGCAACATAAAGGTCCCTGTTCTGCCTGCCCATCCATTTCCTTCACGTACGTCCATCTCTCTTTCTTCTTTCCAAACCTCCTTGCTTCGGGCACAATGGTAACCTCCAGACTCCTCATGCCCCCAAACTATCTCAGGTTCTGCTTCTGCTTCTTGTACCACAACAGGTGACATGTAATCCCAGTTGGCTATGGTGTGCTAAATGAGAACACAAATATTTTCCTAAATTGAATGCTCAATCATTGTGAAAGCTGCATACACAGAAGCCCTGGGGTCGTGTTAGAACCACAGAGTCGGGTTCACCCAGCCATAATTAGGCACCACAGGTTCTCAGTGCCAGCCCTCACCCTGTTTTCATTCTAATGTTTTCTCATCTCAAAGCTAGCAGGACTTTGGGGGACTTCATTTCTGGCTGTGTCATAGAGTGGAAGTCTGAAGAATTCTCTAACCAGCATTGTGCTGAAAAAGATTTTGCCATAGAAGCATGCGTTTTTATAAAAATTATTTTTACTCACCTTCATGTTAGACCCCAACACCATAAACGCCCACAATCAGCCCCACTACTGTGCTTTGGATTTAAGAGCAAGTCTCTAAAGCATCTCAATACTCTGCATCCCAGTCACTCTAAGGTACTAGAGTGGGAATCCAAGCCCTGGGGGAAAGTGACTGGTGTGTGTGTGCGTGCGTGTGTGCGTGTGTGTGTTGGAGGGTGGGGGAAGTCTCTCTGACCATGGATCATGGGCTGGCAAGTCTCTCTGACCCCGGATCATAGGCTGGCAATTAGAGAAGAGGTCCAAGCCTAGTAGGAACCAGGTAGGCTGAGCAGAAAAGAAGACCAGAGCTCCCGTCCAGAGAAGCCAAGAATAAGGGATTTTGCCATGGAAAACAGCCACCTGCAGGGGACACAGGGCTCCCAAGGGTCATTCCTGACATACTGGAAACAGATAGTAAGACCATTTCTCAGCACAGCTAGATGGTGGCCCTGAGGTTTCTGCCCTACTTCCTGAGTTAGCTACGAATCCAGGCTAAGCTCTGTTCCAGAGAAAGGAGCCCCTTGTGGACAAACACATCTGAGTGACAGAAAAACTACCGCGAATCAAAGTACATGCCCTTGCAGGGTGTGAATCGAGATTTGTTACTTTGTAACTAATGGCTTTCTAAATTGTTGTGCAGATAAAATGAAAGAATCTATTCAAAGTCCTTGGCCTAGTATTTGGCCTCTGCCAGTTATTACTATTGTTAGTAGTAAGATGATTTCTTATGATGATGATGATGATGATGTCGACGGTGGTGATGATAATGAACATAAGGATGAAGAGATGATGGAAGACACTGAGGGAGGGGAAACAAGAGTGAGTGCTCCCAGTGATGGAGAAAGAAATAAAGGCTTAATCATTTTTTTTCAATCAAACAAGATGAACCCCCAAAAGAGGCAATTATGCTTAAATTGTAATGGGACGTAGCTAGTTCCTTGCACACAAGCCATCTCTTCCAGATACGGGAGACTTATATTTGTAAATTGGTTAATGGGGCCCATTTATCGCTGCAACTATTTGAAGTCCTGCTTACCCACTGTAGGCTCCAACCCACACCAGATCTATGCACTTAGGAAAGAGGACTTAAAACCTAAGAGAAAGGTTTAAATAACAGAGCTGACAGCAGACAGTCATGTTCCACACCTTTGGCACTCGGTGTGTGTCTCTGACATTTCACCAAAGCTAAATGATCCGTCTCTAGAACCTGACTTGTTCTTTACTATTTTTACTGTGTTGCAGCTTAAGAAAAAATTGCCAATTAAGTTAAACTAAACTGTCACACAATCAGCTTCTATAATTACCAGCAATGGTTTATGATAGGTTCGAGCAAACAAACAGAGGGTTTGGATTTTTTTTTTTTTTGCCAGAGTTGTGGTTTCTTTTTGTAGAAACAATTATCATGGCAGTGCTTCCCAGCAAAGGCAAAACATAGCCTGAAGCCATAGCATATTTCATTTTCAGTCCAGCAGTTTTAGAATGCTGCTTTTCCCAGCGACTGTTCAATGGGAGGAAAAGACAACCAAAAACTCTGGATAAAGCAGGTCTCTCACAAAGCAGGCAGTGAATTGTCAGAAACTGGACAAAAAGAAGGTGCTGCAGAGCAGGTGTCGTGGTGCACTGGGGTAAGCTACCTCCTAGTACACTTGCATCTGACATTTATGTCCAGGTTAGAGTCCCAGCTATTCCTTCCGATCCAGCTTCCTGCTGATGTGCCCTGGGGAGGAGCAGATGATGGTCTAAGTCCTTGGGCCTCTTCCATCCACAGGGGAAATTCTATGGAGTTTCAGGTTGGTGGTTACAACAAGGCTCTGCCCTGGCTTTTGTGCGCATTTGGGGAATAAACTAATGGATGGGAAAAATGTGTTTCTCTTTCTTTTTCAAGTAGATATAAAATAGACAAAACAGACATTTATTTTAAAAAAAATAGTTTCCCTGTTCTGCTAGCTCTCAGTTTATTAACACATACACTTTGTCCACCACAATCTGGAAAAAAATAGGGTTGAGATCTCATGTCACAGTCAGATTAATACACTTTCCGAGAATATAAATCCAATAGTATATTATTTATTTATTTAGAAAGATAAGAATTAGAGATTGAGGTAGGGAGACAAAAAGATCTGTCTGCTGGTTCACTTGCCAAATGCCTGTGACAGCCAGGGTCAGGCCAGGGTAAGGCAGGAATGCAGGAATTCAATGCAGACCTTTTGTGCAGGCAACAGGGACCCATGTACCTAAGTCATCACCTGTGACTTCTCAGTGCATGACTGAGAAGTGGAACCATGACTCAGACTTGACCGCCTTCCCTTGTAGTATCTTAACCATTGTGCCTTCTGCCTGCCCCTTGATTTCTTGATATTAGCAATAATTGGTACTGTTGGTAGGAAACACAAAAACGTGTCTACACTTAAACCCATTTTGTTAGCTACTGTAGATTAGTCAAATAACCTCCATTAATTTTCTTAGGTGCAAAATATGATTACTTCAAAGAACTGTGCTTGAAGGTGAGATAAGCTAATAGTGAGTTCATTCAACAATATACACAGCAGTACTAAGTGTTATACATTGTCCCGGGGGCTGAGGACACAACAATGGGCAAAACAGTTACTGAAGGCCCAGGAGCTTACAGGATACAGTGCAAGCGTGGGGTAGGTGGAGGCTGTGATTTTTATCTTTATGCTATTGTAGTATGTTAGCCGTTATGTGTTGTGCTCCCAATGCTACATTTTGTTACTCATTTGACACACAGGAAAAGTCAATGCCCACAAGATCATAGGACTCATACCTCAGAGTCAAATTTCACATCTCAGTGTATCCAGCTGAGTCCACACTTGTCCTAAACTCAGGACCCTTGGCAAAAGAGACCCAAACTTCAGTCTTCTCATCTTGAGTCAGCCCACAGGTGGATCATGCCCTCTCCAGCTGACTTGATCCATGAATATACGGAAAACAGTGTGACCCTGAATTTTCATCTATCACCCATGGTATCACTGAGGGTGGTGGGCATGATCTTTGTCTTGGAGAGGAAACAGGAACAGTCAGTGGAAGTGGGGAAAGATATAATTCACTTCATAAGGAAAAACATTCTGATAGAGCAGTGAGACTCTGGTGCTGACTACGCGTGAGCTGTCACATAGAGTAGTGGGTGCCTTGCCTTTGGAATATTCAAGTACGAGCTGAAAAAATGCTGAGTGCAGTATTGCCCAGGAAATTTAAATATCCACTGCAGAGTCAGGTCCAGATCTTTGGCATCCCAAATGCAACCAATCTTCACAGTCTCTCAGGAAGCTTGCAAAATATAGCAATTGTCTGAATCTCCATCCAGTGTTGAACACATTTAAAGTGTTTAGCTAAGACAACCAGTAACACAGTCATCTGTTTGCATAACTACTATTCATTGAACACTTATAAAGACCCAGCCCCTGCCCTAGGGGCTGAGATGACAATAGTGAACAAGGCAAACAAAAGTTTCCTTAATATAAAGAAGCTTAGAATCAGAGCTGGTGTTGTGACACAGCAGGTTAAGCTACCACTTATAATATCAGCATCCATATCAGAGTGTAGGTTAGAGTCCCAGCTGTTCTGCTTCCAATCCAGCTCCATACTAATGCAACTGGGAAAGTAGTGGAAGAAGCCAAGGACTTCAGTGCCTCCCCTCAACCTCCATGTTGGAGATCTGGATGGAATTCTGGGCTCCCAACTTCAGCCTGGCCCAGCCCTGGGCTGTGGCAGCCATTTAGGAAGTGAACCAGCAGATCTCACTCCTTCTTCCTCTTTTTCTCTTTACCTTTCAAATAAAGAAAACAGTTTTTTCTTCAAAGGAGCTTAGGAGACATGCTTGGACACACTAGTGTATATGAAATATTGGTTATGATTTGTATGTTCATATGTTTTTATATTGAGGCAGGAGGCTGTGTTTTTCATGGTTTTCTTCTATTCTTCAGCGGGCTGAATTGAAGAATCAGCTCTAAGACACAACCTTCTCAGATGTCACAGTGTCCTGTGCAAACACTCTACAAGCATTTGTTGACTGGGTGACCACTGACTACCCCACTAGGAGGTGCTCGTCTGCATCCCTGAATTTCAGAGACAGGATGAACTCTAAGAACCAAAGCCTCCTGGCTGTGGACGCCTGAGAGTCAGGTCCCACATCTGTTTTTGTTTTCTCCAGTCATAAGGACACCACTTTGTACCCAAAATTGGTTTCAACAGAAGTTTGTTACAAAGATAAATTAGGGTCATGTTTCCTAATTTGCCTAATTTTAAGGTTCACTGAGAACCATTTCTTAAAATACGGACTTGCATTACCCAGATGGATTGAGAAAGGAATCAGTGTTAGGAACATTCCCCACCACACACACACACACACACACACACACACACACACACACATGCATACACATACACATTCACACACTGACTGCAGGCTGCTCTAATGCCCAAGCAAGCTAGGAGTGTGCCGATGTGGTTTTGCTAACCTGCTCAAGCCTGGCTCCACCTGAGACTGGCCTGGAAGTTAGCCACAGGGGACTCTGTCCACCATAGGTAATTTTGTTCCCAATCTGGTGGTGCCTCGGAGACACCGGCCTGGAGACAAATCTGTGCTTGGCTTCTCTAAGTTTATTTCTGAAGTCAGCCCCCACCTCAAGACCAAGGGTAGGGTGATACTGCCTCATGCTGGGCAAAGCACCTGAGCTTAATTGCCTTCCTGCCTTCTTTTTTCCTGAGCACCTATTTTAGAAGAATTTCCCAAAAAAGTCCCCTAAATGCTCATTTTAAGGAGAGAAAAGAAGCTACAAGAACAGCACCTATTTTTTTTTTTTTGCTTGCTAAAATCAAAGCCTGCATTTCCTCCTTCTTCTCCCTCTGATTAGAATCTCAGCATTCCACCAAGACAATCTCCAAAAAAGGAAAAGTAAATGAGCAGTGCTGTTTCTGAGGATATGAAATACTTTACAATTAAATAAGGTACGGCCGGGCTCGGGGTTGATCACTGGTGATGGGTAGGTTTCTGCGAGGCTGCAAATGAATTCAGCGCAGGACAGCGTTCCAAATGGCTCCGATTCGCTTTCCCTTTATTATTTTTATTTCGTTATGTGCTGACTCTCATCCAGAATTGCACTTAATGCCCTACTCTGAAGTTGTTGCAATGGTCCCCCATGGCATAGTGTGACAGTGAAAGGATATTGCCTTTGGAAACTGCTAATGGCCCATGGAAAGGAAACAGCAGCAAACAGGAAAGCAATGCTCCAAAATAATGTCAGATAAAAATATGCCCGTCTTTGCTTTCCTTTCCACAATCCTGGGGGAGGCAAGGGTCTCAAAAAACAGGAGAAAGAGAGCAGGCATCTGATGTTAAATATATGCCTACATGCACATGGTAAATTTTTCCACAGATCTTAATTAAAAGACAGAATTTATACTTGGAAGTCTAACTCAGCTCCAGACGCCACATGCAGAAGGGAAACTCATTGCAGTAGTAAAGTGCAAGAATCCTGGTCAGATGTGGGCAAAGTCATTCATTAATTCATCTCCAGCCATCCTGGGCACTTGCTGTGTGCCAGGCCACGTGTTAAGAGCAAGCAGTTACACAAGGGAAGGAGACGGGTCCCTGCCCAGAAGCAGCCCATCTTCGGCAGGGAAGAGAGACACAATGCATGTGTGATGGCAGCACAACACCTTAGAACAAAGTGATGGGGAGCCTGGGGCATTAAACCTCAGAGTTTGCACAGAGTTTGCACAGATGCAAGGAAACAGAAAGTGAAGGTGTGGGTGGGAAGGTAGGAGTGGCAACAACATTCCAGCTCAAGGAAACGTGAGAGCAAATGGAATAGGCCTGGGTGGGAGACGATGACAAGTGTAATATGGAGCTAACAAGAAGTGCTTACCAGGAGATGCAAGAGAGAAGGGTCAGAATGTGGGGAGGGCAGGAGGGAGACTCGGAGTGCCTGGCACACTCCATTTAGCTCTGTTGGCTCCTATAAGCCACTGCTAGTGACAAGTGCCCAAGAACACTGTCATCTAGGTAGTTCGAGAGTATTGGGGTCTTGGAACCCAAGTGAAAGACAACACTTATGGTCTTATGGCCTACAGAACTTGGTTTTATTATATATGCTGCCCACCAATACCCTCAACGAGAAAAGGGAAAAGTTTGCTAAACAGAAGTAATTTCTTACTGGAAGAGAAAAAGAAGTAATAAACATTGTTATTTGAAATTCATTTTGTGGTGATTTTATCCATCCATCAGCATTCACACACACACACACACACACACACACATATTGAAAGAGAAAAGTAAGGGTTAATGCTTTTTCTGCTTCTGTATCCTGCTTGGCGAGATCAGATAAAAGGTAGGGGAATGGCCATGCTGGGCCTGACAATGGGAAGAAGGCCTAAGTTTCTGTCTCCTGATAAGTAAATTCCTTAGTCCGAGGAAATGAGGCTGGAGGGCCCTGAGCTGGCGCCAGAATAAGGTCATGAAATTTGTACCAAACCCAGCAGGTGTGCTGAGCTCGCAGTATAAAATGTCTGTACCCCTGGACATCGGGGCTCTCACTCTGTCATAGGAGTGGGGCCCGTCCAGGAACGTCAATAAAATTCCTCTTGCTATTGCAGCCTCTAACCTGGTTATTGGGAGCTTTCGGGCTGCGACTCCTGGGGCCCACACCTGTTAAACCCCCGCGGTTTAACAATATAAAGATTTATTTATTTAATTTACTTGGAAAGTCAGAGTTATGGAGAGAGAGGGGAAGAGACAAAGAGAAGGAGAGATCCTCCACCCACTGGTTCACTCCCTAAATAACGGCAATCCCCAGAGCTTAGTGAATCCAAAGCTAAGATCCAGGTGCTTCTTCTAGGTCTCCCACCTGGGAAAAAGGGCCAAAGGACTTAGGTCATCCTCGTCCTCTTTCCCAGGCCACAACCAGGGAGCTGGATCGGAAGTGGAGCTGCCAGGACACGAACTAGCATTCATAAGGGATGCTGCACTTGAAGGTGGAAAATTAACCAGATGAGCCATTGTGTCAGCCCCTCCACTGTGTTTTAAAGGCTTTCTTAAATCACTTCCACCACATTCTATGATAGGTGTTTCTTTCTTCTCTTTTATAGATTGGGAAAACTGAGCCAGACAATTTTACATGACCAGGACCTCACAGTTCAAGTTGGCTTCTGGGATTTCAGACTATTATTTGGTTTTGAAAATACATCTATTTTCATCTATTAGAGAGGCAGGGACAGACAGAGAAAGTTAAGAATTCTTATCCACTATTTCACTTTCCAAATGCTGCCAACTGCCGCAGATGAGTCAGGTGAATGTCAGAGAGCAATGGAGTTCAGTGTGAGTCTCCCACTTTGGTAGCAGAGATTTAAGTACTTGATCTACCTGCTGCTGCTTCCCATAGCTGAAATTGAAAGTGGAGATGGCACTCAACCACAGGCACTCTGGATGTGGGTGTCCTAAGGAGCATCACAACTGCTATGCCCAACGTCAGTCCTCAGAATTGTTCTTTTTTTTTTAGATTTATTTTTATTTTTTATTGGAAAGTCAGATATACAGAGAAGAGGAGAAACAGAGAGGAAGATCTTCTGTCCACTGATTCACTCCCCAAGTGGCCACAATGGTTGGAGCTGAGCCAAGGTGAAGCCAGGAGCCTCTTCTGGGTCTCCCACATGGGTGCAGGGTCCCAAGGCTTCGGGCCGTCCTTGAATTCTTTCCCAGGCCACAAGCAGGGAGCTGGAAAGGAAGCAGGGCCACCGGGATTAGAACCAGTGCACCAGGATTAGAATCACATGCCAGGTGTGGACTTTAGCTGCTAGGCTACACACCGGGCCCAGAATCATTATTTTTAATCCCTGCAGAACTGAGATTTGCTTAGACAGGATGGAGTATGGCCCTGAATGGGAAATAAAAAAAAAGGCACAGACATGCTCTGGGCAGCTGGTGTGATGACTGAAGAAGCTGCTACATTTAGATTTCTGCCTCTGCTGATGGGGAAATCCTTAAGGGGTAACATACATAGTTTATATGTTATTTATTTATATGATAGTTTGATAAGAACTATCGAGGTCTTGTGACATCAGAATAAATGGTTTAATGAAGACATTTAATGGATAGAAAGAGGAACAACCTGGGTTTCAGTCTTGGTTCCACCACTGATAACTAACTTGATCAAACCTATGGCTTTTAGTTTCTGGGTTTAATCTTCTCTCCAGTGAATGGGGGATGGGTGTGTAGTTACTCAAGTGCCTTGCATACAAAAGCAACTTCAATCTCAGTAGGAATACCCAGGGGGATTCCAGGGAGAGAATGAGGTTTAGAGAAGGCCCAGAGCTCAGAACAAACCACCACCCAGAGTCCAAGCCTTTCTGATGCCATTCCAGAAGCCACAATTTCTACAAATCAATCTTCAGTTTTGTCTTCAGACACAGACTCTATAATCTCATTAGGACAAAACAGTGGGGTTGAGACTAGCTTGCATTGGTTATGTTCTTACCAGGGGCCATATATTGGACCAAATACTTATTTACTCTTCAGTGCCAAATGATGCCCCCTAAACAGATGAGAAGGTTTCAGCCAGGACAGTTTCAGTATTATGTAATTTATCACATCTGAACAATGGTAGAATAAGAGTTTAAACCCAGGCTGTCAAAGCCCTGTGTAGGTTCACATGATTCATGCAATGCTCTAAGATTTTCCTCGTTGCCTATTAAGAAGCAGTGAATCAATCAATTAATAATCTATTTAAACTATCATAATAGGGTATATGATAGGCATATAGTATATGAACTAATACACAGAGATTAGTAGAAATGTAAAAGTGTCCTGGAAGGAAATGCCTATTTCCAGCAACTATTTAAGGGTACGGTATAAAAGTGACCAGTTATGGAGTACTTCTGGTTTGTCAAGCTTTACTCTAAATTTTTTTACATGTATTAATTCATTTAATCTGGCCACTAGTCTAGGAGAGAGAAACTGTTCTTTCCTGTTCTTTCCTGTTCTTTCCCAATGTTTGAAGATAAGAAAACTGAGATGTTATTAACTAACTCAGGGTCACAACGGTAATAGGGTCAGGTTGACAATCAAGTCAGTTGGTCTCATAGATTCCTCCAACTCTGCATGCTGTGCAGTCTA
This sequence comes from Ochotona princeps, assembly GCF_030435755.1. Lineage (NCBI taxonomy): Eukaryota > Metazoa > Chordata > Mammalia > Lagomorpha > Ochotonidae > Ochotona > Ochotona princeps. The sequence continues at coordinate 24,142,992 of NC_080851.1, forward strand.
CACTCTCTTAGCTTGGTCCAAGCAGGCAAACGCACTGAGCCATGTGACTAGGAACCTGTGCCAACAACCCACAGGCAATGCCTGGGCACTGCGTTTTGCTGAAAAGCCATGGAGCAGCTGCGAATGCTGCTGGGCAGAACTGAGTGGAGAAGGATAAAGCACGGAAGAAAAGATGAGCGGGTCCCAGGAGGAAGACAGGAAGGTGAGCTGGCAGGTTGGGGTACCCAACGCAGGGCTTCCTGGGGAAGGAAATCTCTTCCCCTCCGAGATGCCAGCCTCTCTCCCTGTCCTTCCTCCCTTCCTATCGTCTGGAGCTTACTAACACTTTCTGTCTTCCTTTCCCCTTCATTCCACCCTTGGCAAAGTAACATGGACGTGAGTGGAGGGCATACTATGCAATGCACAGACTCTAGGGGAGAGCCTGGCTGAGTATGGGTATCCTCAGAGCCTGGGAATCAGACAGCAGAAGGAACACCCAGCTTCCTCTAGATAAGCTCAGTGCTTCCCCTGGGGGACACACCTCAGGCTTTAGTGACTTCTAGCATATTAGGAAGTGAGGTCAGAGAATCAAAAAAAAATTTTTTAAAGTAACACAAGTAGGGCAAAACTGGGGATTGGGAAACATTTGTCCCAGTCCTTCTCTTAGGGAACCCAGGAGATTAGGATTCTGACCACTACCCCTTGACCCAGCCACTCTCCTCCCCAGGTTTCCTCCTCTGGGTGGGTTTCCTAGAGGCTTACTCTTTCCTAGGCAACAACAGGATGAAATGGATCAGTCAACTGTTGCTAATGTTTAATGAGTTTAAGTGAGAAAAGTCTCCACCAAACACACACAAAAACAACAGAGAAATTAGAATACAGCACACAGGCTTTGCATGCATTTCAGTCATGTCACACCATCTTCTGGTTAGCTGTTCACAAGGACAGCTGGCTGAGGAGAGCCAGGAAGGGCCTTGCTGCCTATTTCCCTCATTTCCTCCCTTCTGGTGAAATCATAATACTTAGCAAATATTGTGTTAAAATATTTTAAAAATTAATTTCACCATTTTAATGTGCTACCAGAAAATGTTTAAGTGTAGATATTTCCATTGAAAAGGCAAACATGATCTTTCTCAAAATAGCAAATCTTAAATTGATTTCCTATACTCAAGAAATTACACCAGACATTAAAAAATAATCAGTCAGCAGCAGGCACAGAGGTACCTATGGGTATTCAATGTGCACACAGCTCAGGGGATTGAAAAATAGAAAGATCACCCACTCAAGATCACCCACTTGAGTGGGTGAAGAACAGTAAATATGAAAATATTTCAACTTCAACTTACACATGCAGTCCACTTATTCAGTATCTTAGACTGCCCGTGATGCATAAAAATATCACAGAAAACAAAATTTATTTCTCACTGTCCTGCAGGCTGTCAAACCCAGGATCAAGGTTCCATCAGGGCTGGTTTCTGGTGAGGACCCTTTCCCTTCCTTGTAAGCAGCCTTCTCGCTGCATTCTCAAATGGCCTATTGCTCTGTGCTCATGAGGAGAGAGAAAAATCCCTCTTCAATTTTCTTAAAAAGCCACCATTGCTGTCAAGTTGTTTTCTACTCTTCTGACTCTAGCTGCTCTGATGTACTTCCTAAAGATCCTATCTCCAAATACAATCACATTGGAGATTAGGGTTTCAACATATGAATTCAATGGGTACAACTCAGTCCGTAACTCTGTTTGGCTATTCTTTGGAGAAAAGTGTTGGGAAAACAAATATCACTGGTAACTATCTATATTATGTGTTGCCCAGAAATAAAAGACTTCATTTCTCAGTGTAATTATAATTTGCCAGTTCTTAAATTTGAATATTTTCCATCTTTTCTTTTTCCCCACATGACAACAACAATAAAATAATAATAATAGCAACATTTAGGAAGAAAACCATTACCCTAAGAGACATCTATGTTTACTGCACAGTGATTTCCCAACAGAAATTAATTCCAAGCAAATTTACATTCTACATTTTAAAGAAGATATAAATAATTCATATTTTCATATCATCAGCACTGCGAATTCCTACACCAGGGTACCTGTAATTTTTTCAGTTTATCTGCTCTAAATTTTGGTTCTGTAGCTCATTATCACATTGTTTGTGTTTCTGTTGCAAGGTGGTAATTTAATAGTCTTCAATAGAATTATATTCAATTAAAATGTATTCAGTTTTAGCGTTCAGACTCTCTTTAGTTTTAATTTAATTGCTGCAGGCTTCATTTTTAGGTGCCACTGACATACCTTATTTACTCACTGCACTCACACAAATACCAAACCTTCTAAGAAAATGAAATCCTAGACAGCTAAGGATGGGCTCAAGTTTCTTCTCCCTGTATACCATGTGACTCATTCATGCCAGCCTCTTGGAAGGAACTGATTCAGCAAAAATTTCCTTCTAGCATCTCCAATATTTTGATTCTGCATTCTCTTTAACGGGCTTTGCTGGTTACAAAATTGGATGCTTTCTCTCTCTCTCTCTCTCTCTCTCCCTTTCTCTCTCTCTCTCTCTCTCACCAACTCTTTGATCTTTTTTTTCCTTTAAAAAACTGCATCTAGGGGCCAGCGGCGTGGCCTAGCGGCTAAAGTCCTCGCCTTGAAAGCCCTGGGATCCCATATGGGCACCGGTTCTAATCCCGGCAGCTCCACTTCCCATCCAGCTCCCTGCTTGTGGCCTGGGAAAGCAGTTGAGGAAGGCCCAATGCATTGGGACCCTGCACCCGTGTGGGAGACCCAGAAGAGGTTCCTGGTTCCCGGCTTTGGATCGGCACACACCGGCCCATTGCTGCTCACTTGGGGAGTGAATCATCGGATGGAAGATCTTCCTCTCTGTCTCTCCTCCTCTGTGTATATCTGGCTGTAATAAAATGAATAAATCTTTAAAAAAAAAAAAAAACTGCATCTAGCCTATTTATATTATGGTGCTACATTCAGTATTAGCCTATTACACATATATAGATTCATAAGCCAGATCTCAAGGAATAACAAGTGATAAACTGCAGAAAACTCATTACTCTTCACAAACCTTTGCAAACTGTAGCCTTTGACTTTAGCCTGAGAAACCACCTAAATACTGAAAAAAGATTCTATGCACATTTAACATACTCTGAGGGGATGATACAGCATGCCTCAAAGAACCACATCAAACGAGATACAAAAGGTAAGATGTGAAAATTTAAGTCAAATCTCATTTACTGCAATAGCTGTGATGAGAACACTAATTCTCTCCATAGCTTCCAATGTTCCAAATAACTGACCATTGTAAGAGGCTGATAATTGGGGGAATCAACAAGTCACAATGGAGAGGCTCTGGATCCACCCTGACATCTCTAAGAGGACAACCCAGAAGACACATGTAGAGAAAATGCTAACTACACATGCCTCCCATTTTAGCAGAGACATCTTTCATCACTTCTAGCTCCTTTGGATGTTGTCCTCTCTGCTAATGAGTAAAGATGAACATAAAAATAAATGAAGAAGAGGGTGGCTGGATGTGAGGTAAGACAACTCTAAGGGAGCCGCCTGCTGGCTAGGGAGGGATGTGATCCTGCCTGTGGGTCTGGGACCTGGCAGCCAGTTCACCTGCTGACTGGAGGCAGCAGAAACCCTGGCACTTGCCTTCTTCACGACTCAAACAACTGCTTGTTAACTCAGTGCCTTCCTCCACTCTTTGCTGTAATATATTGGGGGGTAAAATGTATTCATTATCAAAGAATCAGTGGGTCAGGGAGCTCACAGCAGTTATGGAAATTATCTGGTTCTTGCAAGTTGCTATTTCATTTCAGATCAGGAGCCCACAATTTAATGTAGAAAGCTCAAACCTTTGCAAATCTGAGAGGGTGGGTGGGATTAGAGCGCTGTAATAATTTCATTTTCTTAATCCAAAAAGGGAAATGACTGTAATTAGGCTGAGATATCTGCCAAGTTCCAGCCTGGAGGGACAGTTTTGGCCAAGATATAAGCCCCTGAGAATAGAGACTTCTAATGGACGCATCAAATCACACTTAACTATGGCAGAACAAGTAGCTACTTTGTGATGTAATCACTCAATGATCAGGCCTTATGTTAGCACTTTAATTAAAATGAAGATGATATTCTCCTTTTTGCTATCACTCTCTTCTCATATATTAATACCAGATGATACTGTTGGAGCAACAAAAAAATCTTTAGAATATAGAAGTGGAAAAAACAATATCTACTTTATTATGTCTTCATTCACAAGATACATCACCAGCAAGAGGTTAAAAACGTAGACAATATGAGCCTTCATCTTGTGGGTGTTCATGTGTGGCTCTGTTCTGTAAGAACAAATTCCACTTGAGATATAAGAAATTTCATTTTTGGGGATCTTGAATATATTTTAATTAAGTATAACTGCAGAGCACTAACTGGAACCTTAATGACTTGAGAGAATGAATTCTCCTCCCAATGAGCCTAACCTCTCGGGGAAAATTTACGCAGAGGGAAAATCAAAATGATTATTAAATGAAATTACTCAGTACAGTCAGAAACAGCAGCGATGACAGGATTTTATGTCTCATCCAATAGATTTCCCTTGCAAATGGCACCTGGTTTGCAGCTCAAGTTCAGTGTACACAACAGCTTGTCACAGCAAAAGAGCTTAGCCTGTAAAGTAACTGTGTCTTGGTGTCCAGTGTAAATGACACATAAATGAGTAGAATGTTATTCCAGCTATCTACCAATCAGACACATCATACACCCACCAAGACTGATGTTGGGGGAAGGGATTGTGGTACAGTATGGGAGGCCACAACTTAGGCTGCTTACACCCCCTATCAGAGTTCCAGTTCAAGTCTTGATTATTCCACTTGCAATCTAGCTTCCTGCCACTACACCAGGGAATGTAGCTGATGATGCCTCAAGTACAACAGTCCTAGCCACCCATATGCACAATGGTGGTCCCAGCTTCAGCTCTTATGGGCATTTGAGGAGTGAAACAGTCATGTGGGAATTGTCTTTCCTGTCTATCTGTTTGTCTGTATTTCACTCTGCCTTTCAAATAAATAAAACTTAAAAACAAAGAGTGTCACTGGCCACAAACAACCCTAAAATTCAGAGATAAGTCCTGCCTGACCAGCTTCAGCCATGTAGAGCTGGACTACAGCAGAAGGGAGCTGCCCAGGTTTTCAGTAGGTGAAATTTATGGAAACATAAATCAAAGATGGGGTGTGGGGGTGGGGAAGACGCTTGTGCCAGTCCCCAGCTCAGAGATGCATGCTCTTACAAAAAATTAGACCTCTAACACCTACATTTCTTGATGCTGTTTTCAAGGTGGTAGGAGAATTAACCTTTGACATCATCCCACATGGGGATGAAAAAATTCTAGAAAACTTCAAAACCAAAAAAGGAAGGTGCGCTGATGATTGCACAGCATATTCTGGAAAATGTCCCTCCATACAAAGTACTCCAACAGAAACATGGCCAAGAAGGATTCAAAGGCCAGAATTTGGGCGGAATTATATGATATCTCATCTTTATTAACACTGAATCCAAGAAAAGAAAGAGAGAAAGAAAGAAAGGAAGAAAGAAAGAAAGAAAGAAAGAAAGAAAGAAAGAAAGAAAGAAAGACAGACAGACTAGAGAATCCCTCTCAGCAACAAACAGAAGTGTGTGCCAAAGGAGAAGGAGAAGCCGGAACAGCACGTGGCCTTCTATCTGAGACCAGGGGTGGCAATGTGACCCTCACAGAGTGGACACAAAGGGTCTCAGCATGGCCCACTCTCTCCAATTACTGACAATCACTGACTTAAATCAGATCCAGTTTATACAATTGGAATTACACACTCAGACAAAGGAAGATAAATACTGCGTGTTCTCCCTCTTACGTGATAGTTTTTAAAAAGTCTAAACACAGAATGTTGATTACCAGCAGCTGGGAAAGGGAGGATTACAGAGTTTAGATACTGAATAAAATCTTTAACTTCTAAAAATGTTTTAAATTAAAAAAAAAATTGTGGAGCATCCTTGCTGACCCTGCGTTTGCTATGCAGCCTTGCAAACATCGCTGTACCTTGTGCTCACCATTTGCCCCAAAGAAGGTCTTGAAAAGAAGAAGAGAGAGGAGGGAAGCAAGGGTCTCTAACCTCGTATTCTTTTCTACCACACAATCATATCAGTCATTCACTGGCAAAATTCACACACTAACTGGTGAACAGAGCCAGAAACAGTTCAAACACCTACAAAATTATTATAATAATCACATTATCCTCCAGAAAATAAAAGTAGAATAACAACCTTGATCTCTGCTTTGGCTAGATAAAGATTTCACATAATCTGTGTTCAGATGCACTGAACACTAAGTTATTATCTGAATGGAGTTCTATTTGGCAACTGGTGTCATCAACTGTCTCACAATTTGTCATTCATTCACACCAGTTAATTTGGTTGTCCAACAATGGAAAAATCTGCTTTTAAAGAATGATTATGATGTGATATCACTCTTCCAATTCCTAAATTAAATACCACAGATTTGAATGAAAATGCCCAGTCTGCCTATAAATGAACAAAGAAGTAAACAGATAAATAAATATCCTTAAGTTGCAAGCAGGCAAGAAAAATAAATATCTCTTCCTCACTAACTGCTATCAATTACTACATCATGATCATGAGGTGGTATTTGTACAATCAGTTTTAGAGGCGTGACCTTTGATAATTCTTTATATAGCTTATTCTCAAGTACATTCCTAAATGCAAAGCATATGCAAATTGATTTTTAAAATTATGTTTCTTTAGAAATTTTAAAAGTCTCTGGTAAGAGCAAAGCAAAGGTATAATAGCAATATTGCAAATTCACTTTGAGTAGTTCAAGTTTATGTGTAGAATGTCTTACATGATGTTGTCAAAGAACACAGTTTCAGGTAGGCACGCAATAAGTATTTCAGATGCAAAATTTTTATCTTGTAGTTCCTAATCACAGAGTACATAAAGCAGAATATGTCAAACAACGCTTAGCCTACACACTTGCATGCCTACTCATGGCCCTTCCCCTAAATTCCAGGACGCAGCCATGAACTTATCTCACAGTTGACGAAAGGGTCAAGCTTCAGTGAGCACCTGAGATCACACAACCTGGGGGTGGTCAGGACTCAAACTGGGAAAACTCTCCTTGGAATCTGGCTCCTGAGTCCTGTACTTTTGCTGTTTCCTGTGGCATCCTTCTGTACTACAAGACCAAGCCTCCTAATGGCTAGATGGTACCTTCCAAGAGGAACACGGATCTGACCAGGATTTATAAGGGTGAGATGGGTGAGATGGGCTGCAGGGCCAACCCCTTGCCTGAGTTCAGAATTTTTAACACGTCTTAAACAGTAGCTAAGGAAGGATACATGACAAAATGATTTATCCCACCTCGGAGTTTGTGGTATTTGTTAGCAACTTTTGATTTCTACAGACCAGTCTTAATCACACTGTATAATAGTGGTGAGAAGGCTTCAGGACATAGCTTTTCGAATCTGAGAATCCCCAAGATTTGCATTAGCTCAATGAATGCACATCTGCAATGTGTATTTCCATAATGCAATACAGTACAATAATGGCAGGAAAGGGTTTTTCTTGATATTTCAGTCTTTATAAGACAATTATCTACAAAGAACATGGCCACAGGAAATGGGGTATCATAGTTTGACGCTGCTTGATAGAGTAGAAGCCATCATAAATGTTAGTTCCAGGGTCCAGAAGACCCTCAGGAAGACAGAAGAGGATGGTCACTCTACTTAGTGTTTGGAAGCAACTAGGCAAAGAGAAGACTGTATGTGTGTTTTATAAGAAATCCAACATGATGAAGCATGTGCAAATGATTGCCCAACAAGAGTAGAGAAAACCGATAAGGTGGAATTTGGACAGGGTTCTGTGTAAGTGAAGATTTCTGGGCATATTTTGTGGCACCTCTACATGGAGCTCAATATACAGGTGTTCACAGTGTCTTCTGCATGACAGAGGAGGCTCAGGTGCAGCATGGGAAAGTTAGTGTGTTGAGCCAGCATATAAGAGGGTGGAGGCCCAGCAATGCAGGGCTGTGGTACAGACTGCTTGAAACCTCTTTGCTCCTTTGTTCACGAACTCCCTGCCTAGCCTGTGTCAATTCTATGGGCTGCCCTGGCATCAATTTCTCACTGGTCAGCTTCTTACACCACACTTCCCTTTTCATTTTCATTCCTGTCCCTTTTCACGTGATACCTAGCATTTCACTAATGTTCATGCTGTGCAGTATTATCATACAAGCATGCCATACTTTACTTGCCTGCCCATTCTTCAATTAACGGCACTGTGACTTATTCACAGCCAACATTTGCCCTCATTGGATATGGAGAGGGCATATATATGTGAGTTTCTCTAGGATTTGCATCAAGATGGAAAGCTCTTTGATTATAAAGAATGCACGTCATCCCCCTGGCTAGATTTGCTACATGACTTTTCAAAGTGGTTCTGGCAGTTTACAACCCCACTAACAGTAAGTACTTAAGCCTGGCTGTGTTCACACATTCTTGTCAATCTTTTCCTCTTTTTGCCAGTCTGACAGGTGTGAGACCTGTGGTCTTACTTCTGTTTTCCTGATTGCTGAACAGGTTGAACGTCTTTTAATGTGTTTATTTACTCTTTGATTTCTTTACCCATTTTCCTATTTTTAAATGTTCTTCTTAAAGTGACTTGTAAATATCACATATTCTGGATGCCACTCCTGTATTGGTTATACAAGAAACATCTTCTGCAGTCTGTGGTTGTCTCCGGATATTTTTTTAAGCTTTTATTATGAAAATTATCTATTTGTATTTCTTTGGAAATTCAGAATATCTTTCTTGGGGCTGGAACTATGATATCTTGGGATTGCCCGATAGAAAGAGGTTCATATCCTGGCCATTCCACTTCTGATTTAGCTCCCTACTAATACCTAAGAAAAGTAGAAGATGGCCCAAGTGTTTGGGCCCCTACCACCCACATGGAAGATCCAGATGAAGCTCTTGGCTTTGTCTGGGATCAGCCCTAGCCATTCTGGCCATCTGGATAGAGAACTATTGGATAGAATATCTCTTGGTCTCTCTCCTATCTATATATAAACTCCAACTTAGAAATAAATAAATAAGCCCCTTTTTTAAAAGAAAAAAAGAACATTTTCCTACCCCAACTTCATAAAACATTACCCTGTACTTTTTTTTAAATGTTTACCTTTTGCCTTTTTTATATTAATGTTTCAACTAACCTTTATATTTAGCATGAGAGGGAATCTGATTTTGTATTTCATCCCATTAAATGTTTATTTACTTCCTTTATTTATGTGAAAGGCTATGGATAATCAGTACTCTGTGAATCGTCCATCAAGGAAAAACAGACTTAACAATGTGCAGCCTTTGGTGATTAGTTACAAATGGCAATTTTTATAGCAAAAAATTTTAATATTACCTTTAAATTACTCAAATGCCATCCTTCCAGTAAACCTTTGCCTGAATTCTTTCAGTAAAATGCAAAGTTGAGTAGGCTATCTGAGACCCCACACACTCAATTTCTGTACTTAGCAATTATTTTTACTGGGGTTATCTTTACTCTCATTTACTTCCTCCACTAGCTCATGATACCTTAGGTCTGAAGCAGTGTTTTCTTAGGTGTGCACCCACAGTATCTGATAAGTAATAGACATGAAACATTTGGCAGATTCAGAAATTAAAAGCCTATCTTAAATATTCTACAGGGTGTGTGTGTTGGGGGGTGCTTGGAAAGGCCCCAGATTGCTTGTTTAGTGCCACATGGAATTATGTATGAATACTTCTCTACCACCATTTCTACATGTAAAAATTTTTCGAAGGAAAAGATATTCTAAACCATGCAATAATCAGTTCTGTAAGTGTTTTGTCCTTGGCTTTTGTGAATTAGTTTGGGAAGCAACACAATGCACCACAGACTTTCATTTTAAAATAGACTTTCTTTTAAAGAGAGATGGAGAGGCTATACAGCATGCATATAAAAGTTTGCATTAGAGGCTGCCCCCAGCTCCAAGTGGTGAAAAAGTTACTATCCAATCCTGTACACATTCTAATCTTTCTTCATTTGTTATATCCCAATGATTGGTTATTTCAGACCTCACATTTTTTACCCGTCTTAACACATTTGAACTGCAAAAGTCTCCTTTGCACATGAATTAGTGTGAAATTTATTACCATATTCTTTCCACTTATTAAAAGGGATGTACTTTGCAAATATGACTGCATTGCAAATTTATTATTTACATCCTGAGCTGTATCCTTCCTAACTACTTAATATGGATAAGGTGTTTAGTTTTCCAATGGAGTCCAGCTGCATCACTGGAATCAAACTTGTAATTGCCTCTTTGGGATTTAGAACCATTATAGTTGTGCTTTTATGTTCTCTTTTGTTTTGCTTGAATCACTTTTTCAGGTCTATGAAGTACAGCTGGCACAATAAAAGTTTGATCAATGCATAACCAATGCAGTGTATATTTCTCCCAGAAATATAAAACCCAGGTGAAAATGTTAATCTATGAAAATTATCTTTGTCAGCTACTTATTCTTGGGATTTAGATGGGTTTCAATCTTGAGGTAAGGGCTGAGCTTGGATTCCTGTGTTAAAGTTTCCTCATTGTATCAATATTGTACATTGATGTACCTATTAGGGGCTGCTGGATATCACCCAAACGTCCATTTTAGGATCCTTAAAACAATATCTATATTTAGAATTGTTAAACAATATTCAATTAGATTGCTTTAATACTCTCTTCGTCAAAATATAGAGGCCATAAGATGAAATTTTAAAACATTTTAGGAAGACAAAATATGGAAGCTCATTTTTTAAGATAAAAAAATTGTTGTATTTATAAGAAACTGTTTTTCATCAACCTGAGCATTTTACACTGAGTACTAGCCTTTTTTGAGGGCAAAAATCTGACACTGGCCAGCTTCACTCCCAGGTAACACTTGTGATTTCAAAATGAGATGACGGGCTCTGATTTCTAAGTGCAGTGATGGTTAAACAGGGACAGATGGTCACCATTAATTCTAAATCTCTTAGTTCTTGTCCACTGAAATTAGCTTTACTGTAAAGGAAATGGGAAGGTGTGTTCAAGGCCCTTCCTCCAGAAGAAAATTCATAGGCAAGCCCCAGTTAAATGACTCAAATCCAGATCTTGTGACTTTGTAATGGGGCAAAGTTTACAGGTGCTCTAAGGGGTTTGCATGGTGATTCTTTCCTATGCTGATAACTGTGTGTGATAGGTGCTGGGCAGCAGCTGTCAGTGTGGCCCCCAAGCAGCCTGTAATCAGCAGTGGAAGCCACCAAGACTCCATCACTTCGTATTGCTGAGCTGCGAGATTTAGTAGTGTTCCACATAGCTGTTCATAAGACTTTCTTATGATTCTTTGTACTTGTAAATGACTATCAACAGATTAATGGATAAAAACTGTAGTATATAAGTATATATACTGAAAAAAAAAACCTCTAAAAGGAAAAAAATCTACCATTTGTGGCTATAGCAAATGAAATTGAGGGAACATAAAGAATATGGCAGGCCCAGTGCAATAGCCTAGTGGCTAAATCTCACCTTGTATCCACCAGGATCCCATAAGGGCACCAGTTCATTTACTGGCTGTTCCACTTCCCTTCCAATTCCCTGCTTGTGGCCAGGGAAAACAGTGGAGGATGGACCAAAGCACCCACATGGGAGACTAGGAAGAAACTCTCAGCTCCTGGCTTTGGATCAGCTCAGTTCTAGCCATTGCGGCCACTTGGGGAGTGAACCAGCAGACAGAAGATCTTGTTCTCTGTATCTCCCTCTCTCTGTAAATCTGCCTTTCCAATATAATAATAAATAAATAAATCTTAATTTGAAAGATCAATATGGCATAAGCTTATTTGTATGTGGAATCTAAGACATCAAACTCTTAGAAGTAGGGCTGGAGGGGAGAATTTGAGAGGCCATGTAGAAATAGGGAAGGGAGCAGGCTACTCAGAGGGAACAAACTTTCATTTGGGAGGAATAAGATTTCTTGAGGTTCATTGCCCAAATGTCTACTTCACAATTGCTAAAAGGATAGGGAGGCGAAACCCCAGAGTCTACTTATAAATAAATAGATAGATGATAGATAGATAAAATTACTAAAAGGAGAGATTTGAAATGTTTGTTCCAAAAAAGAAAGTATGTAAAGATAATAAATTTGTTGACTAGCTTGACTTGTTCATTCCATCACATAGACATGTATAAAAACATGCTATATACTGTCTGTATACAGTCTTCTCCAATTTAAAATGAAACTGAAAAAAATGCAATTAAAAATGAAATTTAAGGGGCTATAAAAACTAGTAATTTAAATAAATCCTATTTAGTGGAAGATTTTTTTAAAAATGATATTTTGTTCATCACTGGTGATAAAGCCTACCTTAAAATCGAGCCTGAATAGAATGCCTCATTTGCCTCCCCGGGTCCTGGCCCTGCTGGCTAGTGGTGGTCCAGACAGTGTTTGCAGACACTGCTTCTGCCCACCACCTGCCTAGTGCCTCTGGCTGAGGAGTAGTCCGAATGAGGCTCTACGCTTATCATACGGGCTCTGAGAAAAGTGTTCCTTGTCACAGTGCACCTGTAATAAAAATAGTCAAGCCCCATTATGAATAAGATGGATTGAATGAATTCATGAAGGAATTTGGTTCTGGTTGGTGTTTGGATGAAGAAAGAGCTCTACTTAGCTCCCTAAGTGGATGCTGCACCCACTTGGGCCTGAGACATCTCTGGAGAGGCACTTGGTCCTCGGAAACCTCAGCGCAGTGTCTCCTGCTCTGAGCCATCATAATGAAAGTAAAACCTACATCTGGTAAGGCAGTATAATAAATCTTCAACATTTTATACAAGACAAATATAATACACAACATAGTTTTAGTGACTGTGTTGCAATTTAATCTTGGGATGAAGTTGGAGAACTTCTTCAAAGGGAAGAGATATGTTTTAATAGCAAATTAAATTGTACACCAATTGATTTTTTTTATATCCTTGGAATTATAAGAACCTGCCACCAGGATTCTTTACCTAATCAATATCTGGTCTATTTTCTTCTGTGTTTTGAAAACCAAATCAACTGTTAATGTACTGAAAGTTAAGGAGGCAATGTCTGTGACAGTTAATCAGCTCCCTAGGTAGAACACAGGGGTCATGAATAGTCAGTCAAGTGCAATTCCTAACAATATTGGTTATCAGTCCATTTTTAATGCTGGAAAACCCAAGAGCAAGTCACTATTTGTATAAGTATCTGAAGTTCATCTATTTATGTTTTGTTTTTATTTATTTGAAAGGCAGGGAGACAGAGATCTTGTATCCATTGGTTCACTTCTCACTCCACCAGGCTGAAGTCAGAAGCCCAGAACTCAGGTGGGGTCTTCCATGTGGATGGCAGACTCAAGGACTTGAGCCATCACTGTTGAATTCCAGGGTACCCACTGACAGGAAGTTAGGGCTGGAAGTGGATTCAAGGCCTTGAACTCAGACACTCCAATATAGGATATGGGCATTCCAAGCAGTGTCTCAATCATTGTACCAAGTGGCTACCAGTCCATATACTTAAATACAATTTAAACAAAACAGTTAAAATTCAAGGTGAAGCTTTGGTGCTGGAAGAGTTGGAAAATTATTTCACTTTCTTGGCAGTGCCTGTAGTATTCACCCACCTCTCAGCCACGACAGTTTGGTCTAACACCTCTTAGAGAGTGGTTTCTGTTCCTTCATTTGTGGTTCAGTTGAGCACACCACACGCTTAGTGAATGATGAACTTAGTTGCAGGTACTCCCAGAAGGACAAGGCAAAATCTTATCACATAAGGAGGGAGGGAAGTCCAGGAAATGTCGAGGAGAGATTTTCCACACAAGACAAAGAGGTGCAGTGTAGAACATTCAAATTGTCCATCTTGGGCTGGTTATGTGGGATCCCCTGTATTAATTTTATTTTGAAATGAATGGACCCATTGAAAAATCTCAAGCAAAAGGTTGATAAAAAATGAGATTATTTCAAAAAGCTTATGGAAAACAAGTTAAAAGATTAACTTACATTGGTGAAAAATAATCCAAAATCCATGCATAGTAGGAATCCTCAAAAGTTTGTTGGGAAATGGTAACTATGACAAAATTATGCATGGGTTTCAAAACTTTCTACAAAAAGCTTTTGCAAAATGAATGTATCTGTTGACTCCATGTTCCCCCAAGTTTTGTTGGAAGTGCCCATGTTAAGTGTAGGTTTGCAACTTGGAATGATCACTCTGTGTGGAAAGAGCAACCAGGTGGATGGCCTGGAAACAGAAAGAGCCACAGGTAGAGAGAAAGTGAGGATACTTAGTGAAAGCTAACAGAAGCCTACATACAGCTGTGCCCAAGGGGACAGCAAGGAAGGCACACTTCAGTAGGGAGCGTACTTATTAGGACCTAAAGTGCCTGCTGGGGCCTGCAAGCTCTAGTGGTAAGGAAACTCAACAGGGGATGGCTAATGAGGATTTGATGTTGGCCAACTCTGAAAAAGTTTCTAAGCATTTAATGCAATCTAGCTCAGTTTCCAGGGCATATAACCATAAGTAGAAATACATAGGTGTTCTGCAGCCACAGGAAAGTCAGACCTTATGGAATAAGTTCTCTGGCAAGTACCTATTGCAAGGAGGCTAGCCCTGTGTCCTGGCCACCAGTTGATACCTTGACTCTGTGGAGAGGCTCACAGTACCCAGGGGGAATATTCAGGGGAAATGCTCTTTTCTACAGATATGTTTACAAGTTCTTATCCACTGAATACAGATTTATTTATTTACTTTTATTTCCATCTGGATACATATTTCTTTGTAGGATGTAGCAACGCCTGTATTTAAAAAGCTTTCACACACACACACACACACACACACACACACATACACAAATGCGTGCTAATCACACTCTGTATTCTGTGCTGTTGAAGGTTATCAGCCTATTGGCATTTCAATTAAGCATCACACACACACACACACACACACACACACAAAAAAAAAAAACTCCGAGGATCCTGCACCTGCTCGGGTAACTAAAGAGAAATCCTATAAACTACATCCATTCATTTAACAAGCACCCTTTCAGAACGATCTTAACATCTGGAGGATTTGCTAAATCGCTCCCAAAGGACTTGTCGGTAGATGGTCCCTATTTTCCACACATCCCTCCTCTTCCAAAACTCGGGGGTCCCCAGTGGAGGGAGCTGTTCTTTGGCAGTGAATCTATTTGTGCTCCATTGTCTACCCACAAGGCCACGGCAACTTCTATCTGCAAGAGTCTTATATCAAAGTAAGCAAGATTTCACTCCATGCTCTTCTCAACTCGGAAAATATTAGGCCCTTGCATAGCTTGAGTCAAATACACGGGCTGACTATACAAACCACTCCTGCGATGCACTGCAAATACCACACTGCCCAAAACGTCAGAGCAGCTTTAATTGTCTCAGGAGAATCCCATGCATGACATCGACACCACCATGCAATCACTTAATGATACAGTTCTTAGAACACGTCCTCAGCATTCGGTAGCACGTGACTGCCTGTGTACCTGACTTATCAGCCCTATCATTCACGTACCCACATCATATTCCTGCGGCCCACACCCAATTTTAGGGGCAGCTTGTCTGAATTCAGACTCCTGCACTTTGAGTGTGCACCAAGCATCTCCGCTTCCTGTCTGTCCCAGGTCCTTCACTCTGTGCCAACAGGTATCAATCAGCCTCGGATGCAGCGGTCCCTCCATTCGGTAGGAGCCGCGGCAGCCAGGGGTCATGCGGCCCAGGTTCTGGTAGTGCCCTGGACCCTGCTGACAAGGCCCCACGGGGTTGCAAGCCCCACAGTCCTCAACATCAATTCCTTTCCATATCCCTAGGAACCTGCCCCAAACCTCCAGGTCTGAAACAGAATTCAGAGGAGCCTTCTTACAGGGCAGTTTCCATCTGCGAAGCTGCCTTTTGCTCTGTCCTGAGCAAACCACTGAGGACCCCTAGTGGCCTGAACAAAATGGACAGGTAGGAAAGGAATGCGAGGACCTCGGGGCCTTGCGGTCCCTTCAGAAGTGAGCCATCCCCGGACTCTGGGAAAAGCTCAGCCCCGCGAGAAGCCGCCGCGGGCTCCCAAGCGGGCGCCATCTTTTCCCCGAAGCCCTCACAGGCCCCACGCGTTCCCTCAGAGCTGTCTGTCGGACATGGCCCTTGAGGAAGGGTTGCTCACACCCCAACCCTCACCAAGTCAACCATCCGAAGCTCCCAAGCGGTTTCCAGACGGAGCAAACCCTGGGGCCCAAGCTGTCATGTTTCTACTTCTGAGAAACAGGGGACACAGAATCGCTGTCCCACGCTATAGGGTTCAAAGGCTCCAGGAGATGGACCACACAATGTCAAGGAAACAGACGGGACAGGTAAAGAGGTCCAACCCGAAAGCTTCCGAGGCGCGTACGCATTTGCTGGGAGGAAAAGGAGACAGTACCTGGCTGTCCTGGCCGCGCCCCCAGCTGACTGAAGCCATGTTCTCCTCCGCGTGGACCCGTTCCACACCGGAAGTCCCGCCCGCAAGTGTCAGGAGCCCAGAATCCCCCTGAAATGCAAGGCGTTCTCCCCAATCTCTCCTTCCCCAGGGCTCCTTGCTTAAAAACAAGCCTGCTGCCAGACACAGAACTCGGGGGAGGCATAAAACAAAATAAGCTGAGTGCAAAGGGCAGATATGAAACAGATTTCTTTCCGAGGCTCCAACTGTGGTAGACATTATAAGCAGAACAGATTTCATATGGAAGACATTGACAAGGAATAAACATAGCACCCAAAGCTAGTGTTTTCAAGGATTTGCTTCTTTGAACATAAGCATTAAAAAAAAAAAAATCACATTCTTATCAAACAACGAACGGCCAAATCTCTTTCCCAAAATGGCAAAGGCAGATCAAACCCAGGTTTGGGTTACCTGTGTTTGCAGGAAACGTTTCAAAAATCCCATTTCAATTTGCAATGAAAGCATGTGTTGCCCTGGCTTTCTAATCTATGTCGAAAGCTCAAAGGTTAAAGAGACTTGGCTGAATTTGTCTTAAGATATAGCCTTTGTTCTGATTCGATCATTTATTTGAATTTAATATTTTAAAGGACATTTCAAACAGACTTCACAAAGCGCTGTTACCATCCGGGCCATATTTATTGTTTAATATTTAACCGGGGAGATTTGTCAAAACCCTTAAGAATTAATGATGGAAAACTTGTGGAGCTAAAAGGTTTATGGGGGAAACCATTTGCTAACCACAGGGAAACCGTGTCCCTGCAGGCTGGGTCACCTTAATGTGAATGCACCTGCAGGGAGCTGGTGACATGGTGAGCCCAGCTACCCAGAAAGAGCAGGAAGTGCAATTGCCTTCAAATAAATATTCTAATGTGCTTAACTTCTGAACTGTAAAGCTCAGCTTGTGTCTTAAGAAGGGAGGAGAGAGTGAGAGCCAAGTAGTTCTTCCGGAACTTCAGCCAACGCCCAGGAGAATCTCAGAGACTATGCACCCACATTAAAATGTACCTCTTACCACCAGGTCTGAGGACCTATAAGAGATAGTTTTTGATCTTCAGGATTCATGGATGTGGTTCTTAATTATATGGTCCCAAACCTCAAAGAAAAAGCGAAAACCTCACTGGAAATTTACTATCCAGTGAGTGGATAGTTAATAGGTCACACCACAGAGGTGATAAGCAACATTGATTGACCAAATCATTCCTTTAGATATTTGAGTGTCCCATGACTCTTATGTGGGATTTTTCCCTACCTCTTAATATCCTTCACAGTGGGTTAATAGACTAAGTGTCCCAGCGCTGTAAATTTTCAAGAAAATCAAAACAGGTGAAGAGGTACCCATCAGCTGCTGGCCAGAAGTGTCGCAGACTGTGAGGCAGCTCTGTAAAATTCATGGAAAATATGTAGCATGCAAAAACTATACAGCAATTTCAAAACTTTTTATAGAAGCATAAATTTATCTTTTAACCTCATTTTCCTTGAAGCTTTTTTTTAATGCATGCATCATTTTTATTTATTTGAAAGTCAAAGAAACAGAGGAAGATACATGCACAGAGATCTTCCACTCACTGGTTTACTCGCCAAGTGCCTGCAGTAGCAAAGATTGGGCCAGGTTGAACCCAGTAACCTTGAACTCAGTAGCAGGAACCCAGGGTGAAACCTTACCACTGCCTCCCAGGGTGTGCATTAAGAGGAAGCTTCTTGGGCCCAGTGCGGTAGCCTAGAGGCTAAAATCCTTGCTTTGCATGCACTGGATCCCATAAAGGCCACTGGTTCATGTCTTGGTTGCACTACTTTCCATCCAACTCCTTCTTTGTGACCTGAGAAGGTGGTGGAGGATGGCCCAAGGCCTTGGGACCCTGTACCCACATGGGAGACCCGGAAAAAGCTCCTGGTTCCTGGCTTCGGATCAGCTCAGCTCTGACTGTTGCAGTCACTTGGGGAGTGAATCAGTGGACGGAAGATCTTCCTCTCTGTCTCTCTTCCTCTCTGTATATCTGACTTTCCAATAAAATGAAATAAATCTTGAAAAAAAGAAAAAAAGGAGGAAGCTTTTTTTCCATGAATTATCTGAGTAGGCCGGGACTGACCACCATGCTAGGAATGAAACCATTGGTCAGGCATAGGGAAGGAGGCAGGTCACATGCACAGCCTTCCAGAACACCTGCTGACTGACAGGAGCAGGAGGCTGGAGCCCAACACAGCCCCCAGAACAAATGTCAGTTTTAGGAGTGGCACTATACTCTCAGAATGTCCTTGGCCAGCTGGAGTGCGAATTCAGTCTGGAGCAAATATAAATGACACCCAGAGACCGTGATGGCCTGGGGCCGTCTCCCACCTCCAATGTTGAGTAGCCTTGGGCTCCCAGGCAAGAGTGAACATGGCAGACCCAGCTGTCAACAGGGAGAGAAGATGTGCCAGGGGCTGCAGGAGGTGTGAATGGGCTGTTGCCTGGGCAACAGGGCAGCCCAGGTACCAAGTATGACAGAAGAAAGCCACAGGCAGGCAGGCAAAGGCAGTTCTGGCTGGCCAGGTCCCTTCTGGCTCCTTTTTCCATTCTCTTTTTCTCAAGCATCTGGAACCTTGATCTGCCAAAAAGCACAGAAAATATAGGCTGTCTTCATTTCTTTTTTTGTCTGGAACTAAAATACATGTGAACAGGGATCTATAAATCGCCGGCCAAGCCATCACAGCACATTAAAACAGGCATTTACCCCTGTTCTCACCACAGTGATGAACAGTAACAGGGCCTGTGAAAAGATTCTTTTGACCCAAAGAAGCTGCAGAGTCAAATTCCCCCCAAACAACAGGGAAGCATAAAAAGGCTTCTATTAGGCATTTTGCAGTGCATTCAGTGTCTTTCAGAGTTCAACTCCACAAAGGAAATCTTGCTGTCAGGGAAAATGTGCTTTTGAAGTGGGCGGGGCTGGGGGGAGGTGCAGCACTTTCGGATGTGATGTGATGATCATCAGCAGAAAGAGTTCTGAAAACTGAATCCCTGGGTTGGAGGATCAGACTCAGAGCATCTCTAGAACTCAGGATAAAAGAATAAATACAGAACACAGGGTAAGCAGAAAGATAAAAGCCATGGTTAGGGTGCTGGTGCTGTGGCCTAGTGCGTTAAGCTGCTGCCTGTGATGCCAGCATCCCTTATGGATGCCAGTTTCAGACCCAGCTGCCCTGTTTCTGAGCTAACTTTCTGCCAGTATACCTGGGAGGCAGCAGGAGATGGCCCAACTACTTGGGTTCCTGTCACTTTAAGTGAGCCCTGGATGAAGCTCCTGACTTTAACCTGGCCCAGCCCTGACTGTTGCAGTCCTTTAAAAGATCGCTTTTTCTCTCTCTCCCTCTGCCTGCCTACTCGTCCCCAGCCTTCAAATACATTTTTTAAATAAATAAATCTTTCTTTAATGGCATTGGGTCACAGACCCAGAAGCACAAGTTGAGAATGATAAGTTGACAACAAGAAAACACAGATATGCAAACAACCTGAGACTGATCAGGTAACAAGAAAATAGAAATAGGCTGGAGTCAATTATCCAGTGTAGGAATAATGACAGAAATATTTCTGTAATGAAAAATACATGCAAAGTAATCTGGATTTCAAGAGGCTGTCGCAGTTACTGGATCACACACAAAATCGTTTGTATTTGCTACAAGTGACATTTTTAAAGGTAAATTTAACAAGGAAAAAAAAAGTCAAAGCTCATACCCAGAAAATAACTGGAGGAAATAGAAGAATTTGAAGAAAAAAAATTAACTTGTGTGTCCTTCCCTTTGAAAACAGAGAAAATATTTTTTTTTCTTGATATACAAGTGCTAAAAATGCTTATATTCACATGCCTTTTGTGGAAAATGTCCTCTAAAAAGTTTTTCAATTCATTGAGAAAAATGCCAAAATATATCATTTAAGTATATGGAAAATCTTGTGTAAAAGAAATGACAGCATTAAAGCAGTCAAGTTCAGAGTTAATAACTAAACAATTGCTAATAAGATTATAAAGCATGCAAATGTCAAACATTATTCATGAAAGTAGGAATACAAATTATATTTAAAGAAAGCAATCTAAAAATCCCGGATCCTTTAAATATCAACTAAGAATCAAAAATTTAAAAAGAAATATCTACTCTTACAGAAAACTGGGGCAAAGAAATTAACAGAAGCTGATTAAATCTTTTCTTTTTTTCTTATTGGTAAGTCAGAGGAGGAGAGACAGAGAGAAAGAACTTCGTCCAATGATTCACTCCCCCAAGTGGCTGCAACAGCTGGAGCTGAGCCTATCTGAAGCCCAGGGACCCAGGAGCCTCGTCCGGGTCTCCCAGGCAGGTGCGGGATCCCAAGGCCTTGGGCCATCCCTGACTGTCTTCCCAGGCCACACACAGCGAGCTGGACGGGAAGCAGGGCCAACAGGACATGAATCGGCACCCTCTCTCTCTGTCTCTGTCTCTGTCTCTCTCTCTCTCTCTCTCACACACACACACACACACACAATACACACACAGAATACACATCCCAGTGTGGCCAGATTGACTTTCCTCTTTCCTTTTGTTAAACAGATACTGGGTAATTTTCAAAACCTTTTTTTGCCCTGCACAGCACTGACTCTGACATACCAGAATGAATTAAAAAAAAAAAAAAGATTGTTTTTAATTGCAAAGGCAAATTTCCAGAGAGAAGCTGGTTCACTCCCCAGGTGGCTGCAAAGGCCAAAGCTAAGCTGATCCAAAGCCAGGAGACAAGAGCCTCTTCAGGTCTCCCACATGGGTGCAGCGTCCCAAGGCCTTGGGCCATCCTCCACCACCTTCTCAGGTCACAAAGAAGGAGTTGGATGGAAAGTAGGGCAACCAGGACATGAACCTGTGCCCATATGGGATCCCAATGCATGCAAAGCAAGGACTTTAGCCTCTAGGCTACCGCACTGGGCCCACCAGAAGTCTTAAGGAACTGTCCTGGGTGCAGTATCTGTAAGGGCCCTACAAATGTCACTGACAAATCTGTAGAAAAGTATGTACCTGCATCAATATTACCACTCTGGAGAGTCGCAGATTAATGTCTTGGAGCGTATAATTCAAATATTTATAGTTGTTACTTTTGCATTATAAAACTTAGGTAATTTTTCTTTTTCTTCTTTTAGAGCCTATTACAATACAATTGTCATACCCCCAAAATTCACTTACTGGAGGAATTTTGAGGTTTGGGTTTTTCTGTATGGTTAAAGACAGATACAAAATAATATGCTTTAAAAGGACATCAACTATAAGTGCTTTTTCTGGAAATCCAATACATTCTTCCTCATGTACAATGAAACACAGGTTTTTTTTTTTTCTTAGTGTCACTTTGGGACATGAAATGTTCAACCTCAACTCCTTAGCATTATCCCTTATAAGTTTTGAAAATTGTGAGATGGTTAGCCGTTTGACACAATGGCAGGTTCTACTTGAGACTCCTATACCCTACATCAGAATCCCTGGCTCTAAGTCCCAGCACCACTGCCAGTCCAGCTCCCAGCTAATGTGCACCCTGGGAGGCAGCACGTGAGGGCTCAATCACTGGGGTCCTTGTCACCTTTGTGGGAAACCTGGGTTGACTAACCAGCTCCCTGTTTTTGCCTGGCCTAGTCCCAGTTGTTGCTACTATTTGGGGAGTGAATCAATGAAGGGAGTTCTTTGTGTGTGTTTCCCTTTCAGGTACTTTAAATACACTTTAACAAATTTAATGTGAGATTAAAAAAAAATCGTACCTCAAACACCTCAAAAATACAAGTTAGGAAAAGTTACTGCAAAATGAAATTTTGTTAGAAAAGATAACTTTGAAATAGGGATACATCTATACATAGCATAGGGTTTTTCATCAAATTTTCAGAAGATGCACACTTCAAGATTTTTCCATTCTATCTTCACAAAGCATTTATTAGTAACATTTATTTTTTCCATTTCAGATGGAATTTTGAAGACTCAGTTACCCAGGCTGTACTCTTTTGTATGCTTAAAATCGGCCATTGTTCACTTCCCTCTATTTAATTATGGTCTAAGAGGATCAACATTCTCATGCTCTTACATTAAATAAATAATCAGCTCAGCTTTCCCTTTGGGCTCAGAGAGCACAGCCATATGCCCTGCAGTGTGGACGCTGAGGAAATCTCCCACGCACAGAAGGTCCTCCCAGGTCTTTCCCCGGGCTCATCCTGGACCAGCAGGCTGCTGGGGAATTGCTAGTCGTGCTGCCTAACTGCCTAAAAGATGTTTATTTCGCTGTGCCTTTGAGAACACATTCTTCAAATTGTGCTTATCTCAGAATAGAAAGTAGGGGAAGCCTGCTGCCCGGGGCTGGATGGGGTACAGGGGAGGTAGGAACGTTAGGTGTGGGCGGTGCCCTTTCATCCACCAGTGGATCAGCCAGCCCCTTTGAGCACACATATTCCTGGATGGCATCATCCTTGTAAACAGGTTGTTTACCAAGAAACAAGCTGTCTGCAGTTTCTTGACATAAACGGAAGTCAAATGAGAAGGAAAGGGTTTTTTGGAGAAGATGAATTTGTCTCAGGTGAGCCTGGGTGGAGATGAGCTCCAGGCACATAGGGATGGTTTGAGGATGCTCAGGACACATGAGGCTAAGACATCCAGTGGTCCACCTAGGGATGGGAGGCACTTGAAACTCTAGGGAGAGGGTGAATGCAGGAAGAAAGATTTAAGAAGGCAAGGAAGTAGCTGGGCATGCAAACAAGGACAACACAAGGGGACAATGAAAACGATGAAATCCATGCATAGTTTTTTCAAAATTATCTCTTTCTGTGAACCTTTTGAGAAGCTGGTGTCACATAGAGAGGCAGGAAGGATGCTCTGATGAGCTTGTCCCGCGCCCGAGGAAGGTCCTGGGCCTGGGCCTTGGTCACCACGCTCTGATTCCTCTGCATTTGCTTTCCCTAGCCCTGCTTCCCTTTTCCCTTACTGTCTGTTAATTTCCTTGCTTTCTTTTCCCACTTCCCATCACTCCTGCTTCCCTCTTTTTCACATTCTGCGCTTTGCACACATGATTCATTAGAAGGAAGGAACTTAATAACAAGTTCCATTTTTTATTAGCTGCACTACACATGTGAAAAGCTCGGAAACTTCAACACACCTTTGAAAGCCCTTGAAAAATACTATGAACTTGGATTGCTGAGGGATCGCATGAACATGTCCATCTCAGCAACCCTTCCGGAGCAAAGAAAAGAGGAAACGTGAACTAGAACTTGTGCAGTTCTATGCTTCTGCACTGTGGTTTCCTTCATCCTCAAAATTATCCTGCGAGTGGCGAAATGAAACAAACACGATGATCCTGAGACTGCAAACACAGAACCAAGGATTTTTGTAAATGATGTTCTTTACTTCCCCTTGGATAGCCTGTGAAGAAGGCAGCATCGTTAACCCACTTTGTGGATGAGAATGCTAAAGAACAGAGCTCTAGAGAACTTGCCCAAGGTGCAGGTGTGCAAATCAGTACATCTTCTCTGAAGGGGAATTTTCCCTTGTCTCAAATTTAAATCATGTATCCATTGATCCAGCAAGCCTGTTTCTAGGTTTCTGTTCAGTAGATCTACCTCCATATGGGCAAAATGTTGTATCTATAAGGATATTAATTGCAGCATTATTTACAGTAGCAGAAAATCCCCACCAAATGGTGGCTGATAAATAGATTACCATTGTCTCACCCAGTGAAAAACATGCAGGCTTAAAAAGGAAGCACCTGGGCCCATCACGGTAGCCTAGTGGCTCAAGTATTCACCTTGAATGCACCAGGATCCCATATGGATGCTGGTTCTAATCCCAGCAGCCCCACTCCCATCCAGCTCCCTGCTTGTGGCCTGGGAAAGCAGTGGAGGATGGCTCAAAGCCTTGGGACGCTGCACCCGTGTGGGAGACCTGGAAGAGGCTCAAGACTCCTGGCTTCAGATCAACTTAGCTCTGGCCGTTGCTGCCGCTTGGGGAGTAAATCAACAGATGAAAGATCTTCCACTCTGTCTCTCCTCCTCTGGGCTTATCTGACTTTCCATTAAAAATAAAATAAATCTGAAACAAACAAACAAAACAAAAGGAAGCACCAACTCAATATATTTTGGTATGTCAAATTCCGAGAGTACGAGATAACACAGTACTGTGCCCTGCTCACATTTGTGCAATGGGGAAAACATGAGGGAGCTTCGAAAAATTCACAGGAAAATGGAAACAAAAATTAGTCTTATTCTAATGCAAAGCAATGAAGTTATTTGGGCAGTTACTCCATAATGTGCATTTCTATCAACTTTCCATATATTTTATCTATGTACAGTATTTATATCTGGAAAGATTTACAGAAACAGGTAGATGCTCTGGAGAGGACAAGAAAGGACATAGGAGTGAGAGAAAGAAACTCAGTTTTTACTGAATGATGTGTTCACTGTCTGAATTTTACACCATATCCAATGTATTCTAGATTCCAATGTTTAAAATAATTCAGAACTGGGAATTTTTATAGGTTTTATCAATGTTTTTATTATTATTTTATGATACAGTTCCCCAAGTTCTCCCCCCCCTACTGAATTCTCCTATATTATTACTATAGTATTGTTTCTCATAAACAGTCATACGTCCATCATTGCAGGCTGGCATGGACAATGTCAGAGAGTCCAGCATCCTATTGTCAAGACGTAATTAACAGTTTCATTGGCAGTCCATCTTTTATCTGGAAGTGGAGATGCATACTGCATTGTATCCTCACATCTGGATTTGATAGTCTTCATTACACAGTTACTATACATCTCCTTAAATGAAATGGGAATTTTTATAAATAATAAAACTGAAGAGCTAATATCATGTAGAGAGCAGGACAGAGGTAAGTTGGGAGCTGAGCTGCCTCATGACAAAGCCCTTGCATCTTGACACACTCATTCCTCCTGCTTGACCCAGGACACAGACTCCATGAGACCAATGGACACAAGAACACAAAGCCCACCCTGGGTGAGCCATGGTTGGGAGGCAAGTCACCCACTGTAAGTGACAGCAGTTTCCTCTGCTGCTCCATGTCAACACTCATGCAAGCAGGACAGCAGTGACAGAATTTAAGTGTGAGCCATCTCCTGACCTTGGTCTGAGTAATACTCTTGCTCTGTAACTATCTGGAGATCATTGAAATCCATAGCCATTCGTTCAGCAAGTAATATTTAACGTCCTATTGGACAGAGAGCTGGGAACATACAAATAAATTAGATAATCCCTTATCCTAAAAGAATTCAGTCTAGCTGGGAAAGATCATTTCATGTGTTTGTATATAACTCATTCTATTTCTCACAATGGGCAATCTGGGTGCATAGAG
Source organism: Ochotona princeps (assembly GCF_030435755.1). Classification (NCBI taxonomy): domain Eukaryota; kingdom Metazoa; phylum Chordata; class Mammalia; order Lagomorpha; family Ochotonidae; genus Ochotona; species Ochotona princeps. Next base: position 24,168,883 of record NC_080851.1, read on the forward strand.
TGTCTCTAATCAGCATCACTCTTAGATATTATGGAGATCGTGTCCTACATGTTCTACCAACAACTCCCTACTCTCTCACCTGCCTCCAGATGACACACTCCTTCAATGCATCTCTGACCCTGAACCACAAAACTTTGAATTCAAGGGCATGAAAAACAAGATGATTATTTTGATGTAAAACAATAACAACAACAGCAACAAAACCCTGAAAACATTTGTTCCCAAGCTATCATGTTTCAGCAAAGAAATGTGATTCCCTCTCCATATTCTCATTTTATTTCTAAGTGTTTGCTGCAAAGTGGGTGAACTGCCGAGCTCCAAGTCACAGCCTGCAGCACAGCAAACTGGCTTTTTCGGAAGCTCATAATGTGATAATTAAATTGCTAACAGGCACCTTAGTGATGGCATTTGTTGGAGATGTGAAAGCCCTCTCTGAATTGTACCTTTCTGTAGGGGTCTCGGCAGCGGAAGTGGAGTGATCAGCTCATGGTTTCGAGGTTTTTTTTAATACATTTTCTTCCATGAGTACATTAAATTTTTATGTGGAGTGAAATGGGACAGGGCTTGTTTCCCATCCACTGCACAATGATTTATTACCCAAAAAAGACCGCAGAACTAATTAGCAGAGTAATTAATTAATATAAATTTGCATATTTGCATTTGCAATTAGTGCAGCAGACTGATTAGTCTGAAAATGAGAAGTTTGACTCATTAGATGTTAGTGTCTGCTGGACCAGAAAGCGGCTGCCAGATGAGGCGGAAAAGGGTGGAATAAGCATGTGTGTTTCTTTTGTTAGAAGAATGGAGAATATGCTCAAATATCTGGGGCCAGACATCAGGGTTGGCCATTTAAAAATAAATAAGTAAATAAATAAATAAATAATTTGCTTTCATTTCTGCTACTCAATGTTCCTTACCCTTTTGCCTACAGCAAGTGATTCCAGCCAACTCTGGAAGCCACAGCACCCCAGAGAGTGGGCGTTTCTTATTCCCTGAAGGCCAAGGATGGAGGCGGGAGGCGGGGGGAGGACTCTGTTGTTTGTGGGAAAGCAGAAAATCTGTCCTGGTTTGATGTCCCAGGAATCTTACTCCCTGCACCCAGTTCTGTACTTCTGTCACCACTGTTTTCCATCGCTGATGAGGATCCTCAGGGGACTTCTGGAGTAGAGCACCTTCCCTTCGGGGCTGCTCCTGATGGCAGTCTCTTTGTTCCTCTGATGCTGACACCAGAGCTCTCATCCCCAGCTCACTGCGTGAATCCGTTTTTACAGAATGACACATGGCAAATGTGCTCCAAAAATACATACTGACGTGCAGATATACCAACGGCAGATCACAGACAAAGGAGGGGTTTGTTCAAAAAGATACTGGGAGGTTGGGGGCAATGAGAAATGGTATCTTGATTTGACTTCCCTAATATTTTGGGGGTAAGAATGCATGTGGAAATGGGGGAGAGTCTGACCAAGGGTGATGCTTGCTTCAGTCTTCAGGAACACTTACTCTAAAGTCACCTCAAAATGGGTATGAAATGATTGCATTTGTCCTCTTAATTCTTTCTAAAAAGCTTCTCCTTGATGTTCACATACATTTGTTTTTCAGTTTTATTTTTATTGGGATTAAGATTATCTTTTATTTACAGAGAGAAGGAGAAGCAAAAAGATCTTCCATCTGCTGGTTCACTCCCCCAGTGGCCGGAGCTGGACTGACCTGAAGCCGGAAGCCAGCAGCTTCTTCCAGGTCTCCCAGGCAGGTGCAGGGTTCCAAGGCTTTGGGCCATCCTCTATGGCTTTCTTAGGCTACAAGCAGACCATAACAATAGGAAGTGAGACAGTCTGGACACAAACCAGCGCTCATATGGAATCCCTGTGCTTGCAAGGAAAGGGTTAGCTGACTGAGCTATTGTGCTGGCCCCTTGCAGACACTTTTTTAGATACTAAAAGAAATTTTCAAAGTTTATCTGTCATCAATGCTATAGATTCTTGGAAGGTTAAAAATTACTGCTGAGGTTGATGAATTCACATGCTGTGGCACAGCTTGTCCAGTTCTGGAAAGATTTTTAGGAAGAAGACACTCATGCCATGTCCTACAAACATCAGACATAAACTTTAAAAAACTGATCTCTTCTTTTACATTATGTCTTCCAGATCCGGTAACATCAAACAACATCACCAACCAACCTACACCCACAAGTGCCAATTCCAGAAATTCCCTACCTGTTCTCCAAACTTTACAAAGACCTCATCTCCTTAAATCGGACCACAGAACAAGTTCTGTCCATTTTTAGTCCCCCAAAGTACCTTGGTCTTGACCCTGGCTTGCTTTTTGCCAGAAAGCATTAGAATCATTTCTTCTTACCTTCCCTTTCAGCTGTTAGGCTGGGACTTTTTGACACAGCTATCTAATATTTATATCTTTGTTTTCAGAGCTTAGCATACTATCCATTCATAGTAGATAATAAATAAAGCTTTTTGAATCACTGTGTGGATAAACTGGAGAAGAGCTTTACAGTTTGACTTAGTCAAAAAAATCATTTAAGTTTTATCAATAGGAGAAAATAGCAGTGGCAAAACATAGACAAGGAAATGAACAATGTCAAATATATTTCAGGGCTAGGTGGTGCAGTGATTAAAATATCAGTTGAAGGTCAGTGGCACAGTATGGCAGCTCAAGTCTCTGCCTGCTGTACCAGCATACCATATAGAAATCAGATTCAAGTCCCAGCTGTTCCACTTCTGATCCAGCTCCCTCCTACTAGCCTGGGAAAGCAGTGGAGGTAGGTCCAAGTGTTTGGTCCCTCACACGCACATGGGAGACCCAGAAGAAGCACGCTCCTGGTTCGTGGCTTCAGATCAGTACAGCTCTGGCTGTTGCAGCCATTTAGGGAATGACCCAGGGATGGATAATTTCTCTTTCTTTCTCTCTCCTTCTCTCACTCTCCTTTTCTTTATATAACTCTGCCTTTCAAATAAAAATAAATTTAAGACATTTGTTTAAAAGGCACCAATTGGCATGATGCCTACATTCTGTATTAGAGTACCTCTGTTTGAGTCAGTTCCTTTTGATTCCGGCTTCCAGGTAATGTGCACCTGGGAGGCAGCAGGTCCTTGTTCATGCCTGTAGGTCCCTGCCATCCTGACAGCCGACTCGGATTAACTTCTAGTTATTGACTTTAGCTTGGACCAATCCTGGCTGTTGGGGACCTTTAGACAGAAGAGAGATTTCTTACTTTCCCTCTTCCTCCCTGTATATCTTCCTTTCAAACTAATAAAATAAATAAAAGAAAAATCTTAAATGTAATTGAGTAAAATGAGTGAAAATAAAAATGACCAGTAGGTGAGTACAGCCCCCAGCACCAACACTTACCTGGAGTTTGGTCTTTATTTGTGCCTCATTGCTTTGCTTAAGGAAAGTCCCTAGTGCTTCATTGGAGTTGAACAGATATTGACCTTAGATATTACACAGGTCTTAAAACATTAATTCTGTCATTATACAGAAGAAAAGACCTCAATTCCTTACTCTTCCTTTACACATAGGTTAAAAAGAAGACTTAAACAAGTAGTTTGAATGTAACTGTAACCATAACTTTTTTGTTAGATTTATGTATGTATTGAAAGGCAGCATTACAGAAGGGAGAGGGGAAAAGAGAGGGAGAGAGACCCATTTTCCATTCCCCGGTTGCCTGCTCAGAAGGTTCCAACAGCCTAGGCTAGAAAAGCCAAAGGCTGTAGTTTTTATTCCTTCCTGGTCTCCCATGTGGGTGTCAGGGACCCCAGGCCCTTGGGTCATCTCCTGCCTTCCCAGACACGTTAGCATGGAGCCATGAAGTAGAATAGCCATGATGTAAGTCAGTGCTCATGGGGATTTCTAACATTACAGGCAGTAGAGGTTTACCTGACTGCATCACACCTCCAGCCATTTGCCATCTACCAAGATATTAATCTAATATTTAACTAGTAGTCTTAAAATAATTACAGCTGGTAAGTATGATTAAAAAGAAATAATTTTTAAAATGTAGTGGCCTGTTAAAAAGTTTAATGTCTGTTTTTGAATCCACATTCAAAGAAAACAGTTTTTATTCTGATCATTTTTCAAATATTATTTTGTTTTGCCAGAATTTATACAGTCTTCCCCAGTTGTCTCCATTCAGGCCTTATTTAACCCTGTGTATTCCAGAGTGCCTATGGCACAGTGGTCACGGTGAAAAGGAATTTGTACGGCTACCTGCAACTTCACTTGCATGTTGCTTCAATCTAGTATACCTGATATTAGATCATCATATTTCCTTAAAAAAAACACTTGGAGGAAACTGTGGGTTACTAACAATATTTCTTCCCACAGATATTTGTACACAAACATTATACTAGTCATCATTTATTTACTTGTTGGTCTGTTTGTTTGCAAATGTATTCTGCACCTACTTCCAAGAAAATTCGAGTGAGCAATTGAGTGGAACATTTTTATATCCTGTGCAGAGCAATGCACCATCTAAAAGATAGATTCTTGTTTCTTAACTGTGCTATAATACATATGATGAAATATATTTTTGTATTTGTTTTCTATAAACTGCACAGTTTATTTTCTGGAAATGCATCACAGATCTATTGAGAGGATACCAGCCACAATAATGGATGGCAACACCTTCTGTCTTTATCACTGGAATAGAGGGAAAATAAAGTTATTTTTCAGAAAACGTACAGTAAGAATAGCTATAATTGTCCATTCCATATTTGCTTGTTGAGACAACGAAGAGTGATTTTTATATTTGTCTGGAAACATAAATTAGGACTTGCTTATCCATTCAGTCATCTCCAAGTGAGATATGAAAATGTGAGGCCTCATTTACTGCTGCATTCCCAACATGGTACTTCTTTTGTACCAAGATTTGGTTGTTTTAGCTTCTAATTTCCTATTCAAACAAAGACTAAACATAAAAGAGATGTAATAGTGAGGGTTGCTGCTTATATTTAGAAAGTCATAACCCAAAGGGAACACACGGCACTGAGAACAGCAGAAACTTCTCTGTGCCCCGGTAAATTAACCAGTGTGTTTTTTTTTTTTTTTTAAAGAATCATTCCAGACCATTAGTCCATCAGATGAATGAAATGCTTTGGCTGTTTCAGTAAAACACATTCCAGGCTTTTCACATCTTCTGAAAAGGAGTCCAAGTCTTGAGCCACTTGCGTGATCTCTACAGTTCACGATTCCCAGGAACACTCATGGACTGGCACAACCCTTCTGACCACAGACCCTTAACATTTACAAGAGTATTTTGTGAATTCATCCTCTCTCCATCTTCTACAAACTATAAGGTTTAATAGCAATTAACATGAGACCACAGCACTTTCAAATTAACGATAGCCCTGCCAGTTCTAATTGGTATTCTAATTAGCCCAACCAATTCAACTAATTAAGAACATTAAACTTTTTTTTAACAAAGGCTATCTTGCTTTGTGTGTTGTAAAATGGAATTTAAGAGGGATGGAGAGGAGTGGAGGTGAAGAGGGGAGGCATGAAGAACAAGGCTCTGTCGGTGTGAAGGAACAGCAGTTTGGAGCAGTTTGCAAAGTGCAGCTTTGAGGAAGAGCATGGGGCTGGTCTATGTATGTTTCATGGGGCTGGGGGTGGAGTGGGGTCAAGGAGCCTTTGCTTTCCAGAAAGGCCAAAGCAAGTTAACACAATAATGCTACCCTGGGGTTCCTGTGTCCACAGAGACTTTTGCCCAGTGGTCCTGAAGAACAAGCCAGCCTGTCTTGGCTCACCACAAAGTGGAGCCATAAACTGCGGCTTCATGCACATAATGACTTTGGTTGCAGTGAAGGAAATGGGAACTGCACAGCGGGATCTCCTTGCAACTGCAAGCATTGAATGGAAGATCTGCGTTTTAGAGAACTTCATGTTCTGATGAATGTGTCAGTGGAGTAGGATGGGCAGTGCTGGACATCCTAGTGGTTGGTCAAGTTCACAGAGACATCCAAACAAGTAGTGAACCAAGGTTAGAAAGGGGGATCTACCCCACGTGTAGGTCATAGGGTGCATTGCTTACAGAGAACTTGAAAACATTCTAAGACGCTGACATATGATCTTTCTATAATCACCATTCACTAACAATTCTAAACCATGTTAGTAACAAAATACTCTGCTTGGCACATGTATACCCTGTTGGTTGTGACTGTGTAAGAAATACACAGTGAGCCTTCAACCCTCCTGAAATCCTTGGCATCTTGAAAGTGAGCTTTGTCCTTTCATATGTTAATAAACTGACTGCGTACTGGTCATAGAAAAGTCCAGGGAATAACCCACCATGATCCATTCATGCCTTCCTTGATCTCTAGTATGCCCTGGAACAAAGCCATTCTCATCCACTCGTATATTATCTGTGGCTGCTTTTGCATTGCTATCAAAAATAAGACCTAGTGATCTTTAAAAATGTACTACCTGGCCTTTTAGAAGAAATGCTTTAGCTGCCTCCATTCTAAACAGTCTAGAGTTGTAATATACATAAACATAGTTCAGAAAGTTCATGGACATGGAATTAAGTGATAAATTTACTTGATGAAAAAATGTTTTGAAATCCATGCATCATTTAAATTTTTTCACAACATCCATTTTCACGAACTTTTTGACATCTCACATACAGAGTTCAAAAAAATTTTGCACAGAGCAGTTTTTTTGTAATTCTATTTTCCATCAACTTTTTGAAGTACTCTCACGTTTTTTTCTATGTATGTTCTATGAAGAACCTATATAAACTCAGAGATTTCATTAAGGCTGTTCTAAAGGGAAGTAAATTCAGAGAAGTCCTTGTTGCATAGCTAGCCAATTGGGGAATGGATACAGAGCACCGGGGGGGTTATGAAATAAGTGACGTTCTCTCACCTGCCCCAGAAAGATCTCCTAATTGTTCCTCACATCGGCGCAGAGGAGACAGAGAGGTAAGCACCTTTAGACTCTAGTTGCACTAAGTGAGGCCACTGTTGCCAGACAATCATCAATCCAATTCAGAAATTATTGGGCACACAATTTGTTGATACTTTCAGTGGCAAGTGACAGAAGCATAGATTTTTTTTTTTAAAAAATGGATTATGTGTTCCATCAAGTCAGGGATAGGAGCTGTTTTGATTATGCTTGTTCTGGAGACTCTCCAGTGTGCCCTGTTACATGTCATAGCTCACTTGCTCAATGGTTATATTCTATCCAGATGGCCTTTACCTCAAGAGTGGATAAGTTGTCACCAGGAATTCCAGGTGGGTGACCTTCTAGCTTAGCAGCCTCAGTGGCAAGGAAGTGTGTTTTTCCTACTAGCTCCATCAGAAGCTTAGACTGACACTTGAAGATGGCCATTGCTGATCCCCAAACAATGGCTCCAGTTAGGGAACAGACTTGGCGGATTGATAAAGGGGTGAGCCCTGTGTCTAACCCAGCAGAAAGATGGACTTAGCCCCCAGGAGACACACAGACTAAATGATGAAGAAGACTCATCACTGCAGAAAATCATGTTTGTCAAGTATGAAAAAAAAAATCACTCCAGTGTGCAGACAGGCAACTAAAATTAGGGAAAAAAGTAAAGCAATGACCAGCAGTAGTCTAGGAACTAAAGCAAACAACTAAAGGTGTGATTCTTTAAATAAGACCAGGCTCCTTTATATCATTTAGGTAATAGTTCCAATACAGAGAAAGGTGAATACGCATAGTGACAAAAGTAGCATAGAAAGCATGCTTGGCCACAACCTTTTTGAAAACTTTTCTTCTTTGAAACAAACATACGAAGTAAATACAATTTTAAAAGAAATAATAATGGTTCCCTTTTATATTTTACATTTTTATTTATTTATTTTTTAAAGATTTATTATTATTGGAAAGCCGGATATACAGAGAGGCGGAGAGACAGAGAGGAAGATCTTCCATCCGATGTTTCACTCCCCAAGTGAGCCACAACGGGCCGGTGTGCGCCGATCTGATGCCAGGAATCAGGAACCTCTTCCAGGTCTCCCACGCGGGTGCAGGGTCCCAAAGCTTTGGGCCGTCCTCAACTGCTTTCCCAGGCCACAAGCAGGGAGCTGGATGGGAAGCGGAGCTGCTGGGATTAGAACCGGCGTCCATATGGGATCCCGGCCCATTAAAGGCGAGGACTTTAGCCACTAGGCCACGCCGCCGGGCCCTATTTTACATTTTTAAAAAAGGTTTATTTATTTATTATTGAAAAGTCAGATTTACAGAGAGGAGATTCTGTCTGCTGATTCATTCCCCTGTGGCTGCAATAACCAGAGATGAACTGATCCTAAGCTAGGAACCAGGAGCCAGAAGCTTCCTCCGAATCTCTCACACAGGTGCAGAGTTCCAAGACCTTGGGCCTTCCTCAACTGCCCTCCCAGGCCACAAGCAGGGAGCTGGATGGAATGTGGGGCTGCTAGGACTTGAACCAGTGCCCGTAAGAGATCCTGGCGCATGCAAGGCAAGGACTTTAGCCACTAGGCTACCATGCTGGGCCCCATATTTTTCAATTTTAATTGAAGACTTCTTAAAGAATAATGCTACATTTTATGTCAGCTATTTCTAGGAAGTCATAAGTACTTGCTATTAGTTGGAGTGTGTGTGTGTGTGTCCCTGTTTTATGTGAATTATAAAATATAACGAAAGAAAATGCTTTCCTTTTTAACCATATCGAATCTTGTAAGACTATAAGCACTTCATCATCTTTCACTGGATCAGAACTAGGATTAAATGAGTGATCCACTCTGGGCACAAAACTTAAGGAAGCAGCTGTTAGGGATGAGATAACTTAACGCCCTGTCCTCAACATGATGATATTTGGTATTTGGAGAAGAGGCCTTTGGGAAATGGCTAGGGCTAGGCTAGGTCACAAAGGTGAGGCCTTCTTAGGGCCCTTAAGAGAAAAGACTTTTCTTTTCTTTTCTTTTCTTTTCTTTTTTTTCTTTTCTTTTCTTTTCTTTCCTTTCCTTTCCTTTCCTTTTCTTGTCTTTTCTTTCATTCTTTTCTTTCTTTTTCTTTTTCTTTCTTTCTTTCTTTCTTTCTTTCTTTCTTTCTTTCTTTCTTTCTTTCTTTCTTTCTTTCTATCTTTTCTTTTCCTTCCTTCCTTCCTTCCTTCCTTCCTTCCTTCCTTCCTTCCTTCCTTCCTTCCTTCCTTTTTCTTTCTAATACACCATCAGAGGAAAGCACATTGCTAGAAGGTCACCATCTATTAACCAAGAAAAGAGTCCTCTCCAGGAACCAAATGACTCACTTCCTTGGTCTTTACCTTCCCAGCCTCCAGATTTATGAGCATGTGATATTTTGTTGTTGTATCTCGAAAGACTAAGCACCCAAACCAAAATAGACAATATTATAATATAATGGGTTTTTTTTTTCAAACTCCAAATTAAAGCAATGAACTAAATGCCAAAACTTGAAATGTTCTCTAGTGCCCAATCTAGATCTTATGGCTTCTTGGTAAATGAAGACAGCCCTGATGACCGACTTTGACAGCTCCTTCTTGGGTGTCTGGGAGAGTATCCTCACCTCTCAGCACTAAAGGTGACAAGGCCATGGGGCTTGTGGTACAGGTGTGCAACCTATACATTGAGAGGGCCCCTCACTCAAAAGGGATCTATGCTTGGTTTAACACTCTGCTTGCATCATTCTGAAGCTTTTAATCACTTTGGAACAACAAAAAATTCACTTCTTTATTTTCTTGTGGGTCCTACAAAATGCATAGCCAACCCTGAACATTAGTTGGTGGTGCCCCTTCATTTAGTAGGAAAGGAAAATACGTATCCAATATTGTCAACTTCAGCTCTAACTAAACCTACTCTAATCACAGTACTAGATTGCAAAGTACTCCAACAATAAAGATAAAGGGCATGTCACTTGTGTGTTTCCTATTACAGAAGGCAAAAGAGCACAAAGCGGAGAGGCAAATAAAGTCTATAAGGCAGGTTCAAATTTTACCCTTGTTGTGAATAATGGTGCTCCCGCTGTTGGTGTGATGCACTGAAACTAACAGTCCCCTGACAAACACTAGATGGAAAAGAAATCAGTGGTCAAACCATTTCTTGGTCTTGGAGAGTTGTAATGTGCATTGGCAAATAGAAGACTCCAAGGAAACATGGCATTGAAAGAAACAAATCTCTGGCTATGCATCTCTCTCTCTCTCTCTCTCTCTCTCTCTCTCTCTCTCTCTCTCTCATATTCCTGTTAGTAGTCTTCACACTGGGAAAATACTGTATTGGTGCACAGTCTATTCACCAGAAAGTGCATTTTGTGAAGAATAACCAACTTGGTTTCCAAGAATAAAAAAAACTACAGAGTTGCCAGGTAAAATACAGGATGCCCAGTGAAATTTGAATTTCAGATACATACCGAATACTTTTTATAATAAGTTTGTCCCACATAAAAAAGATGTGTGAAATGCAAGTTTAACTGGGATCCTGTTTTCTATTTACTAAATCTGGCAAGCTTAGTAGTATGCCATTCTGCTCTGTCCCCAAGTCTTCCAATCACATATATTTCATAGGAGAAGAGGCAGCTTATGAAAACCAAAACTAGAAGAAGCAGAAGGGCAGATACTGCCTGTGACAACCCTGAAGACTCTTCTAGGCTAGTGAGGAATTCTGATACTACAGTGATCCTCAACTGTATAGCCAATAGCTACATGCCACCTCTAGTGACAGATGTACCCACCCAGCAGGCGGTGCACACATAGTGTCCAGGAGCTGCTGTATTTTTAGACACACACGCACACAAAGATTGAATGAACTTAATCAAACTGGGTTAGCCTTGTCTTTATGCCGACCCAATCATATTATATAATTTAATTATTTTCTTTATGAAGGACCCACATCAAAGTTCCTAAGGCCTATAAAACTCTTAACTCTGAATTACCCAGAGACTGGGATGTCACTGACAGTATCTGATCTATACAGATTCCACTCTTTGCTTAGTTACCATTAAATTTCTCATGGAAAAAAACTTTCTAGGCTCCTCAGGAATAGTTAAAAACAAACACTCAAAAGGTTCTTCAGAGTGACATTTTAGAATTTTCCTTCCAATCTGTCCTTTTTAATTGTACAAAAATAATTTCTAAAAATTGTTTATACTTTTGGGAAATGCCCAATTTGGACATTTATTGTTATTTTCATTTTATTTGAAAGGCAGAACAGAGGGAAAGAGGGGGTGGAGAGAAACAGTCTATCTTCCGATTCACTTTCCAAATGCCCAAATGCCTGCAAGAGTCAGGGTTGGACCAGGAGCAGCAAAGGAGCTCCATCTTTGTCTGCCAGGTGGGAGTCAGGAGCCCAAGCACTTACACCATCCTCTGCTACCTCCCAGAGTGTACTACAAGCAGCAAGCTGGAACAGAAGTGAAGCCAGCATGTGAACCAGATGATCTGGTGTGGGTTCCAGGCCTCCCAAGTGGCAGCTTAATCTTTATGCCAAATACTTGTCTCTGTAGAAAAATTCTAATTTGCCCTGATGTTAATTTCACCTAATGTTAGGTTCAACTAAATTTCCAGTGTGCTAGTGGATGTCTTCTTTATCATCACCATTAAAATCACTGAAAGCCATTTCAGAAATCAAACATGTGAACCTTGACGGCACTTTGTCATGTCACCGTATTAGGAATATGTTTTCAGTGCCCTTAAATTCCAGGGTCCTCCAAAGACGGGTACTATGTTTCATCCTTGACTGAGTCAGACATTAAGCAATTTCAGCTAGTTAATGACATGCTGTCTCTAGGTGTGGGATCTGGTCTTCTAATTGCATAACACACTCACTCCTTTCAGTTTCACTTTGTTCGTTGATTCTCTCCCAACTCCTTTACCACAAAGATTGTTTGTGAGAGAGAATACTAATCTGGAAGGAGTTTTGCTTTGGAGAACAGAGAATTATTATGAATTCAATTATTATATAAATTCATTATTATTATGAATGCCCATTCCATATCAGTTCCACCAAAAGAATATGCAGAGGACTAATCAGAACAGCATGATAAAACAGCACAATAAGACTTTCTTTCTAGGGACCTGCAAGGTGGTACATCTTGTTAAGCGGCTGTCTACAACCAATGCATCCCATATCACGGTGCTGGCTTAAATTCCCACTGCTCTGCTTGCAGTTCAGCTCCTTGCTAATGTGCCCAAGAAAGCAGCAAAAGATGACCAAGTACATGGGCCTCTGTTACCCACATGTGAGACCGGGATGAAACTTCTGGTTCCTGGCTTCAAGCCTGGCCCAGCTCTAGCTGTTGCAGCATTTGGGAGAGAATCAGCTGGAGGAAGATCTCTTTCCCTGCCTCTCCTTGCTGTGTTACTCTGCCTTTCAAATAACTAACATGAGTCTTTCGAAAATACAGAAAAAAAAAATAAAAAAGGAAAAAGGACCTTGTCTTTCATTCCTCCAATACAAAAGTGGTAAAGTAGAGCCAGTGTTAAGTAGTTGGGTTATTTTTATCACTAACAAGCCAAACTTACATTATGGAATGATAAAAAAAATCCAGACTAGGGAATGCTTAAACCTTGAATTAAAAGGAAAATGATGTATTCCTTGCAGAATATAACCCGAGTTGATGAGAGAAATCAAAGTCGTGTCCCTATCTCAGACTGCATTCTGTATTTGTACTTGCGGCCAAAATGAAATATAAACTTCTCAGTAGAAAAGTTAATGTAGCATTTGAAAGAAAATTAGCTTTGGAGCAGTGTTTCTGGGTGAAATTCAAGAGGAGTGGGACATGCACTTGAGCCAAACATTAAGAATCTACGTGGGGTATCTGTACCACCTATCAGGGTTAGTGTGTTTGAGTCCCCTAGCCCCCCTTTCACTTCCAATTAAGCTTCCTGCTACTGTGAAAGTGAGTTGGTGTTGACTTAAATACTTGAGTCTATCACTCAGGTGAGAGACCTGGGCTGAATTCTAGTTCTCAGCTTTAGCCAGGCCCAGCACTGGCTACTGTGGGCAGTGGGGAGTGAATGAATGGACAGACGGGGTGTGGTGTGTGTGTGTGTGTGTGTGTCTGTCTGTCTGTCTCTTCTTTCTGTCTTACCTTGTCTCATAAATGCAAAAAAAAAAGTAAGAGAAAGAGAGAGATGAAAAAGAGAGAAAAAGAGAGAGAGAGAGGTGAAAACAAAAGCCAGAAGGGAAAGTGCCTGTTTCAATCTTCCCAAGCAGAACATGTAAAATTATAAAATTTTATTGGCACTTACATAGCCTAGTACTTCCCAAAGGATATTTTACTGCTTGGAAAAAAATCCTATAGTCTATGATCTAAGTTATGGTACGGATGACGTAAAGCTCTTCCTTTGTAATTGACTTATTCCCGCATTGTTTAGCCATGGCGTTAATGAAGCAAAGATCACAACTTTGATTGACAGATGGGTACGATTGCTCCAGCATGTTCTGCAGTCAATTATGGTATAATTCCAATTGATCAGTTCGATTCTACTATCAACGTTTATTGATTCCCTACTATGCAAATCAATTTTTTTGTATGATGCAGGCATGGAGAAGCAAAATGAAACAAACAGAAATCCATGATGGTTTTGTCCTCACAATCTACTGGGGGAAACAGATGCATTCACAAATACATAAACTACAAAACAAATGCTAAGCACAATTATAGAAGCACAAAGTGTAGTGGGAAATCAGGGCAGAAAGATTAATTCTAGCCCGTGAGGCTGTGGATAGATAGCCGCAAATTTATCACCACCCCAGGAATAACAACAGCTTACCACATATGTTATAATAACAGTGGGTTAGGATTGCTATTTTAATACCCAAATAAAAAATATATCGTAATTAGATGAGATCTGCCAACAAAATAGCAAATCAACCAGAAGTTTAAAATATCCAAAGATAATGAGTGATTTGAGGTTTCCCACTTTTGTTTAGGATTAGTTAGCTACTTTTATTTATTCCTGTAGGTGTGAGCTACTTTTTTTTAATATGGTCTAAGGGTTATTATATGTGGCCTAAGGATTATAAGATCTACCTGCACATGACAGTTCCCAGAACAAATAAGTGTATTCCCTTGGTAATTATTGATTCATGCCTTTTTGTCTGAGTTTGAATCTGTGGTTCTAGCAGTTAAACTTTCAACCTAAAGTTTTAATTTTCAAAGTTTTTTTATGATAGCTTACTCTGTAAGCACATAGATATTAGAATTGGAAAAAAATGTTTTCTTCAGTTAGTCTTCTTGGATGCGTGCATGTATTCCTTCCATCAAAACCATCAAAATATTTGAAAGGAGGTAGAGACATTGAACTTCATTCAGTATTTTCTTTTTTTTTAAGTTTTTTTTTCAAAATTTATTTTTACTGGAAAGGCAGATATAGAGAGGAGAGACAAAGAGAGAAGATCTTCTGTCCGATGATTCACTTCACATGGGTACAGGTTCTTAAGGTTTTGTGTCCTCCTTGACCGCTTTCCCAGGTCATAAGCTAGTCGGGAAGTGGAATATCCAAGATATGAACCGATGCCCGTATGGAATTCTGGTGCATTCAAGGTGAGAACTTTAGCTGCTAGGCTTCCATGCCGGGCCCAGCTGGGGTCAAGTCTATCTGAAGCCAGGAATTCGGAGCATCTTGAGGGTCTCATACATAGGCCCAAGGACTTGAACCAGTTTCTGCTGCTCTCCTAGTCCATAATCAGGGAGCAAGATCACAAATGGACTCTTCTCGGGCCAGACCCATTAATTCTGTCCCTTTCTAGCTGAATGGCCCTGTGCAAGATCTTCATGCTTTAACTTTTCCATCTGTCACACTGGGATCATCTACATAGGTTGATGGAGTTTTATATAGCAATGGGAGTAGATGACCTACAATTATGTGCAACAATGTGGATAAACCATATAAAATGTTGAGATAAAGAAGCCAGACCTCCCTCACAAAAAGTATACAATAAATTATTTTTTATGCTATGTACATAATAGACACAAATAATCAGTGAATTTAGAAATGAGGGGAGTGGAATTTTGGGGGCTAAAATGAGGATGGTGTGTCTTTTGGTCAATTAGGGAATGCAGAAAGAGGACTTCTGGGCAACTGGAAAGTTTCTATTTCTTGATGCAGAGCCTACTACACAGATGTGTTCAGTTTGTCAAAGTCAATTAAGGTGTGTACTTACTGCCAGGTATACTTTTCAGTCTCTGTTTACAGTTCAAAAAAAAGAAAGCTTTACATATTTGGCAAACTCTTTCAGCCCTAACAACAGTTTCTTTTATCACAGAGAGCTCAGGGGTTGCCAATTAGACTATTGTGTCCTTCATATACCCAATTCAACTCTAATTTCTTTAAGATCTGGAACTCTGTTATTTACTTTCTGTTCCCCTCACAATATCTGGAGCACAGGAAAGTTGAGTGTTTTATTAAATGGGTGAAAAAGAACTAAGCAATAAATAGAAAAGCAGCCCAGCCTTTCACTGTTTGGGGCTGTTAGGAGCTTATTTTCATGACAAGGACAATCATTATTTGACTTCACTGTATTTCACTTACTTGTACCTATTGACTTGGCAAATAAATCCTCAGATGCATTTTATAAAATAATTCATTTTGTGAATGAAGACATGGAGAACCTACCTCTGGCTTGAGAAGGGTGTTGACTACCCATCTACAGATTTTTATTGAAAGGGCTGACAATGTGGCATAACAGGAGAAGCCACCCCCTGCAGGACATCTGTATGGGCACCAGTTGGAGTCCTGGCTGCTCCATTTCTGATCGAGCTTCCTACCAATGTGCCTGGGAAAGCAGCAGCAGATGACCCAAATGAGACACTTGTATAAAGTTGCTGGTTCCTAGATTCAGACTGGCCCAATCCCGGGCCTTTGTGACCATTTGGGGTGTGAACCAGTGAATGGAAGATCTTCCTCTCTCTCTGCTTCTGTTTTTTCTTCTCTGTAATTCTGCCCTAAAAATAAATAAATATTATAAAATTATATTTATTGAATAGGTGCTCCTTTATTCCACAAGTAGGAAGAACACTTTAGGGTAATCTGTTCTCACCCCATCTGTTGTTTCTTCCATTTCTTTCATCTTTCATTTCTTCTTTTCCTGTTTCCAAATATATCTGCCCCATCCCCTTGTCCCTCTGCTAATTGAAATTGCCTTAAGATACACAGTATAAATATTGTGCTATGTTGGGAATCATCCATGTACGGAAGATGGAGGGAGAGCAGGGGTGTCATAAAAATCTGAGTGGTTGGGGAAACATCACAGAAGGAAATACTTGAAAGTGAGATTGTACCATGTGGATATTCAGGAAGAAAATTCCAGACAGAAGTTGAGTGCAACAGCTCTGAGACAGGAATGTTCCCAAGTGGAACAGGGTGGCCAGGGTGGCTGGAGTTAAGAGAGTGGAGGGGAGAGTAGAGAATAAAGCCAGAGAAAGCAGAAGGAGACCCTAAGCCCCTGGAAACCCTTGGCTTCTACTCTGAAAGAGGAGAGGTCATCCTCAGAGTGCATAATCGAGCTGGGTAAATCTGGCTATGGATGAGTGACACAAGATTATTAAAAAGCAAGGTCAAGATTTGAAACAAGCTTGAAATGATGTCAAAATACTCTTTGTCATATTCAGCCTTTTTGAATGTGACAAAGAAACCTTTCCTTAAAAAAAAGATGCATGTGTGCACACACATAATTTGTCAATAACCTCGGGAAATTCAAGGACCTCTTGAAATCCATACAAGAATTGCTGGTGCTAAGACAGCTCACCCATCATTATGCAGCTACCTGACGCAAAACTTAGTTCTGAACAAGGCAGTTCACACCACACCAACTTTTGCAAAAGCATGCCTATTTCCATCTTATGGAATGGACGGCTCTAACAAGAAGAAGCTATATTTCTATTTTATTATGTTTTTAAAAATAGCTATTACATATATACATTGGAATATAAGAATAATTTCTAGGCATTATCATAAAATATAGTAATCAGGTTCAAAAAATCACTCTTAATATATTTTAAAGCCAAAAGAAAACTGCATATTTCTTTGTAGAAGAACCAAAAAGTGAAAAAGCACTTGTTTTTTTAATGTCTGGAGTTACAGCAATTCAGCCCAATAATTACAGCTTTCTTATACTTGCGTTTTAGCTAGTAGATTTTAATAAATGAGAAGATGATTTTATTCATGCAGTTTGGTGAGTAAAATGCTCCAGAATGGATAGCAGGGCAGAGGGAGAATCAATAAAAGGTGTTTGTAGAAAGGATTCAAGTGCTGTTTTATGCAAAAGTTGAGAAAGAAGAGCGAAGGTCACAGGTCACTTGTGGCATAAAAATAAGACTCAGGCTGCTTCTGCACTTACAGTAAGTCTAGAAATATGGGCCTGACGCAATGGCTCAGTGGCTCAATCCTAACCTTGTACGTGCCTGGATCCCATGTGGGAGCTGGTTCATGTTCTGGTTATTCCACTTCCCATTCAGCTCTCTGTTTTGTGACTTGGGAAAGCAGTAGTGGAAGGTCCAAACCTTTGGGACCCTGCACCCAAGTGGGGGACCTGGAAGAAACTCCCGGCTTCTGGCTTGGGACCAGTTCAGCTCCAACTGTTGCAGCTGCTTTGGGGAGTGAACCAGCAGATGGCAGATCTTCCTCTCTGTCTCTCCTTCCCTATGTGCACCTGCCTTTGCAACAAAAATAAGTAAATGTTAAAAAAAAAAAAAAAAAACTAGAAATGCAGTCATCGTGTTGTCCTCACAATTATTTCCACATTGTCTGTTGAGTCTGAGCAATGCTCACAAGTAGATAGAAATGAAACTATTGGACATCCGTGTTTCAGTAAGGTTTATAAGTCCTCTATGATTTTAGGGGGAATAAGGCTGTGCTCTGTTTTGCTTTACAATTTAAATACTTTTGTTTATACCCCCAGGTCCCTTCTCCAAAGTGGAGAAGGGTCACTTTGAGCCAATGAAGAACCATAGAATTCAAACTCTAGGGGTGACACTGAGTTTTCTCACAAGCTTCATTACTGCCCTAGAGCATTGGTCTGAGAGAAAAATAAAAGTATTTTGGGAATGGAATATGAGAGAAAGGAAGAAAATATTAAGATCTCAGAAAGTATCCCATATCTGGTTAGGGTGGGTGGGTGAGGAAACTCCTGATCCTGGAGTGTTGCTGTTGGATTCCATCCCAGGGTTGTCTGGGACCCTGGCAGAGCTGAGAAAAGCTCTTGCCGTCTTCTAACCAACCTGTCCAACTAACTCTGAAGGAGAGTGTGAGCAAGGAAGCCTCTAGACTTCCCATTTGCTAAGACACAGGTGGCCACAGGATCATCTAACAGCAAGGAGGTTCCAGTCCTGACATGGACCCTTGGCTTCTTCACCTTGCAGCAGGGTCAACATTACATCTAAGTTCTCTGTGCCCCATTTCTCAAAGTAAAATATGGACATTTACCCAGGGAGAGTGAGAGACAGGCATTTAGCCACTGGTCCTTTCATTAAAAAAAAAAAATTTAGAACACTTCATCACTCCGGAAGAAAAATAATCTTATCAGTTAAGCTAATATCACATTGAGCTATAGATGCAAACTTCAGGGTGCATTGATTATTGTAAAATGAGACAATATGTTGTAGAATGGTGATTATACAACCCCCATCCTCTGAATATTCATCTATAAGTCAGAATGTATTTCTGTTGAAAGTATTGGTATTAACCTGCTTTCCTAGCAGAGAGTAGAACAGTCCTTATGGTCGATGTTATGAATGCGTATTAACAGCTCATGCATTTGCATATCTGGAACTATAGTAGAAAATGCAAAACAAAATTTCTTTTGAGTTATTATGTACAAACACGTGGAATCCTTGCTCAATCTTCACTTAACAACTTTTTGTTTTCTCATTTTCTTTTTGTTTTAAACAATCTACAACACCCAAACAATAGACTAATAGTCAGAGAAACCTAAACAAAGATTCTACCCCTCACTCCGTCAGCACCGAAGATTTTTCTTTCATGTTCAAAGGCAGAAATACAACAGTCCCAAATGTTTTCATCAATAAACTCTTCCTCATTTTTCTACATGTACAAAGATAAAATGTAGAGTCTCGCCTTTCAAGGAGCTACACTGGTGATCATTTTCTGCTGACAGATCATGTCATCTGTCGCTTGCATTTTGATTTTCATGTTTGTGATGACTTTAATGCAATGCAGCTCCTGGGGAGTGTGCAAGTTTCAAATGTGGTACAAGACGTAAAATCCGTGACAGTACTGCCTGCTTTGTGGCTCATGACTCCAGTACTTGTGCTCTTTTAAAAATTAAAATTAAACCGTGTGTGAGGACAAAGAAAACGATGTATCTGGCCTTCCCCGAGACACTGCATGTGCTGATGGAAGACGTGCACGTGTAGTTTTTTAACCAAAAGCTGTATGAAATACAGGCAAGTGCATTTACTAACAGTTACAACCCTTGAATAACACAGTGGAAAATAGCCTGGATGTGTCTGATTTCAAACAATAATAATAATAAACCATGAGCCAAATATGCTTATCTGTTTTAAATTATAGGCTGGCTTTTCCTTTAAATTTACACTCTTATATATTGAGTCCTGATGGAGAAAAACTTATCACTTTTACCTAGTAGAATTCTCCTTTGGCCAAGTCCCCTGCCTTTTCCAGAACTGCTCGGCTAAGGTCAAGCCACTCTTTGAATCAAACCTATATGTAGCACGTTCCCCCACTGCCAGCCTTTGCCAACTTGGGTCCAATGTGCATGACAGCGGCAGGATTCTAAACCTTGGGAAAATAGGATTTCTCAGAGGAGTGCTAATACAGCGTCCGCAGTTCCAGCTCTGCCAGCGATTACTTTAATACCAAAAACATACTCTGACTTCAGAGAATGCAGTACCTCAGTCGTTAAACAAAGGTTGCATCTATCTGTTTATTGTTCAATTTTGGGGGGGGTCTAAAAAGTACACTTTTTACTTTACTAACAGGCAACTCTGAAATTAAATGCCATTTCAGGAAAAAGCAGAGGAAGAGTAGGGACGGAGGTGTAGAGGAAAACGATGCAGGTGGAATTTGCCTCCAGCCTCCCCGTTTGTTTTATCCATAAGGCTTTGCCAGCTTCATTTCACTGTTTAAGCTCTGCTTTTGTGAAAAGTGGGAATTGGGGGGAAAATACAAATACGAAGCACCACTGGATGGGGAAAAACCATCAGACGCTGATATAGAAACACAAAAAACATCTACAAGCATGTTGGTCTAGAGAGAGAAAAATGTGAGTGGGAAGATTTTTAGGAGAAAGAAAAAAATCTGAAAATACACACACACACACACACACACACACACACACACACACACACACAGCAGGAAAGCTAAACTTCCAGGAAGAGAGAGACAAAAAACCCAGGAGATGATTTTTCTTGTGATTGTGTCTGAAATAAGGAGGAACAAGCAAGCTGAGGCTGGAAAGAGAAAGGAGACAATAAAAGAGTGAGCTGGGTGACTTTCCATGCAGGGGACAAGCATGTGGTTTAGATCTTTGATAATAAAAGATGTGTGTGTGTGTGTGTGTGTGTGTGTGGTGTGAGATCTCCCCAAAAAGTTGCTAAAGACACTATCAAATGTGGAAGGAAAACATTTAGAATGTCTTCCATAGACCCCAGATGGAGAAATTGTTCTTTTATTCCAAATTCCTAAGACACGCAGAAGTCGCACCCATTAATAGGAGAGCACACAGACATGTACACACTCCTAAGTTGTGTGCCATGAAGCAAAATAGGGAATGAAGGCGACCTGTTCTGACCCTGATGGTTTGCACAAGTCTGAGTTTGCTTTGGCATCTCAAGACCCGCCTGAGCCCCTATCCATGACTTCCTCCTGACCCCCTCCCGAACCCAGGTGCACAGACGAGATGGTGATCTTTAGAAAACAACACACCATCAACAACAAAAACCTCACGTTCACACAAAAGCCCACCTTGTAAATGAACAGAATATTAACGACTCCCTAACACTTGCACCGTTGGCAGGGCGAGCCCGTGCACCAGCCCTGCTCTTTCCACAGATTGCCAGTGAAACCGAAGCAGCTCGGGGAGAAACGCACCTACTGTCTGTGAGAGGCTGCTGCAGGTTTTTCCCTATCAGTCTAACCTTCTGTGTTGATGCATGAAGGCTGGTACCCACTTACAGGGATGCCAGATGATCAGTGCAGAGTGAAGGTCCCAAGAGAGAGGATCACATGGCTCTCTCTGCCCTGTGACGTCACTAGCAGATGGCATGGGTACCAGCTCTGGCAGTTGGCATCAATGTCACTTTTTAGAGATCAATGAGATAGTGCAGATATACACAGATCTAGAGACTCCAGGAGACGATGCGACATTCAGCCTGAAAAGATTTGGAAGACCCAAAATGAAAACTGATTATTGAATGAAATTAAAACCTAAGGTAATATAAATAAAGATATATACTTCAATTGATGCTGCCTTTTGCATGCAAGTATTTAAAGATACAGTGTCACTGTCTTATGGTATTTATGTGCTTTTTGCCATCTATAACTTCTTATCGCCTTTCATGCTTGTGAAGGAAGTACCACATACTTTCACTGCTATTATATAACACTGCAAGTATGTGGACATTACTAAGAGTTTGTATACGTGTGTATGTGTGTGTCTTGTGGGGACTGGAGATTGTGAAATGGAAAAGTCTCTCTGTGAATGTGCCTATTTGTTTGAGGACTTGGATTAAAATACTTAGTGCTTCATCAAACAAACAAACAAAAAAAAACCAAAAAAAATGCTGTGGAAACACAAATTATTTTCCCATTTCATTTGGGATTCTGGACACACGTGCACAATTGCAGTGAGGAGCCGTGGACGGCTCCTGTCAGATATTAGCTGGAGGGAGACTTCCGTGCCTCACAGAACAAAAACACCACGAGAGTGGTTTTTGTCCAGGGTGATTTGAGCAGCAGAAAACAGACGATACACTCGGAAAAACGGGAAGTGTTCAGACCATTCTGAATGTTCTCTTTGATTGCTAACAAAAAAAAAAGTCAGTGATTTTTTCTTAAATGTGCACAGTTTATTTCAAATTAACCTATCCCTCCACCCACCCCCCTTTTTTTGAAGGCTGGTAAAGTAGTGCTTTCTCCATCATCTGAACTGATCAGAAAGAATTTGGTTTTAAAATTGACCCTGAGGAATCTTTTCCTTAAATGTGTATATTCCCATAGCCACTTTTCCAAATTCGCAGTTATATGCTACAGCAAATAAAGTCAAGGTTTATTTTTTTTCCTCTTTGGAAAAAAACCAAACTCAGAAATTCGTCAGCTAATGGAGAGACAACACTTTTCATTTTAAAAACTGGTTCGTCCTCCCATTTTGTACCCAGGGGAGTCAAAATTAATGAAATTCTTCATTGCCACCGCATGTTCTGCATTTGCTTGAATTCTACAGTCCTTTTCATGTGTTAAAATTTAGCTTAAAATCAATGAGAAATGGAGTTGGTGGTGGCATTGCGATAAATGCTTCATGTTTTATTTTCTTTGAATAATTTGCCAGGATACATTAATTCTATTGCATGCATCGATGTTTTCATAATTAAGAGTTTGCAGAAACTAAAAAATGAGATTGGATGTGAAAAAAATTGGTCTTGGAATCAATTTTTTTTTAAATGTGTACAAGCTTTTATAGTTCTCTGATGATGTTTTTAAGTGTACCAACTTATAAATTAAAATACTTTCAATATTGTGCTGACACTTTTTTCAGGTAATTTAAGAGTAGAGAACCATGTTAACACTACCGTTTGACGAGTCTGTTGTAATGCCAGAGTCCCAGATGTGCAGAAAGTTTGCTAGAGAATGCGAGGACCAGAAGCAGATTAAGAGACCAGACAGCTTTTCCAAGCAAATTGTCCTTCGAGGAAAGAGCATCAAAAGGGCCCCTGGAGAAGAAACCGAAAAAGAGGAGGAGGAGGAAGACAGGGAAGAGGAAGATGAAAATGGGTTGCCCAGAAGGAGGGGTCTTAGGAAAAAAAAGACCACCAAGCTGCGGTTGGAAAGGGTCAAGTTCAGGCGACAGGAAGCTAATGCGCGGGAGAGGAACAGGATGCATGGCCTCAACGACGCTCTGGACAATTTGAGAAAAGTGGTCCCCTGTTATTCCAAAACCCAAAAACTGTCCAAGATAGAGACTTTACGACTGGCTAAAAACTACATCTGGGCACTTTCCGAGATCCTGAGAATTGGCAAGCGACCGGACCTGCTCACGTTCGTCCAGAACTTATGCAAAGGCCTTTCACAGCCCACGACAAACTTGGTGGCAGGCTGCTTGCAGCTCAATGCCAGGAGTTTCCTGATGGGTCAGGGCGGCGAGGCTGCACATCACACAAGGTCACCCTACTCGACCTTCTACCCACCCTACCACAGCCCTGAGCTCACCACTCCCCCAGGGCATGGGACTCTGGAGAATTCCAAGTCTATGAAACCCTACAATTACTGTAGTGCGTATGAATCCTTCTATGAAAGCACTTCCCCTGAGTGTGCCAGTCCTCAGTTTGAAGGCCCCTTAAGTCCTCCCCCAATTAACTATAATGGGATATTTTCCCTGAAGCAAGAAGAAACCTTGGACTATGGCAAAAATTACAATTACGGCATGCATTACTGTGCAGTGCCACCCAGGGGTCCCCTGGGGCAGGGTGCCATGTTCAGGTTGCCCACTGACAGTCACTTCCCTTATGACTTACATCTGCGCGGCCAATCTCTCACCATGCAAGATGAATTAAATGCAGTTTTTCATAATTAACGAGGAAACTGAAAATAAACAGTGGTCATTCACCCCCCCACCCCCCGTCTAATTAAGACGAGAGCAGCTGCTTGTGGGCGGGGAGTGACTGGCACCACTCTATCGAAGGTGTTTCCTAGTTGCCCAAGTGTGTTTCAACTATTGTGAGAATTTTCTATGTAATAATAAATCTCTTTTCATAGGAGAACTTTCCAGTTCTTTTTGTGTGTAAAGCACTGTGATTCTGTTTCTACTGGAAGGAACTTTTCTTGTTTTGTTTCCTTTACCATTTGCTTCATTTGTTGGAACAAAGTGTCTAAGAATATACTGTTGAATAAAGACATGCATACAGCTTAACTCCATGTCTTTTTCAGTTGTACGGTCATTATAAAAATGCATGTTATTAAAATCAGATGAGTAAACTGGTGTGTCTATAATTACCAAGTATTCTGTATCACGTATCTCTTAAAAATCGGAATTGTTTAAATTGTTTAAAGGCTGTCACTGAGCTAACAGTGCTATTGAGGATGTGAAACAGTATACAAAGCGAGGCAGTTTTCAGTTTGGGAAGGACGGGGCTGAATGCACTCAGTGGGTAATGAACTCCACTCCTTACGGGCAAGGTGGCATGACACTGGGGTAGGTGGTGGCATCATTTTGGAGCAATTCTTTCAGTTCTGAAGAGAAATGATTTTTTCAGCACTGGTTTCATGTGGTTCAGAAATTCTGTGTACAGGTTTGTAATCACAAGGTTCGACTGGTTTTTTTCTACCCCACATCTTAGTGGCGATTAAACTTAAAAATTTCTACCAGTCCGGGGCATCTTTGAGCCGTGATATTTCTGCATGCTGATTGTTATTTACTGGGGACACAGCTGCTTACTATCTCCGAGGATCTCCCCCACCACCCTTCTCCATTTCAGAAATACTCCGGATTTAGGAAATCGGAAGAGCTAAAATAAATCCCAGGGACAAAATGACCACAAACGCTTACAAAGAATTTTCTTGCTCAAGTCTCTGAAATGAAGGAAGGGGAAGCCCAGGAGGGCTGAGTATCCTGGGAGGGAAAAAAAAAGGTAAATCTTGGTAACCTTCAACTTGAGCCCCCAATTAGGTGGCACACTTCCAGCAAACATCAGCGAGGATGTTAAACACGGAGGGGCGGACTCTGCGCGGCTTCATTAAGTCCGGCCGATTAGAGGCTAAATTCTGTGTGATTCAAAGTTTTCTGATTTAAGAAAAAAAAAAAAAAAAAAGACCACTCCAAACTTACTTGAACAGCGCCCGGAGGAACCCAGCCTCTTAAAACATGATTGAATCTCTCCGAGACTAAGAGGAGAGGTGGCCACGACCTCTCTCCAGGTGCTGGCGGGATCCCAGGATCTGGGGCCGCCCTGCGCCCTAGTTGCTCTCTGTGCGCCCCAACAAGAGGACCGACCAGATTGCAGGGAGACCCGTGGCAGGTGGTGTCACGCCCCAGCTGTAGCCACTGACTGTACCTCCCTATTCCCGCCCACAGTGAGCGCCCTGCTGGGGCCCGAGGCCCGCACCCTGGGCTGCAAGCTGGGGGATCCGCTGTGCAGCGAGCACGGTCCACAGCGGGTCTCAGGATCCGGCCCAAAGACGTACGAAGAGGGCCACCTTTTCCCCAACTCCTCCCCTCTCCGTCTGCAGCATGAACGATGCCCAAGGGGATGAAGCCAAAGGTGCTGCCAGATGTGACCTGGTCTGGCCCTCCCAGGACTGGCTGGCAGGACCTCATGCGCCCAGCCTGTGAGGCCCACGACCCTTTTTCCGCAAAGACGATTGCCCTGTGTCCCTATGTGTCTCCAGCTTTAAAACTCAAGAACCACCGGTTCCAGGCAACAGCCTCCAAGGGGAAAGGGGTCCAGCAGCTGCAGGCGCGGGCCGGGCAGAGCGCAGCTGGCACCTGTTCACCACTGTCCCAGGAGGGTGGCGGCAGAGAGGCTGGGAGGAGGAAATTTGGCCCACAGCCCCGGCCCCTCCGTGTGGCTCAGGCGCAGGAAAGACACTGAGTTGCCTCATCCCATACACACACACACAAAAGCTGTTGTCCTTAGGAGTGTGCCCAGGATACAGGGTCCTTCGAGAGTCCCGCAGACATCAAGAGCCTGGTCGCTGTTCAGCGACTCAAAGCCAACAGCCAAAAAATACAGACTCCTGGGAATGAAAGACTCGGGCTTTTATAGATTAATCTGAGGCCATCCTGGCAGCAGAGGTGTGTGGACACGAGGACCTCATGGCACCTGCTCAGAGATGTGGAGATTCAGACCGTTTCTGAGAGGTGTGGAGTCCTGCAAGGGTCACACAGGCACGTTGGAGAGAGATTCTGCCTTGGGAGACGCATTCTCTGGCCTCCCTTCTGGCAACCTGGGAGAGCTCAGAGCAGCAGCTGGCTAGGCGTCTGCGAAGAAGCATGCAGGCAGCAAGGGCTTCTGATCTCTGAGCTTTGTTCAACAGGAACCCAAGGAAAAGAGTGGGGTTTTTCTGCACAGGCCCCAGAGGACAGGAAATGTCTTCAACCAAATGAATGCATCTGACCCAAGTGGGCTGTGTTCCTCCGGGATACTGCAGTTTGCCGATAAAGCAGGGTGTGTTGGGTGATCCCTGAAGGCCAACTTGTCCTTGAGATCTCATGCCCCTCCCCTACAGACCACAAGGTAGCAATCACCCCACTGACCACAATCCCCAGAAAGCCCCTGACAGGTTTCTTCCTATTGCAATATCAAGGATGCTGTACACTGCAAGAACTTGTTTTTTAGGACACAGCCCCCCAAAAAAAGGGATGAGCCACAAGTCTGAGAGTGAAGGGCTCATTTTAGAGTGAGAAAGTTTTGGGGTCAGATGGCTCTGTGTAGAGATGTTTGTTCTTGTGCCAACCTCACACTCTTTTCACCTTCCAGCCTGAAACATCTTTTCCTCATCAGAACCAAGTTATAATTCTTGCCCTGCAATTTTAGGTTTCTCCTTCTCAATGAATCTTACATGTACCTTCTGGTAGTTTTGTCCTTTCTCCTTTATCAGAATTATTTTACACATACACGGGTGCTTCAAAAAAATAGATTCTAAATCCTACACCTTGTAACAGCTGTCCCTCTCCCCACCTGGGGGCAGGCCAAGTGTTTGGCTCCTGATGCTGAGGGGCTGTCTCTATAACATCCTGTGCGCTTGGTCCTAAGATGCTCAGCCTCCCTGAGGCTCAAGCTTTGCCTTCTGTGTTCAGAGCTGCTTAGAGCAGTGTCTCTCACCTCTGTTTCTCAGCTGGGCTCATCTGGCCTCATACTTTTCCTACTTGAGGCTATTCTCTCTCTCCCACAGGGGCCCTGCCTCTTCAGCAGGCCCCTCATTGAAATCCACAGTAGGACAAAGCTCAGTCTCTTCCAGTTGCCTAGGAAAGGAAGAGGGTCTACAGTGCATTTCACCTGCCAAATATCTAGCCGTGTGTTTAAGACTTCTTCCCCAGTGAAACCATTCCAAAAGCCCAGTGAGTTTCCAGGTTCTTCAGTGAATACCTGACACAGAATGTCCCCAACTTTTGAGCACTGCATCTCTTTGATCTCCAGGGTCATTTTGCCTCCAGGTGAGGAGAGTTCAAGGCTTATTTTAATGTCTATTGAAGAAAGCATATTAACACTTTAAATATGTACAATTTATTGATATAAAATAGAATTAGGATAGCAGGTCAGGAAATCAGACTAGCAATCTCATAAAGAGGGGACCTAGGAAAAATCACCCATGGGTGTAAATACAAAAGCTGAAATTCACACAACCACATTCTCTAGCTTTTTGACTAAGGGCAAGTGACACATGACTATGGAGTCCCAGTTTCCAGGAAAATAAAGATCATAATAAGCAGCATGGGTTCCTGATGTCTGATAGTTGTTCTTCAATCCCTCTTCCCTCTCCTCTCCTCTCCTTTCTTCCCCTCTCCTCTCATCCGCTCCCCTCCCTTCCCCTCCTCTCCCCTCCTCTGTCCTCCTCTACTCCTCTTTTCTTTCCTCCTCTCCTCTCCTTTTCTCTTGTCTTCTTTTCTTCTCTCTGCCTCTCTCTTTCTCACTGGAAACTCCTCTCACACTTTCTGAAGCCCACTACCTCAACCCACCTGCCCCCAGGACTCTGCCCTCCATGCTGCTCTCCAGGGTCTTAAATAATTCGCTAACCTTTCTTCTTTGCTGGAGGACCACCAGAACTGCACTTCAGCTCACTTAATGTCTTTCCTAGAATAGCCCATTGTTGCCTGAAACCCACTGTGTCTCTAATTAAATCCTCTCCCCAAACACTCTTTCCTCCTGCCAGTCATTTCCTGGGCATTCTTGCAGTTTCTGATGGGTCTATTCTTCTGAGCTTTCTTGGGTTCAGTGAAACTGTGAATATGAAAAGCATTTTGAGAGTAAAGGGGATAGTAAATCTTTCCCCCACTCTCTTCCCTTTTTGGCCATCCCCTTTCAAGTTCCTCTCCAGGATCTGTTGAAAGAACAATTTACTGACCTTCAGGCTGGTCTCCCAACCCCATCTTACCTTCTTCCAATCCATTTCACATACCCAGTTGGTCCTTCTGGAACAATCTACCACATCTGTCCCTTGAAGAAATTGTTTTCAAGATTCTCAACTTTCAGCTGACAAATGATAAAATTCATTTCAATTTTCATCCCCTTCATCCTCCATCTAGAAGCAAGTACCAACATCATGCAGCACATTGGAATTTACCTGGTCACCCTATTTCGTCCTAAGAATGTTGTTATGACGTAGTACTTCTCAGGACTTTCATTTTACCAGGAATTGATACTCAGCAAAGGCACAGCATTTGCCTCCAGGCACAAAACTAATGGACAGGGCTGCACAAGCCCACATCCTGGGACTCTCACCCTCTAACCGCATCCCCTGCCTTAACTGGCTCTCATCTGCCTGTGGATGGGATCGCCCCTCCACTTTTCTCACCTATAAACTCACTTCATTAAAGCAATGACCAACACCTTTTGCCTTTTGTTTTTAAAGGTACAGTGGCCCTCCTTCCAGGATTATTTATGGAGTTAGTTGTCATCCACATGAAAACATTTCTACTCCTGGTGAAGACAGGTGGGGAGGGCAACTGCAACTGGGACACCTGGGAGGAGCAAGTCAAATAGCCTGTTCTAGTAGGAATGTGACCCTGAGATAATCTCCAATGGTTCTTTGCCCTCATGTCAGGGATTACTCTGCTTATCAGAAATCTTTTTACTTCTCTTGCCCAACATCTGGATTTTTCTTGTGCTTCAAGGTCACCTCCTGCAGAAGGCTCCAGGATCCATTAAAACTATGATATTTTCATGCTGCCCTAAAAATGCAGCCCCGTCATATTGACTGCATGGTTGCCAACTAAGTCATCATTGCCTAAATTGTGTGATACTCAAACTCTTAGTTAGGTCAAGTGTTGCACTTTGGTTATTATAAATTTTACACCCTTAAGCTTATGGTCAACGTTTAATTCTTTTTGTGTCTGTACAGAACATGCACTCATTGAATTCTTGATTCATTGATGGCAATTAAGAATATTGGCTCTAATTTTATTAGAAAATAATCCCAATTCAAAAGCAAAGCAGCATGAATCTTTCATAGCACACAACTGACACTGAGAAACCACCAAGTTTTCACCTCCGAAGTGAGAATAATGGCACGTATGTCATAGGCCTTTTGTAAAGATTAAGTGCAATTATCTATGAAAGACACTTAGCTCACTTCCTGATTCAGAGTAAGCAAGCTATTGATGAGAACAGCTACTATGTCTATGACTAATATGGAATACACACATTAACTCCTGTTCAATCTGATCAGTGCAATCTTCAAAGTGCAAGGGAGATCTAGGTTGCATGCTGTGATATGAATTTAATGTGGAATGTGCCATCAATGTATTTTAACATGACAGAAATTCAGAGTCCTTAAATAAGTGAATACTAATTTGAAATGGCTTCAGACATACATACATAAACATACAATATTTATTATATTATGTTAATTATCAAAAAAGGTGGGAAGCCACTGATCTGAAAGTTATCCATGGTGAAATATATGAATGAAAAAGCCAAAGAGAGTTTGGACTCTGAAATGCAAGTCCATGTTGATGAGGATGATGATGATGATGATGTTAGAAATCAAAACCAGATACACTGAACATACTGCAGGGAGGCAGTGGACAAGCAGATAGATCTTCAGACTGCAGCCAGAATTGAATTATATGAGATCTGTGTGTCAGAGCTCATCCACTCAAACATGGGAATTCTTGGGAAAGTTCCTACATGATTTGCCTCCAGTTTTCAGAGTTGATTTATTCAGTGTAGCCAGACCCATGAAGATACCAAGTCAAAGATTTTATTTTTTAGTTTTTCCTGAAGTTTGAAAAAGGCAGTACCATCTCTGAAAACTCTAACAAGCTATGGAAAAAGAAGCATTTTTTTTTTACCTTTGGAAGGCAAGAAGCAGCCCAGAAAATTCAGATTCCTGATGCTGGAATAAAAAATAAGGGTAACTACAATATTGCCTGCAAGAACCCAAATCAAGTCCAGTATCAAGTACACCAATATTCCTGACTTTGCTGGGCCTCAGCGTACCCTAGGGATCTTTTTTAAAATACCAGCTGTCAGATTTTCCACCTCCACCTCCCACAGCACTGGGCTACTTCATTACATGGCCCACATACATTCCTAAAATGCCAACACCAGATATATCTTACATCATTAAACGATGAATCCAATCTTGGGAGTGCCAGATAAAGACAGTGAAAGGAGAGTTGCAATAACTTAAGCCAAATCTTAAATGCTGTTCAATCATCAGCATAATAGTTGGATATAGACAGTTGGGAACTGACAATGGAATGAAAGAGGAGAAAGTAGAGGACTCCCAGGTGCTTGTTAGTATTAGTGACAAAGGGAAGAGTAGAGTCATACGTGGAGCTATAGTGGTCAAGGGATAGCACAGGTGTTTGCTAAGCTTGGACATAATGGATGCTTTTCTCCTCAATCTTTGAGCAGTTTGTGCAGTCAAAACTTTCACTGCGTATGTTGAAGTCTCTGAGATCTGTTATTAATTACAAATTGAGACACTTCAGTCCCTATTGGGTGATTACACAAGGGGATGGTTAGCACAACACAGAGGAATGTAGGCCGGCCAACATGCTCCACTGAACTAGAATTGTAGGAGAAAAAAAGAATTCAGTTTTTCAGTTGGGTAGTTCAGGGCTCTCTGGTCATACATAGTCACCTCTCTTTATCTGGGGGTTTTACTTTTATAGATTCAGCCAACTACAGATGAAAAATGTTCGAAAAACATGGCTACAGACTCTTTTTGTTGTCATTATTGCCTAAACAATGCAGCGTCACAACTAGTTCCATAGAGTTTGTGTTAGGCATTCTAAGTAACCTAGAGAGATTTTAATGTTTATGAGAGAATGTATTTAACTTATATGTTATATACAAATTCTATGCCCTATATGTAAAGGATTGGACCCAATGCCCCACAGATACCAAAGGAATGACTGTGTTACTTACCTTGTGGTGGGAGCATTATCAACCTTCCCCATAAAAACAACTGCAAAGCCTTGCTCTGGGCCCTTAGTTAAACATCAGAATAATGAATCTTGGCCTTTACACTTTTCTTCTTCAACCAGAGGAGCAAAGTGAAGGATTCAATGAGAACATTGGTTTCTTCTTGCAATAATCACTTATGAGGTCCCCTCTTTGATGAATCTTTCACTGCTGATGGTAGCAATGATACGGTGAGGAACAGGAAGGGGCAAGCACCCCATCCTCCTGCTTCTAGGGCTATGAGGTTGCCCAGGGGTCCTTTCACCCCATCAACACACCGCCTCAGGTGTTACAGCAGGTGTAGGAGGAAGGTGGATTCAGTAAGGAGCAGTGAGAGTATGGCCTTGCCCTCTTAAAACCTGAGTCACCATAGACAGTGTATTCCCCACACATCTCTTACTTTGTTTCTGACACAGAATTTACCATGAAGGTTAAAACATGAAAAAGGCACAACTCCAAAAACAGGAAGTGTAAGACATGTAAAAAATAAATTAGTAGGGCCTAGCACGGTAATCTAGTGGCTAAAGTCCTCTCCTTGCACGTGCCAGGATCCTATATTGGCACTGATTCATTTCCCGGTGGCCCTGCTTCCGATCCAGCTCCCTGCTTGTGGCTTGAGAAAGTAGTCAAGAACAGCCCAAAGCCTTAGGACCCTGGTCTGTGTAGGAGATGTGGAAGAGGCTCCTGGCTTCAGATTGGCTCAGCTCTGGTCATTGTGGCCACTTGGGGAGTGAATCAATGGATGGAGGATCTTCCTCTCTGTCTCTCCTCCTCTCTGTATATCTGACTTCCCAATAAGAAATAAATAAATATTTAAAAATGAAACATAAAACAGTAAATCAAGGGCATGTGCCTTAGTCCCTCTATCAAGTTAACACATCATGGGTTATCTTTGAGGAGCTGAAATGTATCTGTTATGATACTGAAGGCTGGAAAGTCTGAGAGTGTTGGCACCAGGATTGGATATCTGATAAAAACTGCACTCTGCTTCTAAAATGTTGTCTAGTCACTGCATACTCATACGGGCAGAAGGGGGAATGGCAAGAAAAAACATGGCAGGGTACAAAAGTTATGGGACAAGCCCTTATGACCTCAGCACCTCCTAAAGGCTTCCCCCCACCTACAGAACACTGCCTTGGAAATTGAATTTCAACATGAACTATGAATGTGGACATGAATCTTGAAACCATTGTAGCTGTAGAGGAGGGGACATAGATGGAGACATTGCTTTCTCAGCCCAGACAAGGTATTTCTAGGCACCAGGAGAGGAATTGCCTGCAAAGTAGACAGTTGAGCTGGGCCATGTGGGTGCTGTGGTTTGGCTACAGTGTGTCCCCCACATAAGTACATATGTTAGGAGCCTGGTCTTCTGTGTGGCAATGTTATGGTGGTGGAACCCGGACAGGAATAGGTGATTAGGTTGTGAATGTTGCATTCTCATAAATGGATTAACATTGTCCTGTGGCTTTGTTAGTCACCACAAGAGTGGACATCATAAAGCTAGGCCACCCTCTGGCTTGGTCTTTTTTGCACATGGCAAGCTCTTGGAGTTTTGCCATTATTTTCTAAGATTTATGTATTTTTATTTGAAAGGCAGAACTACAGAGAGAAGGACACACACACACACACACACACACACACACAAACACATCCTCCAACCACTGCTTCACTTCCCAAATCATCACAACTGCCAAAACTGAGCTAATCCAAGCTAATCTGAAGCCAGGAACCAGGATCTTCCTCTGTGTTTCCCACATGGAGGCAGTTTACCAAGAATTTGGAACATGTTCCATTGTTCTTCCCAGGCCGTAATAGGGAGCTGGGTTGAAAGTGGAGAAGACAGGACTTGAACTGGTGTCCATAAGCGAACCCATAGAGTGCCAAAGGCAGAGGATTATCCTACTACACACTGGCACTGGTCCCCTATTTTCTATTTTTTCTTCACCATGTGGTGGTGTAGCAGAGGGCCCCTGCCAGGATGCTGGCACCATACTCTTTGGACCCTCTTCTTTGAACTATAAATGTAAACCAAAGAATTCTCTGTACTTCAAAAGTGTCCATCCTCAGGTGTTTTCTTATAGTAACGCAGAATGAACTAAGACAATTCATCAAAGATATTTCACCAGTAACAAGTGGGGAAAGGTCAACTTCAGGTTATTTCATCTGTCATACCCTGCCAGAAGGCAGAGTGAAGTCCCTGGCCTCCTTTCTCGCCAATGTTGGAAGATGTTGGAAAAGAAAATTGGGCACTCTTGGCTCAGGGCCTCCTTTTCCCTGCTGGCTTGCTCTTGTGTGTTCCTGACAATTCCATGCTATCCTTAACTGTGAGAGGTGTGCAGTGGTTCAGGGTCTTCAGTGACTGTCAGGAGTAGTCTGTCCAATTCCAGAAACGAATTAGTGAGCACGCTTAACTCACACCTCAGGGGCATTCTCAGATTTCAATGTAAAATTGATCTTTGGTTCCATTTCCCTTCTGTCTTTCTCTGATTAAGCAAATGGATTTCAAGGGGAATGGAAATACTCCTAATCAGGAGCCATGTCTGAGCCCCCAAAAGAAGGGAATTTCAATAGAAACTTCATCTAAGGAAGGTGTCTCAGTTCAATTTGTGCTACTATGGCAGAACGTAACAGACAAGATGGCTAATAATGAACTGAAATGTATTGCAGTTCTGGGGGCTTAGAAGTACAAGATGAAGAGGATCCACAGTTGGCAAGAGCCTTCTTGTTTTGTCATAGAGCAAAGGCAGGAGGGAGAGGCAGGACAAGAGAATGAGGATAAAAAAGGGGATACATACCCGTTTCTAATGCACCCACTGTTGAGACAACAGCTTACATCCACTTACTCGGCCCTCATGACCCAATCAAGGTTTCATCGGACCCTATTTCCTGACACTGTTCATTGGGCTTTCAGCTTCCACTGCCTGTGTTCTATTGGCAGACACATTCGAACTATCATAAAGGGGGAAATGGACATTACTTTCCAGGATTACATGACCCGGAGGTGAGGAAGTTAAGGAGATATTCACCTCAGGTGAGCCTGGAGGAGCTTGGCAGGGCCACATCATGGAAAACCTCATGGAACTACATAAAAGTGAGCCACAGGGGAGGACTTTAGCAGTTTTGTTCTCTAGAATGGTCTCTATGGTGGCAGAGTGAGCATTGCAGCCAGAACCCAGACAACCACTTAGGAAATAGACCCAGTGAAAAATGACAGGGGAACAGAAAGGGGAGTTAACAGAAAGAGACGATGTTACCTGCTGCCTGAACCTAGAGACTGGGACAGAGGAAAGATTGTAGAACAGTTTAGCCTGTGGACAGAAGCAGGCAAGTTGGGGCAGGACAGTTACAAGTACCTCACTTTTTCACTTTTTGAGATGGAATCTCTTATGGAAAGTCATAATTGAGTTGTTGTTGAGTAGGTGCTGTCTATTTCTGGAGTACCTAGGAAAAGTCCGAACTATAGATTTAGACCTAGGAGTGGGAATAGGGTCAAGTTCAGAATTCAGGACCCGGAAAGGTAACAGCAGGGGTAGGCAGTGTGGTGCAGCAGGTTGAGCTGCCCCTGGGGATGCCTCCATTTCTTCTGGGAATTAACATTTGAATTCCAGCTCCTCTGCTTCTGATCCAGCTTGCTGCTAATGCATACCTTGGGAGGCAGCAAATAATGGCTCAAGTGCTTGAGTCCCTCACTATTGTGGGAGACCAAGGGGGAGTTGCATATTCCTGGCCTCAGCATGTTGCAGGCATCTGGGGAATGAATGAGTGGATCAAGGATGATTCCCTCGCCTTCTGTCACTCTTTTATGTCAGTGAATATCAATACACTTTTTTTTGAAAAAAGAAATTAAGAACAAGAGCAAAGAACTTGTACTCATCCTCACATGTTAAATGGATTTGGTAAGCTCTCCATTTTTACCCAGAGCTAATAACCCACTTCTTCTCAGAGTTACTGCAACAGCTGTACTATAAGTGACACCATGATTTGTTTGTCCTCTTTGAGACCTCTGCTGACATCTTACTGTCATTATGGCAGAGTTGGGAAACGGAGCCTACAAGAATTGAACAGGTCATTCAGAGGTGTTAAAACTGTTCTCCCAGGACTGGATGGGAACATCAAGAAGCAACTTGGCTCACTTATCTCTTGCCCATGCCCTTGCTTGCCCCCCCCAGCTGCCTTTCCTCTCTATTAGGACTCAGCTTGAGGACTCTGCCAGACATAACCACCCGATCTTGGAGCTGAAGTCTGCAGAAGAATATGATGAAGAAACTCTATAAACTTCCCATCCTCAGGAATTCTGTTACAACAGACGGCAGATGAAGACACATGACCACACAAGTCGTTGACTTCTGGAGATGATTAAAGGTTTCACAAACAGGAACAACACAAGGTTCCTAATTGCAAGAAGTTTAGAATGATAACTTTGCAGACTTTTAAAAATTCTTTGATATAAAGTCTTGTATTACAAGATCCTAAAGTAGTAAGAAAAAAGGAAAGCAATGTGATTACTCCATTCCATCAGAATTTAAGCTGCGTAATACATTTATTCATTCACTTATTTTATTTGAAGGGCAGAAGGACACAAAGAGATCATCTACAAAAAGTTTCCCTGCCTATGCCTGCAACAACCGGGACTGGGCCAAACTCAAGCCAGGAACTTGGAACTCTATTCAGGTCTCCCACATAGTTGTCATGGACCCAAGTCCTTGGGTCATCCATCACCTGTTGCCTTAACAGGATGTTGGATCAGATGCCGAGTTACTGGGACTTGAACCAGGCACTCCAACATGGAATGCAAGGGTCCCAATGGGGTGATTTAAGTCATTGCACCTGGGTAATCAATTTAGAAAGGAATGAGAGATTTTCTCAATCTCTCTAGCCATAAGTGTACTCCGTTGTGCTTACAACATCTACAAAAATTCATTAATAACATTTATGGGAAGAGTTATAATAGAAATAGCATGCAAAGCACTCAATGTGTCTGGCATATGGGAAGTGCTCAACAATGAATAGTTGTTGTCCTTGTTTGTGAAGCAGTTGAACATCTCTGATTACAATTCCAATTAACCCTCATACAGTTTACTCCCAGCAGTATTTTTAGGGATAAGCTGATTTCCTCCTTTCTATTCTTTCCTTTCATTACCAGCCCTGTTTGTTTAGGGCAGGCTAATTAATTTCTTTTTTTAACATTTTATTATTATTATTATCATTTTATGATACAGTTTCATATTCTTTTATCCCATCCCCAATTCCCTTACCCCACCTAGTTCCTTTATATCTTTACTAACATATAGCTCTTCATACACAGTCATATGTCCATCATTGCGGGTATGGACAATGGCAGAGAGTCCAGAATCCTATTGTCAAGATAGAGTAACCAGTTTCATTGTAAGTCCGTCTTTGTCTGGAAGCAGAAATGCATACTGCACTGCATCCTCACATCTGGATGTTATCTCCATTTCACAGCTACTGTACATCCCCTTAAATATAAAGTCACGATACAAAATCAACAATAGAAAGAAAAATAGAAAATTACAATGCCATGAAGTTAAATGACATGTTATTAGATATGACAGTCTCCATTACACAGCTACTATACATCCCCTTAAATGAAAAGCCACAAAACAAAATCAACATCAGGGAGAAAAAAGAAATTAACACCACCATGAAGTTAATTAACATGCTATTAAATGACTAACGTGTAGCTGAAGAAATGAGAATCAAGAACCTTCTTGAAGAAAATGATGCTACTGCATGATCTACGAGTCATTGAATGATTTAATCAGAAGAAAGTGTTTTGAAAAGATGAAACCAACAGAAAACAACAAAACCCATGTGATACAGTTTCCGCTGATCTTTGTTGGAGTGTGTCTCCTCCGGACAATAAACAGATGGGTTTTGGTTTTTAATCCAGTCTACTAATCTATGACGTTTGATTCAGCTTAAGCCATTTACATTCAGAGTTTAATATGTATGGGTGGTACTTTGGTCCTGTCATTTTAGGAATGGGTTGTTCATTGGTTTAGTCTTCTGTTGTCATTTTACTGGGATGTTCTTCCTGTTTGCCTTTGGTTTGTTTCGTGCTGTTCCTCTTCTCTGTCAAGAGAACATCTTGAAGTATCATTTGTAGGGCAGGTTTGAAAGAGGCAAATTCTTTTAACTTTTCTTTACTTTGGAAGAATTTTATTTCATTTTCAAAGACAAAAGAAAGCTTTGCTGGATATGTTATCTTAGGCTGGCAATTTTTTTCTTTTAGAATCTGAAATATGTCACTCCATTCTCTTCTTGCCTGTAGAGTTTCCTGTGAGAGATCTCCTGTGAGTTTAACTGGCATTCCTTTATATGTCAATTGATTTTTTTCTCACGTGCACATTTAAGGATCTTTTCCTTATGTTCAACTGAAGAGAGCTTGATAATCATGTGTCTTGGTGAAGATCGCTTTTGATCAGGCCTGTTGGGAGTTCTGTGCCCCTCCTGGATGTTGTTTCCCAATTCTTTCTCTAGATTAGGGAAATTTTCCTTTATTATTTCATTAAATACATTTGCAAACTCAGCTTCTCTTTCTGCACCTTCTGGGACTCCCATAACTCTTATATTGGGCCTCTTAATAGTGTCTTTCAATTCTTGAATATTTGTTTTGGCCTGATCCAGTTCCAGGCTAATTAATTTCAATATTATCCTAAGTCAAACATAATTAGGAAGAAAACTCTGTAGTTACAAAATATTTTTAGTGTCATATGAAAATAGTGTGTTATTGGTGAATGTATATTGCTTTTATACCACTCTTCCTGTGGTTCAAGTACCCTTTGACCAAGCTGAAGGATACTGGAG
The DNA here is from genome assembly GCF_030435755.1 of Ochotona princeps. Taxonomy (NCBI): domain Eukaryota; kingdom Metazoa; phylum Chordata; class Mammalia; order Lagomorpha; family Ochotonidae; genus Ochotona; species Ochotona princeps. The sequence goes on from NC_080851.1 coordinate 24,206,983, forward strand.
GTGTGAGGGAGGCCATTTGGCTTAATTGAGATTACCCCCCACCTCAACCTACCCACCTCAAATAACAAAAATGAGGCTAATACCAATGGAAAGGAGAGGAGATGGTTATGAACAAACCCTTACTGGAACTAGTCCATGGCTATAACCAGTCTGTATCATATGCAACCCTCCCAATAGTATCAGGAGAGAATTGGGCAGGGGTGTATTTTATACACAAAAATTGAGACTTAGAGCAATGAAGTGCCTTGACCAAACTAACAGATCCAATAAAGGATGAATTTAGGTTTCAACCCCCATCTTCTCCATCTGGTACCACACAATATCTCCAGGAGCCATGGTCCCCCTAAAGAATCTCAGTAGTTCACATTAACAAAGATTCTAGGAGACAGACCCCTTGCATATTTCCTCACTTGGTCCTCCCAGCAGTATGCCGGGTACCTACTACTACTAGTTGCATCAGGAAACTGAAGCACAAACACTAGCCAGAGCCACACAAATGAACTCACGTTCTTCATCTCCAAGCTGAGCAGCTTCACTTAAGGAGAAGCAATCATAATATTCACAGTTTGGGGCTGACATTAAGACATGATTAGCTTCAACCCAACAAGGGAAACCTGAATGGTAAATTACATGACAAAGACAAATCACCTATAAAATGGGAGGGAAAGTATTTGCAACTGTTTCTTTCCCACCTGTCTGTACTGGAACTGTGGTTTTCTCTGGGCCATGATTTTCTCATTCTTTTTCATCCAAGTCACCCAGACTTAGCACAACAATCTTTGCTCTAAAAACTGGGTGTTAGGGGAAATAGCAAATGAACTTTTAAGCTTTCAAAATGATAATCTAGCATTACTTAAAAGACTGCAAATTTGTTTCTAAACATATTTAAGTCTTACCAGTGAACATGATGCTAGTTATTAAAAAGTAATTCTGGAGAAATTAGCTTGTAGTCACAAAATTAATATAATTCATTTATTACTTACAGCCACAAATCAAGATGCTGTTAACACTGCTACATGCAATTTAATATGCTCAGTAAGTTTCCATATGGCTTCAATTTTAGGTTTCTGGTCACTTCATTGAATCACTTACAAAATAGCCCAAAAGAGTCAGGAGGCACTTGACCTAAACAAACTGTGAAGCATGAGCTTTCAAATTTGTGGAATTAGAGGTTCAGTTTGTTTCTATATTTATCCTATTAAATGAGCACACATTTTTAAATCTGTGGGCTTATTATTACAAAGAGACTGAGTGATGAGAAATGTAAAAAACATTATCAATCTCCAGTACTATCCAAAACTCTATTTTTTTCTGGTTCCCAAATTTCTTCTTAATGTTTTCTTTCTTTCAGTTTATTTACCTATTTCTGTATTCTACAATATTTATTCTAGCATAAGATTGTTTTGATATTTTTATTTAAGAGGTAGAGAGAAGACAGAGAGGAACAGAGAGCGACAGAGAGCTCCCATCCAGTTGACATCACAGATGTCTGACGTGAGCAAGCAGTCAAAGCCAGGAACTCAATCCAGGTCTCCCATGTGAGTCGCAAAAACCAACTGCCTGAACCCCCACAGCTGCCTTCCCTCCCTCAGGGTCTACATACTAGCAGCCAGGGTGGAACTCAAACCCAGACCATTAGTGTAGGACACTGGCCTCCCAACTGTAGGCTAGATACTCCTCACAGTCTTTCTCTGGAAATTGATGGGAGAAACACACACACACACACACACTCTCTCTCTCTCTCTCTCTCTCTCTCTCTCTCTCTCTCTCTCTCTCCTATTTGATTTAAGAATGTAGAGATCAAAGACTCATTTATGGTTTAAACCCTCTTCTTCATTTCCCTGCCAGAAGAATACACTGTAGTTTGTGTTTTATAGTTAAATCCCATGTCTCCATTTAAAAGTTCAATTTCCATAATAAAAGAAACACAGCCATCATCATTTCAGAAAAGTAATACAGTAATTATATTTTGTATCTCAACCTTAAAAGAATAGGGTAAGTATCTCTCATCTGTTTTCACTTAGTGTGTCATGCTCTTATTCCTTAAACTGCATTCCTAGGTCTCCTGACATGTTCTGTAGTGGGCTTTGCCACTTTCCTGCTTAGTCATTCCCACTATAAAACCTGCTTGAATAAACCAGGCAACACAAATCATGTTTTCTCCAGAAAGTGTTCTGCATGCCATTATCCATCACGATAAACTCACTACACTTAATGCTGTAAATCTTGCCAAGTACTGCTCCACTGCCAATGGCTGGAGTCAACCTAGAAGGGAGACATTTGCTTTGAGAAAACAGTAGCAGGGTTCATGGTCTGTAATGGAAATGGGCACCTTTAGGTTCTGTTCTTCCCAGGAGGTATAGCTTCAGAGAGCTGAAGGAAGCATCTGAGAGGATAGGAAAGCTTTTGGTCTCACATGTCTGAAGTAAAGATGCCCCCACCAGAAAAGAAGGCATGCTAGGTAACAGAAGCCATTCCAAAGATGTTCAACTTTCAGGCTAAAATAACCTAAAAGTACACACCTCCAGAGGATGATTTTGTGTTTTGATCCCAAGCTACGAAAAGCAAATGGAGTAATTAGAAAAGAAATATTCTGTAAAGATCTGTGAAGAAAATTAGTAAACTATTATGGATGAGTGACAAAGGAGACAAATTATACCAAATAGTTAATCTCAAACTTGTTATAATAATGATGCCTTCCTCTGGAATGATACTTTTAAGTTTTCCTTTAAGTTTCCTAAAATAATCCTCTGGACACATAGTGGTAATAAATGTAATTACCTGTATTGAACATGGAAAAACACAGAAATTGGGTGATGCATGGAAAGGCACACCATTAACCAGCAGTTAAGTTAGATCCAGTTTTTATACAGCCTGTCCCTTAGTTCTGCCATAACACTGAAAACTCTTGGTTAATAGTTCTTTCAGTTACATAATGGTGAAATCTTGCTTTAAATATGACAAGTTTGCCTGTGAACTTCCTAGAACAGCATATAATAGTATCTATTTCATGATGTTTTTGAAGATTTATTTATTTTTGTTGGAAATGTATAGTTACAGAGAGAAGGCGAGAGAGAAATACACATCTTCTATTGCTGGTTCACACTCCCAACGGCCAGAGCTGGGGCAATCTGAAGCCAGGAGTTTCTTCCAGATATCCCACATGGATATCCCATGTGGGTGCAGGAGCCCAAAGACTGGAGCCATCTTTCACTATTTTGCCAGGCCATAAGCAGGGAGCTGACTCGAAAGCAGAGCAGCCAGGACTCAAAGTGCTGCCCATATGGGATGCTGGAACTGAAGGCAGAAGCTTAGTCTACTGTGTTGTAGCTTTGGCCCTTGTTTCATGATTTGTAAGGACTTAACTGTCTCCTTGAAAATTAACACTGCAAACCTAAACACTAGCTATTTGAGAACATATTAAACCTGCCAGTTTGAATATAGACTCCAGGATTTGGAAAAGAGAGGGTTAAATGACTTCTAGGACTTGGGGAAAAACACCGGTTAGGAAAATATTGGAGGAAAAGAAAATCTGACTCTTGGAGTTGTTGTTGTTGTTATTCTCCATCTGAACATGTGTCACCCATCTTTCTCAGTTTGGTGAGATATTTACTCCATCATCTTCCCATACTCTGTTCATTTTATGAACTTTCTAAATTCTGTAAATGCCAAGGTAAAGCAATACCCTCTCTATCAAATTGTATATCCTGGCTATGTTGTTGAATCGCATAGCAATCCATATAACATTCTACATAGTTTCTTGCATAGAGTAGGTGTTTGCTGATTATTACCCACATCTATTTTTATTGTGTCCAAAAAGTTCTCCACAGATTTAGCAAGTGCCTAATGTAAAGACTGAGGATGATTCTAATTTGTGCTTCATACCAGTTTGAAGTGCTAATTTCTTATTTGGTTTTGAAATGCCAAGTATCCTGGTCACCATGTGGAGTCTGACATTTAGACAGTGTGAAAGGCACCCTATGACATGAGTTAAAGGTAAGTTTACTTTGTATATGGAACCCCAGAAGGAAGTAGAACTTCACTTGATCTCTTATAGTAAGTTTCAAATGTAACCAGTTGCCCCTTTAAGAAATCATTTATCTTGGGCCAGGCGCAATGGCTCAACGGCTAATCCTCCACTGGGAAAATGCCTGGGATCCCATGTGGGCACTGCTTTGTGTCCGAGCTACTCCACTTCCAGTCCAACTCCATGCTTATGGCCTAGGAAAGCAGTGGATGATGGCCCAAAGCCTTGGGACCCTGCATCTGTCTGGGAGACCTGGAGGAAGCTCCTGGCTCCTGGCTTCAGATAAGCTCATCTCTACTTATCACAGCCATTTGTGGAGTGGATCAGCAGATGGAAGATCTTTCTGTCTTCTCTTCTCTGTCTCTGTAAATCTGCTTTTCCAATAAAAATAAATCTTTAAATAAACAAAACAAAAAGAAATCATTTACGTCAAAATGGTTGGTCAGAGCTGCAGCTATAAGGTATCAAGAAGTAGGAGTGGGTAAACTTCCCTAGCTGTTTGTTAATAGAAGCAAAATTAAGTTGAAAATGGTGCAGAGCCAGACAGGTCAATAATGAGGGGTAAGAAAATAACCACTTTTTGGCTGAAAAAGGATCATGGGGAAGTGGGTGGCTCACTGATGTGCCCTGGGGAATGGGGAAGTAGGGTTTCTGGCCTCCCTCAGCTATGTGGGGGCAGAAAATCATGGGACTCTGATGAACCAAAAGCCAGTACCTCTGAAAGCAGAGATTGGACTGTGTGGCCGGAGCCTGGCCAATGGAGAGCACATCAAAGCCAACACATCAAAGCCTCATCTTCCACAGGAGGCACTTGCTTGAGCTGCTGCAAACCCAATGTTGAGGACCAAGTTTTAGGACTTAAACCTGTGCACTCCCAACTCCTTTTGTCCAAGCTCATGTAAGACAGAGAGGTGGGATAGTTAAAAACATAGTTGAGAGCAATACTTGATAGCAGTTAAAGACTAGTAAGAAGAAAATTTGTTCAAGTGTGTTGAAGTAACACACTGTAACCCATCAACAGGTCCAATGAGAGAATAGAACAATTTTGAGTGAAATAACTTGATTTGTGTTCTGTAAGTTTGCATTTTTATACCAGACTACTTCAAAAGATTTGTAGAAGATGGGATTATAAGACAAGCTTACTTTGAGATAAAAAAATTGAAATTCATTTATGGATATGGGGGAGTCCTCAAAAATGATGCAAAAACTATGCACTTATTTTACAAATATTGTGCACCAGCATAACCTTTTCACTCCATTTTCCATGAATTTTTAAAGGAATCCTCTTATGTCAGGTTTTATCTCAAATGTGCTTTTTAAAAAACAATAATGAAAAAGTGTTTGATTTGTTAACATGTTTACATTCTTAATAATGTGCCCTAATCATTCTCTAGATATTATATAATACAGATACAACATGTTAGCTTTGCAGCCAGCATTGTGGCATATCAAGTAAAGCTGCTGCCTGCAATGTCCTTATCCTATTTGGATGTCAGTTCGACCCTGGCTGCTCCGCTTCCAATCTATCTCCCTGATAATGTCCCTGGGAAAAGCAACAGAAAATGGCTCAAGTGCTTGGACCCCTACTATCCACATTGGAGGCCTGGAAGAAGTTTCTGATTCCTGGCATCAGCCTGGCCCAGCCCTGGTCATTGCAGCCATCTGAAGAGTGCCACCCCCTGTAACTTTGACTTCCAAAGAAATAAATATTTAAAAATAAAATATTTAATGCTAAGTACTTGTTTGACAAAACATCACCATCCTCCCTTCCCAGATAAAATTAATTTCCTCTATTCTAAAAATGTCTTCTTTTTTGCTAACATTGTGGATTCTTACTGCGTGGTGGCAAACATGTGGTATGGATGGTCAACCCAGCCAGAAGTGACCTTACTCTGTGGGAATCTGCCCCTTGGAGAAAGACTTGGGGAATTATTGCTCAGCAGACTTTGTCATGCTTAGCTACCATGCTATGAGCCAGTAGGTGTGCTTCTGCTTGTTAATGCTCTGTTTTATTGGGCCCATCCTTCAGGACCTCCACTGCCTTCTGCATCATAGGTATAAGGACCTGGAAACCATAGTTGCTACTGCCAATGCCCTTTTAACTTCGCTTCTTAAAGCCCAACAATGTTTTAGCAAGCAAGGATCCTAGATTGGATATCCAGGTTAGATGTTTCAAGTTTTGTTTGTTTTAACATCTGTTAAGTTTTTCGTTATTAGTTCTGATAGCAAAACCATTCTGTTGACACTGTAGAAAATTTACATCAGTCTAGCTAACAAACCACATCCTTCCATCTTGACAAAGTATGCTCCTCAGTGTCTGGGAAGGAAGAGCAAGTTCAAACTGATAATAATCTGACTCTTGGAGTTTCTTCCTGGAAAGTGGCAGCTGAGCAACACCAGTCCTCCCAGTGACAGTCTGTGTTCCTTTCCTTCCCACCCAAGACTCCACTCGGCCCTCATTAAAACCTAAGCACACCTAACAATGCAAGGACTGGCCCAAAAAGTCAGCAGGTGGACAGCATGCACAGATATGCTCAAGAACGAAATTCTGGGCCCCAGGTACCAGAGGGTTGCAGCAGGGATGTGCACAGACTCCAGTTAAACCTCTGCTCCTAACCCTCTGTCCTTCTGTCTTCTGCTAGCACACAGCCAATCCTCAGAGATGGAATTTATGAGACATAACTTGGAGAAGCTGATCTGGGGACACATTTAGCCAGTCATGACATTGCAAGTTCCCTAGTTCCCTTGGTATAGGAATGGCTTTCAGGGCATAATCCCACTCCCCTCTATGTTGACTTAATCCTCTACTTAAACATAGACAGGCAGCACCCAATGTCAGGTCACCAAAGGAGTGTGGTCTGGAGCAGCTGGCATATATGATGGTACAGAAAATAATAAGGACCCTGAAACCAGTCCCCAGAAAGTTCTTCCAGTGATCAGTGGAGATGTCTGTCTGCCACATCTGGTCAAATGGATGTTACCTCTTGGCAGGAGTATTTATAGCAAGATAAGTGTATTTAAGGAAAGATGCACCACACATCCTTTTCCCACTTGGTGCACCAGCACATTTGAAGATAACAAAAATTATATCATTGCAACTGGCACTTGCGAATACATTTTGTATCATTCAATAAGCAAGTACTGATTTCATATTTTTTGATTTGAACAAGTATGACATGTTGCTTCTTTGTTAATCATTCAATTTAGTTGTAAACATACACAGGAAAATGCAGAAAATTGGGCCATTAAACCAAAATAGTACTGTGCTCAACTATAGTAAAGACTGGTTTGGTATTCTAGTTGTTCAAGTTACATTACCAAATTGGTGTTCTATGAAGAGACAATGAACAATGAATGGCAATTTTGAAATTTCTAACCAGTTAATTACTAAAACTATTGCACACACACATATTTGGATTTCATAGCATCTGAGATGGTCTTTTAGTGCTTTGCATATCTTCAAAATGCTGTTTTCTTTACTCATTTTGCACCTAATTTTGTATTTTAAGACTTTTTGTTGTTGTTGTTGTTAAAGATCTCCTTATCAATCAAGCAAGCTCCAGGCTCCACCAAGCTACTTCTGCTTCCTGTACAAGGTCGAAACAGATGAGCAAAGGCTGGTACATTTGCAGGTGAAATAACAATCCAAAAAAACAAAATGGCAGCCAGAATGATTAAAGAAAGAGGGAGATTTTGACATCGTGGCTTAGGGAGTGAGGGTAAGCCCCTGTCTACAAAGGCTGCCTGAGGCAGCCCCAGCCATTGAGGTTATCTGGGGAGTGAGCCAACTATTTCAGGCCTTTTATTTTATTTATATAGAAATAGTGGAGTGCCTTGTCTAAGCTCTGTGTGTGTGTGTGTGTGTGTGTGTGTGTGTGTGTGTGTGTGACACACACAGTGAGAGAGAGAGAGAGAGAGAGAGAGAGAGAGAGAGAGAGAGAATGTGGGTGTGTTCATTTAAAACAAGGGCTTATGAGAGCATTGATTCTAAATGCACTCCACATGGATGCAAATCTGACCACTCTGGCCTGCCATCTGTATGACCTTCAACAGGTAATTTGCTCAAGTAAGTGTGGAGCATCCATATTCTTGCTTGTCTAGTGCACACCTCACGGGGCCAACATAAGGAATACATGAGAAAATGCATCGAAAGTGCTGACAACAATACCTATCCAGAATCAGCACTGGATTCACAGACCTCGAACCTCCTTTTCAAATACCTTCCTTACAGACTGTGATCAAATAAAGATCAATCACGCCAGGATGAGTTCATCTAAAGCCTGAGTCCAGTGGTGGTCACAAGCTTTGGCTGAACAAATTGGTTTGTCTCTATCCTGGTCACACTGCAGTGGAAATTCTGACAGGTCATGCAGTGCTTGCCTGATGGGAGAACATGGCAAGGATATTAAATTAGTCCCAAGTGCAGCGAGGGAGTAATATCATGCATAACCCTCTTGGATGTCTCTGCATGGCCGTGCTGACCAACTTGAAGCACAGCATTTATGCTCTCAGCCAGGTGTCTACGGAATTCTAGGTTTATGCTGAGCAACTTGTATCTACCTGAAAAAAACACAGAAATGCATTACAAACGTAGAACAAACCTCTAAGTGGCTAATTGTCATGGCAATAAAACTGAAATAGATTTGTCACCTGGTTGTAGTACAAGAGTCTAAGTACTGAAACTGGTATTCACGGGTATATATTTAAGAATTTTCTGTCTAACATAATTTTGTTACAGATGAGTAAGAAGTGTAAGAATTTATTAGCATTTCTCATCTTTTTTTATTATTTCTGAAAGGGTAGAGTTATAGAGAGAGGGACAGAGAGAGAAAGAGGGAGATAGCTTCCATTTGCTGTTCCACTCCCTAAATGGCCATAAAAGCTGGATATAGTCCGAAGCCAAAAAGCAGGAGTTTCTTATAGGTGCAGGGTACAGGGGTCCAAGGATTTCCTCCTACTTTCCTCGGCCACAAGTAGGGAGCTGGATCAAAAGTAAAGCATCTGAAAAAAAAAAAAGAAGAAGAAGAAGTAGAGTACCTGAACATGAATTGGCATCCACATGGGATGCCAGAACCCCAGGTAGAGGCTTCACCTACTACCATGATGCTGGTCCCTGCATCTTTATTTTTACAATGCATTTTTTGCACTTGAAGTATTAACTTTGGCCTACCATAACAGTCTGTTAGAAAAGAAACAATGAATCCCAGTATTATCAAAAGGCTTAGAATTCCCCAGCCTTACATTCAATGGCTGTCTGGAGAGTAATGTGTTCATTGTGCAGAGATTTCTTAAAAAAAAAAAAAAACTACTAGCAATGTTTCCTGAAGTTCTTTATTAAGAAATCTCTTCTCAAACACAAAGGAAACTAATAAAAGTGACATAAACCATGTTCAAGCAAAAAGACTAGACAAGAATTGGGTAGTTGTTTTGTTGTTGCTGTTATTTATTTTTAATGTGTGTCACATGCATGTATTGAAGGTAGCATACTCTTCAATGAGGAGTCAGGAAACATGGGTCATGTAAGGTGCATGCCAGGTCTCCTAATCAAAGGCTTGGAGGGGATTCAAAACTTCCATAGAGAAATGAAATTAAAAGATGTTAATTTCGCTACCAACATTTTGAAATCCATGCAATTTTTTTGAACTATTCATTTCCCAAGAATTTTTTCAAGGCGCCTTGTGGGCGCTCAGTATTTTGTGTGATGGATGCCATCTTATCAACCATGCATTTTCAGTGGCAGGTGTTTGACCTATAGCAACACTGGTATCACAGTGCCTGCCTTGGATACCCAGCTCCTCGTTGCCTCCAGCTTCCTGTTGCTGTGAATCCTGGGAGGCAGTAGTGATGTCCCTGCCACCCTGGTGGGAGGCCTGGATGCAGTTACTGGCTCCAGAGTCTGGTCTCCAGCCTGTAGCCATTATGGGAAGGTCAAGTATGAACCCAGTGATGGGAACCTCTGCTCCCTTGCTCTCTTGCTCTCTCTCATGAGTGCCAGCTTTGCCTCTCAAATTTAAAAAGAAAAGTTCATTTTCAGGTCACTGAGCACTTACTGCCCGTAGTGATATAGTTAAAGTATGTTTTGCTAAGTTAGAGGTATAAATAGTAATAATAACCCAGAAAAAGATACTGTAAGAAAAGGAAGGGAGGAAAGAAGGAAGGAAGGAAGAAAAAGACAACTTTAGGTTGAAGAGTGTGGAAATCATACGCGGTCCCTAGTCTTAGCCCAAATTTTATTGTAATGCAGAAAGAGATTAAAAGTTCAATACACAACAGTACATTTTGAAATCTGGAAACACTTGTCTAAACTAGTATCTCAACTAAGAAATCCCAAGAAAGAAAATACAAGTGAAAACTACAGCCACTTCAAATCCAGCAGAGGACTGCTGTGCTCCACCTGTTTCCCCAGAAGAAACAGCCACAAAGTCAGAAGCAGCACAGGCCAGGAGGAGACGGAAAGGCTGGCCAGTTAACCAAACAAAGACCGATAGTTTAAAAGTTCAGTCATTTCATTAGCTATCAGTAAAGCTGTCTCTCTCATAAATTTAAAAAAGAAAAATCTGGCTACTAATGCTACAAAATAGATGAATCGATACGGTAGTGAGAACCCTTTTCAACTGAAGAGGGATCATTAAAAAGAATCCATAAAGAATCTGGACTGCAAAATACACAGCCTTGCATATTGTATCAGGACTCCATGATTATTAGTGACATTCTCTCTCCCAGCAGGAAAAAAAAAGTGTGGGTGTGGACGAGCACAGGGCAAAGTCAGGATGCATAGCCATTTCTTCAGGCTACATGGTAGGTTCCAAGCACGGGCAGTCATATGCAGGTATGGCAGGAATGAGGGCTCCTCAGGGAGACACTGAGGCTGTCCCAGGACTAGGGAAGATTCAGCAACTGCACAGTGTTGCAGCAGAGGGAGAAGGTAAAAGGCAGCTGATGGTTGAAGCTTCAGCTGCCTTTATCTTCCTCTCACTCTGAAGAGAGCGAATCCCAGGAGAGCCCACACATACAACAGAAAACATCTGGCTGGGTATTCTGAGAGTGGGAGCAGGAGCAAAGCCTGTTCCAGCAGCTGCAGTTTTCTGCAGGTAAGAGGCTGAGGATCCAGGAAATAGCCTGGCCCACTCTGGGAGAAATAGTCTGACCTCCAATGACCATGTGACCCTTGATGGTCAGGAGCTGAATAACCCTTGGCAAAAGCACTCACTGGTCTTCCAAAGAGATCCCATTCCACCGTATTCCTGCTTCCAGGAACAAACATCCTACCCAAGCCATACTTCCGATAAACCTATTTTTATTAATGCTCCATCAACGTAGTACACCAGTAGGGGAGATTTGTGGAAGTGGGATTTCTACTGGTATAACAGTGCTGGCAAATGCTGGTAACTGATTTAACAACTGGTTCTGTAGGAGAAAAGCCTCCACTGTACATTTGGCATTTTGGTAGTATAAATGTTCCCACCATGATTACCCATGTAAAGCCATTGTGTGCTGTGTTGGGCAGAGAAGCACAGGTCAGGTCCAACATGCCACCGTGTGATGATCTCTGCCATGTTGCTGTCTGTCTTCCCAGCATAGGCATGCATGCTGTGTGATCTCCAATCCCACACCACCCTCAACCAAATCCGAGGCACCAAATACAATTTATCTTTTGCTTTCCTGAAAATTAGCCAGCTTCTTGTTGGCACACTGACATTTCGCTGCTTAATAATATCCTTTGCCATTGGAATGGAATTCCATCATTTAAAATCACTTAAAGAGCTATTTAGGTGAAAATATAGATAAATGTATATGAGAAGGAGCCAAAGAAAATGCAATGCAGACATCTATTAAGATGACATAAAATGGACCAGAAAAAAAAAACCCTCTGCTTCTAAAAAGCTGGAGACAAACCTGGACTCCATTCCACTATTTTCCCAGAGCTAGAAAGAAAGTAACTAGTTCATAAATTCCATCAGGAGCTTGGGGATTTTTGATGTAATGAGTTTTACAGTTTCAGAGGAGAATGCTTTGCTAATAATTATGTAACAGTAATTAAATCTGAAAAAGGCTGTACTCTAACTATGTTGATTTATTGCAGCTCCTACAAAGTACTCCTCCAGCGTGCATTGGAGTGTGTGCTGCCTCCCTCCAGTTTTCTTTAAATTCTCACAGAGCACTGGGTCACAGATGGTCTGAGCTGCTATATTTTCCCTATTAAATTCCTAATAATCTTTTTCTGAGGCTGAGTCATGGAAGCCTGGGGATTTCTCATTTTAATTAGAAGGTTTAAGGAGCTAACTCTGTTTGAAATGTTCTCCTAGGAGGGATGGGTGCAGGTGATCCCATTCAGAAGGATGACACAGTACCATGGCCAGGGCCACATTTCCATATTAGATTGTGGCAGGTTTGGCTCAATTCCTGTTTCTGAGGTTGATGATGCATTGTCTGAATTTGGAGAATCAACTTTGGAGAATAAGGTTATTTGGGAATTATTCTTTTTAGGGGACATATTTTAGCAGTTGGTTCCCAACCCTCCTTTGCATATAGAGCAGTGATTCAGAAATATGAATTATTTATTATTCCAAAATAAGTTTCAGACCTATCAATCTAAGCCATTGTCACCGGGAAACAGATATGTCCTTCTTCATGTCTCTAGTTTTCTTCCATTCATCTCCTCAGACTTAATTTTTAAATCTGTAAAATTTCAGGTTAGCTTCACACTAAATCAGTTGGGTTTAGTTTTAGTAGCAGAAAAGTGTAAAATGTGTATAATGGACAGGACAAGATGTTTAGACTCCTATCTAGAATTCGGGGATAGTCAGAGAACAGCATTCCGGATAAGCCACACAGACAAAATAAGATTACTGTTTAGAGTTTCTCATTGAGTTGGATCATTTGTAGCAAACCTGTTTTGTATAATGTGGTGTGCAGTGCTAGACACATTTCCCTTGGTATTATAACCTGCAAAAAAGAAAATGCTTCTTCTAAGACAGCTGTTCAAGTTTCAGCTCCCCCCAGAAACAGAGCTGGTTTCTCTGCTTTTGTGAAATAATGAGCGTCTCATGCTTTGAATGGGGCACGATGCACAGAGCAAGTCAAACTCAACTGCCACTACCTTTGTAGCCCCCTGTAGTTTTAACACACACACACGTTTCCCAGCTGGCAGCAACTGCATTGTATAAACCCAGAAACAATGAGCAGCAGCTCAATGGTATCCTTTCAAAAGTAGATTTTGTATACATAGAAGGCTGGCTTTCAGCTTATTATAAAAACATTTTTACCTTTCTCATCCAAGTGGCACTATGCTTTCTATTTGTCTTATTCTCTGCCCCTTGACATTCAGTTAATTGAGTCATGTCAATGTTTGTGAAGTCTTCTCACTCATCATTACTTGTCTTCAATGAGAATTTCCATTTTGAAATTTGTGCAAAATTTTTCATGATATTCATTCTGCATGATTTTTAAGACTCTGCATATATATAAATTTCAAAAATTTTCCACTAACAAAAATATATATATGTTTTTTAGATGATACATTTTTTACTAATTATGTTGTATTTTGTGACACAGTTTCATAATATATTTTAATTCTTCCTTTCCACCAATATTTTGAAACCATCTCATATAAACATATTTATATTTATGTTCTATATAGAGAATAGAAATGGAAAATAGAAGTAAATATTAATGTTTCTCATTGTTAGAATGCATCATTGATCATGCATATCAGGAAAATTAAACTGAGAATGGAAACATTAGTTGTCATGCTAAATTCTGGGTTGTAGTGTATGGTTTGAAAGGCAAAAACATGTAGCTTAAGCATGTTTCACTGAAAAAGAAAAATTTAATGGCATGTTGGAATTGTTAACCTATAAAAACAAATGTTTTCTATGATACCTCTGGCTCAGGCTGAGGTTTCTAGAATGCGCTGATTCTAGTCATGTGTTTAGTGATTCCATTTGTGAAATGGGTGGACGAGTGGCTGAGGACTGCCAGACTACCCCTGCTTAAACAGGGTGACCTATGTGGTGGGTGCAGATCAGACCCCGCCAGCCAGGAGAATGCTGCCCCAACCCACTGCTGTGTGAGAACTCCAACCATGTGCCCTATCCAAAGGCCATATTTAAGAAAGGGGCAGTCTGACACCACATGTAAAACAGCTGCATAGGAAACGAGATCCAGTGTGAAGCTGTCAAAATAAAATGAACATAGATCTACAGAACTGGAAGGAATCTCATGTTGTTCCTGTTTATGCAAGTTCTCAAATTCAAAGTAAGTTCCTGTGAAAATTCCACATCTCCTCATGGAAATAACAGAACGTATGGTCAAGGGAAGAGTTAAAGGCCCTCAGATGGCCACAAGTTTCTTGAAGGAGTTAAACAAGAAAATGCTGCAGCCTTCTGATTAATGGCCAGGGAGAGGCCAAGCTGCTGTGCCTACCTCAGCAGTACACGGCTGGTGCAGCAGGGTGATAGCTAATAACTAATCTTTGACACAAGAATTAAGTCATTTTGTAAGAAAGCAGATCATTAGAAACCAAATTGAATTATAAGTAATACTATCTCTGTGGAGGATTGTAAATTAATTGGTTTTTAACAATAACATTTCTGTATTTTATTAAAGCAGCGTAAGAATTTGGTGAAGAAACAAATGTAGCAGATAAACAGGCCAGGTGCTGGCGATGCAAATGAAATAGATGACAGATGGTGAGTAGCACGCGCGCTCACTGTGTGTGTATAATGGATAGAGGGTAATCAAATTCCTTTGTGAATTGGGGACTTTCTTTACATTAGGAACTTTAACACTGGCTCTCCTGCGTGCCACTCCAGCCCCGTCCCTCTGCAGGCTTGTATGCACAAACGAACTCTTCCCTGACTCCAACCCACGTTACTATCAGGGAGATGGGCTATTACTCTATTTACAAAATACCCCACACAAATATCATTCCACCAACCCAACTTGTATACACTAAACAGCAGATTTGTCGGATGAGAAACCCTCGCTAAGGAAACAAAGCAACTTGCTTAGAAGAAAGATGATTGCTTTTGCAAGAAAAGTAATACTTGGAAGGAAAGGCCAGGCCTGGGAGTGGGTGGAGTGGGGAAGAATTACTTCTGGCTCATATCAGTGGATTTTCCAGCAGCATCTTTCCAAGAGTCAGAGCATAATTCCAAAGTATGGTTATAGGCTCTCCACGCGCTAAGAAAATGCTGATGTGAGTCAATGCCTACATTAATAGGTTGTTCTCCTGTGTGAGCTAGTTTATCTCCTCCCCGTTCCGATACCAAAGAGATTAGTTTATTTTGCTGTCCCTCCCAATAAAGGAAAAAACTGTACCCAGCAAACTGAAGAATATCCCACATGAAATTCTGAAGACAGAAAGAAAGAAAAACTACGCTCAGGGCTATACTACAGAAACTATTCTTGGAATTGTGTTATAAGAAGCTACTTTGAAAAGTTGATGTGAAATGAAATAATTGGCTTGTTTGGGTACAAAACAAATTCCGAAATCCATGCAGTACTTTCAAAATATTGCATATTAAAATTGATATTTCCAGTTCTATATTGTTATCTTGGCCACGTTCCATCTTTTTCTGTAATTTTTATTTATAAACAAGTGAGAAAGAGAAAGAGTTCTTGTCCTCTGGTTCTCCAAAATGCCCATGATGCCTGGAGCTGAGCCGGATGGAAGTTGGGAAGCAGGAAACAGTCCAGGTCTCCTATGTAGGTGGCAGCGACCCAACTACTTTAGCCGTCACCTGCTGCTTCCCACGTGCACATTAACAGGAAGCTGGAATCAGTAGCTAGAGGCACTCTAATATGGGATATGAGCATCTCAACTGGCAAGTTTATCGCAGAGTCAAACACCCACTTCCTATTTTATGTGGAAAGCTTCCTTTCTCTAACCTTCTTTCACTTGGACTTAAAATTCTGAAGTTATCCTCATCTTCACTGTTTTCTTTAGACTTTTCATGCAAAGGGTAATAAAATCTGTAGATTTTTTTTTTCATGTTATCACCTCTGCGTCCCCAGCCCATTTCTGATTCATTGAGGCTGGGTTATTCCATCAATCCCCCTGCCTCTATTATCTCCCATCTCCAGATTTCCTTGCTGAGGAGGCTTCCTCCACATTGCTCTCAAGGCCCTATCCTTCCTGCTGCAACCCTGATTGGCCCAGGGACTTCTCCAGCCAGATTCATTTCCTCAAAGCTTTTCTGCACTCCATAGGATATGCAGGGTGGGGCCTCCTGTAGCTTACATAGCCCCATGTTCATTTCATATCCATCTGCTGTACCCTTGCAGCCAGCCTGGTGGCTGAACCTCATACAGTTGAAGAGAAATCTGCATTCTCCACCATTTGCCCCGTGTCTTCTTCTCTGGCGGACTCACCTGTGCTCCTGGAGTCAGCCCCACTGTTCTGGAAGCCCTCTCAGATGGTGATTGCCCATAGCTGTGCCTATCCATCCACTCTGTCACTTCCTGGTTCTTTTAGGATCTTGTACCTGTTTTCTTACTATGTGGAAGGTACGAGGAAAAGAAGCCTCTAGCATTCTCATTCTTCAGGAATCTTTACCATCCTGTTGTTAGATCACAACCCATTTTCCCACACCCTGGGTATTTGGGTCCCCCCAGCTTCTGCTCTGACAAATGCCTGCCTGTACTTCCAACTGGATACCTTCCATTAGGTAATTCCATCTGGGGCTCAGCCGTGAGTGGTGGCATCACCTTTGCTTCCACAATGAGGAGCTTCTTCACCTAATCTGTCGTTAAGAGCCTAATGAATGCTGACCAACATGTTTTTAGTGGCAAATACATTTCTCTATCTTTTCCAGGCCATGGAAGAAATCTACCAGATCACTAAAAAGTAAATTTTCTTCACAGTTTCTTATTAAACATGTGTTTATGTTATACCTACCAGAACATGTCTGAAGCCAGGTCCTCAGTTGGGCTCCAGGAAGTTTAAAATGGCATTTGCATTGCAGGATTCTGTTCTCAAGGCAGCACAAAGTCCTAGAATTTTGTCTGGTGCTACTAATTTTGTGTTGACTCCTCCTCGGGGAATACGATGCTGTTGGACTGTTTTTGATTTCCTATTAGATGGCATTAAAGGAAGTATATTATATCCTGAACCTAAAAGGATCAGCTTTTTAATAAACCAAATTGACCTTTCTGCTTTTTTCCCAAGGGAACTGGGGTCCACCCCCTTGCCTTGAAGCCCCCTGTCTTCCGTGGCAACAAATTGATTTTGCGACTGTTTTGTTTGGCCTTTTTGCATGACAACCACATATATGGTGGAGAATAATGACCTAAATTCATACTCCTGGGCAACTGGGTATAGCCAGATGAGACAATAAATATAATTTGTTGAATTAACGGAGGTAGCTCCTGTTCTGCTGGGTGAGTGTTCAGCTTCAACATCTTGGCAAAGAGATGATGTCACCAGCATTGTGAGGCAAGGGACAGACCACCTGTTAAGCAAACAGTTATAAGTCAGAGCCAAGAGTCCTGCATTTGTAAATGTCCCCCTGAATGATCCTAATTTCAACTGGGAGTATATTGCTTTCCACACAAAACTTGTTATGACTGAAGCTCTATGCTAAGGAAAACCAAATATTTAATTCTCTTGTCCCCGCCAGGAATCCTGAGTTTATTATGGTACATAGACAGAATGGACAACTCATTTTTATTACCCAAAAATGATTCTAATCCTAACTATTCTTTAGCATGGGCAAATGAATCTTATAAGTATTCTAAATGAGAGAGATGTGGCATCGTTGCTTGCATAAGGCTGTCTGAGAGTAGCTAACATGTGGGGAACTAAAGGAGTGAACTGATTATTTTGAACCTTTTATGTGACTGGTCAAAGCCTAGAAGTAATGCCCAGCATTAGCACCTTGAGCTCTTGCTGAAAATTAAATTTACTTATGTCACTTAGATGTCCTCCCTCTGCAACAATTTTGGCCTTTCCTTTGCACAGGAGAAATTCTGCCACTGAGTTCCAAAGCCTCGCCTTGCTAATGCATCTGTAAACAGCTGCAGCTCCCTGCTCAATATTGGCTGCAGCTGCCATAATGCCCCAGAAGGACAGCCAAATGGAGAGAGTTCCCCTTAATTGCCTTGCCACCCCCGATTGAATTTATGTTTTGTTTTTAAGTAACATTTTGTTGCATTTGCATTACTGAAATTACCAGGTTACAGTAAACTATAATCCCAAATCAATGTCCCCCTAAAGAAAGCAGACGTGAACTTTATCACCAACAACAAATTCAATTTTCACATTACCTACTGACAAAGAAGCTTGTGCCAACAACACTTGCGGATTCCTGAGAAGTTCGCCAAACAGGAGGAAAATCACAAATCTTGGGTTTTAATGTCTCAGAACTTTACTTTCTGTTTAACTATTACTTTTCACCTTCAGGTGAAAACTAGTCTACCTATTTTGGTTTGGTTTCTAAAATCACAGAGGATAATACAGAAAGATAATCCCAATTCAATCTCTCACGCATTGCTTGTTGGGACTATAACATGATATTGCCACTGTAGGAAACACTTCGGTAGTTTCTCCAGAAGGAAACTTGGAATTGCCATATGATCAACCAATTCCCCTCCTAGAAGCATGTACCCCAAAGAACCAGAAACAGAGACTCAAATACTTGAATACCAATGTTCATAGCAACATCATGCACAATAGTTCACAACAACCAAAAAGTAGAAATAGCCCATGTATCCATCAATGGATGAATGGAAACATGAAATGTGGTAGGTATAAAAATACAATGGATATATTACCTAATCACAAAAAATGAAGGAAGTGGTGATTTTCTGACACAGATGAACTTTAAGAAAGTTTTTCCATGGGAAATAAGACATCCATGAAAATAACAAGCAATATGAGATTCACCTAATTTGAGCATCTAGAATAAGCAAATTCATAGTCAGTGACTTAAGTATGACCTTCTCTTCCCACTACCCCACCACCAAAACCTGTAGAGTTTCATTTTAAGTCTGTGCCATGGTATTAAAAATGTGGAAGCCTAATCTGACTGTGTCATTTAGAGGGGAGGACATGGGCAAGTGATTAGTTAGAGTGGGTCCTTGTGAGCAGAGCTTTTATAAGAAGCACAGAGACCATACACATGTGGAAAGAGTCCCTTGCTCCCACTATGATGGGATGCAGCCAAAACCTGCATCCAGTTATCTGAACTTTAAACCACAAGCCACAAGAAACCTTTTTTCATTATAAGGTGGCCTCCCCCAGATATTATGAGTAGCTGGAAAGCTGACTAGTACAGACAGGTTAGGGGTTACTAAGGGATGAAGAGGGGTAGGAAGAGGAGGCAATTGCTTCCAGTGATGGCTGGAAAAGGGATGGACATAGACAGTGGTGATGGCTACACAGCATTCTGATTGTACCCAATGGCAATGATTTGTGCACCTCCAAGTGGTTTAAATGGTAAACTTTGTTATGTATAGTTTATCACAATGAAAATACTATTCTAATCTAGAGGTTATTATGAATGTTAATATGAAATTTGATAAATGGATAAATAAAGTGGTTCAAGTGTCAGTTTCAAGACAACAACGTATTTTTACCCTGAAATTTCTAAAATCTTATCAAATATACTACAAGAAACAACACTCAACTCTATATTCCAGCTGCATTTTTTCCTAAGATTTATTTATTTTTATTTGAAAAGCAGAACAGAGAGAAGGAGAGACAGTGCAAGATCTTCCATCTGCTGGCTCACTCCCCAAATGATCACTATGCATGGAGCTGAGCTGATCCAAAGCCAGGAGCCAGGAACTTCTCTGAGTCGCCTAAGCAAGTGCAGGGTCCCAAGGTTTTGGTCCATCCTGCACTGCTTTCCCAGGCAACAAGCAGGCATTGAATGGGAAGTAGAACAGTCAAGACATGAGTTAACATCCCATATGATAGACCAGCACTTACAGGCTGAAGATTAACCAGTTGAGCCATTGTGCTGCTTCATCTCCATCCCAGCTCCACTTAGGATTCTTCCAATGTCAGCTTCCTGTTAATGTGCACTGTGGGAGGCAATACTGATGGCTCAACTGTTTGGGTTCCTGCCACTCATGGCCAAGGCCAGAGTGAGTTGCAGGTCCCGACTTTGGCCTGGGCTAGGCCCAGCTATTCAGGGAATTTGGGGAGTGAAAGGTGGAAGGTCTCTCTATGTATCTTTGACATTCTTTGTCTTTTTCTCTTTCTATCTTTCTCCCTCCTTCTTCTCTCTCTCCCTCCTTCTCTCTCTCCCTCCTTCTCTCCATCTTTCGAATACATTAAAAAATATTTAAGTATATAAAATAATTATTTTATGCCTCTCACATAAAAAAGAGAGAATGAAAAAATCCCTTTGTTTCTATTTAATAGTGGATGACCTTGACCTATGATACCTCAGGGAAAAAAGGCAAGAAAAATAATTCTTCCAGAAAACAAGATTTTCACTCATTCTCACTTCACCGTATTTCATGCCTGGGGTTTGGGAGCAGGAGTCTAAAACTTAAGGAAGTTAAAAGTGATTGCATGAGCTGCACTCTCCTGCCACCTAAAATGGGCACCCCATCTGTGAAGATGGTCATTTTCCTGGTCAGTCCACTGTTGTAAAGTGGTTTGATAGTAATAGTTATTGATTAAATCAGCTTCTCAAACTTTGATGGCCTCAGAGTCAGCCCCAGGGGGTTGTTAGAAAATGGATCCATGGGGTCCATCCCCAGCTGTTTCTCAGAAACTCAGGAAACAGGAAGAGGAAAAGGACCTCAAATCAGTGTCCAGGAGGATATTGAAGTGGTTGATCCAGATACCACGTGACAACAACTCTCCCTTGAGAAGTAGGCACAGAACAAGGATGACAGGCAAAAGCCAAATGACAACACAGACTCTGTAGATCAATCTACGTATGAGCATGACACGAGTGATACACAATTCCCCCCATGGGCAAGAGATTGACTACTTCCTTTCCACTTACAGGCTAAACATAGGATATTTCTGGTCCTATTTGTTTTTTTTAAGATTTTTTTTTTTTTGCAGAGTCAGATATATATATACAGAGAGGAGGAGAGACAGAGATAAATATCTTCCATCCATTGATTCTCTCCCCAAGTGATCGCAATGGCTGGTGCTGAGCCGATCTGAAGCCAGGAGCCCAGATCCCTTTCCGGGTCTCCCACACGGGTGCAGGGTCCCAAGGCTTTGGGCCGTCCTTGACTGCTTTCCCAGACCACAGGTAGGGAGCTGGAAGGAAAGCAAGCGGAGCTGGTGGGATTAGAACTGGTGCCCATATGGGATCCTGGCGCGTTCAAGGCAAGGACTTCAGCCACTAGGCCACCTATTCCGTTTTTATTTCCATTATTCTCTTAACTGTCTTTTTGAAAAACAGTATTTTATATGTGCTAAACAATATATGTACTCTCTGTCTCTCCCCCACCCCTGTAATCCTGCTTTTCAAATAGATAGATATTTTCAAGAAAAAAATAGACATAGCCTGAACATAAATTACATGGAAAAGAGGACAAATACCTGTGGTTCCACTTCCCTGCTGAAATGCCCACAATGTAACCAGCAACTCGAATCCTCACCACTCGTATCCATTCTTCTAGTCTGCTGCTGGTCCCCAATTCAGACATAACCATGATAATAACTTTATGTTTATTATTTACTTCCTCATGGGCACGCTCAAGATTTAAGTGACTGTCACAATTCCACATGCAGATTTGAAATACTGTTTCTGCCCAGGATTTCCTTCTGGGCACAACCCAGGAAATTTACCTATTTCTCTGAAGCCTGAACCCAAAAAGAATTTAGTTTTAAAATCAGGAAAATGGGGAACATATTACCATTAGTCCTGCTAAATAGTACTCTGAAGAACTGAAGATGGGTTCGCCCTAGAGTGGGTACCGGTTTGAAGGGATCTTCTGGTGTTTGTTGAGTTAGAAACAAAAACAGAAGCGGAAAGAGCTGACAGGTGCAATGGACAGTTAAGGTTAGCTAGCCTAGAAACTGACATTGGCTTTGTGAAGAGAATTAGTATCTAATGAAGTCAACTTTGTTTCAAGAGGTTGACATGGTTCTAAGTCTGGTCCTGTTTGGTTTTGTTTGTTTTTGGTTTTTTAAGATTATTTTTATTTGAAGGGCAGATTTACAGAGAAGGAGAGAAAGATTTCTGTTTTAACAGAAAGCATCGCTGCAAATACAAAAGGTACACATGAGTTTCTAAACAGTATACTTTGTATAAAACTTCTGAATGGTGTTTCAAGGAATCCACATTTTTTTGGTTGCTAAATAAATCCTTAAATGGACAATTTCAGTGCATGATCCTCTGAAGTGCCAAAGATCCAAATGTTACATTGTCCAGATACTATCCTGTTACTTTTCATTGTTTGTTATTTACTGTAGGCAATAATTCCTCACAAACACTAGTATACTAAGTAAATTTTATTCACTAAACAGATTTTGTAGATATCAGAAGTATTTTCAGAATAACTTATTTCAGCAATTTCTGAGAATTCCTGGAAATTCTGATTTGTCATTTCTGTATCTCAGCAATATGAAGGAATTCAAAAGCAGTAAGAAAGTGGGTTTTCTCAGCATGTTATAATTACAAAACATGTCAATATTCTTGGATAATTGCACTTTTTCATCTAAATGCAACATACTGATAAGTAAATATTCTATAAAGACATTTGGGGCTTTTCCCCACTTGTAGCTATGATTGGAAGCCTTGATACTATGTTTGCTTCGGCAGCACATATACTAAAATTGGAAAGCCTTGATATAAGTAACTTTCTGGTGAATGTTTCTTCCTGCATTTGTGCAAGAGTGGATTTCTCTGTGGAATATAACTTTTTAGTAAAGCACCAAATTGATCTCTGCACTGATTCCACACATCCTTCTGTTACCATTGTAGAAGAAGCCATATGACTGCATCCTTTCTGATGTTTGGTGATGTTATGCATCTCAGTTTTGCCAACCAATTTGGTGAACACCATCTCATCGTGACACTAATTTGCATTTCTCCTGTGACTCATGAGGCCAAACATCCCATGTCTTTGCATACCAGATTATTTTTCATTCTTATAAAATATTTTCCCCATTTTTGAATGGAAATGTACACATACAGTACAACTTGGTGAATTAAAGGAGTTTCAAAATTTCAGTCGATAACTTGTCTTTTTACTTTACAGAATTTGTGAATGACTTTTTAACTTCAAAGTAGATAATACTTTTAAAAGATCATTCAAGTCTTTGGGTAAAGAGATCATTTAAATGTTCTCTTCTAGATTTTTTTCTTTATTGTGTCATTCAGATATAAGTCTGGTAACAGACTTTAGTACATGGCATGAAACAAAATTTATCTTCATTGTCTCCAAAAGAGAATTTGCTGCTAATTTATGTAATTTGTGTGCTTGAAAGGTAAAGAGAGAATGGAAGCAAGTAAGAGACATGCTACAAATTCCTGTAGCAATCACAGCTTGGCTAGGCTGAATCCAGGAGCTGGAAAAGCCGCCCAGGTCTCCCACTTGGTGTAAGGGATCCACCTATTGCTCCAAGACCTGCTGACTGCCAAGGTGTGCCTGAGCAGGAGCTTGAATTGGGAGCACATTAAAACACAGACAATCCAGGAAGGAATATGGGCATCCCAAGCAGTGTCTTAACCACTGTACCAAATGCCTGCCCCCATTTCATTGTGTGTGTGTGTGAGTTTGTGTGCAAAAAACTGATCATTCCTCTACCATATATTGAATATTCTCTCCTTTTATGAACATCTAAAATATTCTTTGGCCATATATTGAGATTCCATGGCCTATTTCTGGGTTTCCTCTTCAACCAAGTCATCGGCTTGTCCACCCCTGTCTATACTGCTTAATTAGACAGCTGCTTGCAATGAGGGAATCTCAACTGAACTTGAGCTGTGGTTATGCAACAAGGTGGAGGAATCCACCATGGTGGGAGGGTTTGGGGAGGGGTGGGAGAACCCAAGTATCTATGTAACTGTCACATAATACAATGTAATTAATAAAGTTAAATAATAAATAATTTTAAAAAAAAAGCATTGCTGGGCCCGGCACAGTAGCCTAGAGGCTAACATCCTTGCCTTGCACACACCAGGATACCATAGGGGCACTGGTTTGTGTCCCGGTGGCCCCATTTTCCATCCAGCTCTCTGCCTGTGGTCTGGAAAAGTAGTCGAGGATGGCCCAAAGCCTTGGGACCCTGCACCCGTGTGGGAGACCCAGAAGAGGCCCTGGGCTCCTAGCTTCAGATCAGCACAGCTCTGACCATTGTGGCCTCTTGGGGAGTGGATGGAAGATTTTCCTCTCTGTCTTGCCTTCTCTCTGTATATCTGATTTTCCAATGGGGAAAAAAAAAGCGTAAGTATCAGAAACAGCAGAGTTTCCTCCTATCTGTTCCTCTATAATGTCTTAACCCTGTTTGATTTTACAGTCTTGCATATAAACTTAAGGTCAGCTTGTTAGGTTCCATGAAAAATCCTCTTAAGAATTTGATGGTGTGTTTACAAATTTACTGATTTTACTTGGAAAGAATTAACATCTCTAAAATACTCATGCTGAATCATCCTCTCATCCTATCATGGACAACCTTACCATATACTTAACCTTGGTCAGTGTTTCTTACTGCTCTGTAATTTTTCTCCACATGGCTCTTGTATACATTATGCTAGGTTTATGGTCAAGTATTGTACATTTTGTTGTTGTTATTGTAAATAATTATTTTGTCTTTAAACATATGGAGTAACTGTGGTTGGAACTCGTTATATTTGAATTTTCCTCTTGGGAAAACAAGCTGCCTTGTAGGGGCTTCCTATGGTGCAGCCAAAGCAAGGAAAAGAGGGAGGAACTGACGCTATCAGATGCCAGTGAGTGAGCCTGTGAAAGGACCCTGCCTGATTCACTTTGGAGGGTACTGCACCTGCTGAGAGACCCTGAGCTGGAGGACTTAGCTGAACTATTCTGGACTCCCTGCCTAGAGGAGCTATGGGCCAGAAAGTATTTGTTGATTCAAGCTGCTAAGCTTTTGAGCTTTTGGTCATGCAGCCATAGAAAACTGCTATATATATATGATGAAAAAAAAGCTAAATAAACAACACTTCTAGGGGCATTTTGGAAAGCACAACTGCAGTTACTGCTTCCAATAAGGACCTAGTTAACCCTTCCTATTTCAGGGGTTAATCACTTGGGTAGGAGCGGAAAGTCTACTTGGTAATCAGAGAGGATCGATAAATATTAGGAGACAGCAAGCTACCACTCTGCAAGAAAACAATCTATTAACTTATAATTAAATCATTTCACATTTATAAGGCACCTGCAACTTGGGCGGCAATGTTTTAGATGGCAGAATGAAAACAACATAATTAAAAGATAGCCCCTGCCGGTTATTGAACTAGAGTCTATCGATGCATAAACCACTCACTGAGATTATGCAAGGCAGGTTTTGGAGCCATTTTCATTCTTCCAGACCATCTGGATACCTCACTCTGAAACTCCAAATGGACAACACAGCTTCTAAAATTTAGTTAGCTTAGTTCTAGAAATTAGTTTATATAATAGGAAAAGCTGCAATTAAATACCCACATCTGGCAATATCTCCGTAAGATGATGGCATACGCAGAGCTGTAAGGGAATCCATTTCCCAACTTCTCTTAAAAATAACCGTGAACTCATAAATAGGAGAACATCTGCAGCAGCCATTAATTAACAAATATTAACTGTGCACCTACTGCGTGCTCGGGACTGTGTTACTCTCAGTATAACAGAGACGTATGACCTAGACCTGGTCCTTACACCCCCGCCCACCTAAATTTATCCCATAGCAGAAGATGTACAATTCAATTACACCTGCAGATTATGATGGGGGCAATGAAGTGAAAGAATAGGATGGGGAGGATTGCTTTACCTGAGGGAATTTATTTTAAGCTGTGGACTGAAGGAAGAAGAGAATTGAGATTATTTCCAGTGCAGGCGGCAACTCTCCCAAAGGCCTTGAGATGAGGGATTTGGTCCTAAAAAGAAATAAAAACAACCAACCAACAAAAAAAAAACAAAACACACCACAGTGCAGTTGGAGACCGAGGAGGAACGAGATGGAGGAGAAGGGACAGTACTGCAGCCAGTGCTGAATGTTGTGATCTACCTGACATGCAATAAGAAACTTCTGAAAAGAGGAAGTTGGCCTGATTTATAGTCACTAGGCTATTCTAGTTAACAGGCTGGGAGAAACAGCAGCGGATGCAGAGGCTGATCCTGCATTTCGAGGCAAACTGTCTCCCAGGTGTGCCCGTGGGGATACCATCCCTTCACTCCCATCATGTTCCACTTCAGGTTCTTTTCTTCCACATCCTGAGTGAATGTACAGGGCTCGTCTTCCAATGTACTACTGCAATTTCCTGAAGTACCCAATTCTCTGCCTCTGTTGCAACTTAAAATTTTGCAACTGTGTTTTCCATCTTAGCATGTTCTTTCCGAATTTCAGAATTGCTTTTTCTTCACATCTAATTTATCTGATTTCATCCGTAACAATAGATCTTTTAAGAACAATATTCTTGGTATTTTTCTTTGCTTACAAAAAGCAATACATGTTTGCATTGAGAAAAATAAAAAGTACAGATAAAGAAAAAGAAGAAAACAAAAACCTGGTTTTAATTGCACACTTCAAAGATAATCAGAGTTTGCATATGGGATGGTAGGTTTAGCGCCCTTTTTTTGTTTATCTTCTTTCTTGTAAAGTTCATCACAAAAACACTCCATGTGAAAGTTCATCTCCAATTTTTAAAACTGTATAAAATTTGTGTGTACAAGTACAAAGGACCATTTCAAGAAGGATATTTTTTTTCCTTAAAATATTGTTTTCCAGAAATATTTCCCTTCTTTTTATATTATGCTTACAGAATTCTATTATATACTATTTCAAGCTGTATAAACACAGACTACTCTCACCAATCCAACAGTATTCATTACCCAGGTTTAGCAATCGTTGGTGTTTTATGGTGCTTGCTTTAAACTTTCTAAATCAAGCTATCCTTGTTCATTCTGCAGAATTTTTGATTGACACATAATCTATAGGACATGATGTGATCCTTTAATATAACATAAACAGCCTGTAATGAGCAAATCAGAATAATTAGCACTTCCCTCTTCTTAAACAGTGATCATGTATTTATGAAACTTTAAGCTCTGCTTCTAGTTCTTTTTTGTCATAATTTGAAAGGAAGAATTACAGAGATAAAGAGAGATAGCGGGAATCTTCCATCCCTTGGTTCACGTCCCAAAACGGGCATAACAAACCATGCTGGAGCAGAGGGAAGCTAGGAGCCAGTAACTTAACCCAGGTTACCCACGATACTTGGTACCCATGTAGGAGATGCAGAGAAACCTCCAGGCTATTGGTTTTGGATTAGCTCAGCTCCAGCAGTTGTGGCCACGTGGCGAGTGAGCCAGTAGATGGAAGATCTTTGTCTCTATCTCTCCTCTCTGTAAATCTGACTTTTCAATGAACTAAATGAAACTTTAAAAAAAAAAAATTTTGTCTGTATCAGAGATATGCCATTACAATCAATAATGCTTTGAATTTTATAAACCAACAATGAGAGACAGAGGAATTCACATAAAACATTCAAGGGTCTCCCACTGCTTTTAACATGAAAGTAGAAGGCCCGTCGCAGTGGCCTAGTGCTTAAAGTCCTCACTTTGAAAGTGCCAGGATCCCATATGGGTGCTGGTTCTAATCCCAGTGGCCCTGCTTCTCATCCAGCTCCTGGCTTATGACCTTGGAAAACAGTCAAAGACAGCGCAAAGCTTTGGGACCCTGCACCAATGTGTGAGACCTGTAGGAGGTTCTTGGCTCCTGGCTTCGGATCGGCATAGCACCGGCCGTTGCGGTCACTTGAGGAGTGAATCAGTGGAGGGAAGATCTTCCTCTCTGTCTCTCCTCCTCTCTGTATATTCGGCTTTGCAATAAGAATAAATACATCTCTTAAAAAGATGAAATTAGAAGCTCTCATGATTAATTCCTAAACAAATTCACTTTTGAACTTCTCTTGCCGTGAATCACAGGCTTTCCCTGTGTGGACATGAGCTAGGTAGCTTGTTATGAGGCCGTTTCCTCTGCTGCACCAATTCCACAGCCTGGCTAATCCTAGGTAGTGATCACCCAGACCTGCTCTCAGGAGGCTTCTCTTGTGTCCCCTACTAGAATCCATCACTCGACTACATGTCTCATCCATGTTTTATTCTTCCTCCACAAGCTGCCTCACACTTTTCGAAAGCTGAGTCTGTAGTTTACCTCCTACAAAGTTTCATGAGGTGTATGGCTTTGTGATGTTAAAAGTTTTTTTTTTTTAATCAGTGACCAACACAGCCTCTGACATGTAGCATGTGCTTAATACTTTGTTGTTGAATGAATGCAGTGGAATATTTACTATGTTTTTTTATTCTGATAGGGTTTTTAATCACCATATATTTTAGAGTCTATGTATAGTTGATAGGATAAATGCCTCCCACTATCTCTTTTTTAAAAATCCTCTTGGCTACTATCATGTATTCAGAACCAACTCATCCAGGTCCAAAGACAAGCCCACAAAAAGGACAGTTGGGATTCTGATTGTAATTGTGTTATATGTTTATCATCATCTGGGAAAGAGCAACATTTGCATTATATTGTTTCCTGTCACAGCCAACGAGGATGCATTTTCTCCTTATTGGTAGCCCCCAGAGTACGTGTATAACATTTAGTGAGCGGACAAATGGGAGGGGCTTTTGTTATTGTCTAAAGGGGGCAGACTGAGGGAGAAACATCACCCAAAGAGATGGAGGGCAGGTGCCTTGTCCCAGGACAGTTCGAACCTTTGTCACATGTTGTCTTGTGAGCTTTCAAATCCTACCCTGTCCTTAGGAACGTGAGCCTACACCTTGCAGGAGCTTCAGCCACCATGCATCCCAGCCTCAGCCACTATCTTCCAAGTCCAGCCTCCACTATCTACATTAGTGAGATGAAAACCTTCAGATTTCACCTTTACTGCCTTAAGTCTAACTTCCAGAGGGCTGGAATGATCCTCAAGTCTGGAGGCAGGCACATTTTCTTAATAATGGAGATTCTCTAACTCAATTAGCCAGGAAGAAAAGCAATAAAGGCAAGGCAGATGTCTGGCAGTTCTAAGCATTCTGCCTTAGGATGCCTCCAGTAATGAGTGGGGGCAGGGAGCATGGTTTGACAGTTTCCTGCTTTGTTTGAATTTCCTGCACATTTTGTTTCGATATTAGACATCCACATGGTTAAAAATATTGTAGCTTCCACCTCCATTTATTCTGCTTTTACCTTATGTCCCTCAGAAAAATTGCATCCATCTTGGAATACCACCTTACTTAGAAGTTTGTTTCCAAAATCAACATTTAGAGTGACAATTGCTTATGGTAAAAAAAAAAAAAAAAAAAAAGGATACCTTTAAAAACTCTTTTAAATTATCCTTGAGGAACAGTATCCAGATGCAATGCCCTTTATAATTATTTCAATAAATGACATTTTCTATAATATTGAACTTTATAGCTGTTTTTAACATTGAACACCCAGTGGATAGGGTTGGCTTGCATTTAGGAGCTACACTGCATAGTGTGTGTGTGTGTGTGTCTTTTGGAAAAAAGCAGAAACACATGCAGCATGAATTAAACATAATTAAATTTGTGCACAGTAAATGGGCATATGCTACTCCATGATATTTTTATGTAAGTTTTATTTTTTCTATTCAGTTTATTCCTAAGTAGTTTATAGATTCCATAGTCATTATGAATGAGCTCTCATTTTTTTCCCTTTGATTTTTTTGCTCAGTATAGCTAGCAGATGGGAAAACTATTGATTTGCAAGTGTTTTTAGTACTCCAACTATTTAATAAATTCAGTCAGCTTTATTAACAGTTGTCAAGCAGATAGTCTTGTATTTTGTAGGTATATGATCGTATCAGCAGTGAGTAATAGCTCCTCTTCTATTCCAATATTTATACTGCTCATTTTACTTATGTTGTGACACTCGCTTGAACTTTCAGAATATTTAAGAAATGAGAATTATAATGAGCATCTTAGTGCTTCTTTATCTAATGGGGAATACCTCATCACTTCTCCCCTATGAAAATTATCACGCTTGATTCCTAGTAGATTTCTTTCATGATGCTCAGAAAGGTCTCCGTTATGCCTGATAATAAATTATAAAAATGTAATGTTTATTTTAAATAATGAATGACCATTTCTTGCTTTAAGAAGCACATATACACATTTCTAGGTGAATTAGACCAGGAAGTGAATAGGTACTTGGTCAGGTGAGATTTATTTGTCAGGCTGTTAAGGTTTCAGATGCTAGGCTCAGATTATTGATAGGCAATTATTTTAAGGATAGCCAAAACTGTTTGGTGGTATGGGTCCTGAGATCCATGCCCATGTACATGGGCTGGAAAGGACAGCACCTATCAGATGGATCTGCAAACACTCTAAAGAGTTTTTCCAGGTAGTGTAGTTTTTAAGTTCTTTTAAGTTGCTGCTTGTTTCTGCTTTTTAATGGAAGGACTCAGGCAACACTCAGCAGAATCTTCCTGCAAGCCATTCAGAGTGGGTCAGCCTCTTTCACACTAAGATATCAGCATCCCTGAGTGTGTTTGTAGTAAATACTGGGATTGCTAATACAGTCAGTTGTGAATACATACAGCTCATGTTTTATTATGGTGCCACAGAAAAAGTAATCAGGACCAGTGTTGTAATGTAGAGGCTGAAACTGCTGTCAGCAATCTTGGCATCCCATATAGCTATTGATTCAAGTCCTGGCTGATACACTTCTGATTCTGTTCCCTGTAATAGCCTGGGAAATCAGTGGAAGATGACTCAAGTGTGTGGGCCACTGCTACACCTGTGGAAGAAGCTTCTGACTTCAGTTTGGCCCAGCCTGGGTCATTGCAGTCATCTGGGAGTGAGGAAGCAGATGGTTCTCTCTCCTTCTCTCTCCATAACTCTTCTTTCTAATAAATATGTCTTTTTGAAGAAGCAATGAGTTGGGGCAACTTTTTATAAAGATAGGGTGGCACATGGAGTTCAGGCAGCTTTCTCTGCAGCCTGGCACATGAAACAGGGAAGCATTAGGTCCATTGGGTAAGACTGAGTCTCAGGTGGTCCTGAAGAGGTCTAAACCAGGTATTAAAATTACAGTAGGGTTTTTTTAAGGAAAGCATTTCTTGTTATTTTTGGCGATTTATTGAAAAAATGCAACAGTAGGCCTCATAATTACTTAAACATTTAATAATGAATGAAGAAGTCTCACATTCATGGTCAAGTTACACTTAGCAAACTCAAAACATATAAATAATATGGGCATTCATTCACCGGGTTAGACTCCTATTTGTTTTGCTAGACATTTGGTTTACAATAACAACACATTCTAACTAAATTGATCTTTCTGTTTTTTATTATATTTAAATATGTCTATAAAGGACATAGGCCCTGAGATACTGAATTTAAGGCATATCTTCAGTTTTTGTCTCTGTTATACCATCATTGCGAATGTACCTTCTTTGCATAGGTTCTTTTGGCATGCTTCCAGAGTAGCAGAAATGTCACTGGCACCCATTGTGCTGATCACACAGAAAAATACACATTGTCTATATTAAAATTAATCAATTGTTCAGCTGCCCACAATGTAAATGTTACTTTAATATTTATGGTGGTATTCCAAGTATAAAGACTGGCTTTATTCTTTATATGAATATTTGCTTATCTCTTGCTCTCCTAGCCCCTTGAGTGGGGTTGCACATCTTTGGAACACCAACGATCAACACAGCTAGCTGCCACAAATTCTACCCTTGTGAACTGTTCCTTAAAATCAACCACCTCAGGGCCAGCACCATGGTGAAGCAAGCTAAGCCTCCATCTGTGGTACTGGCATCCCATACGTGTGCCAGTTCCAGTTCTGGCTGTTCCACTTCCGATCCAGTTCCCTGCTAATAGCCTGGGAAAGCAGTATAGGATGCCCCACACCCTAGGCTCCCATACCCATGTGGGACACCTGGAAGAAGCTCCCAATTTTCAGCTTCAGATCAGCTCACCTCACGCCATTGAAGCTGTTCGGGGAGTATGGCAGAAGATGGACGATCTTTAGAAAGTACTACCTCCGTCATTCAGGATTAGCCACAGTTGCTCCCAGGATTTGAACTTCATCTGTGTTATGGGCACATACACATTTCAGTTTGAACAATACAAGCACTCAAGTCTCCTTCACGAACTCATTTCTCCCTGTTTCTTACTGAATTCCTGACTCTGCACATTATGCTTCTGCTGACGAATAAGAAAGGACTCAAAAAACAAAAACAAAAAAACCCTCATGAAACTTAAAAGATGATCTTATTTTGGTGCAAAGATTTTTCAAATCCATGCATATGTGGAATCTTCAAAAAATCATGGAAATGCATATATGTGAAAATCTACTCTTCTTTTTGTTGGAGATATTTCCAAAGATTTGTATTTCGGCTTAGATATCCTTTCTTCTGCTTCACCGAGTCTCTTGTTAAGACTTCCCAGTATATTTTTTGTCACACTGAATTTTTTTATAATATTTCAGTTTGGTTCTTCATGATCTTTCTTTTGAATTCCTTTTCAGACAGTTCATCAATGTTTTGTCTTCATGTTCTAATACTGGAGTGATGTGTTCCTTGGTAGTGGTCCCACTGTCTTGCTTGTCCATGCTTCTTGTGTTTCTGTATTTTTAGGCATCTGGAGAAACACTGGTTGATTTTCTCTTCTGAAGACTTTTTCCTGTAAAATGTGCCTGCTTGACTTTAGTAGAGCATCTGCTGCTTCAGTGGATATGCAAAGGCATGTGTTGGATGGGACCTGAGAACTCAATAAACTCCAAGCATAAGGAAACTACATCAAGTGACATCATATTCAAGGTGCTCAAAAATCAGTGACACAGGTGTATCTGGAAGCAGATAGGGGAAAATAATAATGCTTCATGCATAGAGGAGCAAAGACAACAATGTTGGCCAACTGCTTGCCAGAAACAACACAAGCCACAAACAGGGTGACATGTTCATGGAACCTAAAGAAAAAAAAATTGTTATCTTGGAATCCCATATTTACCAAAAAAAAATCTCCCAAAAAATGAGGTGAAAGAGACTTTGCTGATACATTAAAAACTGAAAAAAAGGATACTTTGTCACAAACATTTTCACTACAAGAAACATAAAAGGAAGTCTTTCAGGCAGTTGGAAAAATGATAAAGACGAACGTTTGAATCTATCCAACAGGATGAGGAGTATCACAAATAGTACAAATGTGACTAAACATAAACAATTTTCTGCTACTTTAACAATATCTTTAAAATAGAATTCATAGTTAAAAACAATGCATTACAGCATTTATAACAGGTAGCAGGAAAAAGACCAAAAAAAACCAGCTCTTAGACTAGGAAGGAGAGTTTAATAGTTTATTGCTATGTCCTTATACTACATATGAAGGGTAAAATTGCCTGGAAGTAGACTGTGTAAGTAAATTTTCATACTGTAAACACTAGAGCATCCTCCAAATTAAACAAATGGGTTTAAACAAATGAGCCCCAAAAAGTAAATAAAATGGAGTCACACACAAAAAAAATCCAAAGGAGATCTTAAAATGTAGAAACATGGAGCAAGAACAGATGGGACAAATATATGAATTGAATTCAAAAAGTTCAAGAAAAGAGAATCAAAAGATGAGTTAATTTCAATGCATCAATTTTGAAACCCATGCATTCAAAGCACATCTACAATTTCCATAGAAATAGATATTATGAAAAACTATGCATGGATTTCAAAATTATTTTATTTCAAAATAAATTATCTTTGAGTTCATTTCTCATGAGCTTTTGCAGCAGACTCAAGCTATTCTAATGGAATAATGTGAAATACAAAAGTTAGAAAAGTATTTATCATAACACTACCTAGAGTACAAGCCAATGGTGGCAATCTATTCTATGACAGGGAAATTGTAGGCAAACACACCACAACTGGTATTTGTGAAGAGCATGCAAAGCATGAGATAATACTGATGGCATAAAGCAAGCGGAACGAAGGCAAAATACACAGTTTCATACTGAGGAATACTTGTACAAAAACATGACAGGAAAAAAGCAAGCACGCACACACACACACACATACACAGAATAATGCAACAGTGATTTTTCCACTTCTGCTTTTTTTGAATTTTTTGATAATAAGCTCCTATTCATTTTATAACACAAAGGTAAATAGTAATGAAATCCTTCATAGATGCCTGCATTGGGTGTTTGGACTTTTGGTTAAGGTGTGCCTTGGGACACCTACATCGCATAGCACAGTGCCTGGGTACCAGTCCCAGTTCTGCTTCTGCTTCCAGCTCCCTGCTGACACATGTGGAGAGGCAGCAGGTGATGGCTCCAGTGCTTGAATCCCTGATACCCACGAAGGAGACCTGGATCGAATTCTTAGCTCCTAGCTTCAGCCTGGCTCAGCCTTGGTTGTTACGGCTGTTGGGGGAATAAACCAACTGATAGAAGATCTTTCCTTCTGTCTCTGTCTTTTAAACACACACACATACAACATGTATTTAAATGTGGTCATGTTGTAAGTTTCTGTGCCAGATCTAGTTACAAATCTATCTCATAACTTCCAACATTATTTTTGAAAGCCTCACAGTGCGTGCTGCAGTGCAGCCACTATGCCTCAGATGGCTAGCAGTTACTGGTGTCGGCAGGTCCAATTCCTTAACCTAGGCGTCAAAGTATGTGTAATCCCAAACTGTGTTTTGTATTTGTCACAGAACCAACAAAAAGGTATTGAATTCTCCTTATGTTGGCACTTGCTGCTTTCCAGCTTGGAGGATAAAAGATACATGACAGTAGCTGATCTAATTTATTCAAATTAGCTTTAAAAGAAAAACAAAACATATTGTCAGGTATAAAACTTGGATAAAATAGAAAAAAATATACGTTACACCTAACAAATGAAAAGAGAAAATTAGCAACCACAAAATTAGCTCAAGTTCTATAGACATTATCTGCTCAAAAAAGATGAGATATGAATTGATTAGAATTACACATCATTTGCCTGATGAAGCCTCAGACAGAGTAATACTACTACTAATAATAATAATAACAAGTTCTTGGTTGGAAAGTTCTCCATTTGGTAGTCGCATAGCATATCGTGCATTGATGTGCTTTTGATGTTTTATACATAAGCTAACATATTTATTAAACTCATGTATGCTCAATTATCTTCCTTAGTTACAGAACTATTTGTGAGCCATACCTATGTCATTGAAACTGATGCTAAGGGCCCAGTATAGTAGCTAACGGCTAAAGTCCTTGTCTTGCACATGCCGGGATCCCATATGGGTGACAGTTCTAATCCCAGCTGCCTTGCTTCCTATCCAGCTCCCTGCTTGTGACCTGGGAAAGCAGTCAAGGACGGCCCAAAGACTTGGGACCCTGAACCCGCGTGGAAAACCCAGAAGAAGCTCCTGGTTCCTGACTTCAGATCGGTTCAGCTCCGGTCGTTGCGGTCACTTGGGGAGTGAA
Source organism: Ochotona princeps (assembly GCF_030435755.1). NCBI lineage: Eukaryota > Metazoa > Chordata > Mammalia > Lagomorpha > Ochotonidae > Ochotona > Ochotona princeps. Next base: position 24,242,586 of record NC_080851.1, read on the forward strand.
TCAGTGGACAGAAGATCTTCCTCTCTGTCTCTCCTCCTCTCTGTATATCTGACTTTCCAATAAAAAATAAATAAATCTTTAAATAATAATAATAAATCTTTTAAAAAATTAAGATTGCTACCAGTGACTACCCTGCAGTTGTGTATGTAGCATGATTTTAGAAAGAGAGAAAGAGAAAGAAACAGAGAGAGAGAAAGAAAGAAAGAAAGAAACTGATGATAAATGCTAGTCATACAGGTGTTCAACTTTGGTATTCAACTTGAAAGAATATTTGTCCCAAGAGAAAGCGACCTGAAGAAATCTGCCCACTGAGGAGATGTTTAGGGCTAGCAAGCAAAATAAAATTGTATCATTTACTTTTGAACTTGCTTCTAACTAAAGATGTCTTGTCTATTGCAAAGACAAAGCAAGAGGGTTTTTTTTTTTTTTTTTTTTTTTTTTGTAATTCTGGGTGCCTGGAAAGCAGACAAAATGGTTTTACTTCTGAAAAATCTGAAGCTACAAAGATGATTTTCAAAATGAAGGGCAACTCACAGCTGAAAATTATACCTTTGGGCAAAGGGCCAATTCAGGATGTGTTTCGCTCTGATTTGGAGCCATGCCAAAATCCCTTGGTCCCATTTGTTCAGTTTTATAGCTAACCAACAAAAAGGAATTATGAGAACGTAGCTAAAGCGTGCTTGTGAGCAAGTCAGTATTGGAGGTCTTGCTAAGACGCGTGTTAACATGCAGAGACGCACAGTGAGAACAAGAATCACCAGGCATTTTCAAAGAACCAAGCAGAACCTGACTGTCCAAGGAAAGCTGAATGAGGGTGCAGCATTTTAGGGTCCCCACGCAGTCAGTGGGCATTATGGTGGAGGAACTAGAGACACTGGGAAAGCCAGGACCCAACGGGACCTCGCTGCAGTTTTACAGAAAGCCAGGATTTGTTCAAACAGCCTCCGAAGAACACAAGACCCATTTCTAAAATAAATGCATGCTATGATTTCACCTGATTAAAGTTGGTGTTTATTTTCACCTTAACACTCACATAACTGCGAAAGACCAAATTAATTGGATTTGACAGGATTTTTCCCAAACAAAATTACACAAATAACTGTATTAATAGTACTTAATACTTTCCAGGCTGCAAATAAAAAAAAAAAATTGGCTCAATTTTTCATTATGAGTCTAAACTGGGAAAACAAATTAAGCTTTCTGTGGTTTGGGGCTTAAAAAGAGCTGTTGTTTTTGGAATGTTACAACTTATCACAGAACTGATTCAAACAAAGAGAATAAAATTACTCTGTGTTAAGTCTGTTAACATTTTAAACATTAAACTGTTATAAAAATTTGGACTATCAATATACCACTTCCATATTTTGTACACATATATTCATATAAATGGATAAAGATACATTGTATAAAGTATCTAACACATTTGTGTTATATGTAGCATATTGAAGGATATGGATACATGCATAGAGACAAATAAGAGATATTTTTCTGCAAAATGGAGCATCCTGCTTTGTATGTTGTATTCCTTTTGATCTGTCCACTCAATGATTTGGCAGACATCACAACACAAGGCTGTCCTGGCCAGGATTCAGCCTGTCAGACTACGTGCTGCTTGGTGATATTCACAGATCGCTCCGTTCAGTTGGATTTATGTTACTTATCATCACTTGCCCTGATATTCATAAATGTGATCACTCCTTAGTTCTTCTTTTCAGATTATGCTCATCATGTTCAGGGGTATTTCAGAGAGAGAGAGACTTTTAGTTCAGGTAGTTTAATTAGTCATAGGAGAGAATCTGAGGAACTGTTCCCTGGTGGAAGACAGCCTGGGAGCATTTCCACACGGTGGAGTGATCATGCCAGGGAAATGGACCCCCAGGTACACAGCACTGGGCTTTTAAACATCTTAGGCACAGAGCATGGGAGAAAGCAGCAACTCTTAGGTTCGCACATGTGAGTGACTTGTAGCTAGTGACCCAGGCAAGTGACCTGTAGCACAAGGGCACTCCTTGTGGGGGACTGAGACAAGGCCTGAGTGGTGCCTATAGGACATTCCTAACATTCCTGAGGCCCTAAAACCAGGATGCTCTATCCCAGACTCACTCTCACTTTGCCTCAGGCTAGCATGCTGCTCTGCCCAACCACTCTTGACATCAATGGTATGTTAATCTCTTAAAAAGGTTTAGAAGGTTTCCCATCCCTTTGTTTGCCATGATAAGGTAACTTAGGAATACCAAGTTCTTGGAAGGCTATGTGCACCACGCTGGCTTCTGACATCTCACAGTAGATTTCATCTCATTGACATTCGAAATGCTTCTATGATTTTTTTCATGTGTTCAATGAACAAATTCTTCCATGGCTTTCCTTCTCTTTTTCTTCAAGTTTTCCATTTGTCATAGATTTTCTTCACTCCTAAAAGATTCGCTTGTTCTTTTTTGTCTTTTCTACTATTTTGTGTTTTCCATTATGTTCAGATTTTATCTTTACTATTTCCTATCTCCTAATATTTTCCTTGTTTCTTAAAAACTGCTTTCATTCTATATTTAGCTCATTTAGCTTCCATTTTTCCTCAGATCATTCCTTACGGCATTCTGAAATCTTTTCTGTTCTTTCTCCTTACCACTGAGTTGCAGCCCTTTCGTGGGTCCTCCAAGAAGCTTATATGAATAGTAAGTTCACTCCATCTCCATGTGATCAAGTCTTTATTTCCCTAATACTTCGTGCTATCACAGGTTAGATAAGCAATTCTAAGTTGGGGTTTGTTTGCTTGGAACACTGTGAAGACATTCTACTGTCCCGTGTTAACTATCGTTGCTGAGAAACCTGAAATATCTGAGTGTCATTCCTTTACTAACCTCGTGTTTTCATTTTTCCCCTCTTCTGGGTATTTTCACCATTCCTATGATGTGAATACGCAACAATTTGTTTTTATTTGTCTTAGGCAGACTTCTGTTTCTTAGGAGGATTCTCTTCATTATGAGGGTCTATATACTTTTTTTTCAACTGTGGGCAAATCTCAGCCATGATAATTCTTTCAATGTTGTATTTCTCAATATTCCAGTGACTTATCTTAGAATGCCACCAGTATATAGGTTAAAATATCATTTTTTCATGGCTTTTGTCTTCTCTTTCATATACAAATTTGTTTTCTTTCCTAGCTATAACTCTGATTAACTTCTGCAGATCCACACTTCAGTTTTTAATCCCATATACAGTGTATTTAATCCCCTTGTTAATGTACAATTTCGGTGTCCATATTTTTCTCTTCTAAAATTTCCATGTTTTTTCTCAAAACTTGACTATCATTTTTTTATGTAATCTAATTTGCAACCTCCAGAAATCTTTTGAATATTCTAAAATTTCTTTCAGATTGATATGCAATGCTTAAAGAATATATTCTCTCCAAAAAGAGAGTTTTGGAATTTAGTGTAGACCCTCAGACCTTACCACTCAGATTGTTTTTGAATAATAAACTTCTGGTATGATGATTCTCAAACTACAGACCCCAAAATTCACTGGGGATAAGGGGGATCTTTGAATTTACAGCAGCTGTTCACTACAGTAGACTGAATGCATAAAACAAGTTCACCTTGTACAAGACTTGTGGAAACTTCTGACTACTTTGCTTTCTCAAATTCTCATTAACCTTCAGTCCCCTTCAGCTTCATAGCCAGCCTAAGATATTGGCCACTCTAACCCAGCACAAAATCAATCAATGGCTTTTCTATTCACAACCAAAGTTGACTTATGTCATACATTGGTGAGTTTGCTAAGCTTGTAATTAAGTTAAATTTGTAGTTAAAATAAAAAGAAGGGAGGCATCTCAGGAAAACAATCTCTCTCTTTCACTTCCCCTTCCTGTCTTTCGTCTCACCATCTTGCCTTCTAAGATTCCACACTCTTCAATGTGTAGAAGACCAGGGCCCATATCAAATCTTCCTCTTCTATCCCCTACAGTCATCCAGCAATTTGAACAGAGCAATTTCTCTTTCTCCAAATAATGTTACTTCTATTTTGTTCTAGTGCTCATTCTTAAAAAACAAAACAAAACCAAGCAAAACCAATATTGGGGTCAGTGTAGTGGTATAGCAGGCTAATTCTTCTCCTCCTCCTGTGCTAGCATCTCATATGGGTGCTAGTGTGTGTACTGGATGTTCCACTTTCCTATCCAGCTCCCTGGTTTTGACCCTGGAAAGCAGCAGAGGATGGTTCCCTGCTGCCATGTCGGAGATGTGAAAGAAGCTGCTGGTTCCTGGCTTCAGACCAGCTCCACGGACCTCACCATTCTGGTAGTTGGGAACTGCACAGCAGACAGCTAACTCCAAGATTGTATTAGGAACAGAGAGGTGCTGCAGAAGAAATCAGAGAAGGGAAACAGGGAGTCAGGGGTATAATATGTCTTCAGACCCTAGAACAGTTCCTGTTTCAGAAAAGGTCACCATATGTGAAGGACAAAGCCTACATGATTCCACTTAGAAAAGGTAGCAAGGTCAGACCACTTGGTCAGACAGAAAGGAGAAAGTCATCAGAATCTGGGAGAAGGGAAGAAAGGAGTTCTTGTTCACTGGGAATTCATTCGCCGCAGATAACAAAAAGGCCTTGAAGATAGAAAATGGTGATGGTTGTACAACATTTTTGAGTGTGTTTAATGTTATTGACTCATATGCTCACAACTGGGAAAATATTATAAATATTATGCTATATATGTTTTATCACAATAAGCAAGCAAAACGATTTTCTTTTCTGGGGTTATTTTATGAATTGCCAAAGTGGAGAAGCATAAGATACAACACTTCTGCAGAAAATTTCACGTGAATTTAGTGGAGTATACTTTGTAAATAGCAACAGTCTATAATAAATCTATAGAACAGTGTGTTGACTTGGAACTTCAGCCATTTGAAAGATGTTCAATCTCTCCCACAATAAAAATAATGCAAATTAAAACTATAATGAGATACTATTTTTTAGCTACCACACTGGCAAATACCAAAACCAAAATAACACACTGTGTTGTTAGGCTGTAGAAAAACAAGCATGCTCACACATTATTTGGAATTAAAACTAGCATGTGTCCTATAGAGGATAACACAGTAATATACATCAAAATACAAATGCACCCTCCCTTTGATCTCAGATTTCATGTAACATGTATGTCTGTTACATGACAGACAGCTTGCATACATATTCACTGGTTAATAACTTGAAATAGTAATGTTGGAAACAATATGGGTACGAATAAGTAAACACACTGTACAAATTTAGGGTATTTGCAATCTACAATATAATGCAGCTGAGAAAAACAAAAAGAAAAAGGTACTCTAGGAACTGAGTATTCATTGATGGCAGAGCAAACCTCTTATTGACAATAGCTAAAATAACTATTCTTTTAATATTGGAAGTAAGTTTTTACCTTAGTGGATAAAAATGCCAGTGAAGGTGCCTGAAGCCCGCATTGGGTCACTTGGGTTCGATCCTAGACTCCAGCTCCTGGTTCCAAAGCCCTACCAATGCAGACAGTAGTAGCAGCTCACATGTGGGAACACTGGGTTGGGTTCATAGATCCTCTGCCTCTGTAACAGTAAAAATAACAGGCAAGGGAGATTCCCCAAAACAGCCAGGACTTCATAGCAAAATTCTTGAAGAGAAACAAGTGATTCACTCAAGTCATTTGCAATTTTCTGAGACTGAGTAAATGAGCAAAAAGAAATGACTGAGAAACTAGAGAGAACATTCATCAATCTCAAAATTTGTTGAGCAAAAAAAAAAAAAAAATAAGTAGGCATTCGGGACTTCTGAAACCTGAAGAATTAAGGAGCTAAAGAAGTGGAGGCAGAGCTGAACGAGACAGCCAACATGCAGCTTTTGCCTCGGAAGTATTTACCGATTGCTCCTTTGCTTTGACGCGGAGAAGCCTAGTAAAATGTGGCATCCACATCATAAAGCATGATTTTGTCAAGTTAAAATAATCTAAGAGCTGCTTAAAGAGCATAGGGGTAGAGAGCCATAGTACTTTTCCTTATCCATCCCAAGGGTCTTGGCAGACACTTCTCTAACCAAAGGCAGGTAAAAGAGGAAAAACATAACATATTTACTTAACCCAAGTTTTATAAGGTGTGACAGCCTTCTGAAAGGGATACTCAGAGGACACAAAAACGTATGTTTGTTGAAGAATGGTCATGCAAAATTTGATTGGGTGAAGGAGTATGAAGTATGGTCCGATACAATAGCATAATGGCTAAATCCTTGCCTTGTATGTACCAGGATCCCATATGGGTGCTGGTTTGTGTTCCAACTGCTTCACTTCCCATCCAGCTCCCTGCTTGTGGCCTGAAAAAGTAGTCGAAGATGGCCCAAAGACTTAGGACCCTGCACCTATGTGGGAGACCCGGAAGAAGCTCCTGGCTCTTTGCTTCAGATCGGCTCAGCTCTGGCCACTGTGGCTGCTTGGGGAGTGAACCAGCGGACAGAAGATCTTACATTCTGTTCTCCTTCTCTCTGTATATCCACATTTCCAATAAAATGAATTAAAATCTTAAAAAGTATGAGGCAATGTAATAGACTGAGACAGAAACCCAGCAATCTGCATTTAAATTCTTTGCCTTTTCGTGTAGCCTTCCTTCCTCCACTGAATGGGTCAGAACTTCTCTTAAGCATAGGTCCTCAAGAGAGAAGACAGTGTGATCTCTCTACATTTTATGGCTTGCTTTGGGGGAGGAGTTCCAATTTCTATAGCCCATGGTTTCTATGACCCATCTAAGGGAAGAATTGTCTTTTCTGTGAGTCATTTAGTGCCAGAGGCAGAAACTAAGTGCTTTAAGAACCCACTTTGCCAGGGCATTCTGCACGCAACGCAGCAATCAGACAAAAACTGAAGCCTTAGGAGCAGTTGTTGTTCTTAAAGAATGCAGTTCCCGTGTTGGAGGTCGTTACGCAGAGAGCAGCAACCAGAGAAGGACAGAAATGAACCAGTGCCAGGTGTCGAGAACTAGTTAAAGAGATGACTCTGCATGGTGGCTGGCGACGCTGGAGCCCCAGACAGCACTTATTCCTAAGATAATTGGTCACATGCTCTGCTCACCTCCTTCCTCTGGGCACACTGATGATTCACTTGAGATTTTCCTGGCTGGAAGGGTGATTCGTCAGTAGACAAAAGACTCACAAGTGAATTAAGTTGATAAGAAATATGGTTCCCCAAATAAGTAGAAGTCCCTTGGTAATGGAGCCCAAGACTAAAAGCAGGGCAGTCTAATGCCATCCCACTGCCCCTTGCCCATACATATATACTAAACAGAACAGGACGGAAGCCTCTTGTAACAAGTATTTGCCAATGGACAGCAAGATTTAGGTTTCAACAGGAATAAGTTAGAAAGGGCTCCATGAAAGCTGTCCCAGCCTTCACAGTAACTAATGTGAAACCACTATACTTGGTCCTTGGAGAGAATGGTGCTGAAGCCAAATACCGCTAGGCTGGGAGACCTGGGCTTGGTCTTTCTACCAGCCCCTCCGTTTGGAACCTCTTTTTCTCTTATTTACATAAAACTACTTCTACTCTCATCATTGTGTCTGGTCTTGTAAATTGTCATTGACAGCAGGACACAAACCCGAACTCACCTTACCAGTTTGTAAAGCTAAGGCAGGCATCATGAAGTCCCTCTCTGTCTAAGCAGAACCTTCCAGCCATTCAGCCTGCAGTTTTCAACTTCTTTTATCGGTTCTTTTCCCATTATGCAACCCCTCCTCTCTTCAAACCCTAGTTCCTACTACAAGGAAATTGTGGCAAGTGATACCAAACAGGGACCCTGAAAGGGTGGCTCTACTCAAAGGAAAAGGAGCCATCAAATTGACAGCTAAGAAAAGCAGCTACTTAAAAGAAAGCAGCTACTTAAAAGAAAGGGATTGATATCCTAGAAAAAAAAGACAGGAAAAAATGTTAAAGTTCATGTTTATAGTCTTTGAGTATAACCCTGGATTTGCCTGGGAAGGGAAGAGGTGGGTGGAATGCTAAAATTTCTTTTAACAACTGGCCAGCCTCCCTAAAAATCTTTACCAATTTGAGATATCTCTCTTCTTCGTTTGTCAACATAAACTACAGAACTCTCTGCTTGCCACTGTTCTAAAATGTAAGGATCTATGAAATCTTGATAGGTTTCCTAGGAAGTCTTTTACCATCCACAATGTGACTCTCAAAACTATTTGACAAAGCATTGCTACTATGCTTAAATATTCTGTCTTCTAGGTTAAAATATTTCCCTGAGACTCTGAGATTGCAATACTTTGGTAAAACATAATTGTATAAAAATTCTCTGGATTCAAAAACTGTTTAAACATTTTCAAAATTCAAAACTGCTTTGAAGTAACTATGGGTTAAAATTCTGCATGTTCTTTTAAATGATGTTTTTCTCTTAATTTGGAGGCATTGTGGGTTGTTTGCGATGTAAATTAAAGGTTAATTGCTTTCCATAGCTTTGGTTAGAATGCTCAGTTCTAACTTTTACTTTGACCAAATGGTTTAAACTTTTAACAATTAATTCGCATCTAAAGCTTTAAAAATAAGCCTTCAACCTGGAACTCTCAAAAGATAAAGTTCTCAACTAGGAGAGATTATAACCACCTAATAATGCCTTGTTATTCAAGACTAATCAGCAACAAACCTGTAAGTTCCAGGAAGTACATCAGACAAACCACTGAGAAAAATCTACATTCTACCTTAAAACAACCCTAGTGATGCCTGGGTGCAATTTGGACTTCACTCTCATATCCCTACGTGCAATTGAGTTCATTTTTCTGGGAGAGGGAATGTTTTAAGAAGTCGATTTGAACCAATGGACACTTTGCCAAAGAATAAGACTGATTGTCTCCTGCAACAAGTTTAATTTTTGTCTTAGTTATTTAAACAAAAAAGTAGGGGGAGATATTTGGCAAGCAAAAACTAAGTGTTTTAAGATCCAACTCCTCTAAGACAAGGCAGCAGTCAACCAAAAGCAGTCAGGGGCAGCTGTTGCTCTTAGGATAAGGAATTTAGATTCAGAAAGTCATTAGGAAGAGAAAGCAGGAGCTGGAGGACAGAGACCAACTAGTGCCAGGCTGTAGAGACTAAGTGGCATGACTGGCAAGGCCAGAGCCCCAGGCAGCACACATTCCTAAGGTGATTGACCTTGAGCTCTGCTCTCCTCCTCCCCCTGAACACCATCTACCTGAGGACCTCCTGGCTTGGGACAGCGATTAGTAAGGAAACAAAAAGTTTCCAAGTTGTATAAAATCTAGCTCCCCAACAAAAGGCACAGGAAAGGTATTGAGTTGCTCCCCTCTGGCCTGCTCCACTTGCAGAAATTATTTCTTGTGTCTTAGCTTCCTTTTCTCATTACCTGTCACTCTTTTTCAAACTCTGGTGCATGCTGCATGGTGCCAAGGCACTATACTTCCAGGTATTGCATTCTGAATCCTGACAATAGTTTTAAGTGTGTTCCTTTCTCTTTTTCTGTCTTTCAACTCCACCCAACACAGCCCTCTTCTCTTGGATCACTTTTTCCCTCCCTTTATTGCTTTTCTCATGTTTCTAATATAAAGCGTGTTTCAGTCTCTGTTCTCCCGCTGGCATCATAACCAACAGCCAGATACACACACACACAAACGGGGGGAGGTTGTTGGGATGTGGTAAAAGGCTAGCATTAAAACTTCCCCCAACACTTTGAAGACTGTCCTTGGCTTTATAATAAATGACAGTTCTGACTGAGGACTTTTGCTATCTATCATTACTGTGCTCTCCTTTGGCCAACTGAAAAGATGTCTAATGTGCACTGTGATATGTTTTACCTTATTCCTGGTCATGCCCACTGGACACAGCCTGTAACACTACAGCCTCCTACCCAGAGCCTGAACCTCTTCAGTCAATGATTACCTGTAATTAACATCTATTCACGACCTCCCCTGGCACTGCCAGGCCCCTGAAATCTGTAAAAACAACATAGCAGTTGGTACCTTCTATCTTGCTCTATAATGCACTTATTTATCAGGATTGCTTCATTGTCTGTGCTGAAGAGCAAATATCTGTATCTGTTGTGTTGACGTATCCCAAGCACTGGGAACAGTGCCTACCTAGTGTATAGTACAAATGTTTGCACCTGGCATGTAGTCAAATATTTGATAAAGCCTGCAGGAGCGAGTGAGCGAGTGAGCTGCATAGGTGCTGCCTGAACTTTTGACGGTTCTTTCTCACTGTGTCACCTTGACCCCCAGAAAGTTCTTCTCTGGGCACACCTCTATTACCTGCTTCAATTCTCCTCCAGGTAACAACATCTTAGAGCATTCTCCTTTGCTCCTACAGTTAGTCTGTTTGTGCTTTAAGAATTCATTGCCGGGCCCGGTGTGATAGCCTAACGGCTGAAGTCCTCATCTTGAACGCGCCAGGATCTCATATAGGCACTGGTTCTAATCCCGGCAGCCCAGCTTCCCATCCAGCTCCCTGCCTGTGGACTAGGAAATCAGTCGAGGATGGCCCAAAGCCTTGGGACCCTGCACCCACATGGGAGACCTTGAATAAGCTCCTGCCTCCTGGCTTCTGACTTTAGATCAGTTCAGCTCTGGCCATTGCGGCCACTCGGAGAGTGAACCAGTGGATGGAAAATCTTCCTCTCTGCATATCTGACTTTCCAATAAAAAAAAAATCTTACAGAAAAAAAAAAAGAATTCATTGTGCTGAGGGGAATATGTTTGCAAACCACCTGCAGGCCTGGTGGCTCCCACAGGGTCATGTATCTTCCATGGGAATCATACTCCACATCCTGCCTCCATTGTAGGTGCAGGGTGTTTTCAATGCCATCCTTCCTCCTTGCCTTTCTGTTAGGCTGATAACTCAAGTCAGTCCTTGAACTCAACACTTCCAGACATGCAACACATCTACTTCCCCTGACCCATGCTGTGGATACCCAGTTCTTCAGACCTTTCTTAAGAGGGGTTGGTAGAAGCAAGCATACCCTCCTTGTATCTTTGAGAGTAACAGTAGAAATGAGCTTTCAGTTGACTGGGATGATACTCTGCTGGCTCTGTCATCAGACCAGAGAGGGTATACCTAAGAAGCCGTTGAACTTGACGGGACAATAAGATGCTGGACTCTATGTTTGGTATACGCTTGCAATGGGGAAATCTCAACTGAACTTGAGCTGTGGTTATGCAGCAAGGTGGAGGAATCCACCATGGTGGGAGGGTTTGGGGAGGGGTGGGGAGAACCCAAGTATCTATGTAACTGTGTCACATAATACAATGTAATTACTGAAGTTAAATAATAAATAATTAAAAAAAAAAAGAAAGAAATGACTCTAAACTCTGACAATTTTTTCCCAGAGTCTTTCAACTGTCCCCTCAGCCTCTATGCTTCAGGTGTCACCAAGAATGCTCAGGCATCTCCTTTTGCAAACCTACACATTGAGGCATATTCACACTGAAAAATTATGTGTGGCCAGAAATGCAAATTGAACTGGGAATGCTATGTGGTCCCTGACAATGTTAACAATGAATAGAAAAGCCCTTATATTGGGGAAGGACTGCTGAATACCTATTATTTTTCTCCCCTTTGTCTGTAGACTTCAAAGAAATAAAGAATATCATTTAAACATTGAAATTTTGTCAAATTAATCCATCCACAGGAAAACATATTAAGCCATATGCTACTCTAGATGATTTATCTCATTTATAGAATTCTTCACATCCTATCTTATCTGTACAGACTATTCATTTTTTTGCATTTGTTTATTAGAAAGAATTTCTTAAGAAACCTTTTATCTCAGCTCAAATCTTTGAAAGTTGTATTAAAACTTTTTATGTTAGAAGTGGGCATGAATTAGTACAAGATAATACCCAGTATATTGGGTAAATTTTTCTGTCTTTGGAAGACGACTTGCTTAAATATTCAGGGTAGATCCAAATAATTTATTGTTTGTGAGGTGTACTTGTCTGGTTTGCAGATAACTCTTGCCTGTCTATGGCAAGCAGTGAAATTATAGCCTCTTCAATATAAGGTTCTGCTTCAAGTGGCACCTGCTTTTCCTCAAAGCTTTATTAAAATAGCTCTGCAGATACACAAAAATGAACACCAATAACACCTGTGGAAACTAGAACAATGAGCTTTTGTTTTAAACCTAAGAGGATCTGGACCTCTCTGGGACAGTTTTTAGAGGGAGAAAAGCAGCACATCTGGAAAAAGATAGAAGTTTTCTCCTCCTCTGTTATATGATGCTTTAGTTGAAAACACATGACCTATACCTACAAGAAAATGAGCTGGCCAGACCTGCACTGAACACAGTGTAAGTTCCAAGACAACCAGATGGTAATCTCTCATTGCACTCATTCCCACCTCATCCCTAGCTCCATCCAGCTACTGTGACTCTTCTAAATACACCTGGGCAAGGTTTGGGTTGTGGGTTACCACCATAGTGGTCTCCAGAAATAAAGTACTCGGAGTCTGGGAGAAGTTAGAAATAGAAACAGTAAAAACCAGGGCTAGAGTTTTCCATGCAGTCCATCTGTTCCATGCATTTGCAAGCCGGCAGTGGACGTAGGAGTGGATCCCATTTCTGTTTGAAAGAGCAGAAGTTACACAGGAAATGTGTGAGGCACTGTGCTCTCCACCCCACCTGCCATCTGCAACTCCAGCAAAGATTCAGCCACCACCCAATGGTCAGAGTAGAGAAGATGGAGCCTCCTCCCACCTGCTCCTGTCTGAGAGTAGAGCAAACCACACAGTCAGGAAGATAAAGGAAAGGAAATGTCCCCCTGGAGACTCAAGAGGAAAAATTCTACTTCTACAATTTTCTTGTTCAAGGAAATAAAAGAAAAAGACTAAAAACTGTGTGTTTAAATAAATGTTGAGATGCCACAGAAAAAAATTTCAGTGAGAACATAACCTATAAGCAATGAGATGGGAAGAAAGCAGGACTTATTGAGGTGAGAAATACTGTAGGGAAGCAAGCATTTCAGAAAGCAGAATGAAGTCATCATTTAAGGCAGAAGTAGCAGAACTGACACTAGCAAATTGAACGAGTAATGTGGAGGACAAATAGGAAAATTTCTTGCAGAGTAAAGTGGAAAAAGACAAAGGAAGATATGGTGAAAAAGAAGAAGATGGCTGCAGAACCCCAAACTACGATTCAGGTAAAGATTTAAGTGATATTCTGTGGCCCAGCATGGTAGTATAGTGGCGAAAGTCTTTGCCTTCCTTGTGCCAGGATCCCATATGGACACCAGTTCACATCCCGGTTGCTCTGTTTCCCATCTAGCTCCCTGCGTATAGTGTGGGAAAGTTGGGACCCTGCACTCATGTGGGAGACCCTGAAGAAACTTCTGGCTCCTGGCTTCAGATCAGCTTAGCTTCTTCGGCCATTACGGTCAGTTGGGGAGTGAACCAGGGGATGGAAGATCTTTATCTTTGTCCCTCTCTCTGTAAATCTAACTTTCCAACAAAAATAAATAAATCTTTTAAAAAGATTTAAGTGATAGTCTAAGTGGAATTATCTGGGTACCAATTACAAACTGATGGATCAAAATACAGACAGCAGAGCAGAGTGAACAGGAAAAGGCACAGACTGAGAAAAGATGTGCAAGATGCGCCCATCTGATAACAGATCATCACCATAACCGCAAGGAAGGCTCCAAATCAGCAAGGGTGGCTGGACAGATGGATTATAGATAGATGGGCAGATAGACAGGTAGATAGATGATAACCAGAAAGATTATTAGAGTGGGCAGATAAATACATGATAGACAGATGGATGGATGGACGGACAGATGATAAACCTAATCAAAAAATAGACAAAGTCTGAATTCATAGAAAGAGAAGCCCAGATGGCTCAAAAGCTCATGAGGAGATTTCAACCTCATTGGAAGTCACAAAAGGCAAAATTCAAAATAACACATGATTCTTCACACAACTAAATGGCAAAAATAGGAGCATTTTATGATACGAGGGCTGGTGAGAATGAAGGCAGGGGGGTTGGATTGTCTTGTGGAGTGCCGTCTGGCAGTGAGCCAAATTTGTGAATGCCTTTTGACTTCTGCAGATGAGAAGTAGAAGATGAGAGAGGAGAAAGAAGCAGAGAGAGAAAAGCCCCAGAAAAAAGTAAAGGTATATCAGGGAAAACAGAAGAAGTGATAGCCCATCAATAAGATGGTAAGATAATAGACAGAATTAGCAAAAATGAGCCAAAACCATTTTATTGTCTCTCTGGGCTTCTTAAAATTTTATTTTAATATTCTAATATTATATATTATATATAAATTGCATAACAGCATACAGAAGTATCAGAAAAGAAGTTATGTTTAAATATACATAATCCCACTAGTCAAGGTTTGTAACTGCTATTAACATTTGATATATTTCTTTTGGAACATTTTTTATGCATAAACATTTTCCCAAGTCATTAAGCATTCCTGAAAAAATGATTTCATAATTTCTAAAGATCAGAAACCATTACAACAATTGAATGTGCCATAACAATTTTGAATTTTCCCCATTGTGAAAAATGTGTGCCATTTCCAAACCTTAAAATTACAAATGAAATAATTTTACATACACTTTGTTAGCATTTCTGATTCCGTTTTTTGATCATCCATTCACAGATGTGAAATGATTCTATTTAAACATTGTGAAGGCTTCTTTTTCCACCATGGGCATTATGGCACAGCCAGTTACGCTGCTGCTGGGGGCTCGCATATTCCCATACCAAAACGACAATCCCAGTCTCATAGATAGGTAGACAGATAGATGATAAACAGAAAGATTGTTTGAGTGGGCAGATAAATACATGATAGATGGATGGATGGATGGATGGATGTGTTTCTCATTCAACTTCCTGCTGATGCATCCTGGGAGACAGCAGGTGATGGCCTGAGTACATGGGTCCCTACCACTCCCATGGGACACCCCAGGTGGAGTTCCAGGTGTCTGGCCTTGGTCTGGCCCAGCTCTGTTTTAGGTATTTGAAGAGTGAACCATCTAATGAAAGATACTCTCTCTCACTCTTGCGCTCTCTCTTTATATGTGGGTGTATCTTTCTCTCTGTGTTACTTTGCTTCTCAAGTACATGTAAATACGTAAATATTTTTTAGACATTTTCCTTATGACTTCATTGCCTTTAAGAACAATTATGCAAGTTGGTACCTCTTTTAATAAGAAATCTTCATATAACACCATAGAATCTGTATTTTCAATAGTGCATGCCACACCTTAATAAGTGAACTATTACAATCTTGTTTGAATTTGTCTTTTTATTAGTAAGTAGAAATTTTTTATGATTTGTTTATTTTTATTGGAAAGTCAGATATACAGAGAGGGAGAGAGATGGAGAGAAAGATCTTCCGTCTGATGATTCACTCCCCAAGTGGCCACAATGGCTGGAACTGGGCTGATCCAAAGCCAAGAATACAGAACTTCTTCAGGGTCTCCCATGTGGGTACAGGTTTCCAAGCCTTTGGGCTGTCCTTGACTGATTTCCCAGGACACAGACAGGGAATTGGATGAGAAGCAGGACCTCCGGAATCAGAACCGGTGCCCCTATGGATCCTGGCGTGTGCAAAGCAAGGACTTTAGCTGTTAGGTTGCCGTGCCAGGCCAGGTAGGTAGAAAGTTTTTAAGGTTTATGTATTTCTTGCAGCCTTAGAAAAGTCCAGCCAATCTGGGCTCAGGCATGATCTTTCCAAGGGTTCTGGCCCCTCAGTTCAGAATGGTCAATGGTTGGATTCTGCTTTTCTCATTGATTCTAGCAGGCCTGACCCATGCGAAGCTTCTAACAAATATCTGACTTTAATTTTGTTTTCATGGATATTGCACATTTTTTAAAGTATCAGCTAGGTGAATTGACTTAAGAAAATTCTATTGGTACATCAATAAAATGGAATATTATTTGGCAATAAAAGATAAATTACCAAGTGGCAGAAAGACAAGGGAGAGCCTAAAACATGAATGTGTATGTGTCTGGAACCGTTCTGAAGGCTATGGGTTGCATGACGACAAATGGGAAAGGCACAGTTATAGGAACGGTCAGCAGATTTCCAGGGACTTAAGAGCAGTGCAACAAAGTGAACCCCTCATGTAAGCTATGGGCTTTAGCTGATAGCAAGATGTCAAGATGGGCTCCTAGATAAGAGCAGAACCTACTGCATCGAAACAAGGGATCAGATACAGTGAGCAGCAGAAGAGAGAGGGGAATCCTGACTGCTCTACACAATCATTCGAGTCAACTCAAAATGCTCTAAGAAAACCTAATGTGAAAGACAAGTAAGTATGCGTTCTTTAGAACCTCCCAGGTTTTGCTTCCTTTGCATGTAAGCCTCTCTCTGGAAATTATTTACAGCATGAAATGGGAAGCAAGATTTATTTTTCTCCCCAGCGGAGGCAAAGCAGATGCAAACAGGAGCACCCAGGTCCAAGTGCTGCAGAGCTGGGTGCTCTGAGGGACCATGTTTCCCAGTGAAGATCAAGCTGCTTGAGCTGCCGGCAGGAGTACTCCCCACTGGTGGAGATACTGCAAGAATAACTATAGGAAGAGAAAACAAAGCATCCAGTTTGGAGCTGCCATAACTAAACTTTAGAACAAAACGTAAACCAGTTATTAAAAATGTTTCATTTCAAAATAGTTTCTCTCCCATTGGTACAGAGCAGCCATCATCCTCATTCATATGTGTGATTCTAGCTTTATTTTCCATTGGGGTTTTGAGTGTAAAGACACCTTTTATTTTCTTTTTATACTTACTACACTGACTCGATTTTGTGAAATATAAAGGTCCTTTCAGGATTTCATGAGACATGCATCTTATGAAATTCCATACAAGGGTTATAACAGTTTTATTTCTTTTTCTGTATCTGGGGTAAGGGGGGAAGATATAATCCCATATATCTATAGTTTGGCCATATGATAACTGCTAGTGAACGTGCATCAGTCATGATTTAGAAGATCAAATGTACCTGTCTTTCAGGCATCTGCACATTCCTTTCCTCTCACCCGTATCTAGCACACATGATCCTGCTTCCGTTACTAAAGTAGCTTGATCTGCTCGAGGAGATTGCTTGTGAGGTCAGTAGAACGTGCATGGATAACCATGTAGAGCCACTGAACCGGCACTGCAAGGGCCCTTCTTGTATCCTGTTGGCCCTTAGCAGTACCCCATACAAAGGCATTCAGCATGATTGCCCTCAGCCCCTCACACAGACCAGGAACAGAGTTCAACCAGCCCCTAAACTTTACCCCAGCCCCTCCGCCCGTCAAGTGGCACGGCTCTGAGATACATATGTCCACTCTCTTTTCCCAGGGTCTCCGAGTAGGAACAGGCTGTATGTGCCTACAGTGAAAATCTGCTTTCTATTGCCTTTTTCCTCTCGTATACTGAAATCCCTTCTCCATAACCTTTCTGTGCTGGAATCCCAGGACTTCTTCTAGGAGAACCCAAGCAGAGTCCCAAGTTACTCAACAATGGAGCTGTGCCTTGCAGCTCTTTGATTATGCAGATGACTTCCTGCACTCAGCCGATCAATCCAGGTCCTGCTTATCTGGGACTTGAAAATTTCAACACTAACACCAAAGTCTTGGGAAAATTGGGATGAGAAGTCTTTCTTTCCACACATAGCAAACCAACACTTGTAAATGTGCCTAGCCGTCCTCTTCCTGTAGACTCTACTTTGATCATCATCGTCTTCTAAATAGGTAGGCAGCTAACAGCTGGGTTGCTGTGGCTCAATCAAGGACAGAATCTGTATCTGAGCATGTGGATTAACTGGAAACAAAGCAGAATTCTCCACTCATTGTGCAGCAGTACATACAGTGAGGAAGAAGAATAAAGAGATAGGGAGCTTGAGTGACCCTGTGGCTAGCGATCCTTGCCTTGCCTTGCAATGGGAACAAGCAGCTGTCATTGAGCAGTCATTAACATTTCCTAGTTGTATCTTGCACAAGGATCTCACATTTTTCCAAAAGTCTTGCAGCACTTCACGGATGTGGAGAAAATTATGATGTTTATTAAAGCAAGTGTCACTAAGTGCAATGCTCAGCTCTTAAGCACATCAAGGTATGTTAAGGTCTCCTGTGGCATTGACTAGCTGATTTTCTTACTAATTTCTGAAATGGGCTCTCAAGCATATCTTCTTGAATAGAAAAATACAAGCATGAACAATGCTTTCACGATATGTCACAAAATGCTGCAAACAAAAGCATCCTTCTAAATCTGAATGTTGAGCAATACCTGGGATGTCCAAATGTTTCCACAAGGAGACCTGAGTTGTAATGATGCATGAAAGCATTTTATAAACCATAAAGCATCATGTAAGTTGATTAGCCTATGATTCACCCATCACGCACCAGTATAACAATTAAAATTGTGAAGTTTTATATTAATGCGCTAAACTCATTTTGATGTGGACTGTAAGCAGAAAATTTTTCCTTTTTTTTTTTCTTTTAATTCAGATTTTACAGATAGAGGAGAGACAGAGAGATCTCTCATTTGCTGATTTACTGCCCAAATGGCCCCAACAGCCAAAGCTGAGCCAATCCATAGCCAGGAGCTTCTTCTGAGTCTCTCATATGGTGGCAGAGTCCCAGGGCCATCCTCCGATTCTTTTCCAGGTCTTAAGCTGAGGGCTGGATCACAAGCAGAGCAGCAAGGACGACACGAACTGGAGCCCATGTGGGATGATGACACTGCAGGCAGAAGATTAGCTTACTACATTTGTTTTAAGAAAAAAATGTGATTTCTTTTTCTTTTTTTCACTTCACTTTAAAAATTGTATGTGAAAGGCGGAGTAAGTCTCCATCTACTAACTCCAACCTCCCCCTAGCCCCCCAAATGTCTGCATCAGCTGACACTGAATCACTGAATCCAACCAAAGGTAAGAATCCAAATGTGATTTAGGTTTCATTCATTGATGTCAAAGCCTCCCTTGTTTGAGCCATCCCCTGCTGCCATCCAGGGTGTGAAGAGCATGAAACTGGACTTCACCACAGGCATTCTCATCTGGAATTTGAGTAGCCCAAACAGTGTCTTAATTGGTGCATCAAGCCAGTCCCACTCTTTCTTTTTGAATAACTCAAGCTCAGCCCTAGAAATGACACAGACCAGGTAATCAATATATGATTGCCTTGTTAGTGCTTATCTAAACAAGGGCATCAGTGCTGCATTCTGAACCAGGATCCATGTTTCAGGACCAGTGGCTCTCTGACCTCCCCAACAGTAGTGCCCTGGGAGGAACACTTGCTCTAGTCTAGGCCTTTTATTTTTAGAGATTTGTTTATTTTTGAAATTCGGAGTTCCAGAGAGAGAGGGAGACACAGAGAGAGATCTTGAATCTGCTGATTCACTCCCCAAGTGGCCACTATAGCCATAGCTGGGAGCCAGGAGCTTCATTCAGGTCTCTCACATGGGTAGAAGGGCTCAAACACTTGGGCTATCCTCTGCTGCTTTTCCCAGACCATTAACAGGAAGCTGGATCAGAAGTGGAGCTGCCAGAACATGAACTCAAGTGGGATGCTGATGTCACAGGCTGTCACTTTACCTGATACTTAACAACGCTGGCCTCTTAGGGTTGTTTTAATTTTTTTTAAGACCACATTCCATTAAAGCTCTTTGTTTTCACTGCAGTCTATCACATTATAAATACTTGTTTTTTTCTTATTTCTAAAGGTCAAGTTACTATTTTGTTACATTTAGAATTTGTGTCCCCAATACTCTGAGCATTGTGTAGGATTTCTCTTTTTTGATAATGAAAAAGAATGCAGTTTTCCATTCTTTTTCTTTGGCCTCCAGAAAAACTGGGAACAAATTTTATACATATTCTGATCAAACTGAATGTTCTCATTTTATTCTTTGAATCTTAATTTTAACAATTACTTTTATTTTAAGATATTCAGTATCTTTCTGGGAGATAAAATACAAAAATACACACATATGGTGCCATAAATTTTATAAGTTTAAAAATAGGTGTCTGATTTATAAATGGATTAGTCTAGAACTGCAGTGGTAGCAGTCTTACTTTGAAAACTTCTAAAAGTCACCAAATGATAACTACAGAGCATGATTGTTAACTATAAGACTCACAAAATCAATCCATCTTGCATGTTTTTAATGAAATTGAAAGATAGCTGTGTGGGCTTGGGCAATGGGAACATTGCTGGGGATATGTTAGTGAAGGTATCCACAGCTTCTGTGTGCCTGCAGATCTGAGACCAAGCTCCTCTTCTACTCAATAGCTTAGATTGTGAGTGTGTGTGTGTGTTTCTACTAGTAGTGAGGCTAGAGCTCCAAATCTCACACCACGGGAAAAAAGGACCAAACCTAAATTTCCTCATCTATCAAATATGAGTTTCATTATCAGCAGTGGAACAATATGACTCAGAGTGTTTGAGTTTGCCTTTCAAAAAAACGGGGTTTGGTAGGATTACTCAGTGGCTAGATCCTCATCTTGCGTGCATTGGGATCCCATATGGGCACTGGTTCATGTCCTGGCTGCACTATTTCCCATCCAGCTCCCTGCTTGTGACCTGGGAAAGTAGCAGAGGAAGGCGCAAAGCCTTGGGACCCTGCACCTGCATGGGAGATCTGGAGGAAGAGCCTGGCTCCTGGCTTTGGATCAACTCAGCTCCAGCCACTGAGGCCACTTGGGGAGTGAGCCAATAGACAGAACATCTTTCTCTCTGTATTTTCATCTCTGTAAATCTGCCTTTTCAATAAAGAAATAAATAAATCTTTTTTTTCAAAGATTAAATAAAATTCCAGACTCTGCTAGGTTATCAAGTGTCCTGGGGCAAGTCAATACGTATTATTCATAGCCTAAGTCCTCAACAAAGGGTGTTGGTGCCCTCTTCACAACCTTTCTGGGCTAAAATATCTAACACTGGACATGATTTTCTCCAGAAATGAGCCCTGCTCCCTCCACACTGGGGTTACTCTTCCCTCTGTTTCTAACGCATCTCACACAACATCAGTGGCCTCTGTTACTTTAGTCTTCCTCGATTACCAAACTGCAAGCCTTGAGCAGGCAGGGACTGCAGTGGCTATTTCAGGACCTAGGTAGCAGAGACATAATAGGTCCCAATGAGTGAATGAATTAATGTGCCAAATGAATGAGTGAAGGAGGAACTGAAGATGTCTCATGATACAATCTGTATCAAAGGAGACTAGCCATGATGGTTTTAACATTTCAAAAATCTATCCAAAGATGCTGGAGCTTTCTAATAACTAAGATAACACTATTCACATGCAAGCAGTGGGATCCATTTAAGTGATGGGATACCAGGTCTTCTTTTTAAAGAGTTATTTATTAATTAATTTATTTATTTATTATTTATTTATTTATTTGCTAGGCAGAGTTACAGAGACAAAAGAGGGCAAGGAGGGAGGGGAAGAGAGAGAGAGGTCATCCATTGTTGATTTACACCCCAAATGATCACAATGGTCAAGGTTGAACCAGGTCAAAGCCAGCATCCTAAAACTTCATCCAGATCGCTCACATGGGTGGCAGAAGCCAAAGTACTTGGATCATTTGTACTACTTTCCTAGGCACATTAACAGGGAGTGGATCAGACATAGAGCAGCCAGGATTCGAAGCAGCACCTATAGTAAATGCCACCGTTGTAGACATTCGCTTAATCTGTTATGCCACAAGGCTGTCCTTTCTTAACTATTGTTTTATCCAAGGCCATGTCCCTAAATAGACAAAGCACACTGCAGCAATTTGGGCTGGATGATCATTGTAAATATAATAGCAGCCCCAGGCTCAGAATCTTCTCTTTATCTGTCATTTCAAGAAGCCATTCACTGGCCGGTGGTGTGGCCTAGTGGCGGCATGGCCTAGCAGCTAAAGTCCTTGCCTTGCACATGCTGGGATCCCATATGGGTACCGGTTCTAGTCCCGACAGCCCCGCTTCCCATCCAGCTCCCTGCTGTGGCCTGGGAAAGCAGTCAAGGACGGCCCAAAGCCTTGGGATCCTGCACCCGCGTGGGAGACCTGGAAAGAGGTTCCTGATTCCTGGCTTCGGATTGGCACAGCAGCGGCCATAGCGGTCACTTGGGGAGTGAATCATTGGATGGAAGATCTTCCTCTCTGTCTCTCCTCCTCTCTGTATATCTGACTTTGTAATAAATATAAATAATCTTTAAAAAAAAAAAGAAGCCATTCAGAGTTTAGAAAGGAAAGAGAAGAGAGCTGTCCTGGCCATGCTGAGAAATATCATCTACCAGGGTCTACGTGTCAGGTGTCATCAGTAAGAGTTGGGAAACCTAGAGCCTGGCCATTGGTTCACTGTGACAGGGTTACCTGCTCTGGTTCTTCAGAATTTTCTTCTTGACTAGAGGCCATAGCCACCCCTTTGGTCCTGCAACTGGGTCCCCCAATCCCACCTTGAGTCTGAAACTCCTCTCTGCTACTGTTGGAATCTCTTCCAGGCACTTCTCAGAGGAGGCTTGTGGCCCTCATTGGTGATCGCAGCCACCAACCCAGCTGCCACAGATATATTAGTCTATTTCCCTTACTTAATGAAATGCCTGAAGCCAAGTACTCTATATAGAAAACAGACCTACTTATGGTCCCAGTTGGGTTGTCCATCTGTTTGGTCTCTAGTAAGGGCCCCCTTAGCTGCTTTACAACGTGATGGAAAAGCAGGAAGGGAAATAGTCAGTGCAGAAAGGATCACATAAGGAAGGAAACAAGAGACCAGGGAGGAACCCACCTGGCTCTTTAACAACTCACCCTCACAAGTACTAACTCCTGGAGATCAGCATTTATCCTTTCAAGGAGCAGTGTTCCCAGTGACCTTGAAACCTTGCACCAGCCACAGGAAGCTAAGGAAGTAGAAAGTTCTAGCTAGATGATTCAGACTCAATTTTTCAGCAGGTTCATAATGGATCAAATGACTGAAACAGAAGATTCTACATCCATGCTCTGACAAAAAGTTGCAGAAAAGCTTCTGGAATGAGCTCAGAAATGAACCCAAAAGGTAGATTTCAGTGTCTGAATGACACAGCATGTATAAGGTGTGGTTGCCCCCTACTAAATTTGAAGGACTACACCTGTCTCATGTGATGAGGTCTGTAACAAGATAAATCACTAACAAGATAGGTCACTAACAAGATAAATCTTGTCTTACCATGGGTTAGGAGTAAACAGGGCTCTAACACATTGTCTTTCATCCACTGTCTTCATGAGAAGTAGAGTGGATAGTTTGTTCTCTGAGGAAATCTGGAGGTAGGAGAGAGCTCTGCAGTTAACAAGTACAAGGGAATGTTAAAGGGTCTTGGAAAATTGAATTTAAAGCTAAGTTAATTTTGGTGAAAAAATGTTTAATCTATGCAGTTTTTTCCTAGTAGCAAAGTCTGTGAACTCTTTGGCAATCCCTCCAATGCATGGTTTGCAATTTATTTTTGCACCAAAATAAGCTTATCTTCTCGTTCTTTTCCTAAAGCCTTTTGTAACCTCCTTGTGTTTACCCCTGCCACCATCATTCCAAGCTGCCCTCCCAGCACCATGGGGCTCTCAATGAGTGGAAAAGGCCAGCGTGAGGGAAGGGCAAACTAGCTCATGGCAGTAGCCTGTGGGCCAGGTACTTGAGGGACCCTGTTAAAGTGTGCAACGATCGAGTATCTGAGATTCAAAGAGGACAAGTGAGTTGTCAAATGAAATTGGTGAATGCTGAGACACATTCCACCTCAGATCTGTCTGACTTTGCCTTTGGCAAAATATAGACCTGGCCCCAAGGTCATGTTTGTATTCCCAACTTAGTAGCAGTCAGCAGAGGCTACACATTCACCCTGAAAACCCTGGCTCTCCGTTTTATGCACCTGGCATTATCATTTACACTACACTGCTTCCTCTTAGAAATTCACAGAGGCACAGGTATACCTGTTGGGGAAAGAAAAAGATTCATTAAGAAATGGTTTCTACATTATGAAAACAGGCACTACAGGCTTCCTTTTAATAGCCACGTCCCCTAGTGCTTTTATTATGTAGGTCTATTTACAAAAAGAGTAAACTTATTAAAAAGAACTTTTTAAGGCTGGCTTTGCATGGTAAAGCAAAGTACAAGACACATTGACATGCTTCTGACCTGCAATGGGCTGTAGAAACAACCTGGAGTGCAAACCAACAGGGCAGAGCCAGCAGGAACAGGGGCCAGAGTGCCTAGGTCACAGCCCTGGCCCAGAGGGCTCCTGGCCAGTTGCATTTTTAGAGCTGTGTCAGTGGTGAAGGTGCAAGCCCCCATCTCTCAACTTGGGGAGCATACATAGTTCCCTGGCTCAACTCATTGACACCTGAGCCTGGAACCTGCATGCTAGGTAAAGGGGTTGGTGAATTTGCCTGATCTCTTTCATGCTGCAAAATACTCAATGATCTGCCTCCTTTCTCGGCTTTTCCTCCTGCCTCATCCTTCCCATCACCTCTTCCAGGAGAGGATCACCTCCCAGACCCCTACCAGTATGAGTGAGGGACGGCCCGAGGATGGCTACATCTGCCGTATGACATTACATACATTGCATCCTGTGTATTGTAATTATCATTTTAATTCATTATACTTTTAATGCATTTAATAATTTAGCAATATAATGTCATAATTATACACGTGTGTATTTGTCTCCCATCCTGGGTTGCAAGTTTCCTCTATGCAAGTTCTCACTCATATCAGCACCTCGCCACCCATCGCAGTGCCTCACAATAAACGCATATCGGTCTATTCTGATTGCACAGGAAAGAATAAGGGCACAATTTTTAAGGGGCTGCTAGCTCACGGTTAAGACCTGACATCAGAAGTATCTGTCAGCAGTAGGAGTGTCCCATAACTGCATTCTGAATTAGCTCCCCTTTGCTGTTCCTCCAAACAACTCAGTAAAAGCATTTCCCAATTCAAATAATTCGAAGAAAACTTTTCTATTTCCTTCTATAACAATACGCAGTGAAGACGGCAAGTCAAAAACCTGCATCATTTTTGACAGGATTCCAGGAGATACTGTTTGACCATTCTATTCCACTTGCCTTTTCATCTTCAATTTAAAAAGAAAAAAAAGAAGGTGAAAAGTTAAAGAATAATATTTCTGTACACACAGTCCCCTCCACCCTTCCTGGTGTTTTTCTCCTCAATACATGCAATTGGTAATTAAATATATTTCTGCTGGTCTTGTGGCCATATGCCTACAATATGTAAAAATACATTTGCACTTTTTCCCCCTCCATTCCTTTTGTTCCCAGTGCTGACTGCTGTCAGAGCGAACCGTCCAGATTCCCGTGTGCTGGTATCCATGGGCTCCGTCTTGCCAAGCTGCCAATCTGGAGCGTCACACCTTACTGCTTTTAAAGATTGCCCTGCAGAGATACAGGGAAATGGCAATTTTTACATGATGCAGTCTGGCGACCCAAGAGATTTGAAGTCAGAACTGGTGCCAAGATTTACCCAGGAGAGCAAGCAGAGGCAAAAAACAGAGAACCTGGGCCAACAGGAAAAAAAAAAAAGAAGAAGAAGAAGAAAAAAAAAGAAAGGCCTGGGGGAGGGGCAAGCAGAGTCAACTCTCTGGGGGGCTCTCTCCAGAAGTCTGCATGGAAGGCCACTGAAGGGGTGAGGGCCGTGGTTTTAAGGCTGTGTGGCTCCTAAAGAAAGTCAAAGGGAAGGGGTCGGCTTTCTTTGCATGCCCTAAATTGTAGTAGATTGCAGAATGTAAATGAGACAATTATTACACCAACGCTCATCAAGCTGGGCTGGAAAGACTTCAATAGCCTGATGAATATGCATGCAAATTTGTTAATTAAGTTAATTATTCTGCTGAAAATTCATTTGTCTTCCAAGGGCATTTTCCCAATGATTTTAACATGCTAGCGCCATTAGTCATGCTCCATGCTATTTAACATTACTTTTTGTCCACTTTCTTTCCCCTATCAACCCCCCTTTTTGTTTTGGGGGGCTTTTTTTTAATATTTTAAAGTTTTCAAAATAGTTGATTGTTTGAATTGACCCCTGCAATGTTGGACAATGCCTGGAGCCAGCTCGCTAGGCATTCTCAGAAACACGTTTCAATTAAATATTTCCTTGATAAAGAAAATGTCTGCAAAATGTCACATTGGTGGGG
The DNA here is from genome assembly GCF_030435755.1 of Ochotona princeps. NCBI lineage: Eukaryota > Metazoa > Chordata > Mammalia > Lagomorpha > Ochotonidae > Ochotona > Ochotona princeps. The sequence continues at coordinate 24,268,671 of NC_080851.1, forward strand.
AGGAGAAGAGCTCTACCAGGGATCATTAGAGCTAGAATCTGACTACTTCTCCACAGCGGCTGGAAGAGGTAATCTGTCCCTGCTGTGGGCAGATTTTCCAAGCTCAGAGCATGATTTGAAGCCTGAATTTACCTTGCTGGGGGAGGACTCTTCCAGTCTTCTCTTTGCTTCCTTTGCAAGGCAAAACTCCGCAACCATGTGTGTTCCACAGGAGCTGGTACCAGGGTACTTTTCTGTCATCCATGAGGGCACAGACGTGTTACCATAGTAACAAAGGGGGCTAGTATGTTTAAAATCTTATCTAAATGGCAAATGAAGATATTTGAAAGAAACAGCTGAGTTCAATCTTGTTAGCCACCATAGCCAAAAAATCCTAGTACGGTATTAAAAAAAAGAAGAAGAAGAAGAAGAAGAAAGAAAAGAAAACCTGCATGTTATTCTTCTGGGTGATTGAAAGCTTGCTCACGGGCCTCAAAACTGAAAGCTTGGCCTGTCTGGGAAGTTGCGTTCAACTGAATTCTGATCTTAAGACGCACGGATGCATATGAGCCCAGCCTATTTAAATTCAAAAATCTACACTCGGCCGTGATCACTTGTCATCCCAGGTCCAAAAACTGAACATGCAGTCTGATCAAGTGTTCTTAGTGGAACTGTGGAACCGTCAGATGGGATACATGAGGTCAAGGTGACTCCAGAAAATCAGAGGAAGTTGGCTGCCTGCAAACAGGAGGAGGCAAATAACAGTGCACCTCACTGGTGGGGACAGCCATCTGCAGGCGTAAAGGCCTTGCTTAAAGTCATTTATTTTCTGTTGAAAGAAGGTAAAATCAGATTCTCCCCACCCGGGACTCATAGGAAGGAAAGCCTTCGATATGGTTTCAGGTTACAGCCTGTACCTTCCCATTGAGGGCTGATCAAACTCCCTTGATGGCAGGCTAAGGGAAAGAGGCTAAAATAACAAAGAAAGCAGCATTTAATTGAAAGAGAAAGAAAGATTAATTGGCACGCCATCTCTTTGAAACCATCCGTATATATTTTATACAATATGAATGGCATTGTGTCACGTAGATGGTAAACCAATTAAGATGATATTTTAAACCCTGTGCTTTCCATAATTCCATCTGTTTTCAAAGGTTTAATTAGCAAAGTTACAAAAGCCAAATAAATGTGAATATTTTGAAAGCAGGCCGAACGGCAAAAAAAAGTTCCCATAAACATTTAACTACCAACCATGTACGATTAAAGCACTTTAGATGTACTTTAAAATGACACACATGGATTTTTCTAAATTTTACCAAAGATGAACCAAATCCAAAGGAAATTATGATCGTATGGCGTCAGGCTGTGTAAATTAATTCAGGTTTTTTTTTTTCTGGTTTTCATCAAACTTCCAGAGATTCCTTGGGACAAAACTCCCACACCTGTCATTTAATCTCTGTTGTTTGCTCGATGGAATATGACAGACAGCTACAAGGCACTAAACACTATTTGAACACTCTCCTTTCAGTAGGAGAGGTTGGCCTTTTGACAAGTAGAAGGGCTTATTTTTCAGATATGTTCCAAACCCAGTTCCCTGTCTATCAGGGAACTTATTTTTGAGAACTAAGAGTATATGAAGTTAGTTCATCTTCAAAAGCTAAAATCTGAAGCTATAGATTTCAGAATTCAACCCTTATCTCCATTATTGTAGGAAAACACGACTTCGAACATTACAAAATGGGCCAAACATCAGATCTTGCCACATTCTTTGGCCTGGGTGTTGTGCTGAACAGCTGTGCGTTATCCTGGGCCTCCTATGGCCCCAGTTACCAGTGAGTGACACAATGACAGACACAATGTGACGCATCCTGGTCTTCCTTCTCAGAAGGCCTGCCACACATGACTGTGACTCAGTAGGTGTCCAGCTCTATCTTTCCTTCCCACCGGATTTCTGACATATAACAAGGTGTAATTAATTTTTTTGTATGCTTGTTTTTTCAGTCCCAGAAACACAGCAAGCACGATATATCACTAATTCAGCCCGTATTCCATACTGCCTTGAACAAGCTACTACTATTTCCATTTGTGTTGAGTATTGCCAAGTAAGGAAAAAACAGCTCAGAAAGGAAACTCAAATCCCTTGAGAAAGTCACATCACTCTGGAAGCTTCTCATTTATTGAACATCTGCTATCATGGCCAGTGTTTCTTGTGCACCCTCTCTTGTAACTCTTGCATCGGTTACCCCCACTTGGCAAGCGAGGAAGACAAAACACAACGGGGTTAAAGCCCTTGCCCAATGAACAAAAGCAAAAAAGAAATGGGATACTTCAAAAAGCAACCAGCAAGAACCATAAAGTACATCTGGAGTGTTTGCATTGCTGCCAGACCTGTTGATATCCTAGGATACCTAACTGCCACTAGCACTCTCTCAGAAACTCATCTCAGATTGTCACAATACATACAATGTTTAGCACTTGATTAGACGGGTGGATTCCAGGACCTCAGTGTAAATTCAAAAGCATGAATACTGAAGTCCCTTAAATACAACATGTTTTTAAACACTCCCTCTGTACACTTTAAATTATCTGTAGGTCACTTACAATGCTATGTAAATAGATGTCACAGTGTATTGTTTAAGGAACAGTGACCAAATAATCTGAACATGTTCAGTTGAGGGGCAACTTTTTTTTTTTTCAAATGCTTCTGGCCTGCGGTTGATTGACTCTGAGGAGACTGAGCCCACAGACACGAATATGGCTGAGTGAATGGCCACATGGTCTCCCTGGGCTTCCCAGCTTGCTTTCTCCTGTTCTGTGTGAATGTCTGTTCCCTTCCATTATTTAAGCAACTACCCTTTTCACTTGGATGTATTTTGAGTTTTTTTTAAAGTGAATTATCCTAAAAAGGAGGCTAAATAGATTTTGTTTGTAAATAGTTCAACAGTTGTAGGAACCATCTGTTCTCGTGGGTCTCACCTGCAACATCTCTTTCCCTCAATCTATTTGGTTGCCCCACCTGCCTTGGAGCTGCCGTGACAGGGCAGGGCTCTCAACAATCCTGAAGAGGGAAATGGGGGGCTCAGACTAAAATGAGAGAGTCTTCTTTTAGGATGATGAGTAAGAAAGATCTGTGGAGTTCCTAGTGGTGGTTTTTTGCTGCTGTTAAATGCAAAAATGATTGTTTTTTGCAAGTTGATTTCTAGGGGCTGGTGTTGTGATAGAGCAAATCAAGCCTCCACCTGTGAAGGCAGCATCCCATATTGGTATTGGTTCTAGATCAGGCTGCTCCACTTCCAATCCAGCTTCCTGCTAAGGCACCTGGAAAGGCAACAGAAGACAGCCCAAGTACTTGGACTTCTGCCACTTATGTGAGAGTTCTGGATGGGCTGTGGCTTCTGACATCAGTCTGAGCCAGTTCTGGATTGCAGACATCTGGGGATTGAACAAGCATATGGAAGTCCTTTCCCTCTTTGTTGTTTCAAATAAATTAATCTTTTTTTAAATTGAGTTTTTGCTAAAATAATGTGGAGCAGAGGAGAAAGAACTTTTTGGTTTCTGTCAACAATTCGGTAGACATCAACTTCTGTCTCTCATGCTTAAGCTACAGTTAGAAAATTATTCTAGCACAGGCATCACACAAAAATCAGAAGAAACACTATTCACCAACTTACATTTCCTGTTGCATTTTTAAATTCAAGTTTTTCAAAGACAAAAGAAAATCAACATCTGAAAAGATTCATATATGCTGCTTTACCCAAATGTATCCTGCTAACCCATCTTTAATTATCTATAGCATCTTTTCTTTAATCTTTATTTTCCAAACAATTTGGTAATCATGATGCATCACCCATTCACCATAATAATATATCAATTTCCAATTACATGCCAAAGTTTCTATACTAGAGATTGGCCATGAGACAAAACTATGTCTTCTATAAAGAGAATCTTGTCATAGTCTACAGTTGATTCAGCCACACTTTGGGTGTCATACTTAGGATCATTGTGAACCGCTAGCCAGCTAATAGAGACAGAGGGATCCACTTTGTGTCCTGAACTTCTTCATTTGCCTGTCTATGCTAACAGTCGCAATTTTTCCTTTTTAATTTTATGCTGTGTTTGTATTTCTAAAGTTTTGAAAAGATCTTGAATTCTATTGTACCCTTAGGAGTTGAGGTTGCTCTGTTTTGTCAGACATATTTGAATGACATTTTGCAACAATGGATTAATCTAACAATATATCATCAGAGGACTGAATTAAGCAGTAGAAACAGGGTAAGGTCTCAGAGCCTGGAGTCAAATTACATAAATTCAAAGTGGAATATCCTAGTAGAATAGCCTACTGCCAGGAATTTCTTTGACCCCACTAACAGAGTACCACACAGTTGATTGGTTAATGTGATCATTAACAGTGTGCAAAATGCTTCAGATTGCTTAGTGGATTTGAATTTGCAAGAGTTAAGCAAACAACTATCATCTAAATATATTTGTCTATATGTAATCCTTTTTGTTCATGTGCCAGGTCTACCTCAGAAAATATAACAATTTACTTTCTTGTTATCTTAAAAATGTATATTAAAAGTCTCTTATGTGTAAAGCACTATGTTGGGTGTTTAGGAGATCTGCAAAGATATGCCATGAAAAAATATAACCCTTGACCCAGCAGACATAGGATAAGGTGGAAAATTGTGATATGTACACCAAAAACTAGAACATAATGCCTGGAGTAAGACATGCTTAGATTGGTGTTATGGGCTGAATGGAATGCCTTACCCTTACCCCTAATAGCTCAGAATCCAACATAGGATGTGTAAAGGGGATAATTGGGTTAAAATGAGGTCATACATGGGCTCGACATACTGGTATCTTCATAAGAAGAGAACATTTGAATACAAACACAGAGGGAAAACCACATGAAAATACAGGGGTGAAATGGTGATCCACAAGAAAAGGAGAGGGGGACATCGAAGAAATCAACACTACAAATATCTAATCTTGAATGGCTAAGCTTCCAGAATTGTGAAGAAATGGGCATCTATTTTCAGTGCCCAGGCCTTGGACACTGTTTTGGAAGTCCTAGCAAATGGATATGATAAACAAAAGACGCAAAGTGCAGGTTAAGGCCAATATGACAGGCTTGATTGTAAGCTGAATGCAGTGAAAAATCACTGAAGGATTTTGGTTGCACTGTAACAAGATGCCAGATTCATCTGGAAGACATGTGACAATCAGTTGGAAGAAGGAAATCAATTCACCTGAGGAAGAATACCTGGCAACCCGGTACAGTAGAGTAGGATTGAAGGAGGTTCAAAAAACTAGACATTTGCCAGGTAAAATCATTGAGACTTGGTGGATGACATTATCAGAAGCAGGGAGAAGAACTGAAACAACTGGAAAGCTCTCATTTTGTGGCTTTGGAGGATGAACAGATGAATGTTACAGCAGAAATAGAGAATAAAAAGGAAGATCGAGAGAGGAAGGTGATCAGTAGCTTCATAGATATCAAGCTGTGATCATTTTTAATGTAGCTGGAAATTCAGAACAGTAGGTATGCAAATTAATGTAAAGATATATGCTTATGTAGTCTTTGCTTGGAAATATATTAGCATTGGCTTTTGTGAAAGCTTACTGATGCCTTCTTGAAGAATGCCTAATTTCAGAAGTAAGTGTTGGAGTTAGCATTGTGGCATAGTAGGCAAAGCCACTGCCTACAAAGCTGACATCCCATATGGGTGCTGGTTCAAGTCCTACCTGCTCCACTTCTGATACAGCCTCTGCTAATGGTCTGGGAAAAACAACAGAAAATGACCTTAATGCTTGGACCCCTACTATTCATATAGGAAACCTGGAAGACGCTCTTGGCTCCCGGCTTCAGCCTGACCCAGATATGGCTGTTGTGGCCATTTGGGGAACAGAGTGAATGGAAAGTTTAGTCTCCCAGTTTCTGTCACTCTCTCTTTCTCTTATTGCGACTCCTTTCTTTCTGTAGCTGTGTATTTCGCATACATACATCTCAAAATAACAAATAAGGATCATGATAAAGATTTTGCATCACTGTTGTAGTCATGAGGGGGGATTCAGTTGCAGAGAAATAGTAGAAAAACAAAGGGGAATTAGGGCAAAAGCCCAAAGGAGCATTAAGGAAACAACAGTGAGAGGAGAAGGGAAGGAGAGGAGAAATTGTGCTGCTGAGATACTTTGTGGTGTCCCTATAGACGCTTCAGAACTCTGAAAACAATCCCCTACCCTATACCCATTTAAATGATTTAAACATTTTTAACAGAATAGATGAAAGCATGTTCCTGTGATGCAATAAAATGGACCTATCTTTGCTTACATTATCAAAACAAGAAACAGGAATCTCAAATCTTTTATTAATCATGCTACATCTAAATAAAACATCAAAAGTGAAAGAGCATGGCATTCCCAGTCATCTCTCGCCTCCACATCTCCTTTAGTGATGAGAAATAAGTCTATATGAAGTCTAAAGAAAAAATATCAAATATAGCCTTTCAGAGTGCTGAACTGGAAGGCGCCAGTCTAACTTCTGTATCTCCAGTTGAAATCAAAGAGGTTGACCACTGAACATGGATTTTCAAGGTTTATAAGACTTCCATCTCTGCTACATTACATGGTCTCTTCTCTCAGCTCCTCTCTGCACAAGACTGCCATAGGATGCACCTATCTCTGGTGCATTGTATAATATTCTTGCTTATACAATGACTGCTTCATGTCTATCCTTCCTGCTCTGGGTACAGCAGCAGAATCTGCCCCATGCCATAACTGAGCTGGCAAGGCCATCTTATTAATGACCACGGAGAGGGGGCAAGGCAAAGCTCACAGAAAAAATGAGAATGAGAGCCCCTTAGCCAAGAGTTTCTTCTTTGAATCAAGAACAACTTGCTTTCAGACTGCCTTTCAGTTCAAAAATCTCCCCACTTGAAAGAGATGGCGAAATTTTATAGGTGAGGTCTTTAAAAAATTCATGGGAATGTATGTAAGCAACGTATGTATGTATGTACGTATGGAGGGAATCTATGTAGGGATTTGGGGGATGGAGGGAATGACCTAGCACTAAAATAAATGGTCTTTTAATTTTACTTTCCCATAAAATTTTCAGATTTTTTTTTTTTTACATAAGTCTGCTGACCATTTCAGACCATGATCAAAGGATTTTGGAAGGAATTTTTCTCCTCTTACTTTACAGGGCATATACTCAGTACTAACTGTATTTCTTTTCTGGATAAAAACATAAAATGTTGGATTGGACATCATAATCAAACCACCATGTTCAATCCCAACTCATATAAAGCCTGTCAGAATCTTGTAATAGTAACAATAAATTTTTTACTTTAAGCAATACTTTATCCTAAATGAACTTTGTACAAAGTCATATTATCTTTTCATGTGTACAGACCATGTAATATTGCTGATATTAAATTTTCCTTTTAAAATTGGTCACTTTGAACTTGGGAATGTGTCTACAAACACTGTTGACTCAAAGGCAGAGGCGTTTAATTACAGTGGTACAAGGAATTAATATGCATCTGTTCTACAAAGACTCATTTTAGTTACATTTTTACCCATGTCAAGTGCACTGACATTGTATGAAAATGGTGAAAAGGTGGCTGGAGTTGCTATTAGCACTGGGGGTGGGGATGAATAATTGGGTCAGTGGGGTTCCTATGCCATATTAAAGACTTGTCTGCCGGCTACTGCATTGGCTGTCACAATCTGTCCCCATCAAATGAAACCATACATCTCAGATGGCTGATCAAAACAAAAATCCACATTTTATTTAAGTTCAAACGAAGAACCTGTGCTTATACTGAATTTATGTTCTATCACCAAGTGTGTGAATTGAATATTCAGTTTTGTTATAGCATTTGCTTGCTTTAAAAAAAGTCTTGACTTTTGAAACAGATAGGTTTGATTTAATCATCTCAGTTTGAGGGAAAAGCATTCATGTGGGAGGAATGCATGCGTGTTTGAATGATGTCTCACTTCCAAACACAACACAAATATATATGTATATCTATGTATAAACCCCCATCACAAAGATTTCTGACTCCCACAATCAATCAACATTGGCTGAAGACACAAATGCTTTGCTCCACAGCCCTTTTAAGTGACTCAGAAAAACATGGCAATGGACAGACTCCTTGTTGAAGGAAACAATTACTTGGTGGGATAGGTTATTTTAATGGACATAGCACTTTAAACAAAGTCATCACATCTGTTCCACCTTCTAATTACAAATGCAAAAGGAACACAATTCACCAATGCATCATAAAAAAGGAAAACATAAGTGATTTAAATGCATATGTATGTTCCTCAGTCAATACAGCATGCAATCTGCTGTGTTTTTTTACATGTTCTGGGCACAAATCAGATGGAAAACCTGTTCTCTGATGAAATGTGATGTCTTCTCCCTGGATAAGTTTGGTTCTGCATGGAAGCAGTGGTTTGCATAAATGGTTTATAATGTGCACTACAGACCTAGCAAGGGCTCGGGCTAAACTCCTCCTGGGGACTAATATTTTATGATCAGGGTGATGGATCACACCATTCTGATGCAGGTTGAGTACTAAAATGTATCAAGCTGGTGACTAGAAAGATGATATCTTGTATTTTATTAATACAAAATTATTTTAAAGGGAAACAAAGCATGCAGTGTTATCAGAATAAATAACATTTTCTGCTGTCAAATGACTAAGGAATTGTGTGTAGTTTTCGTACTATACACTAGAAGAGATAAAGGATGACATCACTTTCTCAAAAAAAGAAGACTATTCGCTTCTATTAAAAATAGTCTCATTTAAAGAAAACACTTGGATGGAAGTCATTGTTTTGGCTCCAATTGGGGCAGAAAGGAAGGAATTTGGTTAAAGTGGTGATCAGGCAGGACAAACTCAATATTTATATCAATTTAGACAGAGCACTACAATCAGATTGCTACCAAATCAACCAAAATCAAATGAATAATTTCATCTTAAATATTAGGAAAATATTTATTTATTGTATATTTTCCTGAATTGAGTTTGAATTCATGCAGGGGTTTTTTAAATCCATTTTAAGAAGAACTTGCGGAATGTGGTTGGGTCACAGTTCTCCTCCTGGAAAGTGGTTATGTCGGGGGGTGGGGGGCCTGGGAAGCTAATTTAGTTTGAGGGAAAGTGGAATAAAGAGATACGTTTGATGCAAAAAAATCTTAACCTATGCCTAATGTTTTTATAACATGCATTTCCAAGAAATTTGTGGAGACCTCTTGTGTTTTGCCCATGGATGTTTATCATTTCAGGGACTAGAAGATGACAAATAGTCGGTCACAAGTGTTGTTTGAATGAACGAATAAGCCTTTAAGTGATTGATTCCTACAAAATTCTGCTCCCTAAGAGCCACTGCATCTGGAAATATGAATACAGTTTTTCAAACAGAAAGCAAATACTCCTTGTTTATCACTAGGACAAACTCTCCTAGCGTGTTCCTCTCAGGATTTTTGAGAAGATAAAATGAATTCATACAGATAAAGCACTTACAACTGTTCCTGGCCTGGAAACTATGATTATTTGGTGTGCTTTCAAATTACTAAACCAGAGCTGCATCCATTTCTTACCCAACAGACAATTATTTATAAACCTATTTGTAAAAAAACACCTTGGGCCGAGCTAAAGTGCTCGCCTTAAATGTGCCAGGATCCCATATGGGCACTGATTCTGATCCCGGCAGCTCCACTTCCCATCCAGCTCCCTGCTTGTGGCCTGGGAAAACAGTTGAGGATGGCCCAAAGCCTTGGGACCCTGCACTTGCCTGGGAGACCTGGAAGAAGTTCCTGGCTCCTGGCTTCGGATCGGTGCAGCACTGGCCGTTGCGGTCACTTGAGGAGTGAATCATCATTGGACAGAAGATTTTCCTCTCTGTCTCTCCTTCTCTCTGTATAACTGCCTTTGCAATAAAATAAATAAATCTTTTTTAAAAACCCTTAATTATATGGCAGCATTGAAGTTCAAACTCTTTGGATACACAAACATACACCACACACACACACACACACACACACACCCATACCCATCCCTCCATATCTTCAGGTTCCACATCCTTGGGTTCAATCAACTATAGAAAGAAAAGAATAATAATAAAAAAATATTTGTATTAACCATGCAGACTTTCTTGTCACTATTTTCTGAACAATACAAGGTAACTTTTATTCACGTAGTGTTTACATTATGATGGATGTGTTTAAGTACTCCTCCATTTTATATAAGGGATTTTAGCACCTACGTAGGACCTGGAAGGAATCCACTGAGAATATGGCAAAGCACCTATGCTTGAAGAGTAATAGACAATCTTCAGGGTTACAATGACCTTGAAACTATACCTCTGTGTTAAAACAGAAAATAAAGATTCAGAATATGCTGCTCAGAGATGGTCTGTATAATCCGAGAGGGCCAGTCCCACTGCTTTCTGTCTACTCAATATGAGGCTTCGTTCATCTGACCCTGTCTGTAACGCGGGGCTAATAAAGGACAGCACTTCATAGGCTTGGGGTGGTGATGAACGAGGAGATAATGGGAAGTCCACTCGATATGTAAATCTTTGCCGTTGCCATGGCTACCACACCAGTACCAAATTTAATCCCTTTCTGTTGAAGCATTTAAAGTGGATTCTGCCATTTGTCTGGACAATAAGACAAATTCTGGTTGGGTTGACCAATAAGGACACCAAACTCAAAGAACATTATTCTCCTTTAAATACACAGCTGACTTCTTATATGAAGTTTCTATATACATAGAAATGGGGAAAGACCAAACGTTCTCCACATGGATTTAGTCTTCCAGCTTCAGGAGCAGAGCTCAGAGGCAAGTGGCTGCAGCGTGTTACCCTCCTGCCTGCTGACCAGATACTCAATGATCATGTGTGGTAAATTTCAATTTTTATTCCTGTTGTGATTTTGCTTTGTGGCTTTTCAATTAAGGGGATGTATAGTAACTGTATAATGGAGATGACCATATCCAGATGTGAGGATACAATACAGTATGCATCTGTACTTCCAGATCAAAGATGGACTCCCAATGAAACTGTCAAATATACCTTGGCAATAAGATGCTGGACTCTCTGCCGTTGTCCGTGCCCGCAATGATGGGCTTATGACTGTTTATGAATAACTATACTATTGTAATAATATAGAAGGACTCAGTTTGCGGAGAGGGGACTTGAAGAGGGGTTAAGGAAAATCCCAGAGCTTATGGAACTGTATCATAAAATGAAAATGATAACAAAAATGGCAGAAAACAAAAAACCTGATCTGCCCAGTGTAGTATCCTAGTGGCTAAATCCTCACATTGCACACGCCAGGATCCCATATGAGCACTGGTTCATATCCCAGTTGCTGCACTTCCCATCCAGCTCCCTGCTTGTTGCCTGGGAAAGTGGTAGAGCATGGCCCAGAGCCTTGGGACCCTGCACCTGCGTGGGAGATCCAAAGGAAGTTCCTTTCTCATGGCTCCTGTTTTCAGATTGGCTCAGTTCCGGCCGTTGTGGCCACTTGGGGAGAGAACCAACAAATGGTAGATCTTTCTCTCTGTAAATCTGCCTTTCAATAAAAATAAATAAATCTTTTTTTGAAATGTTAATCTTCAAGCAGGGACTTGTACCACCTCATTGTCATAAAGAATGCACACACGGTGCTTTTGCCCCTGTCTTGCTTGCCACTCTCTCTGAGACACTAGCAAGTCTTCCAGACTGTTGGCTGCCTAACACATCACCCTCCTCTAAATTCCCCAGGCTTTCAGTGCATACATAGCTTTTAGCCTGAAACAGGACTTGATGATGCTATGTCTCTCCTCAAAGAATCACCATGTCTTCAGCCATAGAAATAGTTGCTCCGCTGAGCAGTGAGTCTTTAGAATGTGCTCCCACCCACCCAGATTCCACTTCACTATGAAGGAGAAGCAGTAGATGACCTTTAAGAAAGAAGATGAAGTGTGAAAATATTTGTGGTCCGCATGTAATCTGGAGAATCTACTAAGGAGAAATGTCTCAGTGGTCTGATGGACAACATGACCTGGTTGGGGCATGTCAATTGGTTTCTATCTCTAGTTAACCATCCCCCACTACCACGAACACTTAAGTCAATGTCCCCTCTGCAAAGCAGCCATCATGGCAGACACAGAGCCATGCCTGGGCACAGTAAGACAGGTCTTCCCTCACCAGTGCTGACTTGACTTCCTGCATTGTTGAGTGCCCGAAGCTGAGCTTCCCCTGTGACATTTTCTGGGGCAGCAAACATGACAGAGCTTTTCATAAAGCTCAATAGATCCACTTAATGAGACTATTTCCTATTCTGAGTTCAGATCCTTATATTTTTGGCATTTGATTACATACTGATGGGAGAAAATAGTAGGGCTTGTTTCTTTTTTATTATTTGCTGCTCAATATTCACGATTGGAAAAATAAAATGAGGCTAGTCTTAGCTGGCTTCAGGAAGTTCTGTTAAAACCATTGCAGTATCTGGCAATAGACAGGTCCAACCTCAAGTCTACTAACATCTGGAGTAAATTTACTTAACCTGTCTAAGTCTCAGCTTCCTCTTGACCTCAAAGGACTTGGGAGGACAACGAAATAAAGCATTTCACTGAAGATTTTTTTTTCCCTCAATATCTGACACCAAACAAGAACATCATAAGCAGAAGCCAGTGCAATGGATCTACTAGCTAATCCACTGTCTGCATGCCCTGGCATTCCATACGGGTTCCAGTTCATGTCCTAGCTGCTCCACTTCCCATCCAGTTCCCTGCTTGTGGCCTGGGTAAGTGGTGTAGTATGGTCCAAAACCTTGGAACCCTGCACCTGCCTGGGAGACACAGAAGAAGTTCCTGACAATTCTGTTTGGATTGGCTCAGCTCTGGCCATTCCAGCCACTTGGGGAGTGAACTAGCATATGGAAGATCTTTCTCTCTGTCTCTCCTGCTCTCTGTAAATCTGCCCTTCCAATAAAAGTAAACAGTTTTTTTCCTAAAGCATAGTAAGCTTACATTAATATCAGTTTGATAACTTTTTATAATCTATTCTTTTTTTAAGTTTTTTTTTTCTATTGGAAAGTCAGATATACATAGAGAACAGACAGAGAGGGAAACCTTCCATCTGCTGATTCACTCCCCAAGAGGCTGCAACAGCCGGAACTGTGTTGATCTGAAGCCAGGAGCCCAGAGCCTCTTCTGGGTCTCCCATGTGGGTGCAGGATCCCAAGGCTTTCCCAGGCCACAGGCAGGGAGCTGGATGGGAAGCGGGTCTGCCAGGGCATGAATCAGCACCCATATGGGATTCCTGGCATGTGCAAGGTGAGGACTTTAGCCACTGGGCTACTGTATTGACCCTCAATCTATTCATTTTTAAACTGACAAATAAAAACTCTACATATTTTCCCGTACATTATGATGTTTTGAAATATGTATGTCCCACATGCAGAGTGGCTATATTGCATTCATTAATACCTGCATTACTCATGTATTTGTCATTTTTTTATTATTATTGCTACCATTGTTATTAGTAGTGGCATTATTATAATTACAAATGTTACCACATATATCCAAAGCATCGCAGGAAAAACAATGTTACTGTATTTTCCTCCACACTTGGAATGCGTAGCTCAGAAAACTGTGTCACCTACTCTTAGAACACAGTACGATTTCCTGCTATAAACACTGATCCAAGAATCAAGCAACTTAGGTTCCTATCCGGATGTCTCCCCAGCTTCCCACAAAAAAGAGAATGGGAGGAATGGTCTCCAAAGTCCTCTAACACACTGAGCTCCTTTGGCAATTGGAAATATATCCACAATGGACCCAAACTCTAACCCCTTCCATAAGTAGAATGGATATTTTTAGCATAACTCACATTTTTAACATAGCATTAGCCATACCAGAAAGTTAGCCACATTAAAGTGTACACACTAGCCTGTGGTGTTTAGTACTTTCTCTACATTGTATAACCGTACCTATCTAATGGCAAAGCATTTCACGATCTCACAGGGAACCAAAACCCACAAAGCATCACAATCCACTTGGTGAAAAAAGCGACAAAGATGGCCCAAGTGTTTGGGCCCCTGCCATCCATATGGAAGACCTAGATGAAGCTCCTGGCTTCCGACTTCTGCCTTGCCAAGCCCTGGTCATGTGGTCATCTGGGGAGTGAACCAGTGGGTAGAAGAGCTCTCTCTCTCTTTCTCTCTAGTTCGCTCGCTTGCTCACTCTGATTTTCAAATAGATAAATAAATCTTTAAAACAGAGAGAAAATGAACTTTGATCAAGTCAATAAGGTAGAGGAAGAGACCCATCTTGGGAGTGAGTGATCATAAACCAGTTCAACTTGGGGTATCTGAGAGATCTCTGCCAATTCTGTACCTCTACCCAGTCACTCAGTCCTCTCTACACAAACTGGGGCCATTTTCCCCAAGTGAGAAGCCAACTTTTAGGAAGAGTATACAGAGGGTGCCATCAGTAATGTGACCTGATGAGTTGATCCAGTAATGTGGAAGTGAGTTAGGTACCTGGGGTACCATTACCACCTGCTTAGTAGTGCCTCTTAGTTTCTCTTAGTTTCTCTTGTCCCTGAAAATGCCTTACCCAAAAAGTTGTGTCTACACCCCACTGAGAGAAATAGAGATCTGGCAATGATCCAGTTCATTTGATCAACATAGCTGGCGGAAACAGATAATTTAAGCTCCAAATTTCCCCATTAATCAAAATAGTCTGATGACGGCTACATCTGCTTTTACTTTGGGTTGTGTGGACACAGTCTAATTGTGCATTTCCTACAAGCAGAGTTGTGTCATCTGTAACATTCACAGAGCTCTTCCTGCCCACATTTCTTCCCCAGCCTGTTGACTGAGCAGATAACTCAGTAATTAAAATTCATAATCAACACATGTTGAGTATTTTTCCTCTTTCCTCTGTTTTTATGATCCTTTCTCCTAACTTCTGGGTGATTTGCCAACTGTTCAACTTCTCAAGAGTAAACAACAGAGGTTGCTGTTGTGTGGGGCCACTGCACTGGCCATCTTTCTTCATCCTGTCCTCTTTCAAAGCCCACCACCTCTGGAGGCAGCAACCAAATAAATGTTGATAGTGTTGACTAAATCTCAACACAGTAGGATGTTAGGCTATTAATATCACTGGGTTTGTGTCCATGACTTTCCTCTTCAGATGGTTTGCAAGCCCTATACAAGTTCCTCCCCCTTGGACTTGGGTCACTAGAATGGAGGCTAAACAGATCCTATGTTAACCACTGGAAGGATAGGCTGGTGGACTGCTCGGCAGCTATGCTAACAGGAGGCAGCAGAATTCTTTGTAAAATGCTTGTCTAGAGAGAGAAAAAGGATGCACTCTACAAAGGTAGGCAAGTGCTTGAACTTGACTGAGTCTCCTGGGACTTGGTGAGGGTCACACCCAGCTCCAGAGGGTGTCAAAATGTGATAGAGTAATGGTTAAGGTCCTTGCCTTGAACACGCCGGGATCCCATATGGGCACTGGTTCTAATCCCGGCAGCTCCACTTCCCATCCAGCTCCCTGCTTGTGGCCTGGGAAAGCAGTCAATGATGGCCCCAAGCCTTGGGACCCTGCACCCGTGTGGGAGACCTGGAAGAGGCTCTATCCCACCTCCCAATATCCCTATTGTTCGATTTTACCAGACAAGGACCAGCTGACGTGACACAGCCATTGAATGAGCAAAGCCCTGATGCCTTGCTCAGGGCCATAGGCCCTTTAAGGGCTCAGAATGGATGCTGGTTCTTTGGACCAAACACACGAAGATTCAAGATTCCAGAAGCTGTCACAGACTGTAATTAGAAACACCACTTGTAAGTGGTTTGTGCCTTTCTCCCAGACCCACCTGCCCTAGAGACCATAAATGAGGGTGTACCTCACAGTTCCAAAAACCTGTGAAACCAAGATGATATTTTTAACACAACCATTTTAAACAATGTCTGTGCCGAACCACTTTTGCTTTAGCTGTTGGCGCAGGTGAGGAGCTGCCTAGCAGCTGAGCTTGGATTCGACATGTGTGGCCCGGGGTGGGCCTTGGATTTCTCAAAGGGTAACGCTTTCACACGTGGAAAAACACCATAGTGTTTGTATTACGCATGGCTCAGTATAGCTACTGCATGTGCATCTCACAGACAAACAAGAGGCATCTAACAATGGAAATTCTATCACCATATCTGCTCCCCCTCCTCCCATCTGCAAAGCACCAGCAAACACCTGAGGGACTTCACTTTCTTCTTCAACTCCAAAAACTTTCAGGATTGTTGTATATTTTTGTCTTCTTAGAGGACTCAGAGGCCTTGGCATGCTCCTTAAACCCTGAGGAAAATGCACACACTTGAACTTGAGGCCCAGAATTCTCAACTCCAACCTGAGCTGGAAATAGTACAATGTATTGAAGTGCTGCAATAAATAGCACATTAACCTCCCGGCTTGTGGACTACCTGTACCAGGTCTGATGGATGATGGGAAATGCATGCGCCTGGCCCTGCAACCACACCCTACAACACAGGGTCAAGATGGCACCTTGAAGCTACACCTCTGCAGCAGCAGCTGTTTCAAGGCACTTTCCCTCCAGTGACTTTTTTAAAAAAGGTTTATTTATTTTTATTGGAAAGTCAGATATACAGAAAGGAGGAGAAACAGAGAGCAAGATCTTCCATCCATTGATTTACTCCCCAACTGACCTCAATGGCCAGAGCTAAGCCAATCCAAAGCCAGGAGGCAGGAGCCTCTTCCAGATCTCCCACACGGGTGCAGGGTCCCAAGGCTTTGGGCCATCATCAACTGCTTTCCCAGGCCACAAGCAGGGAGCTGGATAGGAAGCAGAACTGCCAGGATTAGAACTGGTGCCCATATGGGATCCCGGCATATGCAAGGCAAGGACTTTAGCTGCTAGGCTATCACACCAAGTCCACCCCTCCAGTGATTTTTTTAAAGTAGATAGATAGATAGATAGATAGATAGTAAAGATAAAGCATATATATATAAAGTATATATAGTATATACATAAAGATATATAGTAAAGATAAAGATATATATATATATAGATATATATATAGATATATATATAGATATATATAAATCTTTATGATGCTGAAAGACAAAGAGTGCAAGCTTCTGTCTTCTGATTTGCTCCCCAAATGCAATGCCTGCAACAGCCAGGACTGGGTTAAGCCAAAGGCAGGAGCTAGGACTTCACCCAGGTCTCCCAGGTAGATTGGTGAGTGGCAGGGATCCATGTCCTTGAGTCATCTGCTGCTTCTCCCATGGTGCACATTAGCAGGAAGTCAGATTGTAAGCAGAGCAGCTAGGACTTGAACCAGGCCATTTGCTATGGAAGTTGTGTCTTAACCTTGGCTCCAAATGCCCACCCCAGCCAGCATTCTTTTCATGGTCTTGCTTCTACAGGCTTCTCAAATCTGGTAACTCTAAAAAGAGGATACCAGGCACTAGCCAGCCTCACAGGCCATGGTACTCTCCTGGAGGACGGGATTCAGAATATGTCTTTGTGATGTGAATGTTATTTTGAACAGAAGGCACTTGAGTATTCAAAATCTTTTATCAGTCTAAAAAACAGCACAGTCTCTCAAAAGAGCTAGGGGGAAAAAATCAACTGTTACACACCCCCTCACCTGGAGGAAATTCCCCCCAAATGCCTTTGCTATACCAAAGGAAGATTGACTTGTCCCCAAACTCCTGTCTGCCACCTCCTCTCCCATGTCCTCATTTATCTTCACAGGATATCATCTGCACTCCTTACCCAGCATCCATGATCGATTAGAATCTGGTCTGCGTGTATTCTTCTAGGCATAGCAGACACACCAGATCAACTAGTCAGACAGAGGCCCCACAACCATCACATAGTCCAGGATCAATCCAGCAGATGCTCCTGGACCTTGCAGGCCAGGTCAGGGAGTAAAGATGTTAGATGAAAAGATCACACAGACATCTACATGGTTAAAGAAGAGCAGGAAATTTAGTAAAGGTTAAGGGTAATCTGAGCCAAGGTGGGTGTGAGGAGGAAGGAGAACCAGAACAACCTTGGCTGTGACCTTGGAGCTGTCAGCAGGCCTAGGCCCCCAAGGAGCAGGACTCAGTGTGGCGAGAGCTGAGACAGTTCCCAGGGGAAGCAAGGGTCAGAGCCTCAGTTGCTGTAGCCCACCTGGCCCGCTGCACCCGGGAAGGCGGGAAGGGAGGAGGGAAGCTGGTGAAAGGCAGGGACAGGAGAGAGGCAAACTCATGGCCTCGGAAATACCAAATCCAAAAATATTTGGGGAGATTAATGCATGTGGATTTTGATAAAACTCTGTGGAAGATTTTGGATTTATTCTCAGTTTAAAACTCCAAAAATATGAGAATTCCCTCCTGTGCTCTTATAGATCAAGGGAGTGTTATATATAATAAGCACACATAGGTGTATAGAAGATAGGGAAATTTATATCTGCTTAAGGAGAAAGTGGATTTTTGATAGCGGTGCGGACTTCCATGAAGCAGTCATGAAGTACGTGGGGCCAGGACATAGGGGAAAGTATAAGTATATAGAAATTATACTAGAGGGGCCCAGCAAGGTAGCTAGTGGCCAAAATCCTTTCCTTGCATGTGCCAGGATCCCATATGGGCACCAGTTCTAATCCTGGCAGTTCTGCTTCCCATCCAGCTCCCTGCTTGTGGCCTGGGAAAGCAGTTGATGATGGCCCAAAGTCTTGGGACCCTGCACCCGTGTGGGAGACCTGGAAGAGACTCCCTCCTCCTGGCTTTGGATTGGCTCAGCTCTGATCATTGAGGTCATTTAGGGAGTAAATCAGTGGATGGAAGATCTTGCTCTCTGTTTCTCCTCCTCTCTGTATATTTGAATTTCCAATAAAAATAAAATAAATCTTTTAAAAAAATTATACTAGAGAATTTTTTTAAATTCTAATTTAGTAGAAATTGACATCACAACAATGATTAGAACCTAAGTTTTCTGAAAGATAAGTATTCTATTTAAAGCCATATTCAAATTCCATAAAACAGCCCTAAATCTGGTGTCATCTTCAGCATTTCGGACAACAACAGGTGCATAATTTGTGCTCCATTAATATTTGTTAAATTAATTAAATTGTTAATTAGGTATTCTAAATTAAGTAACTGAGGATTCAACTGTAAAACTCCAAGAAGGTAACTGATGACTGTTCGAGTAATTTACATTTGGTTTCTCCCGTGGTTCTATTTTTCCTTGAGATTGAAACAAGAAGTTATATGGCCCATTAATTCTTTCTAATAATGTGTACGGTACTTCTACTTCCAAACTGATACAACCTGAAGAGGACATTGTGACTGTGTAAAGGACAAGAACACATCACAGGGAGGCTCATGAAGCACAATGTTGTCGTCACAAGGGTTGGAGTCATGTCGAGCTTGCTCTGCCACTGATGAGCTGCGCCCTTTAGACAAACTGCCCCACACGTCTAGAAACTCATATAACAAATAACTCACAACACCTAAGGATTAAATTGCATGAATATCACAAAGCCAGTCGAGAAAAATCTGGTATGGCCACAGCTAACACAAAATAAAAATTATCTGGAACACACATGTTGAGACACACGTCCAACCCAAGCAACAAAATCACCCATGCGGTAAAATTCATACAGAGGCAAGTGATCACCACCTCAAATGGATACTAGAATTTATATTTTATTAATTTACATAACTGGATGCAAAAGGCTGGACATTCTGCCTTCTGCTTGAACTACCTTGCTGATACTACTCGCTGCATTTAGCTCGCACAAATCATCGAGCTACAGATGATTTGGCCAACAAACTTTCTTTGCCTTGGCCTGACCTGTGTTTACAAGGTTCTCTTGTTGGCCATTCTACCTGGTTCCCTTCCCAACCCTGTGCCACCAGCTTAAACAAACACAGGCATCTGCTCACAAGGAACACACTCAGGTCTTTGTCTCTTCCAGGCAAAGACACAAAACAAACAAGTAAACAAAAAAGGTTGATATGATAAAAGCTGAGCCAACCAGTTTTTGGCCTAAAGGACACCAAACTGGCTAAACTAATTTTAAAAATCGAAACAGACTTGATGGGATGAATGCACAATGCATTGAATACTAATCCAATGGAGTGGTCTTGTAGCTGATCAAATAAAAATAATAATAAGAGCAGTTAGCATTTAAAGCATACACAATGGGCCAAGCATTACGCTAAATACTTTATATGGATTATATTGTGCTATAACTCAATAACCACATAGCAGAGTACTGTTTTATCCACATTTCTCTGACCAGGCAACGACACTGAGCGATTAATTAATTTGTCTAAACAAGCTGCAGATCACCAAAATTCGAGTTGTGATGTGCTAGCCTCATCCCCAATGCTTGGTCACTGCTTTTGAACTTTGGCAATCACGTGAACATTTCAGCATCTCTATTTTCACCCAGCATTCAGCAAAACATCTATTTGAAGCCCTGTGGCCAAGATCCAAAACCTGAAGTCAGATAATAGCATAATAAAGTAAAACTAAGGTTTATAAATCAATTATGTTAAAGTCATTAATTACTGTAATTATTGTTTTACTAAATTTTATGAAGGATGATTTCAGGTTCTATGTAGCTATGTCTTACCCATCATATTACTGATTTAGGATGAAAACATATGGGATATTAACAAACTTATAGACTTGCATATGATATACTTGTACATTACAGGTAACATGAGTAACTAATAACTATAGATAATCAACTTAGGGCACCCCAAAGAGCTGCAATCACTTATTATGTCAATCTTTGTTAAGTACTTATGAGATACCAGGTACTGAGATAAACAGTAGAAATACAGGATTGAGGGACATAAGATCTGACCTCAAGAAATTCAGTATCTGGCTAAAGAGACTGACAGTCTGAAGAAAAACTAAGAAGTTTCTATTGACGAAATAAATAACAATTCCATTTTTTGTACTCAAACAGCCGATCAATGACAGGATAGGGGATGACAAGGGTGTAAAGAAGACTTTGGAGCCAACTTTGTCACATGCCCCATGATTCAAGAGCACAAGGCTGCCATCAGAGACACTGATGAACGTGTCCATGAATATGTAATATTCAGAAACTAGGATGATCAGCTAGCATTGTGGGCAACATCAGATTCTGTCCATAGGACCAGATCTGGGAGGTGATGAAGAGCCATTTGTGAACTGGAGATTTGGAGACTAATGGTGACCAGGCAAACGATGGATCTGCACATTATGCTCCAAGAGGAATGTTTGGAAAGCAGCAAAGCAGATGACTTCATGGAGCCTTGGGAGGACCCTACATACCTCAAGACCCACTCTTTTGCAGAGGGCATGCCAAGGTCTAACGAGGCCAAAACAGACAAGGCAAGATCTGTGAACATCACAAACATAGCCAAGACAATGGAAGGGAGGCAGGAAAGCCCCGGGGTGGTGGCCGGCAGTTGGTTCAGCTTTCATACCACTTGCCCTCTATGGAATATCCACATACGAGGATGGCACCCAAGGTCATTCACAAGGGAGGGGAGTGCAGTGAGCATGTTGTCCAAACCACCCAAGCAAATACTCGCATAGGCACACTCAGTGCAAATGGTTGGGTGTGGATGGAATCTCCATCCTGTAAGAAACTGCATTGGATGGTTGGGTGTGAACAGCCTGCCCCTGGCTGCACCACCAGGCAAGAAATAAAAATAGCCCAAGCCCCATTAAACATCTCCTTCCTCTAAGGTTGAATCCACATCCTGTGAACTCTCCCTCCAAACCGAAAGTCTCCTGGAATGAATTCGGAAGAAGCTCCTGGCTTCATCCTGGCCCAGCCCTGGCTGTGTGGTCATTTGGAGAGTGAGCTAGTAGAAGGAATAAGTGTGTGTGTGTGTGTGTGTGTGTATGTGTGTGTGTACTCTGTGTGTGTGTATACTGTGTGTGTGTAGTGTGTGTGGTTGTGTATGTGGTATGTGTGTGTGGTGTGTGTCATGTGTATGTGGTGTGTGTGTGTACTCTGTGTAGTGTGTGTGTGTAGTGTGTGTGGTTGTGTATGTGGTATGTATGTGTGTAGTGTGTGTCATGTGTATGTGGTGTGTCGTGTGTATGTGGTGTGTCGTGTGTATGTGGTGTGTCGTGTGTATGTGGTGTGTATGTGTGGTGCGTCTGTGTGTAACTCTGCGTTTCCTGCATCTCCCTGTCCAGCACCTGCCTGCTTCCCTGGCCCTTATCCCTCCATCCTGATCCCATTATCAGATTCCCAAGTGTCCTTCTACTTCAGTAGTATGCTGGGATTGTGTATTGGGATGGGAGAGGGACCCCCATAGAACGTATTTTAAATAACTCTTGCAAGGGACGTGCCAGAAGCAGTCAGGGTGTTTTCCAAAAGGAAAAGGCATTCCAACCCGTCCCCTGGAAATTCAAGGACTTCCTTCACATTGTTTGTATTCACACCAATTAACGAGGGGTGCCTAGTGCATCAATCCACAGAACTTGCCCTTTAATAAGCACTCTCAAGTTGTCTTTATTGGACAGATGAGTAAATTGAGGCACGGAGCTTAAGAAATGTGCCTGGGATCTTGGAAACTCTCCCCTCTGTCCCTCCTCCCACATCTGAATGCAGACACCTGCCTCTGGATGCCACTGGCTTGCGCAATGACATGCTGGGGCAGCCAAGGGTTGGGCTTACCTGTGCCCTTCCCTTCCTTGTGAAAATCCAGCTTCAGCAAGATCTCTGCGAAGTCGGCTTAGCCGGGACCCCCATCATGGGTCCCTGACCAGGTTCCTCCTGCCTTGCCAGTCCCTGGCCTGTGCAGAGTAACAGTCTTGCTAAGTGGGCTTAGCCAGAACTCCCTCAGTCTCCAAGGTGTCCTCTTGGGAGTTTGCCATGCGCTGACCCCTACTCTGTTCTTGGGCTCTAAGTTCTCTGCTGCCCAGGCTGTATTTGGAAAGAGCCCCATCTCTGCAGCTGTGGTCTGGAGCCAGGCCTGCCTCCCTGTGCCTTAGCAAGCGGCCTGAGAGGTTTGTAAGCGCCGGGAGCAGGTGGCTTGCCTCTGAACCTCCTCACTCCTTCTCATGTCAACACAACCAACAGTCATTCCTGATGTGACTGAGGCTGTAGAGAGCTGCAGTAACTCTGAGATCAAACCTCTGCCGCTCTGTTCTTTTCTAGGTCTCTGTCTCCAAGCGAGAGGCAGGCCTGGCACAGAGGGAACCCAGGTCCGCTTCCCAGTCCCTCCCCCGGCCCGGCTCAGCGCTCCTATTTGTAGTTCTCTGAAGGACAAACAAATGCAGCACAAGGAAAAAATAAGTTTATTAGAAAACATTTCCGAGCCTTTTGTAGTCTTTGTTTCCCATTCTACAGTGAGGCTAACCCCCAGGCACATGAAAATAATTGAAGAAAAATCTCTCCTTGTTCTGCCTTTGGCCAGAAGAGGAGCTGGGGCTTTGCCCGATGGCTCCCAGCAGCTCCGGGGACTGCTCCTGGAGCGCCATGGTGCTGGACACCGCTCCATCTCAGGCTCCGGGAAGCCGCGTGGTCCTCCGCCTGGCCGGTCAATCCCTGGATCAGACTGCCCTCTAGGGGCCACGCCGGGATCTGCCAGCCGGGCCTCCCGCACACACAAAGCCGCCGGCCAAGAACTCCGCGTGGAGTGTTCTCAGATGCAGACACCACAAAGCCAAAACATTAACATTTTGCCTGCTATTTATTCAGCTTCTCTGTCTTTAATTCCTCCTCACCAAGAAACCTCCAAATGTGTCTCGTTGAGTATCAGAGTGATCACTTTGGATTAAAGTATTCTTTCTCTAAAAGATACCTTAATTAAAATGTGTGTGTGTGTGTGTGTGTGTGTGTGTGTGTGTGTGTGTGTTGGGGACGAGAGAGGTAGGGGAAGAGACGTCCCTATTTCCAGTTTCCCTGGGAGGATAGAAAAATAGGAATGAATAGGTTCGGGAAAAGAGAAATGGCCTTTTCACAACATGGCATTTATTTTTAGGCTTTTTTCTGTTTCTGGTAAAGGTTTGCATACTTTGAATAATGATGATAATAATAGCATCAGCAGTTGGTGACACTGGAGGATTGCTTCCTAGATGCTCAGTGCTACTCTAGGTGCCTCCATTTATTTTGAACACTCATGAGACAAGTCTGGCACAGAGAGGTTAAGCAGCTTGTGCAAAGCCACACAGCTGGCTGAGTTAGGATTCAAATCATACTGCCACATTCTCAGTGTCTTCTCTCTACGCTGCAGCGCTCAAGGCTTTTTCAGAGTTGTATATATATATATATATACCCTTGATGTCTGTGACAATTAATAGTAAAACATCTGGAGCAGGCACTACTTGAGATGCCCATGTGCCGTGTGGAAGTTTCTGGTTCAAGTTCCGCGGTCCCACTTCTGATCAAGCTCCCTGATAATGTGCCTGGGAAAGCAGTGGAAGATAGCTCCAGCCCCTTGTCCCCTGCTGCCCCTCTGGGAGGCCTGGAAGAAGCTCCTGGCTCTTGGCTTGGGCTTAATTCTGCCCTAGCTGTTGTCAGCTATAAAAAATGAACCAGTGAGTGGATAGCCTCTCTCGTTTATTTTCTCTCTCTCCTCTCTCTCTCTCTCTCTCTCTCCCTCTCTCTCTCCTCTCTCTCCCCAGCCTAATACTTGGAACACTGGCTTCCTGATATTCTTGAGCAAGATGCTTCACTGACCTCATCTTGGTTCTTGTTACGTGAGATGCTGTGTGCTAAACGTTTAGCCTTAGGCCTGCAACAGGTTGAACTCTCCAACCATCTGCCCAGATTCTCAGCGCAGTTAAGAGCTGGAAGCAGGGCTCTGCACAATAGCTTAGTGGCTAGGAGTCCTCGCCTTGCAGCTCAGGGATCCCATATGGGTGCCAGTTCATGTCCTAGCAACCCTGCTTCCCATCCAGCTCTCTGCTTGTGACCTGAGAAAGCAGATGAGGAAGGTCCAAAGCCTTGGGTCCCTGCACCCGTGTGGGAGACCAGAAGAAGCCCATGGCTCCCGGCTTCAGATTGGCGCAGCCTCGCCGTTGCAGCCACTTGGGGAGTGAATCATCGGACGGAAGATCTTCCTCTCTGTCTCTCCTCTTCTCTGTATATCTGACTTTCCAATAGAAATAAATAAATCTTAAAAAAAAAATTGGAAGCAGCTTGCATCTTCTGTAAGAGGAGCATGGAGCCCAGGCAGGGCACTAGTCCAACATCACATGCGCTGGCTTGGGCAGACACCACCTAGGAGCCAGTGCTCCTGGCGCCTCTGACTCAGTGAACCTTTGGCTGTTTAATCCTGGAGCCTTTGCAGAGCTGAAAGTACAGGTCCCCGGAGCAGTCACCATGTCATGTGTAGTTGCCCTGGTAGCTAACTCCTCAAGCTTTTCAGAATAAGAGACTGAGATACAAAAATCACAAGAGGAGTCCAGCATGATAGCCTCGTGGCTAAATCCTCACCTTGCATCCACCGGGATCCCATATAGATGCCAGTTCGTATTCCAGCTGCTCCACTACCTGTCTAGCTCCTTGTTCAGTTCCAGCCATAGCAGCTACTTAGTGAATCAGCAGTCAGAAGATCTTTCTTTCTGTTTCTCCTTCTCTCTGTATACTTCTCTTTCCAATAGGAATAAAACAAATCTTAAAACACACGCACACACACAGACATACAAACACACACACACAGGAACTATCTAGGAGTTTGTCTACTGCTTGCTGATTAATAACTGAATTTAAGCTAGGATTTAAGAGGATGCACTTCCAAGCATGAGCCAAATGCATGATCCTGCTCCCCAGCACAGCACCAGCTCAGCCTGGGTCAAGTGAAAGCACGGTGTCAAGCTCTGATGTAATAAACTTAACTGAATGACATCCATGGTGCAAGGCAAGATGACCTAGGAAACACTTTGTTAGCTTAATGGCTTTTTGATACATTAACAAGTGCCAATTGACTAGGCAACTAGGCGCTGGTCAGAGAACTCAGTGTGTGTTGAGAAAGTCTCCACACTGGGGGTAGGTAGAAGAGCCTTGCTCCAGCATCTTGGCCAGGCATCCTTGGCAAAGTGACATTGTCATAGATGCCAATGTTTTCTAGTGCCAAGGCTGCCAGAGGCACTAGACGACATCTGGTCACTCTCTGGAGAAGGCAGAGACTCCACATAGCAGGAAAATCCAATGAAAGGAGCAAGAGGAACTGTGCCACGCTACGCTGCTGCTGGGGGATCGTAGCCGACCGTGTCAGCGGAGCCATGCTGCCTGCCAACCTCCACGCGCAGAGCAGGTTTGATGGTCAGTCTGTGAGGGATGCTGGAAAGTCACCCACAAGAGCAGGAAATGCACAGTGGTAAGCCTGTGCCCACTAGTCCCCTGTGACCAGCAAGAGTTACAGTAGCATCTCCCACCTGGACTGCTCTCTTCCTCTTCCTCTCAGACGCACACAGGGCAAGGCTTTCCCTGTACTCAATCATGGGCGGAGAGCAGCCACGGACCCAGAGAACCAGAGTGTGAGAGGTGGGAAATTGGTCTGAAACCTGGAGAGTTGATTCACGCACATTGGCGATGACCATGCTGACTCCTTTATTCAGCTCCTGAGCCAGGCACTGTGGCACTAGATTGCAGGCCTAAGACTGCTTAGGTCCTCCTCAGTAACTTAACAGTCTAGCAAAGGATGATAAATGCTACCCAGTGTATGGGATTGGACCTCCAGTCAAGCAGTAAGAGAGAAAATACTGTGGGGACTTAAAGGAGAAAGGCCCTAACTCCGCCTGACAGTCTAGCAAGGCTGAACAATGCAAGGACCCACCAGGTGGATCTCCCAGGGGATTCACTTGTCAGCTCAGGAGAAGCAGTCTTCCCTGCAGTGGCATTCACATACAGACCAAAGTTGAAAGCAAGAACAGAGTCCATGGCCTCTGCTTGAGGCTTCACAACTACACGTCTGTGGTGTTGGCTTTCCCAAGGGTACAAATTGGGTTATTTGCATCATCTATCACGTTAGTTGCTGCTCCCATCCAGCCAGTGATAGAACGAATAAGATGGTCAAAAGGTAAGACTCCAGCTTAATTTAGGAAGTACAAAGAAATAAATGTTTAAGATAGGGAGTTTTAAAAGCCACTGTTAAGCCACTCCCTCACACTCAGCTCCCCGAGATAGGTTAGAATTCCAGGCTTATTTGCCATCAACCATCTACATGACTGGCCATGTCCCCTAGTATTGCAAAAACACAGATGTTACCTAGAGCTCAAATATGCTAGCTCCCTGCACAAACTTTCACTCATCTTGGACAACCATGTTGGATCGTCCCCTCGTACCATCTTCAAGAGAGGAAGGTGTCATGCCTTCTGCCAATTTCTGTGTTTATTGTAAAGACTCAGTTGGGAACTTCAAACTTTGTTTGCTAAGTCATTTGTAACTGAAACTGAGCAAACAGCATATGATCCAAATTCTGTACATTTTTCTCCTGACCTCAAAGACATCCAGTCCCAAGAGCTTGGACTCTGGCACTTCACACAGCCATGCGGTTTAAATGTATTGGTGCATGAAGGGTAAAAATTTCCATAGGAATAGCATTTGGAGACAAAATAATAACACCCAAGTCCCAGTTGGGGCATCCCTTCCAGCCTGCCCTCTGTCTGAATCTTTGCTGACTTTGCCAGTTGTTCTGTTTTTCACCGTGACCCCAGCAGGAAAGGAGAGAAAAAGCAAAGAAGAAAACAAGAACAGCTCCCCCAAATAATAAATAATTAGGAATACATTGGAAATCCCCCGCACTGTCCTTCTGCAAAGTCTGCCAAGTAATAGCATTTGTTGACCATGTAGAATGGACTCGTAGAACATGCGTTCCTATATGAAGGCAAAAAACAATCACAAGAACCCCAAGCAGCTCCAAGAACCAGCTCAAAGCTGGTGCTGCAGCTTGGGTAGGGTCTCAGTAGGTGAGATGTTTTTAAAAAACTCATGGAAAACTCATGCTATGAAAATAAACTATGCCTGGATTTCAATTTTGCTTTACACCAAAGTAAAATCATCTTTTAATTCCACTTTCCACAAGCTATTTGAAGTGTCTTCACGTATCCCCCAAGCTCCCATGGGTTGAAATTTAAACCCCCTGTAAGGCATCATGAGGAGAAAAATGTGCTCCTACTGCGTTGTTGGTGGGGGATCCTTTGGGAGCAGCTATTAATTTTTAAAACCATTTATTTAAAAAGCAAAGTCATACACACAGAGAGAGTAAGAAAGGGAGTTTTCTCCCATCTACTGATTTGTTCCCCAGGTGGCTGCATCAGCCAGGGCTGGGCCAGACTGAAGCCAGGACCAGGAGCTCCACCCAGCTCTCCCATAGAACTCCTGGAATGATTCATTATCTGCATTAACAAAGAGTGTGTCAGGAAGAGGCATATCAAAGACTCGAACCGGTACTCTCCTATATAATACATGTGTCGCAAATGGAAGCTTAACTCACTGCACCACAATATATACCCATATGGTATGTATGTATATATGTATCTACTTGTGAATCTTTATTAGCATTATATGTATGCTTACCAGAATGCTTATAATAACTGCTTTGTTCTCTCAGATAAACATCATCTTAACTCAATTGCATGATTTGACACTCGGTAAGTGAGCCTAGATGTCAGCCAGGACATGAAATGACAAGTTCTCTCCTCTTTTTCTTTTTCTTTTTTTATATTTAACTTTAAAAGTTAATTATGAAGGGGATTACAGACCTATGTGGGCCCCAGATCGGGATGGAGTGGGTATAAGAACTGCTGTGTGATTAGGTTGATTTTTCAGTGTGACTGCTGGTAAAATTTGCTATTGTATGCTGATATAGCTAAATCTTGCTGATATCACTAAATCTTGCCCGAGAGTGAGAAAGTTGACTAAGGGGCCAGTGCAGTGGCTCAAAAGGCTAATCCTCTGCCTGCAAATGCCAGTGTCCCATTTGGGTACAGGTGTGTGTCCTTGCTGCTCCACTTTCAATCCAATTCTCTGCCATGGCCTGGGAAAGCAGCAGAGAATGAGTCAAGTCCTTGGAACCACGCACCCACATGGAAGACTGGGGAGAAACTCCTGGCTCTTGGCTTCAGATCGTCTCAGCTATGCTGTGTTGGGAGAGAGAGAGAGAGAGAGATTGAGGACTATCTCACAAGAAAAACCGAAAGATAATAACTTGGCCTCCATCCAATATCATGACACTTTCATTCTTCTCTCCCTTGCTTGTTTATGATCATGCAAATTTTTGTTTGCTTAATGTTTGGAATATGAGTTCACTTCTTTGAGAGCTTTTAATCTGTCTTAGACTTTCTCATGACTATTCCTACTTTTTGTTTAATTTAAAACTCAGAGAGACACATAAGCAGAGAGACAGCAATAGCTATAAAATGTTTCACATCCCCAAATGCCTGGGACAGACCTTACTATGCAGATGGATGAATTTAAGGGAAGTGCAAGTTTTCAGTTTTTGCCTGGGACTAAAACCACAGCAACCAGGCTCTCCAAAAATCTGGTTTGAGGGAGAGAAGTGGGCAGTTGGGTCCAGGTCCAAATATGGTCCTTTAATTCATGATGACTATGACTCCACATGGCAATCCTTGCTCTCCACGTTGGCCAGGGCTAACTTCAGGACCCCAAGGTGTGACCATTACCAAGCATGCTTTTGCTTTCCCTTTGAGTAAAACTGACCACTGAGCACTTTCATTTATTAAGCCTCAGGACGTTCAATTATAAAATGCATTCTTGCAAATTGCATATGTGCATATATTTTGAGTATGAAATATCTGTGAATGTGATGGACACTCATGTTTTACTGCATCATGGATGACCATTATTTCCTGAGTCTCAGAACTCATTCTCCTTGTTCTCATTCTTGGTCATTCTAAAGGATTGGCAGAAGCTATTAGGGTTCCTGGATCCCTCATTTTATAATAAAAATAATTATTTTATTGACTTCTCAAGGAGCACATGTAGTAGGGTTACTTATATGAACAAGCACCTCTGGAATTCACAGACCAAAGACCTTTCTAATTTTGTTCATTAGTTTGGAAGTATTTGGTATGATTTCTTCCCACCCACCACCCTCTGGATAGTTTCCTACAAGAGGAAAAAAATAGTACAAGGTCAAAATGGTTTTGGGATTTTTTGAAGTGTTTGAAGAAATAAGGAAAGGTAATCATTAAATGCTTTAATGTAAGATTCATTAATAAAACCAAATCCTCCTTCTCCCCATAGTGCCTATAAAAATGTTCCTGCAAAAGAACCACCTCAACAGATAGCACACATGAACTTGTGCTTACTATGCAAGGAGACTTTAATTCCTTAATACAGCTACTCAGCTTCAAAAGCCTTCAGCAAGAATGCTGACAGCATCTTCGGATGCTCAGAAGTGGAGACAAATTTTTCTTCTTGGAAATCTGCTTTTGTTCTATCCGGTTTCCACGTTGTTGCTTGTGTTGCTGCTGGCACGCAGTGCTTGGTGATGTTGGGCAAGGACCAGAGGCGGGGAAAACGCAGTGCTGTGGGAAGAAAACGAGTACTTGGAGACCCCACTGTTGAATATTGCAAAAGCCTAAGGGAGGTGTGTTTCAGAAAAGCTCTATCCAAGTCAGTTCCTATGCACACCCAATGTTTCCCAACTTCCTTTAGGGAAAAAGACATGTCCCTTGAATGTCCCTTTGCATAAGGTCTGGGATGCCTAAGCAAATGAATCCCAACAGGTTCAGCCTGGGATGTCTTCTACAATGAATGAATTGGTTTAATATCCTCAAATGCTGGGGGGGCGGGTTATTTGTGTTTTGTGTTTTGTGTTAAACCAGCAGATTTCTGGTTGTGAATGAAAGTGCATATCTGGGCAGACCCTCTGTTCTGTACAGAAGCTGGAGAACACCTTCAATCAGTATTTCTGACACTTTGGGGAGGGTCTGGGTCATCCCTCTGAGAACCTAATTAAAGTGCCAGTTCAATTTATGAGTCACTCGTGTCTGGGCACACGCAGAGACACAATCATAGACATAGGCCCTCACGTTATGAACTCCTGCTTTAAATAACTTTTCATGGTTACATTCCCACAGTTTGATAACTTTTGGTATGCATTCAGGTAAGTGCAGCAAAATTAAGCACATTCCCGTGGTACCCTTGCTGGCCAGCTCACAAGTATAGATTTGAGTTAAGAAATGAAGCAAGGTGTAGCAAGGTGAGGCAAATGCAGCCTGGAGGTTAGAGCAAATGCACCCTGGTTCATGGACTGGTTTACCTGCTCTGTCACTTTGGACAAGTCACAGTGCTCCCTGCTACAAAGAGGAAATAGGATGGGATCACCTCATGTGACCGGTGCAACGCTGCCTAGCACCTGCCACATTCTCAAAGTTATCCATTATGTTGTATGCTTTAGGTGAACGAGAAGACAAGTTCTTCACAACTCTTCTCTTCATTCTGTCAAATCTAGTCATTCAGAAATGCAGATTCTTGAGAAGGGGAAGGGAATTGGGAATCCTTTCCCCAAGGTTGCACAACTTAATCTCTCCCATACTTACGACACAACCTCTGGATCCCTGTGTTATGCTCAGTTCTCCTGAGTCAACAGAACAGGGAGAGTTGCTGTCTCTTTGGCAGCCCTTCCAGTGGGAAGCAGGTCTATGTGTAAGGTCCCTCTGCCTTACATGAAGCTGTAACTTCTCCCCGTCACTGCCACTGTTGGTCACAGCTTACTGTCTGGAAGCATAAGGAACCAACCTTCTTTGTCCTACAACCTTGGAAGAGTTCAGAAAACAGGACTACATTCATATTCACTTCTATTCACCCCCAACAACATGCATGGTACTCAACCCTGAGATGTTGCTCAGGTTTTATTTAATCTTTTAAGCCTTTCAATAAATAGGAGCAGACAGGAGGTAGCGCCACAGCTCTCAATGCCACCTCTTGAAAGGTGGTTCTCCCCTATTTCTTCAAAATTCACTTGCATCCCAGTTGCTGGGTGGTTGACCACCAAAGAAGTCCTCCTATTTGAGTGCAGTTTTCAAGGGCAGCCTGATCAAGTCACAGCTATGCTATCATCAATCTTGCTTTGTCCATTCATTTGCTCGTTAACTCATTCAACAAACAGCCTGTTTTTATTTGTCCCTAAAAGATGGAGCCTCCACAATGAGACCTGTATTTAGTACACAGCTCAACACACTTGATTGTTGACTATTATATTTTCCTTTAGGGAGAAGCCATATTAGTTCTTTCTAAATTCATGCAGGCCCTAATTTCAGCTCACATGGCCATAGAATCATTTTCTATTTTCGCATTGGACATGAAGCTTGTGTTAAGGTTCCAACACTTATTTTAAAAAAAAAAGTATTATTTTTTCCTCTCTTTCACACAGTTGTAAGTTTGTTATTCCTTCTAGTACAGCTTCTCTTTCTCTCTCTTGACCTATGAAGTTGCAAAAGAAGGGCTCAGGGACTTGCTTTCAGAAGCCAGCCTCCAGCACCCAAAGGAGAAAAATTTTTTGCAAAGTAAAGATTTTTAAAAAAGAATTTGTCTGTATGTCTTCAGGCATGTCAGCCACAAGAATGTCTGAAATTCCATTGCTTGCCACAAAAAATGGCTAACAGGTTCCAATCTCACACAATCCTTGATGGAGCTTAGGGAACCTTAGAGAGGTGAATGTCCTCTACATGCATGATCAAACAGGACAGGAAGGGTGTGAGTCCCCTAATAAATATTAAACCTGGCCCTCAGACTTTCATGTGACGATCGTTTTCCAAGAGAGTCTGCTATCTAAAGGATCAGATTGACAGACTCTGATTAGAAAGTTCTTTTATCCACAAAATGGGTGGAGAAACACTAGCTTGATTGTTTTAGCTGGTGTTTTGTGTTTTTTTAATGCTTCTTATTTAAGGCTTGTGATGCCACAAGTCCTAATTCAATCATGCTCCTTCTAAAGTAAGTTCAATTTCCCAGGTGCTCCAACAACGTCTGTCAACTTCTCGAAGGTCAAATCATCAGCCAGCAGGAGAATGAAGTTGGGTTGCCTCTGGGATTGTGGGAGAACAGAGAAGCATAAGGTTAGCTGAGTCTGGCCCTCCATAGGGTGAGGAAAGATGCACCAGAAACACAGAGTTAATAAGGGAACCCAAAAGAAACCAATGCAATTGCCTCCTGCAACCACCATCTCCAACTACCATCTGGTAGTTTTCTTGAAACTACCAGGGCCCAGTGCAATGGCTCAGTGGCAAAATCCTCATCTTGCAAGTACCAGGATCCCTCCCACATGGGCATCAGTTCAAGTTCTTGCTGTTCTACTTCCTATCCAGCTCCCTGCTTCTGACTTGTAAAAACAGTGGAAGATGGCCCAAAGCCTTGAGACCCTGCACCTGCTTGAGAGACCAGGAGAAAGCACCTGGATCCTGGCTTTGGATTGGTTCAGTAGTATGAAACAAATGACTTAAATGCAACATGAAAAGAGTGTTTATTATCTATTTCAAATGAAATAATGAGATAATGCATTCAGAAGGCCGATCAAATAAAATTCTATCCATCTATTTGTTTGTTGGTTGCATAAAGATTTACTGCTTGGCAATTCCATATTAAATCCTGCATTGTACACACAGAAGCTGGGTAAGCAAACATGACTATTTCTTCCTCTTACAAAGCTCATTCATGAAGCAGGCACTGGGATAGTGGTTAAATCACCAACTGGGATGCTTGTATCCTATACTGGAATGCCTAAAGTCAAGATCCAGCTACTTCTCCTCTGACCAGTGTGCATCCTTGGAGGCAGTAGCAATGGCACAAATACCTGAGTCCCTACTAGTCATGTGCAAGTCCTGCGTGGCAGCTCTGGCTTCTGGCTTCAGCCTGGATTAGCCCTGTCCTATTGCGGACATTTAGGAAGTGAACTAGTCAATGGAAAACCACTATCTCTCTGCCTTTTAAATAAAATGAAAATAGATAGATAAAATTTAAATTATTTATTTCTAATAAAAGAATCTTGGTAGTCAGTGAGTGCTTCACGGTGCATAGCATCGCAACAAGAGATTATCATTAAGAAAAAATGAAAAGAAGTTCTTACAGTGATCATGTGATTGGAAGACCACAAAGAACAGAGCTAAGGTGAGGTTCAGACCTTTTATCATTGCTGTTGGAGCTGTTTTGGGTTCACGAAGACCTAAGAAATGTCAGTCAAATGTAATATGTGATCCCATATTGCATCCCAGATTTTAAACATACAAACAAAAAAACAATTAAGAATATTGTTGCAACCACTGAGTCCATTTGAATCTGGCCTATATTAGGTAACAGTGTTTGATCAATAGTCAGTTTGTGCTAAGGCAGATAAATGTCCCAAGTCAAAGAAGACACATGGGGAATTATTTAAGGATGAAATATCCTAACAGCAACTTAACTCTCAAAAGTCCGAGGAAATAGGAATAAACACATAACATGTGTTCACTTACAGCCAGAGATATAAAGGAAATGTGGTGAGATGCTAACATAAATATGAATGAATCCTATGTAGACATTCACTTTCATCTTATCTGCAAAATTAAAAGGGAAGGAAACTTTTACTGAAATGACCAGTCTCAAACTTATAAATTCTACATTGCAAGGACAGCACTAAATTCGAAAATTTGTCCAGAATGGACACACATTAGCAATTTTGTCAAATTTTGAAAAAGCAAATACTTTTTGCATAGCCCAACCAAAATATAAAGTCATTGACAGGGGAAAGGAAATTGGAGTATGACTGATGCTAACAGCAGCAGACAGCAGGCCAACAATTTATGACCCTCAAGAAAATAAACTGTAAGCCAAGGATGTTTTTATGCAGCCAAGGTAACCTCGGGACTAAAGGACACAGAAGGTGTAACATTTTGTGCTGAAATAATTTCACAGATACAGAACAGTGGCCAAACGCAAGGCGAGGAGAGCCAAGCGTGCCAGGATGTCCAGCTGACCTTTTCCATAGCTGCAATTTTGAAAAGTTCACACTGGAGCAAGATCCTGAACCCGAGTGCCGACCTGATTTGAATTTAGCCAGTTTTTGCACAAACACCCTCTCGGCGAGACCCTACACAGGATCTTAAATGGCATGTGGTCATTATTTCTCTCTTCTGACCCTCCAGGTGTGACAATTGCTCAGTCTTTGCTTGTCTTTTGTGACCTTGGCATTTTTGAAGAGTGTTACTCAGCCATTGCATACCACCAAGTCCTTTAATTTTTTTTTTCTGATTTAATCCTCTTGCTTACATTGAGTTTGTGCCTTGAGTCAAAAATACACAGAAAACAAGGTTCTTGTATTTGTCTCTCTCATCAGAAAATACACGAAACCAGTGAAGCTACCCTCTATAAAGTGATCCTAAATGATGTCTGTCGGGTTCTCCCTTACAAAGTTACTGTTTTTCTCCTTGTAATTAAGCACTATCTTGGAGAAAATACTTCACGACGGAGACAACATCCTGTATCTTCCCAAAGTGGTATCCACTGATTTGGGCAACTTCTGGGGAGCCCTGCCTGCAGCATTTAGTGTTGGGATGTTTACCTAATGGTAATTCTAAACAATTTCTTCTGTTTGAGAGACAGAGAGCAAGAGATCTTGACAATGAGAATCTATTCACAGGCTTACTCTCACAGATGCCTCCAATGACCAAGGGTGGGAGTATGCCGAAAGCAGGAACTCAATCCTGGTCTCCCCCACGGTGGGCGTGCATCCCACCACTTGAGCCATCACCACTGCCTCCCAGAGTCTGTATCTGGGGGCAGCTACTGTGGTTTGAAACGGTGGGTGTGCTGACCAATGACATGACTGTTTTGACTAACATCCATCGACTCAGCGGGGATCTGGTACTTTCCCTTTCCTTCTATATTCTAAAATTAAAATTCTTCTACAAGGAACAACTGTTTCTCTACCTTTTATGTATTTCCTTCTTTATTTATACAAGCTCATAGATGTCTTAGTCTATAACCCAATATTTTTGAGTTGTTTTAGTTTGGGATGTTGAGAGCAACTTCTGATGGCTTTATGTGTAACAGAAAGGGACTTTAAAAAAAAGACATTAGATCACAGCTAAAGAAAATATTTAAACACCTACCATTAAAATAAGGGGGGAAATCGTATGTTTCTCAAAAGAGATCAGGAAGAGAATGAAAGGCAAGTTCTAGAGTAGTGAGTGTTGATAATACGTATTCTATCTGGAAGAAGTAGATTGCGTTTAGGTCAAAAAGTAAAAGTCAGATAGCCAAAAGTAACATGTGGATGGACATTTCACAGAGTAGGAGGAGTTTCCAATGACTGCTGAATAAACAAAAAAGAACCAACTCTCATTAGCAAACAGGCAAAGCAAATGCAGCTCACAGTGAGCTATCAGTGCTTACTTGCTGGACTGCTTGAAAATGAAGTGCAACCGTTTTGGAAATAAGCATTAATTTCTCTAATACAGATAACGATACCAGAGAATTATTACCTGTTGGTGCTATTCCTAAACATGCATAATTATGAAATGCAGGCTGATATAGGTGCATATAGAGATGCAATGACATTCACAGAAGCATTACTTATAAAGGCCACCAAAAAAATGGAGACTGGAGATGGGCGTTTGTTGTAGCAAATGAGTCACGGAACGTCAAGATCTGACTCCCACTTTTCAGTCGCTCAATCTCTCCCCTTCAGCGTGGGCTAAGCTGCCTTGCTATAATTTTGCTAAAATCTTCATGTTTTGCAGCCAAGGATCTGGAATTTCTTGGAATGGTCCTTTTTTCAATGTGTCCTTTTAATTTTGCAGGAAATCCCCCCCCTTTTTTTTTTTCAAAAAGAAGCCATTTCCCTACTTACCACTCTGATTGCATTCCTTCATCCTTTATTTCTATTCTAATAGCCACGGCATGGAAGATTCTCCCTCTAGGAAATCGCATAAACAGTCTTCTAAAATGGATACACACTATAGCAGTGGATTTGTGAAAGGTTTCTTGATGAAGCAAGGTTATGCATTTAATAGTCTTCTTAGTTTACGAAAATCTTTTAACCTACCTGGTAATGAAGCAGCAGACAAACAACATCTGGGCAGATATTTATCTTGTTAAGTTAAACATGCACCTGGCCCCTTAATTATCAACCGTAATTGACAACTTCATCATCACAGAGCACTTTTCTGTCCATGCCACAGTGGTGCAAGTAATTGGGTAATAATTAATGATTCTTTAAGTGCATTATTTCCTACGAGTTCCATTTTCACTGTACGTATATTTAAAGAGCAACAAACTCTGTTTGTTTTACTCTTACGGGCAAATGTTAGAATGCATGGAAATTGCCACACTTCTTGTGAGTACCTCAGAAGAACATCTGTAATCATGCCTGTCTTCCCCCAAGTCCATGTAGTGCTTGCTTTCCATTCAACCACATCAATCAAGCACAGCATTAGAACCACTGGTGTTTTTAAGCACCCTCATTCAAAAGTGACCAGCATTGGAGAAAGAGCAAGTCAATTATGCTACCTAAACAGAACATCACCCAAAATGTTTTAGTAATAAATTGAAAATCAGTGTAACATGGAAAACGGTCCCATATCTAGAAAAAAAAATAACACAAAATTTCTAATCATATAAAAGACATTTTAATAAATATTGGGAGAAAATAAATCATAGAACAATGCTCACAAATAAGAAGTATTTTATTGGAAGGTAGTAAAACACAATTTCTTTTAAAAATTATCCCACTGATATTTTTCAATAGGTAACGCATGCCCATCAGACAACAACCAGAGGCAGTGCATTGTGGAGTTCCACCTTGGACCTGTCACTCTGTGATCTTGCTGCATTCCCTAGATGTAACATTTCTAGGAACTGGGAACATTGACTAATTTTATATTCATACACACACACACACATATATATATATATATATTCTTTCTTAATTAATAGTAGCAGTAATGCCACATGCATCATTTTACATACTACTTTTCTCCCTCCACAATTCTTGGAATAGTTCCATGTCATTACACAGAAAGTCAGCTAATTATTTTAATTGCTATGATGTTTTATTAAATGGATTTATCATAATGTATTCAACCATCCGACATTTCTGTACATGCAGGCTGATGTCAGTATTTTGCTTTTTGAAGTAGAGCTCCACGCAACAGCCGGATTTATCCACTCGTAGAGTTCCACGCAACAGCTGGATTTATCCACTCATAGAGTTCCACGCAACAGCCGGATTTATCCACTCGTAGAGTTCCACGCAACAGCCGGATTTATCCACTCGTAGAGTTCCACGCAACAGCCGGATTTATCCACTCAAAATGAGAATGGAAGTGGACCACTAAGCTGAAGCCAGAGCGAGGAAGTTAGACTTTCTTCTGTCATCTTTCTGGAAGCCTGTGCAAGCTTTAAAAGGAGAAGGGGTCATAAACACAGGCTTTACAATGAGTGAGAAAAAGAAAAACGACCACATATGTCTATCCAGCTTTTAGAAAAGAAGTGAAAATTAGATGAACATGTAACATATACAATAAATCTTGCATCATAAAAACTTGGTCTAGCTTGAGTGAGAGGTCTGATTGTTACTCTGCACAAGCCTCTGATGGATGGCTAATCCAGGAAACCTGTGCTTGTACTCTGCCCTCTAGGCCTCTACAGTTCCCACGGGTAAAGACCCAACCAACACAGGTCAAAATATTTGGAAAAAAATATATGTCCTGAACATGATCAGACTCCCTAAACAATACACCAAAGTGAGTATTTATATAGCATTTGCAGTCCATTAGCTGTTGTAAGTAATCCAGCGATGGTTTCAAAGCATACAGAGGTAGACTGTGCATAGGTTATTTTGCAAATACTTTGCCTTTTTACACTTGGAAAAGGGATTTGAGCACCCACCTGCAGGTGGAGCCCTGGATATATGTGTGTTAATGATCAAACTGAGTAATTGTGATCTCCTTCTCAAACATTTTTCTTTTTTGTGTGTTAGGAGTTTTTATGCTCTTATCTTTCAGTTGCTTTGAAAAAGCTAAGAAATGGTTACAGACCATTGCTTCCCTCTTGTGCCAGAGAACACTAGGCCTGAAGAGCTGCTTTCAGACCAACTTTCCCACTAAAGAGTAAATATTGGCAAATGTGTTTTTAAAATATTTACTTGAAGATACAAGAGCCAGAAAGGTAGCAAAAACTTGAATACAACATTCTGGAGAGAAGAACTCTATAGGAGGTGAGTTAGCATTCATTTCAAACTGTTTTCCTGATAAGGAGCCTGATGATTCACAGTGGGTGGCTAAAAGACAGAGTCTGAGCAAGAATTTCCTCTATTCTTAGCAAGATTTTAAGTATATACTCAAGGAAGCATAAACACCTAAAAAAAAAAAGACTTCTACAGATATTCTTAAAGTACCCATTTTATAGTAATAAAGATGAGCCAAAAATAACCTATCCCTCAAAAATATGAAACACTAGCTTCAAGTTGACTCGAAATCTGAATAAGTTTAAAATTCTTGTATCCTACTCTAAATTCCTGTCAAAGGCAAACAAAGTCCTTTCCATGCTCAAATAACACCATACAAAACATCTCTATGACACGTTTATATTCAAAGTTGGATTTTAGTGAAAAGTAGTATATCAGGAACTAAACTAGAGGGGAAACGTGAGTAAATATTGGTTTTAGTAAACATGGTCTGTAAAAAAAGGTTATCACAGTTTCAAAAGTTAGAGTGAGATGACAGAATTCAGTAGCGAACTACCACTAGAGAAGGAACTTAAGATATAAAAGTAAATGGATGTGTTGAGCATCAAACCATGGAGACAGAGATATCCTGACACATGAAGATAAAGCTACTCACCGATCCTGAGTCAGCTGGCAAGCTTTCAGAAGAACACGTGAAAAACCAAGTGTGAAGAGCGAGCATTTAGCCAGCAGCCAAGAGGCCTGCATCCTGTACTTACGTACTTGGTTTGAGCCCTAGTTCTAGTGTTTGAATCCAGTGTTCTATTCATTCATACCCTGGGAGGCAGCCAGGATGCTCCCAGTAGTGGGATTCCTGCCACTCCTGCAGCACATCTGGGTTGCATTCCTAACTTCAACTTTGGCCTCAGCCCAGACCTGACTTTCACAGGCATTTGGAGAGTGAGCTAGTTCTTGGGGGCTCTTAATCTCCCTCCCCCCACTCTCTCTCTTTCTCTGCTCGTGTGTGTGTGTGTGTGTGTGTGTGTGTGTGTGTGTGTGTCTCCACTCAAATGTGTGAATAAATGACAGAAGCATGAAAAGATAGAAGGGCTTGAGGTTCAGAAGTGTGGAAGGCATGTGTAGGTGTGGTCTGATTAAGAATGTAGAGAAACAACAGGGCTGGAGCAATCCTTGAAGTGATACTAGAAAGCAATTCTCTGAAAGTAATGAAATACATTGTTAAGAGGCACAATTAAAATGTTAAATACTTATTTGAGTATACAGCGGTTCATACATTGTTCAAGCAGTTGGGCAGCCAGCACCAAGAGAACATAACCAAACGGCTCCTGTAGGATGGACTGGGAAACATAACAAAGAAAATACCTGACGGACGATAATTACATTGTTGTCTGATTTGGCCTATCCTGTTGGAAAGATCCTAGTGATACAAGTTGACTGGCTCTTTTTTTTTGTTTCTCTTTAACCTAGCCAGACTTTTACATGAAATGATTCAAGTATCTCTGATATTTCCAAATCAAACAAGATAGAGGTCTCGAATGGTCCTAACCACACTTGTCTTCCAGAGGTCTTCTGAGGCAGTTGAGTCTCCATTTTAATTTACTTGAGTAATATCAAGCTGCAGATATGAAAAACAGAAGGAAAATGTAAAGAAACAACATCCCTACACGTATCATGTAAAGTGGCTGGGAATAACAATGGCAAAAAGTCTAAACAAAACAAAATAAAACAGTAAACACAGGGAAAGGGGACAATGCCTTCAAGGAAGCAAAACAAGATGGACAGCTTATGTCTCAGGGAAGAGTGGAATTTGGAAGTCGATGCAATAATGTCTTCGTGGTATTGAGAAACAATAATTTTTTCAGTGAGAGAGAGAAAATAACATCTAAACCAGGATATTTCTGAGGAAACTCCTTCAGAAAGTAAAAAAAGACATCAGGCCATGAAAGCTGAGAAACTTTGCCAGCACTAGATTCACAAATTAAACAGCAAAAAGCATAAGGAAAATGATCCCAGATTAATCATGGAAATGAAAAGAGGGTCATGAGAAAAATCAATAAGACAGTGAAACTTACTGGATACTGAAAGTATAAAGATAGTAATTGTATATAGGAATTAATAAAAGTGGAAAGTTAAGATACAGTTGGGGACAACTACAACTCACAACATTGCACTAGATTCTAAAGAACTGATGGAGAGGAGCTGATAGGCTCCACTAGAAAGAGAAGGATAAGGAAACGCAAGGGCTGGTTGTC
Organism: Ochotona princeps; assembly: GCF_030435755.1. Classification (NCBI taxonomy): domain Eukaryota; kingdom Metazoa; phylum Chordata; class Mammalia; order Lagomorpha; family Ochotonidae; genus Ochotona; species Ochotona princeps. The sequence continues at coordinate 24,310,069 of NC_080851.1, forward strand.
AGGTTTGACTGGTTTATACTCTGCTCTTGTGTTCAATATGGCCCTGGATGCCATAAAAATGTATACATGTTGTAGGTCAATCAAAAGTTAAATTAATAGAAAGACAAAAACCAAGAAGGCCAGATTCAGAGTAGACACCCTGGGAAAGTGTCTATATGTTTGCAAATCTCCATAGCTCCTCACAGCTCTCTGTGCTCTTGGAGCAAGGTGTCCAGTGGTCAGCTTGCTCGCCACTGAACAGTGGAGCGGTCAGCCCCTCTCCACCAGCCTCTGAAGTATGTGTTGTGGTCTGTGCTCCCAGTGACCCAGGGTGGAGACAGGACTGCTTAAATCAAGCCCTTCCCTACTTGATGAGTGTCCCCCTACCAATCTATGCATCCCTCTGCAATTCCAAACCAATCAGGAACAAGGAGCATCCAGACCTTGACGCAAAAGACCCCCTCCATCTGGCCCCATTAGGGACTTCCCTAACCTTAAGCATACCAGGTTAGTCCAATGTCACTGATAACATGTCTCTGCCAGAGGGTGGTAGTGAGCAACACTGGGATTCCGAGTGTGCGTGTGCAACAAAACAGCGGCACCTGTGCAAAACACCAGCCCGGGCGCAAAGTGAAGTGTCCTGTGCAGCAGGGGACCTGACATGCCTCCCTAGCTCAATGCAATCCCTGCCCAGCTCGTCTCATTGAGCCAGCTGGCGAACCTCTTCCTGTCATGGCTCTCCCCTTATGTCTGAGCATAACCCCCAATAGTTGGAGGAGCACAAACCTCCCCAATACTTTGGGCATTTCCACTGCCAGGGGGGTCAAAACAACTGTGGTATCAATATCTCCCAGCACCCCTTCCTCCTAGAATAAACCTTTTCTAGCTCCTCCAAAGAAACTGGGTTCTGTCTGCTGCTGCTGCTTCCCTCAGCACTGCTGACATTCCTGGGGATGGGGGCTGTCCTGTATGTCACAGAATGGTTAGCCGCTGCCTTCTCCTCTGCCAGGACCAAGTGTCCCTCCCTCGACAGGCAGCAGCAACCTAACCTCGCCCCCTGCAGGACAAAACCGTCCCCGGCTCATTTTAACTTTTCCTTGGACGTTACTGCTGAGTTCCCAACCTCCAAGTCAGGTGGTGCCACCCTGGCCGGGATGCGGTAAAGAGACCAACGCTCCACACAAGAGAAGAGGAAGTCGTGGCGGCACATGTCTTGTTCAGTATTCATGCTGTACCCTGAAGGGTTCTCCCTAATTCTTGCAGAAACCACAAAACTCTATCTCTTCTAACAGCCCATACCAAACACCAGGAATTTTCTCGATCTTCAAAGATCACCAAAAGAAGAAAATTGCTTTTCTTTAAAGAAACGTTTCTGTTTGTTTGTTTGTTTGTTTGTTTGCCGTAGCTGACGTGGAGCTGGAGTCACAAAGTGGAGACAGACGTGAAGGAGCGAAACAGGGCAAAAAAAAAAAAAAAAAAAAAAAGCTGTCTCCAGCCCCAGCCTTCACTGGCCAGAGTAGTTGCTGCCATCTAGTGGCCGAGCCTCAGAACTGCTGGGGAACCTTGTGAGAATTCTAAGGACCAAAAGCTCTCAGGAAAGGGTTGGTGGAGAGAAGCAAGCTGCTCGGGGGTGATGACTGGACCGACAGACACAAGTGATGCACCTGGGACCCACCCATCCAGATTAGAGAGTCTGGTCTGCCCATTGGCAGCCTCTCATCTGCCCTAGACCCTTGGGAAACCTGCCCGCTCAGAGCCTGGCCACACTGTCCTGTCACCTCGCCAGACTCCCCAGGCCTCCCTTTCGCCTGGTCGAAAGCTCCCTCACACCTGGTAGTGTCCCCTCCTGCTGATGTTTTTATTACCAGTGCAGTTTTTATTACCAGTGGTGGGCATATTATTTCCTATTTGGAAATCCAACACACATTTAATTAGAGAAGCAACAGAGGAAGAGGTATTGGGCTATATCAACGCGTGTGGGAACACAGCACAGCGGAAACAAAGATTATCTGGGAGAGCAGCGCCGCTGAACATTCCAGTAAGTTCGGGAATGGAAAACCCCAGAGAAGGTCAACTACCACGGATTCTCATCGACAGTAAAGTGCGGCACTTAACGACGCTGCACCTTCTTGTCCTCATGGGAGGTGAATCACAGAGGCAGGGATTTCCACCTCACATCCGAACTCCAGTTCATTGGTAAGGCCCCCTGGTCCTGCAGCAACGCACTTAACGGAAATTAACCTCAGAAATAATCCCTCCACCCACAACTCCCAGAAGGGACTTGAGGTGCTCTGCCTTCCAAGGCATGTCCCAGGACGAGCTAGGCTCTGAAGTGGATGGTTTGATAGCCAGGAGCAGTCCCCTCTGCTTCCTCCTTATCCAAAATATTTGAGACCAGAAGAATTTTGTATTTCTTTTCTTTGGGGAGAGGAGAGATTTGGGCAGATTTGCGTATGCTTATACATGAGGTATCTTAGAGGTTTGATCAACTCTAAGCACAAAAATCATTGCTATCGTATGTACACCTGATACACAGACCCTGAAAAAAAACTTTTCACAATGCTTTAGTAGTTTTGTGCATAGAACAGATTGGTACAATGTGGAATTCGCCAGTTAGGCACTCAAGAAACTTTGGCTTTGGAGAATGTTCCATGCACACTCGGCACATTCTGCTCTTGGGTGTCTAATCCGTCTGCAGATTCCTGTCTTTTATTGCACTACTTAACTTTTTCACTGAATGTCAATACAAGAAACTATACAAAACACATGTAGATTTCATGAATGCCCATAAAATAAATGTCCTTATAGCCTGCCTGCACCCAGTTGAAGAAATAGTACTTTCCTAGGCTGCTTCGGAAGTCACACCAGGGTGGGGGGGAAGCTACCTCCTAGGATAGCAGCATCCCATTCAGATGCCAGTTCTGGTCCTGGTGGCTTCACTTCCTACCCTTCTCCCTGCTAAGGCATCTAGAAAGGCAGCAGAAGATGGCCCAAGTACTTGGGTTCCTGACACCCACATGGAAGACCTGAATACAGTTCTGGCTCCTGGCTTCAACATGGCCCAGCCCCAGCTGCTGCAACCATTTGGGGAACGAACCAGTGGATAGAAGTGCTCTCTCTCTCTCTCTCTCTCTCTCTCTCTCTCTCTCTCTCTCTCTAACTCTGCTTTTCAACTAAATAAACCTTAAAGAAGCCACTCCATGTGGCAACCCCCCCCAATCACTGTCCTGTTGCTATCCTCAAAATTAAACAGGATCTTGACTTTTATAGTAATTAGCTCCCAACTGCCATGAAGAGCCAAAGGCGCTATCGCTGAACCTCCCCTGCTTCTTCTAGCCCCAGCAAGCTTCTCTGCAAAAGCAGTATGATTGGGTATAAGCCAGCCTCAATGAAGCACGAACAGGAACAAGACTCAGCCTTGTTCAGAAAGTCTTGAAAATTCAAGAACCAGTGATTTCAGATTTTGCAGAATTGCCAAAGCCAGATGGCTTCTGGATCCCAGAACCTGCGTGGTCTGAGACATAAGACAGAAATGTAACTAGAAATAAGATTGGCACCAGAGCAAAAGGGCATTGATTCTTTTAAGTAGCCTGACCCCAAAGACAGGCTGTGGCCATTCGCAGAAGGTGTGCCCACATCCTGGTTGCAAATGGTGACCCCGGGAGAGCCAGGAACCACAGTGCCTGGGGACGGAGCTTCTGGAAGAAAGGTGGACTGAATGCCTGGGCGCCCAAGGGTGCCTTTTTGGTGCAGTGTGGACAAGAGCTGGCAGTACTGGCCCATCACTGGGTTTTAGTCTCCCTGTAGAGCTTCACTGGGTTTTTCTGCTCATCCATTCCTGGCTGCTGTCTATTTTCCTGCCCAGTTTACATCTTCCCAGAGCAACAAGCAAGCCTCTTCCCTGGCAGGTCTCACTCGGACGTGTTTATGGAGGGAGCGAGCACCTGCCTCTAACAGGGCAGCACCCACGGTAGGTTTCTGGGCCTCCTTGGGGTGTGTGCATGTGTGTGGTGTGGGCTCTGTGCACGTGTGCTCGCACATGTGTATGTGTGTGTGGATCCTGCAGAGGAGAGCCAGAAATGGACATTCTTGAGTCAGGGACTTATCAAGGGAGCACCCTCAGCATCCTAGAGGAAGAGGAGACCTGGGTGGGCGGAGGACAAGGCTGGACCTGGTGATGATGCCGCCAGAATCCTCCTAACCCTAACAGTCCTCCTAACCCTGCTGGAAGCATCACTGCACACGACGCCCCACAGGGACTGTCCCTCTCGGGGTACACGGCGGATGGCCCCCATCTCAGACTATATCCAGGTTACAGCCACACTGATGGGAAGAGTGGGGTAGGCGACGCCCCCGGCACGTGCCAGCCAGCAGTCCCCAGGAGAAGGGCACTGGAGAAATATCAAGCAGCCTATAGCCGCAGAGGAACCTGAGCCAGCAGCTGCGCCTCTGCTGGGGCCGTCGGCACCCCGTGTGTGTGTGTGCGGAGGGGGGTTCCAGGACCTTGGTGTGATCTAACCCCACAGACGCTCCAGTTGCTTCTAGAAGCTGCAGTGGTATCTGCTTGCAACCCACATGCATCCTCTCTATGCTTTGGTCAACTCCGGGTCACTTGCAATAGCTGACGAAGGAGCCATCCCACTGTGGTGTTTGGGGAATCATGGCAAGGCCAAAGTCAGCCTGTGTTCTGTACAGGTGCAACGCTTTAAAAACATTTTCAATCTGTATTTTGTTGAATCCAGTGAAGCAAAATGGAAAACCGGCAGATACAGAGGGCTAATTGTGGAGATTGATTGACTGATTGATTGTACTTGCGAAGCGGAGAGAGAGAGAGAGAACTTCACTCTGCTGATCCACTCCCCAAGTGGCCCTTAGCGTGGCCAGGGCTGGGTCAAAAAGAAAAAAAAAAAGCCAGGAGCCAGGAGCCGGGAGCAGGGAGCCAGGAGCAGGGAGCCAGGAGCCAGGAGCAGGGAGCCAGGAGCAGGGAGCCAGGAGCCAGGAGCCAGGAGCCAGGCGCAGGGAGCCAGGAGCCATGATCTGAGTCCAGGCCTCCCACAGGCCTCGCAGGGACCTAGTCACCTGACAGGAAGCCAGGAGCTGGAGCCCAGAATCAAACCCAGGCTTTCCAGTAAGGGATTCAGGGGGTCCTAACCAAGTCTTCCTTACCAGGACAAGCCCCCAACTCATCCTTACCCCCTGTGCTCAGAAACATCAGAAGAACATAGCAAGCCTTGCTGAAGAACATGTGCACTACTCTACAACTAAGTATGAAAATCCGCAGACACGCACTCACGCCCAAAATGCCATCAAAGGCACTTTTCTTACGTCTACGTGTCCTCCTCCCCCAAACTAAACCCTCCATGGGCTCAGGGGAAAACAAGTAAATGTGCAGGAAACAGAGTGCCAAGTCCCGCTTGGTCACATCCTCTGTACAAGCAATTGACAATGTGTTTCCTCCCGACGGTAATTACAGTCAATATCCCGGCTTCTCTCGCCCCTCATTATCTCATTTGTGACTCATTGTGTGGAAACAAGCCTGGTTGGCAGAGAAATCCGGGCTGGAAACAAAGACGCTCCGTGATATCCCGCGCTCAGCTGCACCTGTCAACAGCACAATGGCCAGCAGAGGGCAGTGCAGACCCACGGCATCCCCCTCCATCAGGTCCCTGGCTGGTCCTCACCGGACACCCCATGTGCGCCCCCGCTGCGCTGTCCTGTTTCTGGGAGGGCGGGTCTAACGCAGCCCCCAGTGCTGTTCCCATCAGGGACCAGCTCCAGCTAGTTCTGGGGAGCCCAGTCAAAGGCGAGGTCAGTGGAGACTCCTTCAGTGTTTTGATTGCTCAGGTGGGCCTTGGAGAGCAGTGGTACCCCAAACTCCTAGAAGGATGGACACCGCCCCCTGCTGCACCTGGCCCTGTCCTCTGTGTCTCCTTCCGGTCCACACAAGGATGCTTTCCGGCAAAATTCTTTCTCCAAGGTGAATCAGCTTCCCCAGGCGGAGTCTTCCCACGTGCTCCCTTCTCCAGCTTGTGACTAGCCCTGGGACCACCCCCACCTTCCTCGCCTGGTCCCTCCCATCATCCCTGGGGCTCCTGTATGGGCTTTAAGGGAAGAGGCCCTTGAGGACCCTACAGCTGAGATGAACGAAAATCACAAAGGCGCCCCGCCCCGCTGACTCCACATCCAAGAGGGTTGGGAACCCAGGGGAGCTGCACCACGCTCTTGCAGGAGAAGCTGTGGGCAACTTAGAACAGTCACCCTCCTCCAGCTGTTGGCACATCTGTCCTGCGGACCAGTCAGTCTCTCCCGGGAACTCCTTTGGTGGCATCACTGTCGCTTTCTCACCATGGAGAAGTTCCGGCTGCTGTGTCAGGAGCCACCTCCCCAGCAGGCAGGCGCCCAGAGCTCTGGTGACAAGGACAGGCCACGGTTCTCCAGGGGCCTTTGCAGGCAGGAGTACCAGCGGAGGGTCCCGACCCCCTGCCTGGTCAGGCTCTGCTTTGGGCCACCCGCTAAAGGAGCTGGGGGCTGTTACTTCAGGACCGCCCACCATGCTGCTGCAGGCTGGAGAGGCCATGCCCCCCACCAAAGCCCCTTGCGCTGGAATGGGATTCCAGGCTAATCCTCAGAATGCACCTACTAGGTAGGTGTCAAGGGAGCTTCCTGCAGCCTTCCCAGAGTGGCATCCTTGATGTTTGGAATGTCAGGAATGCTCCTGTGCCTGACTGACTCCTAACAGCTACAGTCTGTGTTCATCACATGCTCCTACCCCAGCCTGTCCGCATGCTTGCCTTTGTAATGCCGTTTAGCAGCCAGGTTGACCAGAAGTCCCCATTTCCATTTCTGTAGGATATTTTGCTGTTTAGGCATCTGATGTTGCTGGAGAAGGGGTAGGTAACTAAACATTTCCAAATATCTCCATGGAGAAACTTCAGAAAGATTATGGACAGCAATGGAAACACAAGCATAAGTTTATTTTTAATACAAAACATAAAATCCAGGCACAGTGTGTCCCTTGAAGTGGTTGAAAACTGTGTGCCTCTGTGTGTGTGTGAGAGAGAGAGAGAGAGAGAAAGAGAGAGAGAGAGAGAGAGAGAGAGAAGAAAGGGAAAAATCCCCAAGTGATAGATCTCAAGATAAAGCAATGAGCAGAGAGGAAGATCCAGGGGTCCAGCGGATGGTGGGGGCCCAAATGCCTCAGGGAACAGTTTTCACCACAACCCGCGGGCAGGGCTGAGGCCACAGTCACCGCGCACGGCAGAGATCGGAGTGGAGTTTTAGTGCACAAAGGGCTGTCCCCCTGAGGGACACTGTCGAGGGGAGGAGTCTGCCAGGAACTCCCTCCTGAAAGAGGAGAGCCCTGGATCCAGCCGTGTCATGTGGCTTGGATGCCCACCCTGGCCCCACACCTGCAGCTGAGGCAGTGGGCTCCATGGCTTCTTAAACTGCACACACACACACACCCGCTCAGGCCAAGAGTGAGGGCGTCTCCCCACCCTCCCAAAGCTCGTGGGGGAGAAGCTCTTACAAAGCAAAGTCTAGGAGCTCTGGGTGAACACTGGGGATAGAGGTGGCAATCACACGCCCCCCAACAATGCCTCATCACACACAGCACCTGGGTGGTATGCTTCCGGGATGCCTGCAAGCCCATGAGCCGGAGCGTGTCTCTGGTCTACTCTTACAAGTCCTGGGCTCTCAGTAACTACCATGAGGAGTCTGTGAATGCAGAGGTAACATGGTAACATCTAGCTCCTCCCCTTCCCCCACATCGGCCCATCCACTCACAAGCCCTGGTCTCTCCAAGCACAAGGACACAGAAGGTCCTCCTGTGAGGTCAAAGCCGCAAACCTGGGCCAAACCCAATGCACAGATCCTAAGCCTTCCCTGCTCCAGCCTAGAAATGTGCTCACAGTGCTGAGGCTATTGGGAGCTTTGCAAAAGTGGGCTATCTGCCACCGAGGGGTCATGAATTCAGACTTTGCCACACTAACTTCTCCATCATGCCTTCTCAGCTGCTAGGGAGGACTTAACTGACCTCAATTAGCATTTTAGGGACCCAAAGGAGGGGAGATGGGGAGAAATACATGTAGTGAGGGTTGTGAGTTAGGTGTGAGCAGTGCCAGAGATGTTGTCGTAGAAACCAGATTACCAACATCCCTGCTATAACTCAGTAGTTAAGAGGAGCACCTGAGTCCCACCATAACTTGATATGGAAATACTTATGCAGGACTGGAGAAGATGTGTCTGGAACCAGACGCTCATCTGGGGTGGGTGGGGAACCTTAGTGTGATCATGTGTAGATGCTTACAGTTGAAGATGTCTATTCTGGGAGGTAAGTCTAAACTACTACTACTAAAATACACATTTTGATGAGCCACTAAAGAGGACTTCCCAAGTTACATGAGCTCAGGGTCCATCAGACCTGGATCTGGGTTGTGTATTTGCCCACAACCCCTTCTTCAGATGTCAGGTTCAAATCCCGTCTCCTCTGCTTTCAACCTAGCTTCCTACCGATTCCCTGGGAACCAGTGGTGACGGCTCAAGCATTTGCTCCCTGCCACCCAAGCAGGAGGTCTGTATTGAGTTCCAGGCTCCCCACATCTGCCTGGCCCAGCCCTTGCTGCTGCATTTTGAGATAGAAGATTCTTCTCCTTCTCCCCTCTCTATGCCTTTAATAAAAATGAAATGGAATAACTATTTTTTAAAAGAAGTAGCAGCAGCAGCAGCCTGGCTTTGCATTACCAGGTCTGAAGGAAAGGCCAGTTCTGTGCTATGCAGTTGTGTGAGGCACTCGGAACTGTCTGTGGTGCTGGATGTGGAGGTCGCTTGGCTCTCTCCATGGTACTTAGTGCACAAGCTCTTGCCTGTGCCCATACACTATGATGGGTAAGGAAGTCAGGTTTATCCACTGCAGTCATGGTTGATGTCAGAGAATCAGGAGCTTACCCCATAGAGGGAGTTTCCAGCAAGAAGAGAGAAGAGATCACCCCAGCCGACCTCCAGTATTGGGATACTGCAGAGAATAGATTTAAGGATGTCATGACTGAGCACAGATATGGGACGGAGAAAAGGCGGGCCATGCAGTAACAGAACCCCATAGACCAGGAAGGTGCTCTTTGAGGGCTAGTCCTGATCAACAGTCTGGAGGGCCAGAACAGATATCCTTCCCTTTGGGTTGGCAGAAGGTGAGCCAGGAATAATTGGGGTTCACTCCCTAAATCCACATTTGCTTTAGAGGTCATGTAAGTTAGAAGAGACACACTGGATAGAAGCGTATGCATCTTTTGAGGTCCCTGGGCGCGTGCAAATGACTTTCAGAATCCTTGGTAACATTGGGTGTGCTTTGAAATAGACACTATTTTCCTTTGAAATTTGGGATGTTTTTTGAGGTCAGTATCCAAGCCCAAATAAATGAGTTCAAGAACTGGGACACTACAGTCATCTGGCAAATAGGAAAACTTCAGAAGTCAGCAAGTCCACAAGAGAAAAAGTAAGAAGAGCTTTGAATGGGTACCCTGGGGGCAAGGCAGGGAGGTTCTCGGCCAGGTTGATGCTTCCTTATTTTAAGATTTATTTTTATTTTTTATTGGAAATTCAGACATGCAGAGAGGAGGAGAGACAGAGATCATCATCTTCCATCTAATGATTCACTCCCCAAGTGACCGCAACAGCCAGAGCTGTGCTGATCCAAAACCAGGAGACAGGAACCTCTTCTGGGTCTCCCATGCGGGTGCAGGGTCCCAAGGTTTGGCCCGTTCTCGACCGTTTTTCCAGGCCACAAGCAGGGAGCTGGATGGGAAGTGGGGCCACCAAGGTTAGAACCAGCACCCATATGGGATCCCAGCACACGCAAGGCGAGGACTTTAGCCACTAGGCTACCGTTCCAGGTTCAGGTTGATGCTACTTTCAAAATTGTAAATGAACAGGTGGTGCGGAAAATGAGTGAAAGTGGACGAGTCCCTCGGCAGCTGCAACGCCGACCTTCCAATCAACCATGTACATGGAAGCAGTGTGCAGTCCAGCCAGGGATACCTCAAACCTGATTGTCTTGTGTCTTGGGGTGAGTTGTGTCTCCCCAAAGACATATCGCAGGCCTAATTCTAAATATCCGTGAATGAGCATAATTTGAAAATAGGATCGTTACAAATGTGATTAGTGGAGGGTGTATTGGATTAGAGTGGGTCCTTTTAAGGGAGAGTGGAACACGCCAAGAAGGAGACTCACGTGATGGCAGAGGGAAAGGGCAGGGTAACAAATCTACAAGCCAAGGAGCACCAAGAACAGCCAGCAATGCTGGAAGCTTCGAGAAAGGGACACAATAGACACTCTCCAGAGCCTTCAAGAAGCAGGCTGCGCCTTGGGAACGTCTTGATCTCAGGCTTGTGTTTCTAGGATTCTAAGAGGGAAAGTTCTGTGTTCTTGGCCATTCAGCTTGTGCTAACTGCTGTGGCCGCCCTAGGAAGCCAGCACCCATCGCTCACCAGTCCACTCCCTGTCTTAGCGCACTGGCCCTGGGCAGTTCCTCTGCCTGGGATGCTCCCCACATAGGTGTTTGCAGGGATCTACAGGAGATGATCTGACACAGCTGGGAGTGAGAAAGTGCCAGGGGAGTGCGCACCTGCATCTCTGGTCTCCTCTGACTGCCTGCTGCAGAACACCACCCATCCCAACACTGCTGCTCGTTCTTTCTCTTCTTCGAGACCCCTAAAGGACCCCTTCTTTGACTCTTTCACCCCACTTTCCTGTCTAACTCTCCCAAGTAGACGACAGGCTCGTGGGAACAGGTATCCTGTCTGAGATGGTCACCTTTGCCCGAGCAGTTCTCAACCTCCAAACAGGCACTTGGGAAGTGTTGCTTGACCATACAGGAGAATGTGGGCAAGTAAAAGGGAACTACAATCCTATGGCTTCGACTGCCTGTGAAAATACTGATGTTCGCCACAGAAATCCAGCAAAAGCACTTTTCAGAAGCAAGAAAAATGATTCCTACGTGACTGTCCCTCTTAGAATCCTAGAAACACAAGACCCCCCCCCCCATTGGAAACTGTTTCTGTTTTCGAAACCACAACGCGGTCAGCTAAAGACTTCGAATGCGTGCAGGGAGAGCTTTTGGAACCTGAGTCTCACACTTGGAATTTATAACCTCACATCGAGGCAGGGGGAGGAGTCGTGTTTGTGTTCTCAACAGAACAAATGCAGAGGCTGTCCACTAGGGGGCACTCCAGCAAAGAGGATAGGCTCAGAAGCCAGTAACACGGGTCCAGCGTCCGGTAACCATCGCGTAGGAATCGCAAGATTCCCCGCTAACTGTGCGCCAAGAAGCCACGCCACTGTGCTGGGAATCCCTCCAGTCAGATGCACTAATTCAGGTAGAAAGGACCAGGGCCCTGAATCTACTCAGGAACTGCAGCCACCAGGGGGAGCTCAAGCGGTTGATGGAAGACACTAGATAATAGCCAGCCATGCCACACCACTCCCCTCCCTGCCTTGGAACCAGACCCAGGGTCACTGCAAGAGGCTGAGCAGTGTCCCCTGTTCTAGTCAGGGCTCTCCTCAGAGTCGTGCGGTCCAGGTAGGAGCATCCTCCAGGCTAGTCCCAGGATTGCACAAAGGGGCAAGCACAGTCATCCCACCCTACAGGTGTTGGATGAGCCCCGTGACCATCACGGAACTGTCCAGACATTTGAGGGTTTGAAAGGTCAGCATTGTGTGCAGGGGGGTGGGCTGCCAGAATCCCACCTGGGTGCAGGCTGGTGTCCTGGCTGCTCCACTTCTGATTCAGTTGTTGCTTGTCCTTCTCTCCCCCACGCCCTTCACATCCACAAAACCAGAGCCACCAGGAAAAATGAGAAGACATTTATTGAATCATCTACAACAGTTGGACATCTTTAAAATCCCAGACAAGGTTGTGAGCACAGCATTAATGGCAGTTGCGGTAGCATTGAATCTGTGGACTTGTTGTTGTGGGAGTTGAAATCCAGGCCGTCCAGCTCCAATGAGTGAGCCTGGAGACACATCTGGGATGCCAAGGGCTGCACCACTCCAGCCCCGACAGGCACAAAGCTACAGAAGACAGACAGACAAGACAGACACGGCCAAAGACAGACACATCCCAGGACCTTGAGTTCAGGGAAGGAGAGGAATGGGAATGTACCACATCCTCGAAGGATTTCCAGGTGGTTAATGTCACCCACATGGAAGGCTGCCCATCCTAACCAACAAAGTGAATCAGCTCATCAAGACAGAGCTGGAATTGTGTGTCCACGAGAGCCCACTGGCCTGCAGCTTGCCCCCAGTGCTGGTGGTCTTAACTAATTGGGTCAAGGTTAACCCAGGAGGGCTCAAACAGCAAGGAATCCCTTCGTCCCAGTAACAAGCCAATAGCAAATGTCCTTTCATGCAAGAGGGCATCTCACTGGAACCCCATCCTGGGCCTGGGGAGAAGATGATGCGAATCACATTGTCCACAAGGCTCCGACTGGAAGGCAGAGACCCAGAGAAGGGAAGCCTTGGGCTACAGAGCAAGGAGGACCGAGAAGTTAATCCTCTAGTCTGGAGTTTGGAACAACTCTCTATAGCCAAGCCCCCCACCCTTGTAAGGTTAGATATTGTCACATTCTGGCTCATGTACAAAGTTGTGCACACATTGGCTGGGTCATTTCCTTGTTAAGATTATTTTAAAGCATACCGGATCTCAACGTGGTGGCCAGTGCCCACGCTAGGGCCACTTCCTTGTGTCTTCTCTCCAGCCCAAGGACAGAGGCCTGGCCTATAGATCTCCAAGTTTTCTCCCAACTCTCATATGTCGTGTCTCCCCCCGAAAGATGTAGGAAATGAGTCTAGGTGAACCAGCAGATCAATGACAAAGCTGGGAGAAACCCTGCTCACCTGCTCAGGGTTCTCCGCTTTCCTGGTCTCTGGCTCAAGCAAGAGTTGATGATGACCAAGTCTTCACTGTTTGTTTTTTGTTTTGTTTTGTTTTGTTTTGTTTTTCACATTGAAGAGACTCTAGGAGGGACAAAGATGCTCAACAAGTTTAGAAGAGATCAAGTTTGAGGTTTTCTTCCCCAGGAAGACCATGTCAGATGGGTCCTTGGTGAGTGATGACAGCTGCAGGCGTTTCAAGCCTTGCCCCACCACCCCTGGCCACCTGGCCTGGTTTCCTGGTGGAAGGCGGGGAGATTAGAGAAGAGCTGGAATCACTGCATGCCACTGGGCTTGTCAGGGAGGGTCACAGAGCTGCCCATGGAGCCAGGATAGGGCCTGGCCTCAAGCAGGACATGAGGCCCACAGAGCCAGTGGGCCACCCAAATCCTACCCTCCAAGCCCCTCACTGGCTCCCTGCAGGGGCAAGCATCCCTCACCTGGAACCCCAGCTTCCCAGGTCGGGGGTGCTCCTCCTGACCTGGACTGCCTGATCCATGATGGGACCGATGCAGCTGAGAATGCAAGTTTGCCTCACACCCCTCCCCCAGGCAGCTCAGTCTCTCTGAGTGGTTTGGGTCCTTCTGGACCACAGAGCACAAGGTCCACTGCCCAGAAGAGACCCTCTCAGGCTTGCAGGCTGACAACTCCAACCCAATTCTCCCATATTTCTCACAAGGCAAGATGTCATATCCTTTCCCAGTCCAGTGCACAACACACTCTCTGCCTGAAACCCTCTCTGAACGGATGGCTAATGTGAAGTTACACAATGCCCGAGAAGCAGTGGTGCTATAGACGCCTCACCCAGACCTGAGAATCAAGGTTTTATCCAGACCTCACGCTCTCCACACACACTATTGCCTGTGTCTGTAAGGCCAGAACTTTCTGAAACATTCAAAATATATCAGATAGGGGCAGCACTGTGCTATAAGCAGGTAAAACCACTGCCTGTGGAGCTGGCATCCCATGTGGGTGTCAGATCAAAACCTAATTGCTCCACTTTCAATCCCGTTCCCTGCTGATGGCCTGGGGAAGCAGTAGAGGATGGCCCAAGCCCCTGGGTTCTTGCACCTCACATGACAGATTCAGAAGAACAAGCTCCTGGTTTTGAACTGGCTCAGCTCTGCCTTTGAGGCCATTTGAGGTGTGAACCAACAGATGGAAAATCTCTCTGTAACTGCCTTTTAAGTAAACAAATCTCTTAAAAAAAAAAAACTAATACATCTACTCACAAGACCAGGAAAACATCATTTGGATAGAAAAAGGACTGCCCACAGGAGACAGGGACACCAGAGGCCTTGCCTTGTCCGCAGGGCTAGGGAGCAGTGCCATGCCTGGGCTCGGGACTGCCTGGGTTCCTGCTATTGTGTGACAATGATTCTACCAAGTCAACGCTCCTTCTTCCACAGCACAGCAATGCTGCTGGTGGGGCCAATGGCAAATGAACGGGCCACACTTTGGGGACTCTCCTTGGATGTGGAGTTGGCCAATGCCCATCTCATCAGGCACCTGCCTCATTCACGTTCACAGGGCTATGTCTGGACACCATGCTAAGGTGCCTGTTCAAATGCCCATGGCCTGCTGCTTCCCTCCAGCCCACCAGCTTCCACCATGGTGTCCAAAAGGAGAAAACAGAAGCTCTGTGACTAAGAAAGCAAAAGCAAAACAACATCCCACCCCACCTCCTCAACACACACAGAGACACCTACACATCAAAACCTTAGCCAACACACACAGCAGTAATGATGCATGCCTTTATCTACCTTCGCTTTAAATGAGCAAATGAACAAATACAGAACCTGGAGGTGCGTTAGAAGCTGCCTCGTCTCTCCGTGGCAGGAGCTGAGGCCCGGAACAGGGAGCACCGTGCCACAGTGACAGCAACTCGGTCCAACAGGGGCAGATTCTAGGTTTCTGAATCCTTCCAGGAAGCCCAGCCTGGATGCCTGTTCCAGGCAGGGTGTGGGGACCATGAGGTCAGGTGCAGTGTGGCAAGGCCACTGCATGTGCTCAAAAAGGGGGGCAGCTGGCTCCTTCCTTCCTCCGACTCTGCCAAAGCCCCAGGAATCGACTCCACTGGCCAGGCACACAGGGCTTCTCACTAACTCACAGCAGGTCCCCAGGTCCCTTCTTCATGAATCCAAGCCCCCTCCACACAGCCCCCTAAGCATCCTCGAACCTGACCATGACACAAATCCACAAACACAGGCTCAGGAACAACACAGAGAGCTGACACACAATGAGCTGCACCGCCCCCACTCCCCAAACCAGGGCCGTGGCACTCCAGTGCTCGGCTCCACCTTTCTGGAAGTTGCTTCTCCCCTTGTTGCAGATTCCTAGGCTGCGACTGAGGTGCCACGACGGGCACTGGAGAGCGGCGACTCCTGCTGCAGGCCTCTCCACCTGCTCTCAGCAGCTTCTGCTAATAAGTATGGAGTTGTGACATCTCTTTCCTGCAGACACCCAGGTGTTCCAATGTCAAGGGCACATGAAAGGAAGTCTGAAGAGGTCTCAGGGAGATCTCAGCAGCTGAGTCCAGGGCCAAGGACCTGGCGCCTGGGGTTCCTCATTATTCTCAGGGGTGCAGGGGCTGGGGTGCGAGGGCAGGAGCCGAGGCTCCGGACCTGGAGGTGTAAGGTGCTTCAGGATTGGCTGACACAGATCACAGGAAGGCGGCTGGTTCATCTTTGTCATGGCTTTGACATCAGGGGAGATGGGGGTCGGGAGACAGCTGGTGGATGTGGTTGGGAAGCAGTGTCTCTGGGGACAGGAGGAGGTGACCTCATGGTCCCAGCCCATCTGAGTTGGGGGTGTGATCCTGGGGACAGCGGAAGTCTCCCTGCACACATCTCTCCTCCTGGCTCCTCTCTGTCCCAGTTGCAGCAACATCATGGGCCCTCAGCTTGTCTTGGATCAAAGCACCAGGACCTTCCCCCTGCCCCTGCCCCCTCCTCCCCACTCCGTCCCTGCCAACTCCAGTCTCCGACAGAGACGAGCTTGGAGCTGTCCTCCCACCTCAGCATCCAAGACTTGGGCTCCTGGACACCAAGAAGTTGGGTGAGCACCAGGGAGCCTCAGACGGCACAGCAGGATGCTCTGGGCACCCAGCAAAGTGGGGCACCCCAGGGAGAAGGGCCCAACAGGTAGGGTCAGACAGAGAAGGGGATGTTGGGGTGGGCACCATCCTGCCTCCCAAAGCAAGGTTTCTTCAGCCTCAGCTCACAAGGCCTTGCACCCGCATCTGCAGGTCAAGGCCATCCCTGAGGCTGGAGTGGGATGGGGCACCTTTCCAAATTTCAAGGAATACTATTTACATGTCTGGGGTCATGACCCAGGTGACGTGGTAGGTGGGGCTAATACCAAATTGGGAGGGCCAGCTTCAGTCTGTGCCCCACCTCCTTCTCCCTGCCTTGGGTGGTGGTGGTGTGGGGGAATGTGGACGCAGTTTCCAACCCAGGGCCTGCCCAAAAGGAGAGGAAAGAGGCGTGAACATGCGTGGGCCCCGCCTGCCCACAGCCCCAGCCTGTGTGTGAAGAGGAGGCGGGGAGGGTGGCTCAGGTGGCCAGGTTGTCAGCTGGGAGGCTGGACATGCGAAGCTGGGAGCTGCTCTTGCTGAGGATGGAGAGCTGAGTGCCCCCATTCATGCCACTGCTGGCCAAGGATGGGTGCCGGTGCTTAAAGTCCACAGTGAAGTAACGGTTCACCTTCCAGCTCCGCCACTTCCGCTTGATCTCCGCTTGCACCTGCAGGGAGCAACTCAGAGGCAGTCCCTTCCCGGGGAACACCTCGTCCACCTCCCAGGTCTGGCCCTGGCTTGCACCCTCCCTGGGCTGGCGCTCACCAGCACCCTTCCCACTGCCCAGCTGCAGCCTGCAGCACTCAAGAACCATAACAGAGGGATGTTTCTGGGCAGAGCAGAACAGCCTCGGTCCCCTGTGTGATCAGGGACCTCTGGCCTCTGAGGGACACTTCATCCAGCACCCCCATGGGGCAGCTGGTCAGGGCAAGGCTGCCCACTTGTGACAAGGCTGTGTCACAATCCCTGGTGATGGGGGCATGGGAGGACACAGAGCTTTCTACACCCCCAGGGTCCAGCCCATTCCCCAAGACAACTACAATGGTAGCACCTTTGGTTAACAGCTAAGTAGCACAAGCTTCACTCAGGTGATGGCCACACACTGAGGACTACTGACCAGTCAATCTGCTGGGCTCAGCATGGTGAGCAAGGGGATGGCAAGCCAGTGCATGAGCCACACAAGTGGACGCAGAATCCACACTGGCCTGTTCCAGTGCCACCTGCCACTTCCTCTGAGGTGCCTGACAAGCTACAGGCTCCCTCCTCCTGCCTCCCTCTGCCAACACCTGCAGGGCCCTCGCTGTCTCATCAGATCCTTCAGTAGGCTATCTTGGTGAACATTGAGCTGAACCTCTCAGGTGCACAAAAATGGGGGGCAGGGGGCGAGGGGAGCCTGCTTAGGTCACAGCTTCTCAGTAATGATGCTGTCACTGGTGCACACTCCTTCAAACCCACCCACCCAACCGGCCCTGAGCCCTGCCTCAGCTCCTGGGCCTTGGGTTCTGCTTCAACACCTCTTGTCCCACGGGCCACAAGGAGCAAGGCTGACAGCTCTGGCTTTCACATCTCTCCCCAACATGCTCCCAAGCCTCAGAGCCAGAACACAGGTTAGGGCCCTGGGCGGCCTGCAGGTTGCCCTCCTGTCCCCACCTCCAGTGCTGTGCCCTTGTCTTACCTCCCCATTCAGGAAACAGTAGAGCACAGCCACCACGAAGCCCTGTGAGAGAGGAAGACAACCCTAAGCCAGCTGGTCTTGGTGAGGTACCTCCTGCAGGGGTTGGCCATGGAGACAGGAAACACACTAGCATCATGGCCTGCAGGATGGGCGGGGGGCACCTACCCTGGATTGCGGGGGTCAGACAGGACATGCACTCCTGTGGCCAGGGGGCTGAGTCCCCTCCATGGCCAGAACTCCTGGCTTTGGCTTTCACATTCAAAAGTCTTTCCCCTTCCCAAAGACCAGCTTCTCCCACTTTCTACCACAAGCATTTCCTGGGTGCCTCCAGAATGTTCTCTGGGTGTTCCACTCAACCTTCCAGTTCCTGGGGGCAGGACCCCTCCAGGATAAGACAGATTCAAGTGGTCCCTGCCTTCCTGGACCCAGTGGGGCGCCCATCTGTTCACAGTCCCTGATTCGCTCTCTCAGGCGCGGTCCCCTCCACCCATTCCTTTTTCCTCTCCTCTCTACTCCAACCACTTCTGTATACTCTTGCTTGTGTACCTGCGCAGCTCACACAGCTCTCTATACTACAAACTCTGCACTGGGCTTCCCAATGAGATGAGACAGAGCTGCAGCCCTCCTGGGGTGCACAGTCGAGCAGACACATGGGGCTGTCCTGGCCACCTCACCCCATGCCCCAGGTGATGGTGAAGGACACAGGGCTGCTGTCACATCACGCAGCGGGGAGACGGGTGTGCCGGGGGAAGGGGAATCCCTCCAGAGTCCAGATACAGTGACAACCAGATATTGATTAGGGCATCTTGCTACAGGGCAACACTTCTGTACCAGTGCCCATTTTACAGAGGGAAATACTGAGGCTCAGAGACAGAGCAGGGCCCTAGTTCCCTATGAGTTCTGCCTTCTGCCTGCCCACCATGCCTACCTGAAAGGAGCCCAGGCCCAGCTCAAACACGAGTCTCTCCCTCTTGCTGACATTCTCTGGTGAGAAGGCAAACACCGTGTAATGGATCCCAAACAGCGGGATAAGCAGCAGCGTGGACCGGGCCAGCCGCCTGCCAAGAGAAAGTAACAGCTCTGCTCCAGCAGCTGCTGGGGCTAGACACCAGGGCCCAACCCTCATAGTCCTCTGGAACTGGGGCCCCTGTCACAGACACCCCATGCATACTCTCTTCAGGCTAGGGGCCCAGCAGAGACAGTGGCCAAGAAGACCCTGGGAGTATGGTTGGTTGGGGCGGTGGGGCATCCCCAGCCTGCGGGGCATCCAGTGCTTATCCTGCAGAACCACACGCTCGAGCGCCCATACAATTTGCAGGAATCCTTGTGTGGTATGCAAAACCTGGTAGGAGGTGAAGTCAGGGCCATGAATGGGGTGGGAGATGCAGACAACTTCCTGTTCTGGAAACAGCCTCCACGACTTGTCTAAGTCTGGGGGTTGGCTTGGGGCACACTGATAGCAAGGAGCAGGGGCAGGCACAGTGAGTACAGCACAACGTACAGACTCGAAAGGGAGTAGAAGAAGGACTTACTAAGCATACACAAAACAAACGAAGCTGCTGCCTGGGAAACTGAGTCAAAGATTGGGAGGAAGGGTGTCTTCTCTGAGGATGAAGGAGCAAGGAGAAGAGGCTCTACTGGGGACCTCCCCACCTGCCCCTGGCCCCCAGGCTGAGAGCTTGGGGGTGGGGCTGCTCTACTCCCATGCACAGGGACACAGAAGCCCGAGGTGGATAACATCAACAGCAGGTACATCACGGGTCCTGCCGCAAAGGGAAGGGCTTGTTCCTGGGGCTCTCCCAGAGCGGGACCCCAGCCCACCCCAGCACATTCAAGGGAGAATGAGCTGGTCCCCCAGGAGCACAGCCCTACCCCTCAGCCATACCCAACCCTGATCCTCTCCGGGGTCAGCCTCACCCACTCCCAGCACAGCCCTGTCCTCGGGGGTGGCCAGCAGGCTTGGGGGCAGCCGTTTGATTTGGAGGCAGTGACACCGCGGACCCCAGCTTCTCCCTCATCCCAGCCTTCCTGGGACAGAACGGTTCTGCGGGATGTGGGGGTTCCAGATTTCTAAAGAAACAGAACCCACGGTGGTGTGTAAGGGCCTTTGAGAGAGGAGAAAGCAGCAAGGAGAGGAGGGGGAAGAGGAGGGAGGGAGAGCAGCAGGTGGAGGAAGCAGCCCCGCCCTCACCCCTGGGTGGAGGCGCCCACCTGTTCCCTTCCCAGGGTTCCTGGGCAGAGCTGTGCTGACCAGACCTCCAAGACTCCTTGCCTCTGGAGCCAGGGGCTCCCTACAACCCCATCCTTTCCATCTCCATCCCCTGTGTCCATCTCCCACTGCGGCTCCCGGAATGCCAGGTGGCCTCTCATTGATCTCCATTATCTTCTGGGGCAAGCACCAGTCTGGCACCAAGCTGACATCTGGAAGGTGCCTGTTCCCTGAAGAAATAAATGGACCTTGCATCCTGAAGACCAAATGCCTCCTGTCTACGGGTGCCCAGGCCTGGCACCCAGCAAGGCGTGGGGCACTGGAAGCAGAAGTTGTCCTGGGGTCTCCTTCAGGGGCCTGTCCACAGGGGCACCTTGCAGAGGATGCTTGATTGGAAGAGCTCAGAGAGGGCTGAACAGATGATTGCTAGGACCAGGACACTATCATGTAGACTAGGGGGCTCAGAATGGAGCCATGAGATGTGAACCTTATGCTACAAGGTCATTAACTCGGAGACAGGACCACCAGGGGTCTCGATTTCCATCACCCACCCTGGGCAGAGGCACCCTTGATAAGGAGGAGCACTTCTGGGAGTCAGACACTCTCACTTGACCTTGACCCTCTTTGTGTGACACCCACATTGACGCTAAAGCCCCCATCAGAGAGGTCTTGGGGCACGGTGCTTGGGATTGCCTTGGGTTGAAATTGTGGCTCTGCCAATGCCATGACAATGAGGGAAGTCCCTTCTCCTCCCTGTGGCTCACTTTCCTCATCTGTGAAATGGGGCTAATACACAGAAATACCTTACAAGCAGTGTGGGGGAGGATTCAGCAAGTCTATGGCAACCCCACTGTGAGCACTGAGTAGGGCACACGGGCTGGATGAACTTAAATCTGCAGGTGCCAAAACTGAAGCCCAGAAGTGTGCAGCTGCAGAGGCCACATGGAAGCCAGGAGCAGAGGCACGTTGAGCTGTTTCCTTTCAGCACAGGCCAGCCCCTGCCCCACTGTCCCACCCCAGGGATCGGAGAACTCACAAAACACATAGACATCAACATGCAGCAGCCGGAAAAACAGAGCCGGGACTGGGAGGCACGGGAGGCCATCCACTTCCCTCCAGCCTGGCAGGACGCAAGCTCAAGGCAGCAGCCAGGACAGCATGCGTCCCCCACCCCTCCAGGGCGCACGGGCACGCACACTTACAGAGTAATGGTGGACAGTTCTGACATCTTGCAAGGGTGCTGCTCAGCCCGCTGTGGCTTGCAGTAACATTTCTGCACGCAGCTGCTGGGTGTGACAAGATTAGCACTTCGGTCAGCCGGGGGGTGTTGAGGTGCAGCTCAGGGCAGCACAGTTCCGGGGGAAGGGGTGCGGCCGAAGGAACAAAGGCGTGGAGGAGGAGCCAAGGCTGGGTCAGCTCTAGAAGAAGTGCATGCCCATGCGTTGTACACTTGTGTGTGCAGGGGTGGGGAGGTACACATTGTGGGCAGTGAGAGGTGGGTGGGCCAGTGGGCGAGCTGAGCCCAAGGAGCCCAGCACGACTTTGTTGGAGGGAACTCAGTGAGACAGGCTATCAGATGCTCACGCCGGGGATCTCACTCGCTGCCTAGCATAACCAGACTAAACCTGGAGTCGGCCAGTGTGGCCTTGACCATCAAGATCAACCTGCATGTCCACAGGTCTTCTTCATTCTCCTTTGGCCCATGCTTTCCTGGTGTTGAGCCCAGAAGCCTCAATGTTAGTGCCTACAGGAGGGTGGGATTGGGGCGGGGGACAGAGGCAAGCAGGCTTGGATGGGTCACGACATAGTCTACATGTGACCGCTGCCATTCTACTCATACATGGATGCGTGTGTTAAAATTCATTAAAGTTGGTCACCTAAAATTCCTCTTCTCAGCCAGCCCAACCACATGATAGGGCGTCTGCTGGTGAACATATTGGGCAGCACAGCCTGGGGCACTGAAGTTCAACTGGGCAGACTAGCCCCAACGGTTGCAGCAATGAGATTCCCTTGCAGCTGGGCCTAGGCTGCAAGCCAGCTGTGTAGTCTATCTACCAAGCAAGGGCACAGCCTCCGTACATGCTCTCCCCTGCCACGGGACTCACAAGCTACATTTCACTCTCCTGGAAGCCCTGGTGGTCTGGCTGCACTTGAATCAGCACAAGCTCTGGGCACATCCTGTCCTTCCCTAACAGACACGTCAGAGGTGGCTTCCAAGCCACATCATCTTCTGACTCCTGTACCAGACCCTCTGCAGGCACCCCATGAGTCTGACACATAGGCAGACAGGTGCAAGCAAAGCTAGGTGTTCTCAAAACTGCCACATGTGATCCCAGTTCCCAAAGTGCCTGACCAATGTATTGACGGGGCAGGAAGCAGGAGGCAGAAGGCAGGAGGCAGGAGGCAGGAGGCAGGAGGCAGGAGGCAGGAGGCAGAAGGCATGAAGATATCAAGCGCTTCAAGGCCAGGGCAGCCCTTACCCCACCCCAGGATTGTGGCTGCCATTTAAAATGTAGTGTCTTTTAATGCCTGTCACGCTGTGTGGTGGGCATCACAACTTCGTTTCCCTGATTAGGAACATCTGTGAATTTCTTACCAGCTGTGTCAGCATCTCCTAAGAGCCCCCAGAATTGCAGCGCCTCAGGACCCCTCCTCCCCAGTCCCTCTGGCTCAGAAGCAGCATTGAAGCAGGTCCCCGGGGAACCCCTCCCCGCAGCCATGAACGCTGCAGGCACACTGTCAGGGGTGTCCCTGTCTCTGAGAAGTGTCCCCAGTGAAGGTCAAGGGCCTCGCTCGGACTCACACAGAGGCAGACTCAACAAAATCTATTTTGAATCAGCAATCACAAGAGCACCATTGGGTATCCAAAGAGCTGCCAATCCATTGTCCAGACTTAAAACGTATGTGAGATGGAGAATACACTGAGAGCTTGGCTGATCTCTCCTAGGGGAAAGGGAGCCTTCCACATTGGCTTCAGCTGACCACACAAAGGGAAGCCTCAACCCTAAAATCCACCCTGATCTCTCCAGCTTTGGAGATTCTTCTCTGAATCCTTCTTCCTTTAGCACCCAAGATGTCCCTGTCCTACCTGGACTTGAGATGGCGCCCACAGAAAGTACCTTTGACAGTGATGCCTTAGCTGGGATAGTGACTCCAATAGGGAGGGTGGGGAAGGCAGACCAGGGAGCAGCAAATGTCTCCAGGGGCACAGGGATAGAGGAAAAAGGGAAGACACTCCTTCCTATCTCTGCACCTTCAAGCAGGTGATGCAACTGAACGGGTTGCAAATAAACAGAACAAGGCAGTGGCAGAAAAACCAGAGGCGGTGGGTGCCCTGAGAAGGAGAGAGATGTGCGAATTCCTAAAAGCCAGGACAATGACACCTACAAGGAGAGGTCAACCAGACTTGCTGAGGATAACAAGGCTGAGCTAGTTCCAAGGGGGTGGGAGACCCCATCCCAGGGCAGAGGCTGCACAGCCAGCACGAGCCAGCAAGAGACCCCATGCCAGGTGCACGGCCCCCACTCATATCTACAAACCAGGGAGCTGTGGCTTCCGGGCCCAGCTCTGTCCTGGCTTAGCTGAGCAAGCCCTGGGAAGTCTGGGCCGTTTCCAGATCTCAGCGCTCACATCCATCACCCATGGTTTCTGTTGAGGGCAACCTCTCTGGCTGCTGCGGGCAGTCTGCCAAAGACCCAGCAGGACACAGGCTAAAGGCATCTGCATGGAGCTCCTTGCAGGCTGCACTCCTGCTCTCTTCACCCTTTTACCCCTGTGGTCATGGAGCACAGTGTGGGCCTGTGGTGGCCAACACAGCCTGGCTTGATCACCCTCCACAAGGTCCCTCCTAAGACTAAGGAGCAGTGCACCCCCAGGACCTGCCCGGGCCCCAGGAAGCACACACCAGCACATGGTGACCCCTGCCTGCAGCACAGATGGGTGGATGTCAGCAGCTCCCATGACTACACTGTCTCCTCTCTGAGCCTGAGAATAAGCCAGCACCTAAGGTCCCTGCCAGCCTGTGCACCTGAGCATAGGACTTCTTTTGGCCACTGACTTGTTGGTTGATCTTCTGCAGGACCACTTTCCTTCTCTAGGTCTCAGTTTCCCCACCTGATCAATCCTTTGAGTAAGAATGAGGTACCCCTGCCTCACAGTGGGGGCAGGTCTCCTGCAGGGGGAAGATGAGCCAAAGACAGCCTTTGAGGAGCCATGTTGGGGTCAAGGAGGCAGAGAGGTGACATTGTGCAGAACCAATAGATTTCCTACCCAGACCAGGATGCACTAGCTCTGAATGCCCACCTTGCAGGCACAGACCTCCGGGATGCTGCCAGGACCCTGAGGCACATCTGATGCTCTCCCTGCATCAAACACATGCCCTGGAAGTCCCTCCCTTACCCCTGACCCTGATCCCCCAGGGAACTGAAATGCAGTCCACCCACCACCCCAGGACAAGCCTCAGCTTCAGACTCACTCCTAAACTTCTAAACTCAGTCTGACCAAATCAGCTCTGAGTCCATGCAGCCCTGAGCCAGCTCGGGGATCCACCTCTGGCTACTGACCCAGTCCCGATCCCTGCCACGGCACACCAAGGGGGAGTGTAGAGGGAGGCAGGGCTCAGTGCCCCATCCTCTGCAGAGCCCTGAAACCTTCATGAGACCTCCTGAAGCAGGATCAGGAGTTATGAAGGACAAACCCTTAGCATCTGAGTAGCTAGAACCAACCTAGAGGACAGGGTATGAATGTTGGTCTGAGGGCACAGGCACGGGTCCTCTCGGGCTTTCCTGGGGACTCCCTCTGCCGCCCAACTCTGCCTTCGACCTTCCCCTCTTCCCAGCAGCATCACCGCCTGCTCCCAGACACCATCCGGCTCACAGTCACACCCCCTCCGTGCCCTGCAGAACCCAGCAGGGAGCACTCCTCCCAGGAACCCTGTTCTGTGTGTCTAGTCAGCTGGGAAGAGCCCACCTGCTTCACTCCTCCCTGATTACTGGTCTCTTGCTGATTTACCTAACGATGGCCTTCCTGGCATTCCACCTCACTGGGTGTGTGTGAGCCGGGAGCAAGCACAGACCGAGGTGGCAGCATGCTCAGCGCTGCAGCTCCTAGCAGCCCTGTTTGCTGGGATTGCCGCTCACATGTCTGCAGCATCTCCTTGACCCTGACAGCCCTCCAAAGCTTTCAGTGCATCAAGATCCTTGTTTATGTGGCCTCAGCCCTCCCACCAGGTGCCAAGACTTCCTCCACTGAAATGTGGGGCTGAAGATTACTAGAGACCTGGCTTTTTCTCTTAATTTTTTTTAAGCACCTGCTGAAAATAGCAAAAGGGATTTTTACAGGTATGGGCAAAGACCTGGCCTGACCCTCAAATGGCTAGCCCATATGCTAATGACAAATAGCTCTGATCTGTGTATCAGGGACTAGGAGTTCACAGTGCCCAGCCTCTGGACATCCTGCAATCCTGCTCACCTTGCCTGCCAAACCCTGGGTTTCTTGCTTCTGGGGCAGGAGGTGAAAGCATCCCTACCTAGGCTGAGACTGAGCCAGCTCTACACAGGCAAAGTGAAGGGAAGCCAGGAGGGTCCACCAAAGGAGAGGATGCTCAGGAAGCGAAGAAATGGTAGACCAGAAGCAGGCTTCAGGGGGCCAGTCTGCTATCTGCTGAATTCCTACAGTGGGGCATGCTGCAAGTGAGCAAGAAATTCACCTGCAAGCAGGTATCACTGCAGTCCCACACAAGGCCATGATTCCCAACGGTGACAGGTGGGTGGGTGGGGAAGAGCAGGACCCTGTTTTCTAACTCTTATGAAGGCAGCAAGGGGCTCTCAATGCTAGGAATAGGCCAACTCCACAAGGCTCCCTAGAGTAGGCCAGGGAGCCTTATGACTTGCATTGCTGAACGAATGTCCACTCTATACCAGACCTGTGTCAGCAAGGGTTGGCAAAAACATGCAAAAATGTGAAAACAATAAAAGAGCCTAAATGGAGAGCCAACAAAAGATCTTTTCCGATGTCAAGCAACCACTGTGCAGGAAGACAACAGCAGGCTGAGCAAGCTCCAGGCCCTGTTCCTCAGGGAGGTTCCCTGGCTGACCAGCAGACAAACTGGGAGCAAGCCCCCAGAGGCCCTGGAAGGTGCGGCATTTGGTCTCAGAGCAGCTCCTGCCTCTCCCTGCTCTGGGTCTGGAACAAGCCCTCCAGCAGCTCTTTGCTGTCCCTTCTGTTCTCTTGGCAGCCGTCAAGATCTCGAGTCCCCTGTTGAGGTCTTCAGTAAAAGCAGGAACAAGCACACAGTGATGCCATGAAACAGCCTAGCAACTTCTCACCTGCTCTCTTCAAAAGAACCAAGAAAGTAATAGCCGTAGCTTGTACTTCAGTGACAGACGCACTCCAAGCATAGGTACCCATGTAGCCTTTTCAGCACACTCCAGGGATGGGTGTCCATCTTGTCCCTCCCACGGACCACAGGGTTCCCCTGACTCTCCTCCCTAGTATCAAATGTGTCCCCCAACCACACCCCATGCCTAGGATTGTCTAGTAGTCCGTGCTCCTGTCTGTGAGGTCAGAAAGGTGAGGTTCAGGTGCTTTTTTGATTTCCTAACTGGATAAGGGTTGGGAAAGCCATGGTGCCAGGGCTCATGGGATAAGCCTTCAGAGATGTAGCTACAAAAAATACTCCTGGGAAATTAGTTAGCCATAAAGTGGGAAAGCCCTGTACTCCACGCGGGAACCCAGTAAGTTCCCAAAAAATCACATGCTCCTCTGCTCACAAGGGATGGAGTAGAGGAAGTTAGACCAAACACAGAGAGAGTGAGCTGCTCCAGAGACAGGCAGAGGAGAGAAGAGATCCCCCTTGGAATGCTCTGCCAAGGGAGAGTCTCCACCTAACCTTCCAGGTGGAGTTGAGCAACTTCTACACCCAGTGCTGCAAGGTGGGAGATAGGAGGCTCAGACATCAAGGCATTCGATGATCTTCACAAACTTGCCTCACATTCCCAAAGGAAACCCAACCAGTAACAGGCCCAAACTCAACCCACTCTGTGTCCCAGCATCACACACAGTGTCTGCCTGCCTCTCCCATCTTCCTTTTCCCTTCCATGCAATGCCCATGCAGATCAAAAGCTCCCAGGCCAATGGAAGGCTGGGAGGGCAGCGGGGTTTGCAAGGCGCCTTAGTCAGGAATATGTCTTATAAAAGCCTATGTTAGGTGGTACTGGCAGCCGAGCCCAGGCTGCCCCCCGCCACCTGCCAACTGACTGCAGGGTCCTCAGTTGGTTGTCAGAGCTACTAGAGGTAACATCTACACAATGATACTTACAAGTAGATGCTGGATTCATTCCCGCCCATGTCTGGAGACTGAAGTTTCTGCACCAGGATGATGATGATGCCGATAAAAAGCACAAAGTTCACCTAAGGAAGCAAAGGAAAGAGTACGGGATCTGTTCTAGGTGACAACTTTCCACACTCCTACTACACCCCCCAACAGGCTTTCTCCCCATCTAGCACGATCCCACCCAGACTTCTAAACCAAGGCAGTGGCATGAGCTTCCAACAGTGTGTTGAAGAGAGGGCAGGAAGGACAAGAATCCTGTAGGAACTCTGGGGAAGCAAGAAAGGGTACCGTGCATGAGCAGAACGCTGAGCAACTTCTTGCAGAGAAGTGGGAAATCGGATCAAGTTGGGGAAAAAACAACAATGAGAGTTGAGGGGGAGAGAGTGAAGAAGGAGGAAGATGGAAGGAGAAAAAGAAGGAAGAGGAGAGGAGAGGAAGGGAAGGGAAGGGAAGGGAAGGGAAGGGAAGGGAAGGGAAGGGAAGGGAAGGGAAGAGAAGAGAAGAGAAGGGAAGAGAAGAGAAGAGAAGAGAAGAGAAGAGAAGAGAAGAGAAGAGAAGAGAAGAGAAGAGAAGAGAAGAGAAGAGAAGAGAGAAGAGAGGAGAGGAGAGGCTGCCACAGAGGTGAGAGCTATTACCCTCCTGGGAGACTCCTAGTTCAAGGTCACCCAATGCAGGGAACCAGCATAGACAGCTGTAAGCATGGATGACAGGACTGTCTGGGAACAGTAATCGCAGCCTGTACCTTCAGAAAGGGATCAGAGACAAAGGCTTTCTACACCAAGTGGGAAGCTGAGACACTAGTAAGGAAGGAAGAGGGAGGGAAGCAAAGCAATAGGAATGAGGCACAACAAGGGGGTGACACTTTGGGGCCTGGCTGGAGCAGCCCTTGGAGAAAATGGAGAGCCTAAGGTGCACTAAGACATGGTAAACACTGAGGTGGGCACTGTAGCACTGCATGTTAAGCCGCTATTTGCAATGACCACATGTTGTGTTGCTTTGATTCTCAGCTGCTCTGCTTCCAATCCAGCTTCCTGGTAATGCACCTGGGAAGACAATAGAAGATGACCCAAGTACCAGAGCAGAGCCCTGCTGCCCACATGAGAGATCAAGGTGGAGTTTGGCCTGGATTGGCCCAGGCTATTGCAGCCATTTGGAGAGTGAACCAGGGAATGTAAGATCAATTAAAGAAAGAAGAACATCATGACCATGCAATTTTCATCCTAGGGCTGCAAAACATAATTCTGATGTATGATATACCAGTAGATTAAAACAAGTTCCCATTACCCCCTATAAGACTGACAAGTAGTTCAATAAAACAGATATCAACCAAGACATGGGAAAAATAACAACGAGCACTCCCTGTACCTTGCTTGCAGAGTAACGCAATATCCACGAAAATACTAAGTGTACAAACCCTCTGTTCCAGAAATTCTACCCCTAGAGATTGATGCTAAAGAGACTGCTGTAGTGTAAATGGGCCTTGCTCCCCAACTCACTCAGAACCTCAAGTCCTCCCAACAGAAATCGACAGTGTGTGTAGGGCACAGGCTTAATTCAGTTGCAGTGTCTGAAGACAGGAATTTTTGGATTGTGAACACAGCCTCTGGCTTGGATCACATGGCTTCATCATCACGGATGTGTGGACATGGAGGAGGAGCCAGTCCTGGGCCTCCGCTCCCAGGCTCACCACAGGATCTACCCTCTACATATACCCTAGTACCACCAGCCTCCAGCCAGATCAGATGCCAGACTAATGTGGCTGTCAATCTCCAAAACCATGAGCTGAAATAAATCCTCTTCTTCCATAAGAAATTCCTCTCTGGTATTTAATACAGTAACCCAAAGCTGACCCGTGTAGATATTGGCTCATGCCCAAAGATACGTACAAGTATATTTCTTATAGCATGATTCACAATGAAGAAACATTGGAATACTACAAATACTCATCACCAAGGGAATGAATACATTTCATAAAAATCAGCACACATCCCTGACATATAAAGTACATATGTCATAACATGTCAGAAAGAGAATCTTTCCGAAGTCAGGGAAGGGCAACATTATTTCTTTGAAAACAAGAAATAACTAGTATATAAACTGGAAGGAAAGGCACAAACTAATTTAATTTGTTGATTATGTAATTTTATTCCTAGGAAGTCCACAAAGACACTGGAAAAGGCTGAATAATCGACAAGGGAATTAGGAAACATATTTATGAAAAGTAAAAAGTACTCCAAACTCAATAGCTCCCATATACAACAGCAGTAAACCACTGGAAAATATAACAAAAGACAAATTCCCAGAACCAATGAAAGACCAAATTTAAAAATACTATAGAAATAAACATAATAAAAACAAGAAAAGAAACAAAAAACTTTATGGAAATTATTCTATCTAAAAGAAAGATTGAATAAATGGAGACTCATGCCACATCTTTCGAAAAGACTCAACCTTTTTAAGAAAACTAATTCTCTTCCAAATTAATTCATAAATTCAAATTCAACCTCTACACAAGTCTCAACCACACCATGTTTGCAACTTGAAAAAAATATTCAAAAGTTTACCTGCAAGAGTACATGTGTAAAAAATTTCTGGGGCCCAGCACGGTAGCCTAATATCTGGCTAAATTCCTCGCCTTGCACATGCCACCAGGATCCCATACGGGTGCCGGTTTGTATCCTGGCAGCCCCACTTCCCATCCAGCTCCCTGCCTGTGGCCTGGAAAGGCAGTTGAGAATGACCCAAAGTCTTGGGACCCTGCACCAACGAACGAGGCTCCGGGTTCCTACTTCAGATCAGTGCAGCTTCGGCCATTGTGGCCGCTTGGCAAGTGAATCAACAGATGGAAGATCTTCCTCTCTGTCTCTCCTCCTCTCTGTATATCTGACTTTCCAATAAAGAAACAAGAAGAATGAAAGGGAAATTCCTATACCAGATTATTCCAGATTCAAAGCATGCTACAAGATTAAAGTAACTAGAACAATATGGTATGTGTTGTGGAAATACACCAGGGTTAATAATAACACATGAAGAGCCTGGAACCCAAACCAAGGATATCACATACTTATGATATGGCAATATCCTAGTGTAACGGAAAAGTACTCAATAAAAAGGATTGGGGAATGAAATATCTATTCATTCAAAGCAATAATATTAGATAAAATTAAGTATCAGTCCATACAAGACAAAAAAAAAAAAGCTTCACCTGGATTAGAGATACAGTAGGCTAATCCACAAAAATGTTATTTGAATGTAAAATTATTTTTGTATCTTTGGGAAATGCCTTCACAAACAAGAAATAAGGCTCAGAATTCAAGCAAAGAAAGCATAGCTAGTTGGCTGTTTAAACATTTTCCTGTCTTGGAAATTCACTTGATAACACATAGAGCAAATGAGATGGCCCTACACTTCAGTATAAAAGACAAATGACTAGAAAAATCAGCAAAAATAAATAGGAAGATCTAGAATACAAAGATCATATCAATGAATACTTGAGAAAGGGCTCAGTCACTTAGCAATCCAGAGAAAATGCAAGACAGCAATGAGCTGCTGTGATCATAGTGGCCCAAGCTGAACAGGTGGCTGATGTGCAGAGTGCAGAGAGTGAGGGTACAAGTGCTGTGTCCTCCCAGAGTCCAAGTGTGGGGAGCCAGGTTCCCAGGGTAGTGACAGGAGAGGTGGTGGGGCCTTAGAGGGTGGGGCCTACTGGGAACTTATCAGGCCACTAGGGGCACAGCCTGGGAAGGGATTAAGGGAGTTCTCCAAGGACCCTGGTTAGTTCTTCCACCAGGGTTGTTATACAAGAACAAGCCAACAAGCCGGGTCTCTCGCTACTCTCTGGCTTCCCACCACCCTCCTCCCTGGCAACCCCTCCCTCTCATATCTGCTCTCTCACACCACCAGGAAACCCTTGCACAAATCCCAAGCTCAACAGATCTCTTTTCTTTACAAATTATCCAGCCTCAGGATATTTTGGTGCAGCCACAGAAAACAATGAGTCACCTTCCCCAGCAAAATGGGTTTGTGTGAAACAACTTGGGATCTCAGATTTTAAAGGTACAGCCTTTCTTGGCTTAGTAATTTCACTTCTAGGGATCTGCTAAAGAAACATTCTCTCAAGCTCAAAATTATGCACAGAGCTATCCTCGGGGGAATCTTTCATAATGGAAAAAAAAGGGGAGGAATACCATAAAAGACCAACTATCAGAGTGTCTCTGTTGCAGGATAGAGTATGGCCACAACAAAGAGGGGGGTAAGCTGCCTAGAGACCCTTCCATTCCTGCCCAGATTCCCAGTTCTTCCTCCCTAACACTCCCTGTCCCTTCACTCCATCCCAAAGACACTCACCATTATGGAGCCAACCACAGGGCCTTTGATCACCCACCAAAGGGCCGTGCTGTCATTCATATCCCAGCAACTGAAAGAACACAAGTGGATATAAGGGGCCAGGTTGAGGCTCGACCTAGACACCTGCTGAGGAGGGCGCAGCTAGAAGGACAGCTCTCGGGGGGATTGCAGAAACAAACCTCCCCTCTCCCACCCGACCCAAGGACATGTAACAGTGTGAGTGGATATTTGCAAGACAATCTGGGGCTCTGGCACAAACACCTTTCCTGGTCCAGCACCTTCACATTTGGGGATGCATTCAAAGAAATATTGGTACCTGCTCAAAATGGCACTAGCCATTCCTTGAAGCATTGCAAGGGTCTCAAGACATCCTTCACCCAAGCCTTGAGCCTGCCAGGTGAGCCACTGTTGGGCAGGTGTAAAATGCCCGGAAGGAACCCTGTCTCCCCTTCCAACCTTGGCCTCATACACCCCACCCTCAACATTGCTCTCACAAAGGGAAGCCAGCTCTCAGAAGAGCTGGGCTCTGAAACTTTGTACATTTCCCTTGCTGGGCTGCCAGCTGAGCCACAGGGAAGTGGTGTCTGGCGCTGGGAGGTTGTTGTAGGGAGCAGCTCACAGGCAGTCAGGAGAGGTCTGGCTTTTAGAGGTACACTCACCCTGTGTCATCCAGGTAGAGCCTCAGGGTGGCCCACACCGTCACACATACAGTTGGGGTTCCTAGGAGGGTAAGTAGTGGAGGCCATGACAATGAGAAAACCCATGAGCACTATGCCCCCTCCTCAGACCTGGGACCCCCACAGACCTCTGCTACCCCAACATGGATGGCCTAACTGTCCCTTCCATCCAGGCCTTCTGGCATCTGTGTTTCCCCAGCTGGTGACTTCCCACACAGAGGAAGTGCAAGGATCCATGGGTTCCCATCAACACTGGCTAGGGATCTGCCACCAAGCCCAGCTACCCCATTCACAGATAAGGCCCGGACTGTCAGGGCTGCAGCCAGTGACCTACCCCAGCCGATGATGATGTACCAGTAGAAATATCTCCTCTCGGGGAAAAAGGTCTCCACCAGCAGGGTGAAGAGGTACAGGCCCTCGATGAACAGCCAGAAGTAGTTGGACACAACGCAGTAGTGGAAGAAAACCATGACGGCCTTGCATTCTACCTGCAGGGACAGCCACCAGGGCCAGAACGGTGGTGAGTTCCCCAATACCCAGCGAACCCCAAAAACCCCAGAATCAGCAGCGATAGGGGTGGTGGGAGTCCCAAGGACTCTGCACTGCAGAGCTCTGAAGGAGTTGGCATGCCTAGATGGAATTGCTGACAACTGCAGCATCCTATCCCCAGGGAGGGGCCGCTGCCTGGGAGGCAGGACAAGAATGGGCGGGCAGCCACAGAGCCCTCTCACCTGCATACCCCTCTCCCACCACCATCTTTTCAACATCCAGAGACCAGATGGGCAGGGACAACAGCCTGGTAAGATGAGCATTCGAACGCGTCCCAAGCAGGCGGGTACACACCCAGGGCCCACAGGTCTCTTCTCTCACTCTAACCCAACCCTGGCACATCCTGATGTCACACCCATCAAGTCCTTCCTTGAGCCTCAGCTTTTTCCTCAGCTACGTGGCACGCAGCACTCCCATCAGATACCCCTCAACTCCTCTGCCAAGTACAATGCCTCAGCCAGGAAACAGGAAGCATCCTGGCTGGAAGGGATGCTGGATATCAGTCCCCAGGAACTTCAGAGTGACACCTGGATTCCCACAGGGACAGGGGACAACACTTTCTCCTGGCATGGTGGGGGACAGGGATACACAGAACCTCGCCAGCAGGTGGCCCTAGGCCTTGGTCCACTTACCGTGGAGATGAAGCAATGGTTGCTGTCTTGCTCGGCATACAGGATCCAGTCTTTGATGAAAACGGAGATGGCCCTCAGCATGAAGGACACGAACAGGTTCATGTGGATGAAATTCCGGGTGCAGTGCAGTTTCCTGTGGGCGCGCACCGGCGCAAGAGGAGACCTTGAGCCCCACACTGGGGAGCATTCGGCCAGGCACGACACACCCTCCTCCTCTGGCTGAACAAAGGTCATCCCCCCCTGCCCCTTTGTTATCCCCCCGTGGTGGTGAAGGAAATGTCTGGAAGGAACATTCCAAGGCTGACATGCTGGGGGCTCAGGCCTGCTGGCTCCAGTGCTGCTGGGACTCTCACCGGAAGCGACACAGGATGACCATGGCAGTGGTCAGGGTGACAAGCGAAGTGCTGTAGCCGACCGTGTAGAGGGCCTTCACCGACAAGTAGTAGTAATCCTGCAGCAGGGCACAGAGGGAGCAGGGCTCAGCCCTCCTCACCCCTGCCTCTGCTGACTTCACCCCCATCTCTTCTGCAGTTGCCCCATCACTCAGAACTGCATTCTGCAGCCACTCAACATCAGCCGGGCTTGTCAATGTAGGAACCTGGCCAGTCAAAAGTCAGCTCCCTGTCTCCTGCCCCCTCCAAGGCCCTTGGCTTTAACTTCTCAGTTGCTGGGTCTTGGCAAAGCCAGCATTCTGGCAGATACGTGGTGAGTTTGTGCAGCAGCCCATCAGCTGTTTCTCAGCCCCAGCAGGGGTGCATCAGTATGCTTGTGAATGCAGCTCAGGGATTCAAGTGTCCTCAGCCCCTCCCCTGCCAGCTGTGGGCACAAGATGCAGGCACACTCACCTGGTCCCCAGGCTCAGACTCGTACTCATCAAACCCACAAGCGTCGAAGTAATGAGGGAAGGGCTCAGACCACCCATCCTCTGTGCAGTTCCGGCTCACCACCCCCATGTCTGCAAAGAACAGAAAACTCCATGAGCATGACGGTGATCTGAAAGCGCCCTGGAATCCACAGGCACAAGCGACATCTCACAGAAGGATTCCTGGAAAAAATGCACATCCAGCTGCCCACACCAGCCGACACACAGTGAGTGTGTTTAGTTAGTAAGGGCCTGGCCTCTGCTGACCTAGCAGTGCCTCCTAGCATCACCTCTAGGCTAAAAACTAAGGGAGAAGGACAGGCACTGGGGATTGTTTCCATTACCAATATCCTTTAACTTCTTTGGATCAAATTCAAGCACATTTTGTAGGATAGCAGGGGGTGATGACCACTGAAGGTGCCCTTTGCTCGCTACCAAGGTTCCTGCCCTAACTGAGACTGATCCTTGAGCAAAGGCTCATGTATTTATATCCCTTCACCCTCTGGTCTGTCAGGGGTGGGATAGGGTAGGCAAACAGCCACCCTTTCCTCCAGGCAGCCCCTTAAGTGTCACCCCAGCAGGACTTTCTGGAGTGTTTCTCTGGTGCATTGGGTCTGGCCTTCAGCAGATCTCAAAGCTGGGGGCGGTGTAAGACAAGAGACAATTGCAGAAAAGGGCTTCGGCACCTGGCCTACCGGGAAGATCCCTCCCCTGTGTGGCCAAGGCCATCTCTCGGGGGCCGCAGAAAGGGGTCAGGTGGGCACTGGGTCATAGCAGACGTGCGGCAGGAGGAGGAGGCCGCTCCACTTCTCCAGCCTGCCTGTGTCCTTGCTGATTGAGTCTGGAAACCCCAAGATCCATTCTCTATTAGCCAGGAGTGTCAGAAACACGCCATGAAAACCTGGGAAAGTGGCCGGAGTGAGGAGGACCCTGTGCTACAAAGAAGAGAGCTCCCCTCCCAAGAGTGGGAAAATGGCATCCACCCCATCTGCGGTCCCAAGTGCCATGGCACAGGAAGGAGGGAGCTTGGCAGGCCCGGGCAGGGCAAAGCAGCTTGCTTCTGTCCCACAGTTTCATGCCAAATGGTCCCTTCTTCGAGCCAGTCTGTCTCAGGCTGCCATTAGCAATGTTCTTCCCAGTGTCTGCCGGGGCGTCCTGCGAAAACCCTGGCCAAGTCCCTGCTGCCCCCAGTTCAGGCCCCCCTGTCCTCAGCTTTGCACACCCCAGGGTGCTGGAAAAGGAGAGGCAGGATGCTCTGAAAGCCAATTTAAAAAATGATCCAGAGGAAAAAGCTATTTCCTTTATTTTTCTTCGATCTCTCTTTTTGCAATACAGCATAGGCTCAGAAAACGATGCGCCTTTTTTGTCCCCAAGCTGTTTTGTGACTATTAATTCAGAAAGAACTCTCCAGCTCACCACAACCCTATAAGGACTGTGCCCACTTCATAGGACCTTGTTGCTGCAGCAACTTGACAGGAGACAAGGATTTGGGGGTGGTAGTCCCCAAGGTGGTTGTCTGCCCCAGGTATCTCCACCAACATCACTGGAATACCAAACAGCTATGTTCACCCTCAGAGGTCAGAATGCAGATTCCAAAGGGTGAGGCCCAGGAATTGCATTCTAACCATCATCACACAGTCACAGCATGCCAGGGTTCAAAACCACGAGGGAGCAGCTAATCCAATTATTTGCAGTGGGGTCCCAAAGGGCTCCCCTGAATTTGCACAAGAGCATTTCAAAAAGTTCTTGGAAAATGTAATTAAAGGATGTTTATTTTGGGACAAATATTTTTTTTTTGAGATCCTTGCCTAGGAGAGGTCTTCAAAAAGTTCATGAGAAATGAGTATTAAGAAAAAAAAAAAGCTATGCAGCTATGCACGAATTTCAATTTTCTTGCACCAAAATAAACTTGTAATTCCCAACTTGCCACAACTCTTCTGAGTTGATGTTCAGAAAGTAGGATGCTGTGGATCCTGAAGTGTAGCTTTCTGCAGAGACAAGTTGGGAGTTTTAGCAGAGAGGAGAGAGGACCTGCCTAAGAAGACACTATCCCATGGGGACACAGCTCACAGGTCAGCAGACACCCACCCTCCGGCCAGCCTGACCCCCTTACCTGCAAGATCCAAGGAGTTGCTCTCAGCAAAACCAAGCTCTCCTGTAAAACACAAAGTGGGCATGCATCAGAAGGCCCGGCCACTGGCCTGCCGTTCCTCCACTCCAAGCCAAGGCCAGCCCAGGAATGCAGCAGCAGCCTGCCAACCAGCATACACTGTCTAGCACTTGCCCGCAACTCAGCATGCAAAGGGGGACTCTTAGGAAGAAGGAAGATGGGACCTTTGCAGGAGAAGGGTAACAAATAGCAATGTGGGGCTAAGTCCTGAGGTTTCTTTGATGCCCAACCCTCAACCAGGCCTCCTGACCTGCTACATCAAGGGCAACCCCAGAATGCCAAAGCCTTTGGCCTCGGGAACCTGTCCGATTGCCCTCCAACTTGTTCCCACGGCCTCCTTTTCTTATGCCGAAACTTCTGCTTATCCAGGAAGCATCCACTTCTCAAAATGCAGTTTCTAAGGCCCAGCTGACATAGCACTGCCTCCAGGAAGCGTCCTCTGTCTGCCCGACTAGTCTGCCTGCAAGGGGCAGCATTCTGGCTCTTCAGTCCTCTTGCTTGCTGGACGTTCCAGCTTCTTCAGCCTGCTGGGGACATCACTCTCTATATGGATTCACACATGAGTCCAGGCCTCTGCAGGCACACATGGGTGGCCTGGTTTCCTAAGCCCTGTCTTCCTGAGCAAGCACATGAGGAACCTGAAGTCAAGTCATCTACCTTCCCAAGCTCCCCACCCCAGTGTCACCGAGTCAGGGAGTGGCAGAGGTAACCCAGCCCCAATGAGCTCTCATTCCCCGCTCTACCAGACCCCAGCAGCCAGAGCCCAGGCCTTCCCGAAGCAGGGCCCCTGTTGCACGGACTGATAGAGGACTGATGGACCCATGGACGGTGGTCTGTCCTTAACACGGTTCTTCTTACCAATGGTTTCTGTCTCCCAGACTGCAAGAGAAAGAAAGAGTAAAGTACAGTGATAAGTAGGCAGGCCAGAGTCAGGGTCTGCTCTGCCTCCTACCCCCAAAGTGAGAGAGAGCCTGGCTGGGGGTTGCAAGTCAGAGACCTCCATGTCACCTTCATCTCCAGAATGCACAGAGGCGCCCTAGAGGAGAAGGGAAGAGCCAGAGCAGCTGCACCCCCACCACCCCCGACCTCCCGCCCAGCCACAGCTACCCTAGGAACTCCCGACTCTGCCTTCTCACTGTGGAAGTCTCACCCTATAAGCCTGAGAGTGGAGGTGCCAACAGGCCCTGCTATAATGAGCCATTAAGAAGCAGGTGCAAACAACAGGTTTCTGGTGCCAGCGCCAGAGGGAGGAGGCAGTGACAAGAACATGAACTCCACCGTGAATTCATTCTGCCTTGGGGAAGGCAGTGCCTGACAAGCAGCCACAGCCTAATCCTAACATAACTTGGGGAGATAGACCCACAGTGGAGACTTGATACAAAATGACTATATGAATCCACAAAAGATAGAAGGAGTGGCTTGCACTGGTTAGGATTGGATCTCTAACTGGAATTGGCCCAAGTCACAGTTGCCACCTCTCACATCATGTTCCCATCCCCACTAGAGACTATCTGCCCCTGATTCCTCTTTCATATTCACTCTGGACCGGCCCTGGGTCACACTCAATCCCTAAGCCCTCTGCGCTGGCATGTGGGAGGTATGGTGATAGATCCCAGAGTGAAGGGGGTATGGTCAATAAACTGTTTTCTCTGGGTTTTGGGTTAGGAGCACTGTTGGGCACCACTCACTCCATCTGCTGCCCATGCAAGCCCCTCCCCACCCCAGGGAAGAAGCAAGGGGGCTGGAGTTCAAGGTTTGAAAGTCAGTTTGCCTCTTGTTTCTTGGGAAGAGCTTGGCACTGCAATAGAACTGGAAGACTCCACCCCTGGAAGATTATGGGCCTGAACCGCAGGACAGGAGGCTCTGAGGCCAGCCTGTAAGGGCCCTGTGCACAGATACACAGCATCCAGCCCATGCCACCCTCCAGAGGCCCTACCTTCCAGCTTCTGCCCCAAGGCCCATCCAGAGACCAGTGGATGCCAGTGAACACTTCCCAGGAAACCCCAGCCTAAAGGCAGCTCAGCCCCAGCTCAGTGCCCTCAGCAAGCTGCTTTGCCTGCCTGGACATCTCCAAGGGCTGAGGAGGAGGACTGAGTGGCCCTATGAGTGACAGGGGTGACAATATCTGTCCACATTCACCTGCAAGGGTGCCAGCTGCTTCAGGAGGCCACTTTGATTCACAGTGCTATCCTTGAGCCTCCCAGAGATTCCCAGAGCGAGCTGAGACCACACCTGGCCCTGCCAGAGCAGGTGCCTGGCTCAGGTTCCCAGCCTTGCCTCCATTCATGACCATGTGCCCTCAGGTGCAGCTAGGAACCATGTAAAGGGAATGCATATGTGTTCCCACGTGCCAGCATGTGAGCCATGAGCCAGGAGTGCCCACCCAGGCACTAGTCCCAACTGCTGCTCTCTCCTAAGAGGAACTTGGTGCTGAGTACAGGGAGCAACTGGGACAGGGGTAGGCATCCAGCTCTGAGCTGAACGCACCTTGGTCGGGATTGAAGATGCGGAAGAGCTCAGGGCAGCTGACCAGCACCATCTCACCCACATGCGCGGGCTTCCAACACGTGATGTTGTCCCACATCCCAGGGCAGCCTGTGGGCAGAGAACGATGGTGAGCACATGTACACACCACACACACATTCCACGGAAATACACACCACAATGTACATCACTCATGTGCGCCCATCTGCGCACCACATATACATATCCACACAGGGAACACACGTATGTACACACATGTACACCACAGCACACACATTCACACATCCACTTGTACACACATGTATACCACACATGCATCACAACACACAAACATACCACACACATATAAGCATGGCAATACACACCACACATGTATATACCCATACACAATAGATACAGTCCACATAACAGACACACAGCACACATCATAGATGCGCACCAGCTACATCTCCATCCCATGCTTGCGGGTCTCCAGGCAGTCCCTGGGGGCTGAGCCCATGGCTGGCTGCCTGCCAGATATCCCGACCTCCACGGACTCATGGGAGTAAGACTCGACTCAGCAGCATCTCCCACGAGCACCTGCACCCCTGTTTCTGACCTGGCTAGAAAGCAGAAGTCACCTCATGGTTTTCTCCTTCCCACCGTACACAGGATCCTGCTGTGTAGAATCTATACCTTGTTCTCCACCCCTATACCATACCATCTTCCTCCCATGCTCATCAACTTTTCCTGAGACATGACCTTGGCTTCTGAAGATGGAGATGGGTATGGAGATGGTGTGCCCCCATCCCATATCAGAGCACCTGGGCTGGGTCCCAGCTCCTCTCTGCATTGCAGATAAAGTGCATCTTGGCAGGCAGCAGCTGAAAGCTAACATACTCGGTCTTGGTCATCCGTATGAGAGACCCAGCTTGAGTTCCCAGCTCTTGGCTTCAGCCTGGCCCAATCCCAGCTCTTTCAAGCATTTAGGGAGTGAACCAGCAACTGGAAAATACTCCTCTCTCTCTTCCTTTCAAACAAAATGAAAAAATTAAATCTTTTAATGAGACTGTCATATGAAGGAATCTCAAAAAGAACATGGAAAATCCCCATCAAGAGAAATCTGTGCATAGATTTCAAAAGGTTTTACTTCAAAATAAGCTTAATTCTTAATTGTACTTTCTAGAAACTGAAGTGCCCTTGTCCACTCCACCAGCAGCAATGAAAGTTCTCAGTGCTCTTAACACCCTCCATCCTTTAGCATGGCACCTACAGCCCCTGCTCCCCAGCCTCACGGCCCCTCTGCTCACTTCTCTCCCCAGCACCTGGGTGATGGCTGAGGCCATTAGGTGAGAGAGTCCACTCAGGCAGAGGACATGAAACAATAGCAACATGGAGGAGGAAGCCCAGCATGTACAGAGGAAAGACATATAGCGATGCCATCAAGAGACAGGAGAGAATCATAATGAGATAGTGCATATGTCCGACAGTATGGTAGGATTTCAGGAAAGTGACCCTCCTGGCCTGGTGCGTTCAAGGGGAGGGCTTTTGTTCTTCTAAGGGACAGCAGGTGCCCAACAGCATCCCACCTCTTAAGCTGTCATGAAGATTTCTGAGTGCACACAAGAGAAGCCCTGCCAACCATGCCAGGCTCACTGATGGCATGCTCACTGTGTTAGCAATAATTGGATTCTTTCAAATGGGTGCCCCTGGGAGTCATTCCCCTGAGAGAAGTCTACCAAGGTGTGGAAACAGAGTGGAGTCCCGCAGGTGCAACCAAAGTCTCTGGAAGACACCACTGGGGTCCCAGAGGTTACCTGGGCGGGTGCTAGGCATGGGATAGACCTGGAGTGGACCTGATCAGCTCCTGGTTACATGACTCCTGGGTGCAGTTTGGAACAGGAAACAATTGCAGTTCCTGAGTGTGGAAAAACCTGCCTCTCGGAATTTAGCCCTCACAGTGTTGGAGTTCAGCCCTAGTCATGTGGGCCTGTGACATCCTGCTTGTGTCAAGCTACCCGCCAGCACCACTGCACCTGGAGCCCCTAGACTTATTCTCAGAGCCTGGGGTCAGTTCACCCTCCACCATGCCTCTTAACTTCCTGGTAGGGCAAAGCAGAGGGTTCCTGTATCTGGCTACTCCTGATTTGGAGTGACCAGAGCTCAAATCTGCAGTAGAGATTTCCCTGGGAACTGCTGACTCCTTAAGAGACAGCTGGGAGTGACAGGGCCTGCCTTCCTCCTATGTCCCTCACCCCACCTTGCTGCTGGGAGCTCTCTGGGAACTACCCTCAAGTTGTGCCTTGTCCTGTCTCTACCCTGGACCTCTCCACAGGACCCGTGGCAATGCCAGCAGTAGTTGGGCAGGTGGGACTGTGGTGTGGAGCTCATAGCTCTCCACCTGTTCCTCTGGCAACATCCCTGGAGTCAGTGGAGACTCAGCACTGCCGCTGGCCTAAGACACATTTCTTCTAGGTCACCTCTACTCACCTCTCATCACCAAGGCCCTCTGGATGAGCTCTGTTCTGGCCTGGGGGACCTTGAATCCTCCCAGGGGCCATTCCCCTGCATGCTTAGGATGATGGCAGCTAAGCTCTGCAGAGAGCTCCGGGACTTCTAATTAAGAACTGAGCAGCAGTTTCCTTCCTCTGGCACAGAATGTGCCCAACTCCTGCAGCCCCACGGGTTCTGCCGCCTGGTCTCAACAAAAGCTTAGTCCCCTTGGGAGTGGAGATGTCAGGACGCTTTTCTCCTCCTCCTCCCCTCCTCCTCTCACCCGTTTGTTCTTCCCACTCTCTCCCTTCCCCTTACTCACTCCTGTATTCAAGAAGCCCTCGATGAGTCAGGCACTGCAGAACGAGACAGGAAGGAGGGAGAGGAACTCACTGGCGGCCTTGCACAGTTCACAGTCTGGGGCCGCATTAGTTAATGATCTGGGGCTTCATGCTGAAGGCTAAGAGAATCTGCCAGCCAGAGAGCCCATTTCCTTTCAAGGCAGCAGGTGTATAGCTAACTTGATGCTTCCAATGGTACAATGGTACAGTCTGGCTGGTGCGTGTGTGGGTGGGTGGGGGGTGTCAAAAGCACAAAATGACTCTCCCTGAGCTACAATGAAGGAGCTGAGAGTCCCACATTTCTTCTGGACAGTCTTAGGGGATCTCACTCCCTTGCCAGTTCCAGAACCCACAGGTTGCTCACCTTCCTCAGCTGCCTCTTCCTCTCTTACCCTTCTCCACTCCCTCTCTTCCTCTGATTCTCTCACCTTCTCCCTTCACATACCAGACCCCTGCAATCATCCTGGGCCCAGCCAGATAGCCCAGGCTAGTGTTCTCCTCTGCAGAACCTGACACTAATAGCAGGCGCAAAGCTCCATTTGTTGGGTAAGGGGAGACAGTCACAGGCTTAGGAAGGGGACATCTGGAAGGTAAGGAAGCTACAGGGCAATATGCTATCCAATAACAGGAAACGAGAGACAAAGAGTCACATGACCTGCTTGGGT
This sequence comes from Ochotona princeps, assembly GCF_030435755.1. NCBI lineage: Eukaryota > Metazoa > Chordata > Mammalia > Lagomorpha > Ochotonidae > Ochotona > Ochotona princeps. The sequence goes on from NC_080851.1 coordinate 24,352,464, forward strand.
AGCTTAAGGACCACCACGTATAATAGCATGAACTGAAAAGCAGGGACCTGCACAGCAGTTAAGATGCCGCTGGGGTTATCCACTGCCCATATCCTCAGGGCCTGGGTGTTGTTGCTGCTCCAAATGCCAGCTTCCTGCTAATGGGCACCATGGCAGATGGCAAGTCAGGGCACCCATGAAAGAAACCAAGAATGAGTTCCCAGCACCTAGCTTTGGCCTACCTCAGCCCCCAGCTATGGAGAGCATTTGGGGGTAAATAAGTAGATGAGAGATTTCTTTCAGATAAATCAAATAAACACCTTTTTTTAAAAAAGTAGAAAAATGGCCCAGCATGATAGCTTAGTGGTTAAAATCTTAGTCTTGCATGCCTGGGATCCCATATAGGTGCCAGTTCGCATTCCTGCTGCTCCATCCCCATCCAGCTCCCTGATTGTGGCCTGGGAAAGCAGTGGAGGATGGCCCAGAGCCTTGGGACCCTGTTCCCCTGTGGGAGACCCAGAAGAAGCTCCAGGATCCTGGTTTTGGATTGGCTCAACTCCAGCTGTTGCAGCCACTTGGGGAGTGAACCAGAAGATAGAAGATCTTTCTGCCTTTTCAATAAAAGTAAATAACCTTTAAAAAAGCAGGAAAAAAAGGAAGTTGAGTCAGAACAGGGCAGGGAAAAAGTGAAAGCTTGGTTTGGAGCAACAGTGGAGAGGAGGCCTATGTAGGACAGAGTCTGGAGGCAGGACCAACAGGACTAGGGTGACAACCAGCCGGATGAATCGGAAGTCAATGAATCGGAAGCACTTATCCATCAAGTGACTGAGTGCTTATTCACCAAGTACTGACCTGATCATAACACATGCCTCCCAGGTCTCCATGCCTTCCCCTCCCTCTGCAGCACCCTTGGGGACCACATGCCAAGGGTGGCATTGTCCCACGGTGAAGTGAACCTGCTGCCTGAATGGCTATGTGAGGTCCAGCTCCCCTCACATCCCCACTCATTGCACTAGCCTTGACATGTGCAAGCAAGAACTCTTAGCACTCTGACTCCTGGGGTTTTAAGGTTGACTGGTTCCTAACACAGAGTCTAGACTACCCTAACTACAGAGAGATCCAGAAGGTGTCATTCAAGTTCCTGGCTTGATTGTCAGATAAGTGGATGGATATGTAGATGAATGGATGGGTGGATAGATGGATGATAGATGAATAGATGGACAATGGGTGCTTTGTGGATGATAGTTGGATGGACAGTTGGCTGGATCGATGGGTAGATAGTTGGATGGACAAGTGGATCAGTGGATGAATGGGTTGGATTGAGATGGATAATGGATGGACAATGGAAGATGGATGGATGAGTAGATGGGTGGACAGATGATGGATGGATAATGGATGATGGATGGTGGATAATAAATGGGTTATGCATGACGATGGATATACAGATGGACAGACAGCTGGCTAGCTGACTGGATGGACAGTGGGGACGGCTGGATGAGAAGTAAATGGTCAGGGCACTAGGCAGGTTAGACATGAAGAGCTCAGTCTGAGATTAGGCAATGTTAACTGCATCCATGTGGAGACAGCTGTTTGCTAAAAGTCTGTAGTGAAGTCAGTACTGGTGGGAGATGAAGGGTGGAGATGGTCAATCCATGCTGCTGTTTAGGCCAGGCTGTCTGATGAAAGAATGCACATCAAAGGAAAGAGGAGAGCAAGGCCTGGCCCCGACAGAAGCAGGAATGCCTCCATTTCCAGAAGGAGTTGGCAGAGATGACGAGAAGGGAAACCAGGACAGGCTGGTGGCCCAACAGCCGGGAAAGCACGTTCCAGGAAGGAGCCTGTCAAGTCAGCCAAAGCTCAGTTCCTCTCCTTCTCTTCCTCCTCTGGAAGTGGTAGGGAATTAGAGCAGAGTAGGCCCCATTCTCAGGGAGACCTCCAAACTTTGTCAGCCCCCCAAAGCCTCTCCCTTCACCCGGACACCCTCCCAGTTCAATCTGCCCAGCTCGCCATGTTAGCATTCCAGTGGTAGAATTCAGTGCTGTTGGCAGACCAAGTGTAGGCAGGCAATGCCATGCAGGCACTCTGAGCAATGTCTGCTTCAGGCCTTCTACAGAAATTAGCCGAAAGGCAGATGGGCATCGTGGCAGAGGGAGAGACAGAGTCCGACTGGGCAGGTCGGACTGAGAGAATGCCAGAGCTATTAGCCTGCGACTGGAACACAATAAGGTGCTAATCTCAGGTTGCCATGGCAATGAGCCTGTCCATTTCCACATTGTTCAAAACCCAGGAGACCAGGATGCCAAAGAGACTCAGACAAAGCCAGGTCCTTCCTTGGAGAAGCCCCCCTAGGATGCTTGGGTCAGGTGTGCACAAGGCCCCAATTTGAGCACACAGCATGAAGGTAAGGAACAATTCCATTTGCTGAAATGGGCTTTACAGCCAATATTTCTTTCCCTTTGTGTAGAGCTGTGAGCAGAGTGCTGGAGGATGGGAGTTCAGCTGAAGTCAGTCGAAGTCATGGTCCTTAATGTGGGGACCCCAAATCAGCAGTGTCACTTAGCCTGTCTGAAACACAGATGCAAGGGTCAGCACTGTGCATAGCAGCTTAAGCTGCTGCTTGCAATGCCAGACCTCCCCATGGACCTCACAGGGGTGATGCCTCCTCCAGATACTGCCTTCTCCTTTCAGGGCAGCAGCCCTCCTGCTCACTTCTGCCACGACACCAACCTAGCAGTCAGCCTTCCTGGCTCTCAGCACTGGGCACAAGAAGCCAGAGCTGGGCTTTGGCTGCTTGTGGCTCCCCCTGCAAACCCTGCCCACCTCTTCACTTTCCCCTTTAGAATGACCCCCACAAATGCACCTGGGACATGTGATGCAAGAACAACAGTGAGAGGGTGGAGGCCAAAATACCCAAGTTCCAGACCCATTGGTGATTAAAGTCACTGTCCTCGGGGCTCTGCATCCCCCAGATCCCAAACAAGACACTTGGATCAGATACGTCAGGGGTCCTTCCCATCTCCTCCAGGAGCACCCATCTGGAATCCTTGCCTCGGTTTCCCAGTGGGTGGGGCTGTGGTTAGGGCTGAGCAGGAGCTGAGCAGCGGGATGGGGAGAGCAGTCTGGCAGGGAGAAGCCCGCCTACCAGCTCGTGTTCACTGAGAAGCCGCTGGCCGCCGCTGAGCTCAGCCCAGGGGGACCACTCCATTTAACCGGACCCAGATTAATCAAGTCTTTAAGCAGATGGCGCTCAGAAATCCTACAAGCACCCAGAGGGGAGGTGGATCCCTCTGGCCCGAGCTCCACCCTCAGGCACACAAGGAGCCAGCTGGCACTGCCGATGCTGGAGCCTGGTGGGGCTAGAGGAGAGGACTCTGGGGTGGTCCCAGCCCCCAGTCGAACGTCCCTTCTGGCAGGAATCTGGGGCAACTTCATTTCTGCAGACCTTTGCTGCCCATCTGCACAGTGAGAAGGGTGGGGAAGTCAGGTGGAGGGGGCTTGGGGGCAGGGGTGGGGTCATATCAAGGTGGTAACATTCAGAACATGTGAAATGTCTGCTTAGTCTTGGGGCCAGGGATATGTGAGTACAGAAGGGGAGAAGGCAACCCATGCCTGCCCACCCCCACCCAAGCAGGAAGTGCCTGCTGCCCCCCACCCCGACTTAAAGCAGCTCCCACGGGGGTTCCTGCTGTATCGTCTCCTGTGGTTTCCCATGGGATAAGCAGGAAAGCAGTCCCCACAGGTCCGCCCTGGGTGACCAGTTCTTCAGTACAGCCACTGGCAACAGCTGTGTCCCTGAGGCTGTTTGCTAACAAGTCTTCTGACAGCCACTGCCCAGCCCAGGCAGCCGCTCTGGCTGGTTCCCCAGGGCAGAGAAGTCAGCCCCATTGGCCACCCAGTACAGCCCTGGAGATCGCAGGGGACCATACCCCAAGCCAGGGCAGCTCCAGGACACCATCGGCAGACCTGGAAGATCCCCTGCACCACTGCCTGCAGGCAGGCTGGATAAAAGCTGGTGACACTCCATGACCAGCCTGGATGTGCTGGGGCTACTGGGCCTCCCCAAACCCCTGACTTGCCCCATGCCCACAAACTCACCTGGGGAAGAATCGTTCAGGCCCAGCAGGTCATTGGCTCTCTGGATCTTCTCCAAGCACATGGCTTGCTCCTTCTTGAAGATGCAATCTGAGTGCATGGCAGTGGCCTGCAGGAAACATGCAGGGTGGATGGTGGGAGGGAATAGGGAGCTTCCTCCTACCCAAGCACTAGAAGCAGCATCCCAGGAGTAGGAACAGAGGCTGCAGGAAGAGAGTGCCACAGAGATCTCAGGACCAGCACGAGTCCCGATGTCCACACCGGGTCTGGAGCGGACTGGACTCCCTGCTAGCATCTCCATTTGTGTGTCTCAGCATGAGCAAGTGCGCAGCACCTTGCCGAGGCCACACATTGCACTAAGTACCAGGCCTGTGACTCCACAGTACCATAAAATCAGTACTGTGCTGATCACTTCCCATCTTACAGTTGGGAAAATGCTGATGGGGACTTGCTGAAAAGCAAGGGCTTGGAAGCCTGGAGAGTCAGGTTGTTTTCCCAGGTATCCTGGCTCCAGACACCACGGGGGCTACTGCTGCACTCCAGGCATGTGAGGAGCCGGGCACACAGGCTGGGGGACTCAGCAGGCAGGCAGGCTGCAGCAGCGGCAGGTAAAGCAGCAGAGTGGGTGGGTAGCTTATTTACAGAAGGGGAAGTTGAGGTTCAGAGGGTTTAAGGCATGGCTTCGAGCTCAGAACCAAGAAATCTCACAGTCCACACCATGCTGCCATCACGACAGCCACCTCCCAGGACTGTCACTCCGACTCAAAGCCCTCAGGGCAGCGAAGGCTCCCAAGGGACCACCAGCCAATGCACAGGCAGTCACATGGGCTTGTGGAGGAGCAACCCTGGCTGCTCCCAGGAAGAGGGGTGACTTTGACTTGTGGCCCCAGGGGAGGCCAGCCAGAGACAGGGCAGGCACCCAGGGCTCTGGGGATAGTGTCATTCACTGCAGGCTGACCTCCCAAGTCATGTACTGGGGGCATCACCTAGGAACCCATGCCACCCTGCAGGTGCATGGACTGTGGTCTAGAAGACCCCAAGAGCCTTCTATAGTCCTGACCAGCACTAGACAGTGGAGCAGGCTGAATACTGTGCAACTCTCACATCCGCACAGGTCACTATCCTCTACCTGCAGGAATCATTTCCGGTCCAATCAGGTCCGGGTATTAGGAAACAGACACATGTTTGGATCGCCCAAAATATGGCCGAGTGATGGTTCTGGCAGACAGCAGTTCAAGCGGATGGCTTGGCTATAGACACAAAAAGATAAGTTCTCTGGCGGCGGGTAGCGTGGTTCAACCAGTGGGCCAGACAGGGGAACGTCCTGGGCTCTTACCATAGGGAGCAGGAGGAACGCAGCCAGGGAGACCCACAAGATGCCAGCCATGATGCTTCGAAGGCAGCCCTTCTGGACTCTAGCTCCCACCAGTCGCTGCTCAGCCCCAAGGCGACCACAGTCTGGGAGAAAGGAAAGATACGCATCTGGTTACCTGGCCCCTGCCTGCAGCTGCCACCTGCCCTCCATACTGCTTCTCTCTTGTCCTTTCTTCTCCTGTCTCACAGACACCTGCCAGGCACTGAGCCCGGGTGGGCATGATCAATACCTCGACATACCCTGGCTTGGCCCTGTCTCTCCTGGGTTGGACCAGAAAGGATCTCCCCTTCTGCAGCAGATAAGCTGTCTGCCACATCTTGGTACCCTCCCCAAGTGATAAAGCTGTGGCTGGCATACTCACATGCTGGTCCAGAATGACAGGTGCCAATCTCCCTTGCTCTCAGAGAGCAGGCACACAGTGACATTGGCTCCCATGTCACATGGTGGTGGCAGCATGACATACCACTGATGGCCCACCCCCTGATCCTGCTACTCCATTTTTCCTGGCCATGCCAAGGCAGACAAAGATGACACTGGAGAGGGCAGGAGGAGCCAGATTCACAGGAACAGTAGGGGGCTAAGCCATGGCTCCAGCCAAAGCTGCCTACTGACGCAGCACACTGTCCCAAGCCAGATGAATGCGAGTTGCTGTCTCTAGCAGGGCCTGTCTAGTCCAGCTGCCCAGCCCAGCACCCTAACAAGTACACCCTCAGTCCACTTTTCCTTCCAGGATAAAGCCTTGAGAAGTGACACGGGACATATAAGTGACTGCTGGAGAGCCTATTCAGGCCTCAGAGGGGGTAGGAGCTCCCATGGGGGCAGGTACACAAGGACTGGGGCCACAGGTAGGGACCACACAAGTTACAGGAGCCCAGCTTGTGCCCTGAGAAAGCTCTTCTCTGCTTGAAAAATGTACCATTGATCCTTAGGCTCTGCACCCCAGCCATGCCGCATCTGGGAAGGCCTTGTACTTGGATCAAGAGAAGCACCTGTCAGGAGGGTCACCACAGCCGGCTAAAATAGCAGCAACCACAAAATGTGGGGTGGCAAAGCAGCTTGCCAGCAGACACAACCACACCGTGGGATACTATCCTGTGATGTTTCACTGGCAATTAAGTTGTTACATGGGAGATGGAGGAACGAACCCGCAGGTGCCTGGGTCACAAGGCCCTGGGGGCTGAACAAAATCCTTCTCCTGTACCCCTCCCAACAGTCCTTGCATGCACATCCCAGCCAGTGCCATGGCTCCCAACTCCATGAGTAAGTAGCCAATGGGAAGGAACAAGACCCCACTGCAGGAAAGCTCAACCCCATGTTATCCATCTCAGTGACACCAAGGGAGGCCACAAGAAGCCCACAGGACCCTGGCCAGGTCAGTCCAGACAGCCACAGAGGACTGGTATGGGGGCAGGCTGGCATCACTGGCCTCAGTATTTATGGGCACCCTGAGGCCCAGCCTCTTCCATTGTGCCTACTCCCAGGGCTTCACAGGCTGCCTCTGGTGTGATGGTGCCATGGGACTCGCTCACGTCATCCAGCCCCAAAGAGAAACACCATGAGAAAAGAGCATGTCCCCATCCAGTGACACAGGCTGCAGGGCCAGGAGCTTCTCTGCATTGTATTTCTGCTGGAGCTGCCCAGGTGGCCTGACTCCTGCTGCAGCCCTTTCCTGTTCTCCCCACTGCCCTGTCCTCCCGCACATGGAAACACCCAGCGATGAGATGGACACGCAGGATGCAGTAGCTCCCAGGCCTGCACCTCTTCCCTGCCCTCCTCATCAAAGGATCTCAGGAGTCATCTCCTATAGCCTCATTCAGGTGCCCCTCTGCCCTCACCCCCTACAGGACAGGGCTCAAGAGCTGGCAGTCTCGGGCCATCTGTCTCCAACCCAGGCTTCTGGGAATGGTGCCTAACATGCCTCTCTCAACCTTGTCATCCGCTCCTCAGCCCAACTGCCCCCACCTGAGAGACCAGGCCAACCCATGTTTCCCTGTCTGGCTGGGCCCAGTCACAGAGGCAGCTTACCACGATGCCCTCAGCCCATGTCCCAAGACCCTCCATGTCAGGTTCAGGCTCTTTCACAGCAGGTGGGATTTGAGGACAACCAAAATCCCTCCCTCCTGGTGTTCTGTGGGGTGGACTTGGGGACCCTGGTGCAAGCCACCTCATCTTGCTCAGCCTCTATTTTGTCACCTGTGATATGGAAATAATAGAGATGCCCATCCATAAACAATGCATCAACAAATTTAACAATATAGTAGCATCTCCCACCCAGGGTGCACACATGGCAACTACTATCTCCATCTCCCCACCTGGCATTCAGGTTTTCTGCACTCACAGCCCCATGTAGCACTCAAGATAGGGATGGCAGGCCTGGGTGTACCAGGCTCTGTCTTAAACAGTCTGCACCTCAACTGCCCCAAAGCTACAAAACAGGTTCTGCCATCCAGAGCAGAGGTGACAGACACACAGAGAGGCTCAGCAATCCCCCACTCCAAGTTACACAGCAATGCCCAGAACAGCCATGCAGGGAGCCCAAGAAGTCTGCCTCCAGAACTTACCACGTATGTCTGGAATAAAAGGAAGCTTAGCTCCAAGCTCATAGGCACTTTATCAATGAACTCTCATATCCCTGGGGAAGGTCAGGCCCTCAGCTGCCCCCTGTGCCTCCTCAGGAGCAGTGAGTTAGAGACTACAGCCCTGAAGTAGATGCTGATAGCATCTCCCCTTGGGGCAGATAGAAAGACTGAGGTCAGAGATCACACAGCTTGGAGCCCTGGAAGTTGCCTTGTAGGAATAGGATGAGTGACAGGTGCCTGGACAACACCAGGCACCGCCTATAAGGGTGGGAGGGACCTCTCTGGTGCACACAGGCCTGGGCCACCTGGCCACTCCCAGGTTAGTCAGTGATGTCCATGCTCCTCATTCACAGTGTACAGCAGGAACCAGGAGACCAAAGGGGTCTCCAGCCATGATCCCACCACACCCTGCATTGCACATTAGCTACAACACAGAAGTACATGTGAGCCATGTCAGGCCATTCCACTGGTTAGGATCTAAGGCCCTGGGAAACCAAAATATTCTAGGATCCCTCTGCCACATGCTTTTCATCCACAAATGTGTCCTGGGAGGAGTCCTCTTCCACACTGACACGTTCAGAGCTCTCTCCTAACTTTGCAGGAGGTAGGAGATGGAAGATGAGGGAGGAGGAAGGTGGGAAGGGTAGCAATGACAGGTGGGAGGGATGGGACCGGAAGCCGGCAGGAGCCAGGAGGAGCTGTGTGTTTGCTAAGCACTTAGTGGGCAGCACAAGGAGTGGTGGCTATGCTCGCACAGTCACCCTGCCTCGGGACTGACCCTTGAAACCTGCAGCTTCTCCTGAGTGTGGACAAAGCCAGCACTGATGGGCAGCTGTCCCAGCACCTAGCCCAGGCAGGACCCACTTGAGGTGCCTGCTGAGCTGTGTGCCTGTGGGAGCGGGGGAGTGGTGTGACAAGCTTCCTGTTTAGGGAAGCGCCCTCTGCAGCCAGGAGCAAAATAAGGAGGTCAGAGGAGGGAGGGCAGGTGCAAAGCCAGCCCCCAGGGCCTCTTCTGGCTCCAGAGATGACCGGAAGCCTTGGGAGGAGGAGGGGTTGTGTGGAAAGCAAGTGGATGGAAATAAAGGAGGAGCCTGGATAAACTTGAGAGGGAGGCCTCTCTGGGCTACTCCAGAGGGGGCAGAGAAGAAAGGAGTGGGCAAGGGCAGAGGCAGAAACGGAACATGTGCTTCATTACACACATCTAAGGTAGTTGAGCCATCCACAGGGCCCTCTGAAGGGAAAGCATACTGTTTTCTCAGCCAATCTTGTGTTGTGCCCATTAGTCAAGGTAGAATGGTAAGGACACCTAAGAAAATGTGTGGAAACCAGGAAGCGGTGGAATGAAATGCCCAGCTATTCCCCAGGACCAACCTGACCTCCCAAAACCACCTCCAAGAAGCCTGTGATGGCTGCACCTGCCCCTTTCGCTGTCACCATCCTCTGAGGACTCCCAGCTCTGGCAGAGGAGCCCCCTCTCTCCCTGTTGGATGTTTCAGGTCTCATCATAGGCTTTGTGGGTTCCAGTCTTATTGGAAAACCATTCAGAGCTCCAGGAAGGGTGCCATGCAGCATCCAAGGTTCCCTGGGCATCTCCGCTCACCACTGCGCCCCTCGCGTCTGCAACCTCTCCCCATGTGTCCTTGCTAACCTTGCAGCCCAGGACTTGGCAAGGCCCTCCAGCCAGGCGGATGATGCAGCCTGATGCCTATTTTGTGTGGCCTGTGAGCCAGGAAGGGTTTTTAGTTTGCCAGTTGGTCAGAAAAGCATACCCCCCTACACACACATACACACAACCTGCTTCATGATCCATGCAAACTCTCTGAAATTCAAATTTCAGCATCTGTAAGTGAAGTTGATCAGAATGCAGGATGCTCCTCTGTCTGTGTCTGGTCTGCAGTTGCTCAGGAGACAACAGCAGTAAGACAGCCTTATGTCACAGCACATGGTCCCAAAGCCCCTAATATTTACTACCTGCAACTCCATGGAAAAAAGCTGACCACCCTTTTTCTAGGCTTATCTCTCTCTCTCTCTCTCTCTCTCTCTCTCTCTCTCTCTCTCTCTCTCACACACACACACATACACACACATGCACAGAGGCCATCACATATACATGCACACACCCATACACATTACATAGTACACATACATACATAATACACAAAATTCATATAATACACACTCATTGTATATACACAAACACACATGTACACAGATGTACACACACACATATGCATGCACATACACACACCTTTTCCAATCAACTAAAGGTGTGTGGAGAGGTTCATGAAGCAAAGCCATGTGTTCTCCTTAGGCCAATACCAAGGAGCCCTAGGCATGCCCAGTCCATGTGGAGGGAGCCTGTGTGTGTGTGTGTGTGTGTGTGTGTGTGTGTGTGTGCTGCAGTGTTGCTCTCTGTTTTGCCCCAGTTCCCTGGAAGGTGTCATGAGATGCCTCTATGCCTCCCAGCTGTGTGTCACTCCCTCTCGGTGTGTCACTGTGGGGGTGGCTGTCACCGTATGTTCTGACGGCATTGAGAGCTCGGTACAAACACATCGCCACTGAGGAGCTCCCAGGCTCCTTGTTGCCAGGCAGCCAGACCCTCTGGCCCAGCTCCATCAGACCCTGGACACTCACATTCCTTCACTTGGGAAGCAGCCATCTCAAGGCCTAGAAAGTCCCCAGGGAGCCCTTCTCTGGGCCTTCAGACCTCTGCTCACACACCTCCCAGGACTGGGATGTGTCAGCCCAGGGAAGCCGTATGGTAGAGAACTGTCCCGGAAGCAAAGCCTTCCTGGCACTGTGCAGGGCTCTTGCTTCGCACTTGGCACACCTTGGCTCTGCCCTCTGGCAGACAGCACAAGGTGTCCACCCTTCCCTCAGTGCCAGCCCTTGATCAATGAAACGCTGGGCACTGGCGAGACAGGTCACCCAGGCCATGTTCCCACGAAGAAAGCCACCTGGTGGCCTTCCTTAGCCTCTGGGTCGCATACATGCACCTGCCAGCACCCTCTGCAGGGACTGACTGACTCCACACAAACTGAGGGGTGTCCCAAGTGGGGGTGCAGCAGAGAGGTGACCCTGTCAGACATAGGGGTCCCTCGCTTTCCCATCACATGCTGCTCAAGTAGGACCTCCTTCTGCCTGGGGCTGAGCTGACAGCTGGGCAGGGTCCTCAGGTTCCTTGTTCACCTCCCAGCACTGCACCTGCACAGAGTCTTGTCCCAGAAGCGCCCGTGAAGCAAAAGAGGGAAGAGACCTGGAATGCCTGCCTGATCCCCTCCCCCCGACACACACACACTTGTTGGCTGATTGGTCTTGGTATCTGGCAAGAAGCTGCGTCAGTGTGTTCCCGCTCTGTTTCTGATTTCCATGTCCAAATCCTCCCGGGGCACCCAGACTGGCACCTCTGCCCGCCCTCCGCAAGGTCGGCTAGGGAAGATAGCCCCATTCCCAGGACCAAGTTCAGATACAGGCCTAATGAGCAGACCTGGCTGCCGCCTGCTCCTGGCTCCCCTCCTTCCCACCTCACTCGCACAGTTCTTATCCTCTGCACCAGCCCATAGCCACCCCCACCACCACCTCCCCTCCAAGCTTCTCTCACCTGACCTTCAGGATGCCTGTCTGCCTCTGGCCAGGCGCAATCCCAGAACAAGGCATCCTCCCCCTCCTCCAAGAAAAAAGCCAACCGCTGAATCCTTTAGTGTTTTTTTTGGGGGGGGAGGGGTTGTTTACAGGACGCTGTAAGGCTAGGGGAGGTAAAGCAAGAATCTGACGTACCTGCACTGAAACCACAAGACTTTGCCAAGGGCCCCCCTCCCCGCCCCCAGCATCCATCCATCTAGGGCTATGCCAACGCGCCCTGCTCCACGTGAGATGCCTTCAGCTTCCCGCTGGCCTTCCTCAGGCCGGTCTAGCGCCAACCATCCGCTAGAGCTGCGGTCCCTCCAATCACCCCCTCGCACCTCCACCAGCACGCCAAAGTCCTGCCCAGGAGATGGACACCCCCCCCCCCCCGCGGCTCCCCGAAGCTGACGCAAAAGCCTCAGCCTTTAAGGGGGCCGGCAAAGGGTCTCCTCCGGCCGGTCCACTGGAGCCCCGAAAGGCCGGCGCGTTTTCCTTACAGGCCTCTTGGGCGTTTCCTCGCGGGACCGCTGCTGTCCAGACATCCCAGAGCCAGCTTCTGCCCGCCGCGGGAAACCGAGAGAGCACTCTCTCGCCAACAATACAGAAGGGCTCGCCACGCGGGCATTGTGCACCAGTCCCCACTCCACCCCCTACATCTTGTGCCCACTCCTCAGACCCCCTCATAAAGGACTGCAGCACCCAGCCACAGTGGGAACTCGCCTTCGCCGCCTACCCCACCCGCGCACACGGGTCCACCCGCTTAGGGGTTAGCGAACGAGTCCCTCTGCGTCCCTGCGGCCACTGAGCCTAGGTCTCCCTTCTCCGAACCCGGATGGGCACGAGACGGTAGAGCCGATCCCCCTATCCCATGGGACTGCGGGGATCGGGCGCCCCAAGCACGGCCCCAGACACTAGGAGTGGGGGCGGGGAGCCAGACCGAAGCGCAGGAAGCGGATTCGGCTGCTGTGCCCCGTGCTGGCCCTCGCCCGCTCTCCGTCGGGGAAGCACGCGTTGTGCAGGGGCCACGGAGCTGCCGGAAGAGTCCGAGATCCCTGGAGCTGCTGGGGATGAGGGGTGATCCTTACCTGCTCGCTGCGGGACCTGACCGCGGGGCCACTGGTCGGTTTGGGGCAGACTCAGCATAGAGAGCACGCAGCCGGAGCCCCGAGCCCCGCGCCGCCAGAGCTGCTATCGAGCGCGCCGAACCGATTCTGGGTGCCCGTCGGCCGCTGGCGGCGGGGTCCGTGTGTCCCTGCGCCGCGGCGGGTGCGTGTGCGCACGCGGGGACCGCGCTGGCCCGCAGCCGCCGCAGCCGCCGCGACTCACCGCCCGGAGCCCGAGCGCAGTGCCCCCGCTCGCCTTGGCCAGCCCCGCGCCGTGCGGCCGCCCAGCCGGGCTGTGTCCTGCGGGAGAAACCGGGCCCTGGGGCAGGAGGCGGGCGACCGACCCCCGCCTCCCCCCGCGGACTTTCGCAGCCTTGCGGGGTGCGGTGCAGGCCAATGAGCGCCCGGGGGCGGGGTTAAGCCGGGAAATGGGGGTCAGTGCAGTGGGGACCTCGCCAGCCCGTGCAGACCGGAGCTGGAGAGGCGAAGGGAGAGCCCCTTCTCTGTCGCAGAAGGTGGGGGCCTTCCCCGGGCTCAGCGCCAGCCTTTCCACCCTTACCCAGGTCCTTGGGAGTCCCTGCGTGTTGGAAACTGCTCTCCCTCCTCCAGGAAGTCCTCCTCCCTGCACAAGCCCCAGGCCCACCTCTGTTGGCCCCACAGCCTGGGTTTGGGAGCCTTGGCTAGTGTATGATTGCCTGATTGCCTTGGCTAGTGTATGATTGCCTGATTGCCCTCAATTGTGATCTGAAGAATGGGTCCTTTTATCCCAGAAAAGGCGGTGAGGGCACCTAAAGGATGAAGACACCTTACAATGACTCAGACTGCCTGGGCTTCCTTCGGCTGGCTCTGCTGTGCAGGGTCAGTGACTTGGCCTTGCCAAGCCTGGGCTTCTCCACTTGCAGGTAGATATCAGGTAGTACTGTCCCCAGCCCCACCTGTCTTCACACGGCAGCATCAGATAAGCTTGGCCATGCAAGCTCTACAGGGTAAACTGCCTTGACCAGTGCTACAGTGGTCCTACTTGACCTCCACCTGGAGCACTTGGGTAAATACAGGCCCAAGCAGGTAGTGGTACAGCCACATGCTACAGCCGAGGCAGAATTTACATCCCCACAGCTCGCTGGGCGCTCCATCCTTGCCCCTTTCTGGAGGTGGTTGGCCAGCTTCCCTGTGGGCTGAATTCTAGGTGTGGCCACCCAGCTGACGAAGCTCCGGGGAGGAGGAGGAGATGACAGACACCAGAGCCTTGCCTTGGGGACTGCCTGAATAAGGAGGAGAGGGCCCGATAGATAGCCAGGCACCCTGCAACCAACAGCACTTCCTCTCTGCTCCTTGTCAACCCTGGCACCCAATGGCTTGCCAGCCTGTCAGGATTTTTCCAGTCCAGGAAGACTTTCTGGAAGGGGGAACAGGTCAGCCTTCTGTGTGTCAGAAGCAAAGAGGGCCAGGTGCTAAGTGAACATTTGATCACACCCAGACTCCTGGGCCCACCTAAGTGCTGGCATGGACCCTGGCTGTCGTGGGGGCCAGAAAGTGTGATCAAGGGTCCTGGGCAGTCAGGCTGCCAGAGTGAGGTCTATGCTGGCTCTCCAGGTCCCACTCTGAATGCCACACACCCTGCTCTCTATCCCTTGTCTCAGGTGTGAGCTGTGGACACACCTTCCTCTGTGCCTGGGAAGATGGCTGGGCAGGGGAGGAGGAGCCCCAACAACCTCTCCCCCACTTTGCCTTTGATATGAGGCCTTTGACAGAGCAAGAGCACCTGGCTGACCATAGCTGGAGGTCATTTGGGGCTCTAATGCTCCCGGAAGCTGGGCACATTCTGAGCCCACCCAAGGGGTGGAGGAGGTGTGTTTGTTTCCCAGCTGGCCTACCTGGAGGGGGCACCCCTCCCATTCTCTGCAAGGTACCCCATGGACCAACAGCACCCAGAGGTATGGGTGCTAATCACAGCTCCACCCGGCAGCAGGAGCCTGCATGGAGCCCCACTTCCGACCTGACATCCAGCCTCCTGCCCACACCCCCGGAACTTTCTTACCCGAATGGGCACATCTTGGTGGTCAACCAAATGCCATCCTACCTCGCCAGCTTCCTCTACATTCTGTTCTCTGCCTGCCTGGCCCAGGCACACGACCCAGGCCTCCCAGACAATCTGAGTGCTCCATGAGTAAGACCAGCACTAATTCTCTACCCTGGGGTGCTCCTGGCCTTGCTGCCTGCACAAGCCAGCCAGCCAGGCGGGCAGCAGCTGAAAACTATGGCCTTTAATTTGATTTGCTGGGACGTTGCTGAGGGAGATGAATGCCAGGCCACCCTACCCAGCATTCATCTCTCCAGAGCAGCCACCCCCTCTCACTCTAGAGCCTCCACACACACACATACTTCGCCCCAGTCCGGCCCAGCCCAGCTCAGCCCAGCCCTGGTGCTGCTGGGACCAGAACGACATCGGTGAAAACACAGGTGTATGCTGTGGCTGAAGGCTTGCATTGGGCCAGTAGATGGTTTCAGAGACTCTGCAGGGAGCTTTTGAAAGGGCAGCTCTGCCCAGGCCTCAGTACCAAAGGTAATTAGACAGCTGGTCTGCAGGGAAGCCCCAACAGAAGCAGTTTTTAAAAGCTCCCTCAGGGACCTTTGTGTGCAACAGAGCTAAGTCAGATCCTTGGGGAATGTGAGTGGCCCAAGATGGTGCTAAGATGTCCAATGTGGGTTCTAGCATAGCAGCTGAGATGCTGGTTCCCCCACCAGTCCTAGATGGTGTGGCTCAGGGGA
Source organism: Ochotona princeps (assembly GCF_030435755.1). Lineage (NCBI taxonomy): Eukaryota > Metazoa > Chordata > Mammalia > Lagomorpha > Ochotonidae > Ochotona > Ochotona princeps. The sequence goes on from NC_080851.1 coordinate 24,367,985, forward strand.
GAGCTGAGCTCGCAGTACTCTCTGGTCACCCTCTGTATCTGTGCTGGAGACAGACAGCCAGAGAGATTGCTCCGGCCCACCTGGAAGGCAAACAGCACAGGCTCCAGGGAGCTCACCCTCATGAAGGTGGTTCAGCCATCCCTGTGCAGCCCTTATCCCCAGTCACACAGGCTGCCAAGGCTGCAGGTAGCAGGACTAGGTGCCCTGGTCCTGAAGGTCAGGTGCAGCCCTATCCTTTTATCAGGAACCAAAGGGCAGCATCTTTGGTGGTTAGACAGCTCAAGGCCAACAGGGTCTTTTCAGTCACTCCACAGACCCTGGTCTTTGGAACCCTGTGGCCCCTTGAGAAACAAGGAAAACAAGGAAGGTTAGGCTGTCTAGATCAATGGTTTTCTTTTTTCTTTTTAATTTATTGTTTAGTTGAAAGGCAAAGACACAGGTGGAGGAGAGGTTTTCCGTCCTGCAGGACCAAGGCAGGTGACAGCCCCCATTGTGTGCAGAGGCATGGTTTCATCACCGTCATGCCACACTAGCCTGACAGTGACCGACAACTCCCATTCACCATCTGCAGTGCCCTCCCTGGGGACTTGGCTGCTTACTACTGGCAGCCCAACCCGCAGCAGTGACCTAGGAGTCAAAGGAGACTGAAGTAGCCTCCTGCTTACCCAATTCTTCTCCAGGCACACAAGCTGTCCTGACCATGCCCTCCTCTGTCTGCAGCCTGCCCTAGAATTCATGCAGTCTTTGTTTGTGGCTGGGGAGAGGACCCTGCTGGAGACTGTACAAAGAGGCCACACCATGTGCATGCTGGAACCCTAATGCATGTGTCCTGCCCGCTGCCACAGGCCAATTTGCTGCCCTCAACCTGGTAAGTTTGAGGGAGGCGTATGCCTGCACCCTCTCTTGCCATGGCTTTAAAGGCATCACAATCAGAGTTAGGTCCTGCTTTTGCAGCTCCTGCAGCTGTCTGCTGCCTCACCTGGTGGCTTTTGCAATAGCCATGTGTCCCAACCCCACACAAGCCTTGGGCTGTCATTCCAGGGGCCTCAGCAGGCAAGCACGGAGGTGTGGAAATTACAGATAATTCATGTGGGAGGAGGCACGAAGACAGTAGGGCCCAGAAAAGCAGCTGCGGGTAAGATGGGGCTTGCGACTGGCTGAGCAAACGATGTTGATAATTATATTAAAAGTAGGCCAAGCAGAATGTTCTTTGGTGACAAACTTTGGGTGCAGGCTGGCAGTTGAGGAATCAGTCTCGGTTGTGGCTTAATGGGAGAAGTCAGTGTCTGTGATGAAGGAGCAGGGACTGGGCATCTCGGCTGTGCACATGGTTAATGTGGGATCTGCTGTTACCACACCACAAGTGCCTGGGGGTTAGTGGTTTATCTTATTATTTCCTTGCTGCAATGGGACATCAGAAGGGTTCTCTCCCCAGGGTCTTGGCCAAATTCAGGGTCTCTGGTTGCAGGACAGGGCACCTCAACTTCCAGCTCCATCCCCACAGATTCATCTCTGTAGCCCTCCATCCTTGATCTCTAGAATTAGGGCTTTCCCAGGACAATCTCCCTTTGCCTCCACTGAAAGTCAGCTCATTCTGGATTTTGATAATTTCAGCCAAGTCCTTTCTTTTGTGCCATGTAACTGGCATAAACCAGAGAGTCGCATCCTACCAAACTCATGAGCCCTACACACATACACGCGAGAAAAGGAGTTTGTGGGGCCTTGGACTCCCAAGAGGCATACCCTTTGGCACCCTTGCACTTCAGTGTCTTCCAGTGCCTGGCCTGTGAGGGCTGGGACAAGCCAAGGGCTTCTCTGAGCTTGCAGCCCGCCTGGGTCTGGCTCTGTCTCCAGGAATGAGCATAAAGTCTGTGCTCAGCAAGTTTATTCACCCGATAAGTGGAGCAACAGCTTTAGTACCCGATGTAACTCCTTGGGCAAAATGGAGGCTGCGATGTTCCCCAAAGACACAAGTGAAAGAGTTGAAAAGGTAGAACGATAAAAATTACTGCATGTTGGACACCTCCTACCTGCTAGGCCCCACACAGAGTCCTGTTTCTTAGCATGTTCCAAGCATGCTCCTGTCTCCTGGTAGGATGGTGGGATTGGGATTAGCACAGGCATCCAAATGAAGATCCCAGTCCTGGAGAGGTGCAGTAACTGGGCTCGCTCAGGCTGCTCAGCTGCAGCCTGGTGGATAGAGGTCAGACAGGCAGGATGGCCCAGGAAGCTCAGCCTCCTTCCTGGCCAAGGGGAATTGAGTCCTCACTCTGCCTCTGTGAGTGGAGATGCTCGGATGACATGCAATTAAGCAGCCTGATGAGCCTGTCACCAGAGGAATGTTTCTTCAGCTCTTTTTCTTTTGTGCTCTGAGGACAGTTGTCTAGAAAGGAGAGGACCTGAGTGCAGTGGTCAGGGAGGAGAGGATGACACAGAGAAATGGTAGTGGAGCCACCATGCAGGTGTCTGTGTATGTGTAAGACAATGGTGACAGATGCTTCACAGCCAGCATAGGCCTCTCAGACCCCGTGAAATATTCCCTCCTGGGCTGACAAGGCCCTTGCTGCCACACCCCATCCCACCAAGCCACATGCATGTGCCCTTCACCTTCTTCCAGCCCTGTCTAAATGTCCCTGACCACCCTGGGTGAGCCGGCATCCCTGACCACCCTGGGTGAGCCGGCATCCCTGACCACCCTGGGTGAGCCGGCATCTTTCCCCTGCCATCTGTCTCCACCTCCTCATCTGACTGAGCATGAAAGGGTGCAAACAGCCGTTGGAGACAGACTGCTGGATTCAAATTCTGCCTCTGTGATTTGGGCAAGCTATTTGACATTCTGTGCCTTAGGTTCCCTTCTCCAAAAAGTGGGTTTAAACAGTAGCATCTTCTCCTTTAAGGCTGTTGTAAGACTGAAAGAACTAGCCCAGCACAGGAAGTACAACATAGTAATGGGGCTAAAGCAATGGCCCAACTGGCTAATCTTCCACCTGCAAGTGTTGGCATTTCATATGGGCACTGGCTCATGTCTTGGCTGCTCCATTTCTGGTCCAGCTCCCTGCTTATGTCCTGGGAAAGCAGAGGAAGATGCTCAAGTCCTTGGGATGCAGCATCCATGTGGGAGACCCAGAGGCGGCTGCTGGTTCATGGCTTTGGATTGGCTCAACTCTGGCCATTGCAACCATTTGGGGAATGAATCACAAGATCTTTCTGTCTCTCCTTCTCTCTGTAAAGCTGTCTTTCCAATAAAAATAAATAAAACTTTAATAATGATTAAAAAGGAACTGCTGCTTATTAGCCCTTCAACCTCAGAGCATGCCACTCTAGATGACTTGCCACATGCCCCCTGCCTATTGTTTAGGCTGTGCTTTCCAAAGTGGTCCAAACCATCTGAGAGCAGTGCTTCTACTCCTAGGTGCTCCATCCCCAGGCCCTCCAGGCAGTGGACAGCATTTGTCAGTTCATAGAACAGTGCCACCTTCCCACTGTACATGCTTCAGAGGTTTCCATCATTTTTATTATTTTCTGTTGGTTTGAGAGACTCAGAGAGGAAAGACAGGCAGAGAGGAAAGTGAACTCTCCATCTGCTGGTTTACTCCTCAACTGCCCCCACGGGATGTGGCCAGCCCAGGGCCAGAGCCAGAAACCAGGGACCCAGTCTAGGTCTCCCATGTGAGTGACAGGAGCCATCATAACTTGAGCCATCTACTCCCTTTTGATCTGCATCAGTGGGAAGCTGGAGTTGGAAGCCTGAGCCAGGGATCGAACCCAGGCACTGCACTATGGGACACAGGCATCTTAACTAGCAGGCTAAAGGCACAGTCCCAGAAGTTGCAATTTAAAGATAATAAAAATGCAACTTCTCCTAAGTCCCATCACTCTGATTCATGGCCCACAGCCTCCATTTCCAGAATAGCAAATTCCTCTGGGATACAAGAACCAAATTCTAAGACACAACCAAGTTGGCTTGAGACTCATAATACAATCGTGGAATTCTAGAACTCCATTTCCTAGAATGGGCTCCAGGACTTGGAGAATTCCAGCATGAAGCCCTGGAATGTTCAAATTAATCAGAGCCTTGCTGATAGCGCCTCGGCATCCGGGATAAGGAGCCTGGAATTTTAGAAGAGACTCCTGGAATCACATCACTGGGAGAATCCGATGAGCCCAGCTGGCTCCCGGTGCTTGCTGGGTTTTTTTTTGGTTTTTTTGTTTTGTTTTGTTTTTTTGCATTGATAAAATAGGCAAGTGGTGCTAATGTGAGCTCAGTGAAGTTGGGTAGGGTGAGGGGCCAGGACTATGGTGGGAAAGGACTCCCCTGGGAGGGTTGCTAGGAGCTGGCTGAGCTAGGGACTCAGAGGACAATGGGGCCCAGCTTGGCCGGGAGAGGTGGAGCTGAGGACTGCATCCTAATCAGGATGCCTAGAGAAGGAGGGAGGGAGCGGGGCGGGGGAAGGCAGCGTGTGGGGGTGGCGTGCAAAGAGGTGAACACAGTCAGCCCTAATCCCATTACAGCTGCTCACCCAGCTGCCAGGGCTGGCAGGGCACCAGGCCCCGGCTGTGCCCTCTCCTTTCAACAGTGGGCACAGGCCTTCTTGGTGTTCAGAGAATCCACACCCTATCCTGAGTCCCTGTCCCAGGACACGGGTGAGCGGCTGGGTTCAATGTTAAAAGGGAAGAAGCTGGAGATGAACAGGTTGGAGGGTGCAGGCATCACCTGCCCAGGGAATGGACTGAGCCCGCTGGGGGACAGGGCACTTTGTAAGACACATGAGAAGACAGGCACAACTGCCAAAGCTCTGACCCTAGTTCCACCCTGAGAACAGCCAGACACAGAAGACCAACTCATCTTAAATGTGCCTCTAAGCTTAGTCTCAGAACCACCCCTGCTCTGACCACAAACATACCACTGAGCATCAAGCAAGATAGAGTCCAGGCCCCAGCTATGGAGTCCCCTGGGCCATGCATGGCTGAGCCCACACAGCTCTGCAAACAGAACATACATTAAAGATTCTAGAACAACACTGGGCTTCCTTAGAACAGCCACACAACATCCCTGAGACATCTACAGCCATGATGAATTGGGCTGAGCCCTCTGCAAGCCCCAGCCAGCTGAGCCATCACTGGTGGGGAGCAAGTCTTTGGCTCCCAACAGATTTGGTACCAAAAACTGACTTAAGCTTTGCTCCTGTGCAGGCAACAAAATCTGAACAGAGCCCAGAGGAACAGGAGTCCAACCTGACCCAGGGTTGATGCTGGATGGATACAGAAGTGGGTGAGGGACCAAGTGGGTGGCCTGGAGGTGCTGGAGCTGGAGGGGCTCACCTTGACGACTTGGGCAAGTGGAGATGGAGACGTGGGTGAGCACTCCTGGATGTGGCATCAGCCACATATCCCAGGAAAGCCTCATGACTCTCATTCTCCTCCTTCGCTGGTTTTCTTTCCCCAACCTGGAGCCTTTGGGAAAAAACTAGGAGAATCCAGATGACCAAGGAGCCTCAGCCCAGGGTGTCTTCTGTGTCCCCTTTCAGTACCTCCAAGAAGCAATTGTCTTCTTCCCGCAGTGTGGCTGTACAGCAGAGTGCTTAACCATGGGACACAGATCTCTTACCCGAGTCCAATGAATCCCTCTCTGGAATGGATAAATGGGCCCAAACATGTCTCATGTCTCAGAGTTCCAGTCCCCTGGGAACCCCTGTGCATTTCTTAGCAGCCTATTGGGTACTTCTTGTTGTCATGCTGGACTGTCTGTTGTAATTAAAACCTTTTGCATCCCTGCTCTAGCACCCCATTCTAAACACCGGCAGCATGCACAGTCATTATGACCTTAGGCATACTCCCATGGGAATGACTGTTGGGAGAAGCAATGGAAACACGGCTTGGGATGCCTGGGGCCAGTCCCAGTGCTGCTCCAGATCCACTGTGCGACGTAGCAAGTGATGATTCAAGTGTCTAAGTTCTTGCCACCCATATGGCATCCAGATTAAATTCCAGGCATCTGGCTTCAGCCTGGTCCAACCCTGGTTATTGCCAGCATTTGAGAAAATCAACCACATGGAAGTTCTCTCTGCCTCTTTTGCTCTGTCTCTCTCCCTCTAAAAAGAAAAATTAACAACTAGTACATTAAATTAAGAAATAATAGATATGCCTGTATGCATCTCCAACACTGCCCACATTGAGATCTTGAGAAGTTGAGAAGTAAGTCCAACTTTGTGGAACTTGCAAGGAGTGTGGCTTCCCCTGATTTTAGCCAGTATCATGGCCCCCACTCCTAGGTGCTAGGAGAGAGCTTCAGAAAGTGAAAGTCTCTGAGGATGCATTTGTTGGGAGGGGGTGCGTCCTCAGCAAGACAGAGCAGGTAGGGGGCCTTCCATCCTCTCCAGTGGGGATAGAACATTGAAGACAGCCACCAGGAGACCTTAGCACATTTCCTCTGGCATTGGCTAGGGTGGGCTGGGGGGGTGGAATTGGGAAACACAGATCCAGCTTTGGTTATGGGGGTGAAGCCCTAGATGAGGGTATGAAATGGGGGTCACACTGTGGAAAGCTGTACTTACCAAGAGATTGTGTTTATTTGTGAAGAATGCAGGGTCAGGGAAGGGTCCAAAAGAGGGATGTTAAACAGGGATACTTGGGAATGAGGGAGGCAGTCAGGCACCTGCCGTGAGTGTCCTGAGGACACATGATGAAAGATTGAGTGAAACTAAGATAAAAAAGAGGAATGAATAGGAACTACTTTTAGTTCCAACAGGCAGAAGCCCCCCCATGAAGAGTTTTGCTATTGATATTGATTTTTGAAAAGGCAACCCCCCTCTAAAAAGGGAGTTTGTTGAGCTGATCTCAGTCACATACACTTTAGCATGAATCAGCTGATTCACCCACAAAGCAGTGTGAATTGAGAGGGCACTGGGTGGGGAAAGGGAAAAGGAAATTACAGACCTGGTGGTCAGACAGGACGCTTTCTGCCTCACCCAGTCTGGGCACCTCTGAACTCGCCAAGCTCATGATGGGCTGGGTGTATTTGTGCCAGTTGCTGCAAGTTAATTTTGGAGGTGGCTGTCCATCACCTCTGCTGAAATGCAACTGCCCATCTTTGCAACATTCATTGACTCTCTGCCAGGGAAAGTGTGACTCATTGTGATGGGTACAAAAGAGGAAGGACCCCAGGACAGTGGTGAGAAGGAGTGCAACTGTTCTATTTACCAGAACTCCTTTTCTGACCTCAATTTTCCCCATCTGCTCAATGGGAGTCATGGTGCCTATCTTTTACTGTCCACAGAGAAGTCTTGCCCCTGATCCTTTTAAAGCTAACGGAGTATGCAATCTTTCTTTTTGTTGCCACTTGCTAGCCATACTCTTGGTCTTAATATTTTGTTTCCCCAGCTGGAAACTGCAGAGTAATGCATTGTTGTGAAGGTTAAATGTGTTGAACATATACAGTCCAGGAAGAACGCTGGTATATGCAAGTTCTCTCTGAGGAATGGCTATTACTAACTCCCAGCCACCCTCCACAGCCTGGCATTCAGTGGTTGTTCAGTGTTGGCTGAGCCCGTCTGTTGTTGCAGTTGGGTTTGCGGCGAGAAGTTGCCGTGCTATCCAGGTGAGCAAGGACAGATAATGACCCTTCTGCTCTGGCTCTCAAAGAACCAAAGCTTCCTAGACTGTTGAAATGGCTTTGGAGAAGCTCTTTTTGCAGCCATTCACACATCCACTTGCTAATTCTTATTTGGGAGGTAGAGAGATGAAGATACAGAGAGAGCTTTCTCAGCCTTTAACCCACTCCTCTACCAGCCATAATAGCTGGGGCTGGGCCAGGACAAAAGCAGGAACCTAGGACCAGTCTGAGTCTCCCACTTGGTTGGCAGGCCAAGCCCATGGAGCCCTCATCACTGCCTTGCAGGGTGCGTGTTAATGGAAGCTGTGGTGAGCAGCAGGGCCAGTCCTACACAAGGTGCTGGCATCCCAATGGGAAGCCTGCTATGTGCTCTTAACACCTGCCATGGAAGAGGCTCTTTCAAGAGCAGGACTTAAGAAGGTGAATGGCAATGGTTCCCACTTCCCATGCCCCAGGTTCCTCCTCTCCAAGGCAAAATGCAATTCCAAAGACACCTACATGCATGGCCCACATCAACCTTAAGCCACATACAAATCCAGTGTCAGTTAACTCAAGTAGGACATCGCCCAGGGTGACAAGATCCATAACTCTGCTGCCTTGTCCTTTGCGAGTCCCTCTTCACACCTGCCCAGGGCTTCACAACTAACATGAATGAGGACTTCCTGTGGCGGCAACCCATGCCTCCTAACATTATAGTCAGATGGTGGAGGTCACAGATTCTACACAGTGATCCCACAGATAAAATAATGAGGAGTCAAGACCAGGGGGAAGGGACGTGAGTGCCAGTTGCTGGGAAGCCTGCTCCTACCCATGGAGAAGTCACAGCCCATATGTCTGACACCTGCAGGATGAACATAGAGGGCCCATGGGGGGGAGTGGGGAAGAGTAGGGGGCTGGTGGACACAGCAGCAGAGAACGAAGGAGGTGCAGAGACTGTGAGTCCAGAGGGAGGCGCCATTTACTCAATCCAGGGCAGCTAGAGAGTCAGCTGTGGGACACAGGCTTCAATTGAGGCCAGAGGGCCAGGTCAGACAGCAAGGGCCTTGGGAGCTCATCAAGGCTTGGGGGTGACCCCTCAGAGCAGCAGGAAGCTGCTGGATAGAGATCAGGTTTCCCACGCACTTAAAATACAGCACCCAGGACACAAACCACAAATGAGGCTGGAGCAGGCAGATAGCTAGAGGACTTGCTCCAGAAGAGATCCTGGTCGGGATAGCCAAAAGGATGGGCACAGGAGGTGGAGAGCCTAAGGGTCTGGCAAGCATCTTAGTGTGTAAAGCCAGCAGGGTCTGCTTTCTCCCCCAGTCCCCTGCAACCAGCTGGGAGCCCTGCAGCCAGCTGTGAGACTACGCTCACATCAACAGGATGCGAGCAGGAGTGATACCAACAATGTCCATCATGTGTCCCTGAAGGAAGGGACAAGGGCTTCTCTTTCACTTTTCGCTTCCACAGCAGCTGGAATGGGGATGCGATGTTAGGAGCCAGAGCAGCCGTCTTGGACAAAGAGGAGAATGTTAATGCTTGAGGAGAGAATCAAGCTACTGACTTAAGATTATAGACGCCTGGTGATGACGGAACTACTATGCCAGCCCCAAGTTTCTGCATCCAGCTTCTGTGTGGGAAAGCAGACAACATCCATCCTCTGTTACACCTGCTTGAGTGAGGCTCCTTGTTACAGCTGCTGGAACGAATCTTTGGAGTGGTAAATCAGACACAAAGAATTTGAAAAAGACTTGGGTCTAGCATTGTGATATAACAGGTAAAGCCACCACCTTGAGGTCAGCATCCCATACAAGTGCCAATTCAAGTCCCAGCTTCTCCACATCCCATCTAGCTCTCTCTTAATGTGCCTGAGTTAGGCAGAGTTAAACAGAGAGAGATTAAAATTTTTTTTTCACCTGTTGGTTCACTACCCAAATGGTCACAAAAGCCTGAGCCAATCCAAAGTCAGGAACAAAGAGCACTTTCTGGATCTCCCATGTGAGTGCAGGGGTTCAAGGATGTGAGCCACCCTCTACTATTCTCCCAGACCATTAGCGTGGAGCTGGATGAGAAGTGGAGCAGCCAGGACACGAACTAGTATCCATATGGGATGCTAGCACTGCAGGCTGAGGATTAACTTGCTACACTATGGCACCAAACTCCAAAGAAATCAATTTTTTAAAAGGATATGGCCATGAGGAATATGAATGAGGGATCAGATGGGGGTTCTTAACCATTGCTGCACATAATGGTTATCTCAGTTCTGATATGCTAATCCAGCAGCAAAAATCCGGGTTGCTTGGCTCAGACTCAGGGCCTGGAGTGGGCAGTTTTTACATAGCTGCCCAGGTGACTGCAGCAGGCAGCCAGAGAGGGGAAGCATGTGCAAGGACAGTAATTGAAACAGTAGGAGTGGATGAGCTGGCCAGGGAAGACGTGGAGAGTGAGAAGAGAATCAATCCTCAGGACTGCAGTCCCTCTCACACCTCCTGGGCCCCGCTGGGAGAGGGAACAGAGCAGAGGACCTACAGCAGCTGCCCAGTCTCCTCACAGCGCTGCTTAGGTCCCAGCAGCAAAGCCAGGGAGCCAGCTGCAGGACCCGAGCGTGTGGAGCAGTGCTTAGGACTGACTCCCTTGGGGGACCCGTGTTCCAAAGCAGGTGCTGGGTTCAAGTCCACACTCTTCTGCTTCCCATCCAGCTTCCTGTTAATGAGCACCCTGGGGAGCAGCAGGTGATGGCTCGGACACTGCATGCTCTGTCAGACATGCAGAGGCCCAGATGAAATTCCCAGCTCCAGGGTTCAGTTTGATCTATCTGCTTTGGCTGTTGTGGGCATCTGGGGAGGAAACCAGCAAATGGAAATTCATTCTCTCTCTCTCTCTCTCTCTCTCATTACTCTGACTTATTGATCATCAGAGAGCTGCTCAGGACGCAGCTGGCCAGTCCACGATGCCAGGTAGCAGACAACACAACCCTCCCTTGTGGGCAAGGGTCTTGCCCTGTGATGGCTCACCAGTCTCTCACTGCAGCTGATCATACTGCCAACAAGGACCAGCCCACATGGGGAGCACACAGACCCAGCCTTGGGGCTCTCAACCACTCTCTTTCTCCCTTTCTCCGCTCTACCCTGCTTTTCTGGCCCTCTGTTTGCATCTGTAAAAATGGCTTGCTGTGCTCTACCCTGCCAAGCAGGACTTGGTGAGCATCACAGTGGTCATTAATGAATCAACGAGAACCCATGAATCAAGTCCCCTTTAACCAGCCTGCTTCTGCTTTCCAGCTAGGATGGAAGGCAGAGTAAGATGGGAAGGCAGAGAACTAGAAAGTTCCATACTCTGGGCAGTTCGCATGAGGAGGTGGACACAAGCAAGAGCCGAAGCAGACAACCAGCCCTGAGCACTGGAGCAGGAGGAGGCCTATGGTTGATGAGGGCAAGGGGTAGGGGGAATGAGGCAGTGGTGGGGATCTCGGCGCAGGGACCAAAACCCTGGCTGCCTTCTCTGGGGAAACCACTGAGCGCTTGTCCTTCCTGAACTCATTCCTTCCTCTGCAGCTTCCACAGCATAGTGCCAAGAATGTGGTGGTCATCAGTAGGACTCCACCTGACTCCCAGGGTGGTGAGCAAATCCTAAGAGGCCTGACCTGCAGCAGGTGCTCATTGGCACCTGCTCCCCCTCACCCTTTATGTTAAGTCCAGGACAACCTGAGTGTGGAGCCTAGGACTGCCAGCAACTCAAAGAGCTGGGATGCCCTGCAGGGGTCACAGGTCAGAGGGAGAGAGCCCAGGATCCCACGTGTGCAGTCACCAGTGTGGAAGGTCAGGAACCCAGGCACCTGCTAGGATTGACTGCACAAGGTCAGACATAGGACTAGAAAGAATTGCCTGGCCCAGGGGGGGAAGCATTTGGGAGAGCCAAGGCCACACTATGTGCCTGGGAAGCAGGGGAAAAGGTTGTCACTAGGCAATAGGTCAGTGAGAAAGAAGAGGGCAAAGAAGACTCACTGGCAAGTGTTTTGAGGGGGAGCAGGGTTGTTTGAACATGCCTCTCTGCCAAGTCACCTGCTAAAACTTCATCACCAAGGAGGGAAGTTGTGCTCAAGGCAGGACTGTAGTGGGTGATGCAGCCACCAGGGTCGGGCCCTAGTGGAGGGAAGGGGTGACTCCATAATATACTGAAGAGAGCACCCTTTGCCCTTCCGCCCTCCAGCATGTGAGGATACAGCAATCAGCCCTTAGGTGTTCTGTCACAGCAGCATGAGCAGACTCAGACAGGTGGATGGATGCCCAGATGAATGGGCCACACCCAGCATCCCAGGTGTGCCGGCTCAGATCATCAGGCCTTGAGTTCCTACCCTGCTGCTCCCTGGTGCTCCAGCCCCCTCTTCAGCCACTGTGGCTGCCCAGGCCACACTGACAATACTTAGAAGGGGAATCCCAAACACACCCAATCCACCCTGATTTTGTAGAAAGAGTTGTAGAGCTGTGGAGAGTAACACTAACCTACTGGGACAGGGTGTGCTGGGTTCCTTCCTCCAGTCCCTGTAGAAAACACAATGGTCAGTTGCACCTGCTTGCCTCTCCTCTGGCAGAATTCACTGTCACTCAACTGGCCATCAGTCAGCAAAGCCATTGTAGGTGTTAACCTCTGACAATGACCCAAAGGTTCTCTCCAGCCAGCTGACCCTGATGGCCCAGTGACCAACCTCCTAGCCCACAGGCATGGGCTGTGGGAGGAGAAATCCCAAATGGGAATTAACCCCTACTCTTACCCCAATCCTGCTCAGCCCCCATGGGTGTACGCAGCAGCCACCCAGTGCAAGCCAAAGCAATCAGACTGTGAGAAGGAACGCATTTTCTTCCTGCGTGCAGTCTTTAATTTCCTGTGTTTGGCCCCAAAGGGCTTTTTGTTCGACAAAGCACTTGGTTCTGCAGGCAGTGCGGTGGAAGGGAAGCTGCTGATGGAGAGATTAACAGTCAGGGATGAGCAGAGGTTACACAGTTGAGGTGGCAGGCTTGATGACAAAAGAGGACAAAGGAGCCCAGGCCTGGGCTGGGGGTGGGCAGGACTCTGCACGGCCATGCATGTGCAGGTTAAGAACAGAAGCTGAGAGCCTTGCATGATGGCTCAATTGGCTGATTCTCCCTTTGCAAGTTCCAGGATCCTGTATGGGTACAAGTTCATGTCTCAGCTGCTCCACTTCCCATCCAGTTCCCTGCTGATGGCCTGGGAAAGCAGCAGAGGATGGTCCAAAGTCTTGGGACCCTGCACCCATGTGGGAGACCCAGAAGAAGCTCTTAGCCCCTGGCTTTGGATCGGCTTTGCTCCAGCCATTGCAGCCATTTGGGGAGTAAACCAGAAGATCTCTCTGTCCTCTTTGTGAATCTGCCTTTCCAGTGAAAATAAATAAATCTTTTCAAAAAGTGTCCATGAATGAGCAATTTTGGAAGCCACCAGGGATATTGTAGTTGGGCCTCGCCACCTACTTGGGAAACCTGTGGGTGGATTTCCCAGCTCTTGGCTTGGGCTCTGCCCAGCCCCCAGTTGTTATAGGTTGTCCAAGGAGTGAAAAGGCAAGACAGAGTATCTGTCTGTCTTTTGAATAAAATAAAAACACACAAATAGCACATTTGTGAAAGTGTGTGTATGAATAGGTCATCTACAGGGAGGGACTTAGAAGTGGTCAGACCTACAGTCAGACGTAAGGAAGAACTTCCCAGTTGCCAAATGGGCAAGTTGCCTGGGTCACCCTGTCTGAACCTCGGGCCCTTTTTCCTGCCTTAACTAGGGCCACAGAACATAATTTCTCCCTCTTCTTTTCAGGAGTCAGGGAGGTCTAGCCTGGGAGCCCAGCACAAAGCCAGCTGAGTGCTCAATACCCTACCTTAGGCCCATGATTTCTCTCCTTCCATGGGCAGCAGCCCTGAACACTGGCCACACGCGCCCCCCTCCCCCAACACACACACATTCTTACAGACCTTACCTCTCCGGTTTGTTTCCCTCTCAGCACCCGTTTCCACATGCTCTCTTTGGTCCACCCTGTCCACATGGGTGAGCTGGTAAGCCCCGCTCAAGCCTCCGTCTTTCTCCTGCGTCTACACTCCCTCTACCCCAGGCGATCACATGGCCTCTGGGGCAGAGATCCCAGCTGTGTAATGCCCTCCCCCAATTCCACCTCCACCCTCATATGTCTGCACAGCTGGGGGTGGGGGTGGGGAACGGGGCGTGTGAACAGCTGCAGCAGGAGATCTGCCTGCAGTCATCTCATGTTTAGCAGGACAAGAGCAGGTCTGCAGAGCCCCTCTTGGCGGAGCCCCTGTCTCTTTCAGCCACCACACCCCCTCCACTTAGCCTCCTTGATTGCTTTCCTTCCCTTAGATCCCCCCAAACCCACAACTTGTGTAAGTCATTGGGAGCTCCCATAGACCCTCAGTCACCTCTTTCTCTCCATCTCCCCATTTCCATCATAGCCATGTTTCGTGGCAGATGATGGCTCAAGTGCTTAGATCTCAGTCACCTTGTGTGGATCCTGGGTCCAGCCTGGACTGGCCTTGGTAGTGGCAGCCATTTGGGAAGTAAACCAACAGATCTCTCCCCACCCCCCCCACCCTTTCTCTCTCCACTTATCCAGCTCTGGAGCCAGCTCTGCACATTCTCCCTGGGTGGATTTGGCAAAGTTACCCTTTCCAGGCCACATATGAAGTGAGGATAATGACAGGATCTGCCTGATGAGGCTGTTACAGACTGTGACTGTTGTATGAAACAGGTCCAAGAACGCATATTATCAATGTCAGCCCGTCTGACTCAGTGCTGTCCATGGGTGACCCTGAGTGCGGGCCGCGTACAAACTGAAACTCTTCCAACATGAATAGAACAGAACAAGTGCACAGCATGCTAAAGATGCATTTTATCAAATCCACTCTATGCAAAACACTATTGTTTCAAAATGTTGTGACATAAAAAAAAGTGAAAGAAATTTCACATTTTTTGAAACTAGGCAGGCAATTTGCACTCACAGCTGGTCTCCGCTGGTACTAGCCATGGGGTCCCAGGCCTCACTGGAGGTCACATTCAATGCCTCCCCTCCTCCTCAGCCACTTCCCAAACATTATAGGCAGGTGGTGAAGACAGAACTTGAACCCAGAGAATACACGGGAAGGACTAGATTGGGAACACGATGGCTCAGTAGTCCCAGGGCGCCAGCAAGGAGGGCTCTCCTACACACTGGAGTGGCCACTAGCAGCACACAGGCCTCACTTTGCCTACCCTGCCAGATTGCCCCTCTGGGGTGGACCTGCCTGATTGGAGTCCCCGTTGTGGAATCTCTCCATGGCTTCTCGCTGCCCGGTGCAGAGTCCCCAACCTGCCACCTGAATGCTCCACTAACCCTCTCCACACTGATTTCCTCTGTTAATCCTTCCTTGTTCAGTTCCTGGTCAAGCCAAGTTCTGTGTTTTCCTCCACTGGCCATGCTCCGCCTTGCATTCATCCCCCTGCCCCACCCTCTGCCCTATCCCCAAATCTAAGGCTTCCCTTCTGGAGCAGCTCTGATACTTCTACTAGGTCACTGGGGTCTCCCCTCCCAGTGAGAACAGGATCCCCAGCATCACCAGGAGTTCCTCTATCTTGACATCACTTGCCCAGCACCCGGAAGCATGCCTGGCATAGAGCCGGAGCTCTCAGTCAGTGTTCATGAAAGATACTTTTTGTTCTGGCCTCCTTCTGGTCCCAGGTTCAAGGTTAAGCAAGTGTGTCCTCTACGCAGCCATGCCAGGAATCTCTTGCTTTTCCAGTATTTGGCCACTCTGATTGCTGTTTGGCTGCCTGGCTGCTTGGCAGCCTGTCCCGGGGCACCGCAGGTCCTGTGCTGAGTGATGACATCCTGCACGGAGGGATGAGTGCTAGAAGCCCACACCTTGCAGCTCCCCCCACCCCTGTGATCCTTTAGAAAGGGCATGACTCTCTACTTCACATGCAAAGGATGGCCTTGTCCAGGCACCTTCCCTATAGGCCAGCTGCCCTGTCCCATGGCAGCCCTCCCCTGAAGCACACAGCTCCTTCTGGCGCCAGCCTGGACAGTGGATAGCCACTGCATCTCTGTCCCAGATCCAAGTATCTATGGGAGGTGAGCCGGCACCTT
Organism: Ochotona princeps; assembly: GCF_030435755.1. Classification (NCBI taxonomy): domain Eukaryota; kingdom Metazoa; phylum Chordata; class Mammalia; order Lagomorpha; family Ochotonidae; genus Ochotona; species Ochotona princeps. Next base: position 24,383,719 of record NC_080851.1, read on the forward strand.
CTTTCGCCTGGATCTGGACCAGGGCTCTCCTCTCCACATATATTTCCCCCTTCCATCCCGTGGCTGAAGGTCAGCTCCAGATCCACCTCACAGCACAGGGATGGGGTGATCTAAAGGCAGCAGTGATCATGACCCAGGAAACGCCTGCAGAAGGAGAGGCCACAAGCGCAAAGCCAGCAGGGAGGATTCTCCTTCCTGGCAGCATGCAATACAAATAGGGTGCTGTTTCTGGACCTTGGAGTGAACATTCCCGGAGATGCTTATTCTACCAAATGCCCTTGACATAGGCTCCCTCTAGAGTCCCACAGGACCAGGCCAAGCAGAGTCCAAAGGTTGGGAAATACCCAAAGCCTGACAGCCTGGTAGAGCTCTTATCCCAGGCCCTTGGTCTAGAACCCTGGAGATCTGGTCTCTCCCCTCGGCAGTTAGGAATACGGAGGCTCTGAGCCATGACACACCACAGAAAATGATCTGGAAAGCAGGGTCACTGAGAGGGCAGCGTTAGGAGGATGAGGTGGGAGGGGACAGCCGGGCGGGCTGGGCACTACTTTCCCAGGCCCCTTGGCCCCAGCGCCCCAGCCCTCCCGGTCCAGCCTTTGTCTGATGTGCTCCCTGCGACAGCTGGGTAGGCCGGGCCTCCTCCTGGCTCCTGCCATCAGCCATCTCTGCGTGGCACTAAAGATCTGCTCGGGTGCCAGGCCCGGGCAGCAAGCTTGGCAGGCAGCTCAGCGTTGCCGGGGAGACGGGCAGGACGGCCACTCTACATGGACATCCAGGGCCAGGTGGCCGATAGCCACTGCTACCGCACCTCTCCCAGGGACTGTAGCTGCAGGTCCCTAACAGCAGGCTCTCAGGACACCCTGAGGTGGTGAGAAAACTAGGGTACAAAAACCTGACACATAGATGCTCTGAGTGAGGGTGGCAAACGCTGAGGCCAGAGCTGGGGCTGGACTCCAATGGCCTCGTGACACCACATCTGGGAGCCCCTGGTCAGAAGAGCAGGGAAGCCTCACCCAGGTTCCCTAGAGAATGGCATTTTGAATGACCCCCCCCCCCCAATGCCCTGGAAATGGAAGTGAATGAGCAAATCCTGAGAGATGAAAAGGCGGGGAGCAGGGAAGAGTTTCCGCTAGGCCCTGACCACAGAACCAGAAGAAAGGAGCTGAGGTGTTGGGGTTTGCCAGCAGTACACCCTGAGCTGAACTGGGTCCTGGGAACTGGGTGCACCTGCCCAAAACCCAAACATGGGCAGAAGGGGTAGTTTGCAGGTGCAGCTCTCAGAAATTGTTCCCAGCCTGGTCCACCCTCTTCAAAGCTGGGCAAGAGGAAGGGAAGAGAAGAACATGTCTGCAGGTGTCAGCCTTCCTTCAGACACCTGCTCACAGCAAGTGAGCATGTGAGCCCCAGATGGATGTGGGCACCCACTGGGTGCCATCTTTAACAGCCAGCACCCAGCCCTGGCCAGCACAGGGAGCACAGCCCAGCTATGCACAAGGGCTGGAGCCCAAGGCCTCCAAAGCTCAGGGCTGTGGGGGAGGGAGCAGGAGGGCAGGAAATCCCCCAGCTGGCTCCTGCTGGGTCTCTTCCTTTGCAGCAGAGGAGGCCAGCCTAGGGCTGTGGGCTCCCAGAACCACATCCAGGCATCAATTCTGCGCATGTGGAGAGGGGAACCAGGCAGCTTCCAGGGCGCACATGGAAATCCCAGCCTGCTGGAAGCTGTCACCCAGGCTGCTGCCGCCCCAACCCCCACCGCTGCTGCTGCTTCTGTTGCTGCCGGAGCTGTCAGCCCCACTGGTTAACAGACTGATTATCCCCATCTGGGGAGCAGAGAACATGTCAGCCGCTGGCTGGGGAGAGGCCGTCTCCTCCCGGAGAAGTCATCCAGGAAAGTTCCACCATACAGAGCCAATACCGTGTGGCTGCCTCCACCCACATCGCTGCCTCCCAGAAGCCTTCTGGGACTCTGCTGACCCTGCTCAGGCTCACTGCAGGCCTCCGCAGCACAGCTTAGGGACTTGGAGGGCTTGTCCCTGGACACATTTCAGAGCTGTGCTACTGGCCATGTGGTGCCCAGTTCTACAGGCGTAGCTGGAGGCTAAGGAGCAGGCTGGGAAGAATCCTGTCCCTCCTTGCATGGGGTAGCCAAGGCAAGCCACAGAGCTCCACGTTTGTGTTTGACCTGGAAGAACAAAATCCCAGCTTTGGCCTCCCTCTACCCCACCACTCCTCATAATTCGCTACCCTCATGTGAGCCGTGAGACCTTCCTTTCTTTTTAATTGTTCATGCCTCTATCAAAACTCAAACCAAGTTAACCCCAGCCCACCCCAGCCTCCAGGTCCTCCATGCCTTAGAAGTTAGACTGGCCCTCCACCCCAGCTGGGTGTTCAAATGAGCAATTGTCTGCACCCTGCTGTCCTCAGCTGGGGAGCTGCAGTAGGAAGGAGCTGTGTGAGCCAGGGTTGGTGTCCAGCAGGTGCCCAGAAAACACACAGAGTGAATGAAACTGTGGCATCCTCTCTCCCAGCCTGGCAGTTCAGCTGGCTCCACTTCCATGTTTTCCCAAAGCTTGGAGGTGGAGCCTCGTCACCATGGTTACCCAGGGTCCTCCTGCCTGTGCTTTTGGGAGAGATACTAACTCAATTTCCTGGATGCCTCCACGGCCAAGCCAAGTGGCAAGCATTTTACACACTTTTCTAGCTCTGCAATGGGTTGGGCGCAATGCTGTCCATCTCACACATGCAGAAACTGAGGCTTTGAGAAGACACGCACCTGACCAAAGTCCTCACTGGCACAGCAAGAACCTGAGGCCTGTGTGTCTCATGGATCCTGGGCCAGGGCTCTTTGTTTGGCAATGGGTCACCTCAGTGTGAATGACCCAGCCTCAGACAGCAGGCAGGAGGGGGAGTCCCTGGAGAGAAGCCTCACAGCACCACTACCCTCCAGGGTAGACGCTCCACCTGAGGGCATGATGACCCTGGGGTAACTATCAGCTAGCTGCCCATTCTGCAACACTTGGGCTGAGTTAAGGTACTGGGGGTTTTGCATGAATTGACTCATGTGAATATTCCAAAATCATCTGATGATTGAACTTTTATCATCTCCACCTTGTAGGTGAGGAAACTGAGGCACAGAGGGGAGAACAACTTCGCCGAGGGTTACAACTGCAACGTGGCACAGTCTTCTCTCAATGGCACTCGGGCTGGGAAGCACAGGGTATGTGGATACTGTGCCTCTTCCATGCAGCAAGCCAGGATAGGGTGTTCCCACCCTGTCTGACACTCCAGGACATGGCTGCTGCCACCTGTCTGCAGCTGCGGAGCACAGCCCAAGGTTCTATCATCCTCTCTCCCCAAGTTGCCATGTGGACCAAGAGCTTCTCAAGGACAGGGACCCCATACACCTATGACTTCATCCTCCACCAGAGCATAATTAAGGGTTGAACAAAATAGCATAAGGATCTGCATGTGCAAGTGCGAGTGGATCCTGCTGCGTCCCAAACAGATGCAAGGTGCTCTGGGAAGTCCAAGTACTTAATGAGGACAATAGAATGAGTTTTGCAAACAGAGCAGCTGGGAGGGACTGAGCTGGGAGGCAGGAACCATGGGTCCTCCATCCTTGACTGTGCTTCACCAAGTCTGGTGCAAGCTGCTCCGCCTCCTCAGGCCTCAGTGTGCCCATCTGAAGAACAGGCAGGCAGAGAGATTGGAGCCAGTGGAAACTTTCAAACACAGTGCTGCCTGGAGCCCTAGGGGTTAACCCAGAATATTCCCTGTGGTTGCTGTGCGTAGACAGGAAGGAAGGTAGTGGCCCCAGGCCCGCCACCCCCACGGCTATCAGACTGACTGCTTTCCTGGGTTTTAGTCATCGAGCTGGTGAGTAAGACTTGAGCACTGCTGCCACTGATGCTTGAGAAACCACACCGGACAAGTCGTGCGCCAAAGGTCCTTCCACGGCCGCTGCTCTGAGCTACCTTTCAGCTGCCAGCTCACCTGCTCATCGGTTCTGGAAGAGCCTGGACGATGTCTAAGGGTGGAGTCCAGGGGCACCCTGGGGGGAGGTGGTGGCAGCTCCGGGGCTGGCCCTACTGGCTGGACGATGCCAGCACAGAGCCAGCATCCCCTTCCTCTGCAGGCAGAAGCCTGCCCTCTGCCCCCAAGACCTGAGACCCATATAGTAGTTCAGGGAGCCTGTGTCTTCCAAGGCTGGCCTTGGCCTCAGAGCCATAGGCGAGTGCAGACAGTCTCCAGAGCTGCCACAGGCAGGCGTGCGCAGCTTGTATGTGGGTATCCGCTATTCCAGGCCCAGAGGCCACCAGGATGACTCAGTGGCTACTGTCAGGCTGGGAACCACATCCTGTCCAGAGGCTCTGCCATCAACTCTCACACGGCTTCAGGTCTGAGGGTGGGATGGGTGGCACAGAACCATCTGCTACCACCAGCCAGTGGCCTCATGGAGAGCTGCCTGGCAGACTTTCTCATTTCAAGGTCTGGTCCTCTCCCAGGACAGCTATAGGTTATCCACACATTAGGAGGCCTGAGTTGCAGCCAAGAGTTTGGTCTGTGCCTGTGTGATGCTCTTGTACCCTTGCCCTGGAAGCAACAGCTATGGGCACACCTGGATGCGCTGGTTCTGTAATATGGAAGGTGGGAGGGGGCTGGAGGGCAGGTGGACAGGACCAATAGGCTAGAGCTGGGGGCAGGGGAGACTGAGGGCTTCCATGGAGCTTTGGGGGCCCAGAACAGAGCACCCCCAGATTCCCCCATGGAGAACATGGAGATTCCAGCATAGCCTTTGGGTGCTGCCAATGGCAGACAGGACTGGCCATCTAAGACCTGGGTTCTCCCAGCTACAAAGCTGGGACTCGGAGGGTACAGACCTGCCAATCTCCCTTCCCAGTGCAGCATGGGATGCTGGGAACCCCTGAGCCCACTCCCCCACTGGGGGCTCCTGTCCTCTCCCCTGTAGATGAGGGTCTGTGCACTTCATGTTTTAGGCAACTCCATGTGGTTCCTGAGAGAGAAGCACTTCCCCTGACCCTGACCTGTGTCCAGCTTGGCCTTCAACTTGATGCTGGCTCAGAAAGCCCCAAAGACAGCCATATCCTGTCTCACTTGACTACAGAAAAGAAGGGAAAAAAAAAAAACAACACTGTCCACTCCCACCCTTCTGGAGCGCTTATAGGGCCTGCTCTACCAGCACTCAGGTCAATGTTGCCCCTTTCCCCTTTTAGAGAAGTAAATCAATCCCATCTCTGTTGATTGCCCCCTGCACCCCATCCACATCAACCAGTGTGGTCCCCAGGGTGGGCCCTCATCAGCATGTGAACTTTGTTCTGTGTTTTTGCAGACACGGCCCAGGGGGCTTTGGCCCTCCCTCATCCCTGCATGTCCACTATTCTCTACCCAGTCTGGTGCTATAGGGCAGCGTCTATTCACTCTATACCCTGCCCCCACAGTATAGTCTATGTTGGCTGCCTCCATGTCTCTGGGTTAGATCTGATGGGCTCCGGCCGACTGTCTGCAGGCAACATGCCTCACCCTGGGCTGGGTCTCCATACCACACCTCCCTGACCCAGGCAAGCAGCAGGGGTGTCAGGGTGTGGATGGGGAGGTGTCCTACACCAATGTCAGCTCACGCCAACTCTGTCCCCATAGGAGCAAGACCCTTTCTGTACCCTCTGCAAAAACCTCCCCAACTGCCCTGGTCCCTACCTACCTAGCTGCCCAGTTCTTCCCTGCCTGATTCTGGTCTCCTCCTGGACCCCCTAGAGGAACAGTGTCCCGAGGGCAACACCTTATCTGCTTCCATCCTTCTGAGAGGTCAGGAAAGTGAAGACCTAAATGCTGAGAAGAGCAGGATAGGCCTTTGTCTCCTATCTTTGTTTCCTATCTATGCGCCACTTTCTCCCAGCCCCAACACCTGCTCTTCTTGCCCCAGGCAAGGGCTGGAGGGGGTGGAGGGGGAATCAGGCTGGGAGGTGGGGCCTGTTGCTGGGGAAGTTGCGTTCCTATCTTGCCAGGGGCAGGGTCTAGTAGCCTGCACCTTGCAGGATCCGACCCTCATCACTCAGCCCCAGCCAAGCAGCTGTCCTCCCAGCCCTGGCAGCCGCCCTCCCAGCCCTGGCAGCCTTTGATTCAGACACTGTTCTCTTCCTACAGGCCCTTTGTGCTGCTTGCCGCCCCCTTCTCCAGAACCGGAGGCTGAAAGCTTCAGGCCATTGCAAGCCAATTTTCTCCTCAAATAGACAGGTGAGTGAGGCCTTAAACCCAGTACCTGCTGTTCAGAATCAGCACAGAGCAGGAAGTGGGGCAAGGTAATGAGGTTTGGCAACCCATCTGCTAAACCTGCCCCCACTCCCCATTACTGAACCCCTTCGCCCCAAGCTCTCTTATTAAAAGGAGCCACCAGGTTACAGGGACTTTCACCACCCACACACACACCCTTGATGGTCCCCATCTGCACATTGAGTATATGAATGCCTCCCTCAAAGATTAGAGGAAAATTGGAAATATTTTTTGGAAAGCCAATAAGAAAGCCATTCAGTCATTGGAAGCAAGCTTGGGTACCTTCACTATCCTTCTCCACAGGACCAGCTGCTCCTCCTGCAGGCTGGCACCATGGGCTCAGAGAAGAATCTTTCTGGCTCATAGGATCGGGAATACTTCCCATCTCCCCATAAGCAGAGGAGGCTCAGTGTGGACATGAACTTGGAGTCCCCTACAGCTGCAAAGTGGTTTTGTTCTTGTGCTTGAAATCCAGGTAGGAGCCAGGAAAAGAAGCTTCCTCTCCTACCCCAGCCCTCAAACAATGTACCTGCTGCTTCCTTCTATCTCTTTGTCTTACAAGAGGGAAAGCTAAGGCCAAACGAGATGACACAAACTCCTGGGGTGCTGCATGGTGAGATGTTGGAGGGCTGGGGTGGACAGTGCTGCCTGGGATGGATGACACCTCCTGCCCTAGGGGGTGAGGGCAGTTTGGAGATGGCCCCCATGGAGCATCACAGAGGAGGAACAAGCTTTCAGCTCCAGTTCCAGCAAGATCCCTCCTCCCTTATCAGCTCTCCCACTTCACAAACTCCAGGAGGGACCAGAAGCTGGCTGGCCAGCAGGAGGGCAGCTAAAGAAGAGGAGAAGGCCAAGGAGAATGAAGATGCCAACCATGCCTCCATCCCACCTCACTCTAGACCTGAGCCCAGGCCCCTCCACTGCAAACTAAGGAAATAGACGTGCCGTCCAATCAGCTCCAGAGCTGTCATATGCATCTGTGGCTTTAGACTGGGCAGACCAATAGTGAGCCCTACCTGGGTTCCTATCCCATAAGCAGGCCAAGATTTCTCTCATGGTGCCTAGTGAAGGGGCTATGGATGCATGTTTCAACAGGTAGTCAACAGAGACTTTGCAAGAATGAAGTACCTGCTGCTAGTGACTTCCTGGTCTGAGGCTTGGAGCCCACAAGACTGTGGCTGCTAGTCACTCAAGGGACTTCCTGCAGCACCTGCTGCTCCTCACAGATAAACACTGACTCCTCCAGTCCCAGAACTTCCTGTGGTACTGGGGGAGGGAGCTTGCAGGGAGAGTGCCAAGGCCTAGCAGGGCACACGTGGGACATTGACAGGTGGAGCAGGTGGGGGAGCTTCCCTGGTGAGGACATTTTCCTGGTCACTAGGCATTTGTGTCCTGCAGATCCGTGTGTGGAGAACGGGCTGACAGGGCATGTGCAATCAGCACCCTTAGGCCCTCTCCCATCAACCCACTGCTGGCATTGCCATAGCAACCAGAGCTCACACTTGATGCCCCCCAAAATGCTGCCAAAACAACAGCAAAGGCTCCCCTCTCACCCATACCCCCAACCAGAAGGAAAGGGGCACTGGCCAGGTGGCACGGCACCAGCACAAAGGGTATTAGAGCTTCACATTCTGCCCCTTCCTCCCCATGCCCCACGCCCCCTACCCCAGAGAGGGGCAGCACTAGATTCTCTGGGTGTCTATGCCTGGCTCCCATTCACTCTAATCTTTGGACTGCTCGGTCTTCCTGCTTGTTTACAGCACATAACTGGTCCAGCACTTTCTCTGCCCACTTGTCCAAGTTCTCTGTCTTTGGGAACAGTGGCCAGAAGACAGGGTACTGGTAACAAGTGCTGCAGAGACCCGCAGCACTAAATGGCAAGAGCCCTAGTTGCTGAGCTGCCTAGGACAGGCTGTGTGACTGAGACAAGACATTTCCCTCTCTGTACTCTGATTCCTCCCTCTCCATTCTCTACATCCCTAACCTTGGAGAGGCCTGGGTGCTCAGGCCCACAGAGGTCCTGATAATGAGAGAGGGAGTCAAAGGCGGAAAGGCAGGTGGCAAAGCTTTGGGATGTCCCACCCAGGCCCTTGCACACAGAGAGACAGGGACCTCATGCTGCCCTCAGTTCTTTGGCCAAGTGGATCCCTCGCATGCCTCAGCCTCCTCCCTCTGAGCCGTGAGGCACTTGGCCAGGTGGTGGAGGAGATTATGGTAAGCATGCTGGGTCTCAGGGGGGACCCCACGGCAACAAGGAGGTAGGACAAAGAGTGGCTCAGGAGGAGAGCATGTGTGGAGGAGGTGAGCAGAGGTAGAAGACCCAGTCCAGAGCCCTACAGGTGCAGGTCTCAAGGCCAGCCAGTGGGACAGGCAAAAGAATTCCCTTGCTGCCAGCCCCAGGCCTGGATACCTCTACTGAGCCAGAAGCTGGGCAGACGACAGGAAGTGTCTGTGCCCTGCGGGGTTGTTGACACCTTTCTCTGAAGCCCAAGTGTGCCCCAGTTGCTCACTGACTGCTGAGGAGACTCGCCAGTGAAAGTCCTGGTTGACTACACACAGCAGGCTAGGCTAGAGGGTTCCTTATGGGACTGATGTGAGAAGAACAAGACCCACCTGTGCCCAAGCTGGAGTGACCTGACCTAGGAGACTCCCAGAGGAGGTGCCCACAGAGCCAGGCTCTGCAGGAGGGCTTTGTGGGGCAAAATGCAGGGTGGAGCCTGCAGGCAGGCACACAGCCTAGCACACAAGAACCTGGAAATGGGAACAACTTGGTATGTGGGAGGCCCAGGGGAACTGTGCAAGTGTTTGCATGTGCACACATAAGTGTATGCATATCTATACGTTCTGTGTGCACACACGCATGTCTGTGGGTATATACGTGTGTGTGTCTGTGTGTGTCTGTGTGCTCTAGAGTTTGTTCTGATTTTCTGCTATTTTCTCATAAACGACCTCCAGCTCAGGGACCACTGTGTGTCTCACTCATGACTTTCAGGGTTGGAGATCTGAGCAGGGACAGGCTCCAACCTGCATGGTGTGGGACAACTCATCTGGGCTACAAGAAATACCTCCAAGATGGCACCTTCTCACTCCTGGACCTCATTCATCGGTGCCTAGAAGCCTCTGCTTTTCTCTCTCTCTCCACATCCCATTTCTTCTTCCTGAGCCCTTTTCTGTAGCTTTAGTGGACCAGGATAGAGGTTTCTAGTCTCTGCCCACCCAGACTCTTACTGGACACTCATAACCCTGGACTGATTCCCCAAGGCTTGTCGGTGAGTGAAGATTCTGGGGTTCAAGTATAAGATTGGGCAGCCCCATTAGTTGGTCCCCTGTGTGGGTCACAAGAGAGGCAGGAAGTAGAGAGTTCCAAGGGCCCTCCTCTTCCTCCAAGATTTTACTTTGCAAAGTCTCGGTTACCTACGACCCCTATTATACATGGTCAACCATGATCTGAAAATACTAAACAGAAAATTCCAGAAAAAAAAACAGTTCATAAGCCTTAAATTGTACACTGTCCTCAGTTAACAGGTGAAATTTCACAGGGTCCTGCTCCATCCCAACCAGGGTATGACTCAGGTCCTGGTCTGGGGGACCTGTGTTCAATGCCCCCTTTGTAGCAGCCTCACTTCATGCGAGCTTTGCCACATGGCACACAGGTGCCACCTTACACCTCTCACCAGCACAGACAGGTGATAAAGGCAGCAGGTATGGCCAAGGGGAACACATGTGGCTGCCATTGCTGGAGTGATAGCATTGGTCTGATTTCTGCATTGCTCTTGCTTTTTCATTACTATAATAAATGACCTGAGGCAACAACTTTACAAAGAGCTCTAACTCGAGCAAAGTCTGAGGCAGGACCAGCCCCTTGGTCATCCCTCCCATGAGGGCTGGAGATAAAGCCACAGCAGTAAGAGTGCAGGGGTGGGGGAAGCAGGAATCATGCCTCCAAACGACTCTTCAGGGGTTGTGTTCATTCTCTTTTTAAATTCAATCTATTTATTTATTGGAAAGGCTGAGACAGAATGAGAGAGAGCTTCCATTTGCTGGTTTACTCCCCAGGTGCCCACAGTGGCCATGGCAGTGAACAGGAGATTACTGAAGCCAGGAATAGGGTCTTACTCTCTGTCTCTCATGTTGGGTAGGTTCCAGGGACCCAACTACTTGAGCCATCCCTGCTGTCTCCCAGGATCTATATTAGCAGGAGGCAGAGCCTGGAAATAAAGCCAGCCATGCCCATGCAGGACTCTAGCGCCTCACCTGCTGGAACAAATTCCTACCCTGGACTGTCCCTGGCAACAGCTTTCCCCTAAGAGCTCAGGGTCCCAGGGAGAAGGTGTAACCCCTTGTAAAGACAGCTCAGCTAGGGATCTAGGGGCCTTGCCCTGGGCTCCCACCTCTCAGGCCTGACCTTCTGGGGAACAGACTCCCAGCATATGAACCACTAAATACACATCACTGCACCTTAAAAAAAAAAAAAAATATATATATATATATATATATGTATATATATATATATATATATGGCAGAATAAAATTGTAGAGAGGGAAAACCAGAGAAAGAGAAAGATCTTCCACTGACTCACTCCCCCAAATTGCCACAATGGCCAGGACTACACTGGACTAAAACCAGCCACTTCCTCCAGGTGGGTAGGGGATCAAGCACTTGAGCCATCTTCTGCTGTTTTTCCCAGATGCATTAGCAGGGAGCTGGATCACAAGTGGAGCAGCCAAGACTGGAGCTAGCATCCATATGAGATGCTGACATCACAGACTGAAGCTTTACCTACTATGCCACAATATTGGCACCAGCCATAGCAGTTCTACTTCCAGTTATTGCTGTTAATCTCCTACTGCTCCTAATTTATAAACTAAAAGGTATCTTAAGCGTGCGTGAGGAGGAGAGAAATGCATCTAAAGAATGGATCTCGGGCCTGGCGTGATAGCTTAGTGGCTAAAATCTTAGTATTGCTTGCCTGGGATCCCATATGGGCGCTGGTTCTAATCCCGCAGTCCCTCTTCCCATCCAGCTCCCTGCTTGTGGCCTGGGAAAGCAGTCAAGGATGACCTAAAGACTTGGGACGCTACATCTGCGTGGGAGACCCAGAGAAGCTCCTGGCTTCTGGCTATAGGTTGGCTAAGCTCCAGTGTTGTGGCCACTTGGGGAGTGAATCATCGGATGAAAGGTCTCTGTCTCTCCTCTCCTCTGTATATCTGACTTTCCAATAAAGATAAAATTAAAATAAAAAAAAAAAGAATGGGTCTTGGACTAGATCCCCTGTGAATAAGGGACCACCATGCTGAGTTTGGAACATCCTTCAAATTCTGCACTCCAGGCCAGCGAGGGACTCTCTACCCTAGTCCTGATGTATATGACCCGTGGGGAGCAGTCCTCGCCCTGAAGCTGGGTTTGGGATGACAGCAAATAGTTACTCACATGTACGGGGTGTTGGCTGAGTCTCTGGGAAGAGGGGTACACTTCAGGGCAGATGCCAATGTCACCCTCATCTCGGACAAGGGATCAGTCCTCTGCCCTGGGCCCATCTCTGCAAGCTGTCCACTACCCTGAGCATGGAAGTAGATGTGCCTGGGGTCCAGACCATGGAGTCAGGAAGCCAGGGTCCAGCAGGGCCAGTGCCCACACAGCCGTCTTCAACAGGACAGAGGAGGGTCAGGCAGCTGTGCTCCCTGACACACAGGGCAGCTGGGACTAGAGCTACCTGCACAGTCCTAGCCCTGCTGGCGCTGGTCCTGGAGGAAAAGCAGCTGGCGGCACCAAGCAAGGGGTGTGAGGCCAGTGCAGACCTGGGTTAGGGACTCCCCCAGGATGGGACTGCTTAGCCACGGGACTCAACAGGGCCAGTAGGGTGTGGAGCCCCAAGTCAAGGAGAGAGGAGCCTCACTGAAAATCTGGAGCTGTGTCTTGCTCTTAATTAGAAGTGGGAAAGGGGGAGGGAAGAAAGGGCTTCCTGATGTGCCCCTTCCCTGACCATGAGCAAGTGCAGAAAGGGAGGGGCCTGGGGAGCCACAGAAAGCTCTGGTGCTGGGAGCTGAGTGTGGCTGCCCAGGGGCAGCTGCATGTCCTCCAGGAGACTGAGCCACCATGAGTTGTCCAGTGGGCAAGGGATCCCAGGAGCTATCAGAAGCCACCAAGGGGGACAGTGTCTAGAGACAGTGGCTCCTCCTCTGAGCAGGAGGTCAGGCTCCTGGGACTTCCTGCCACACTAAGTGGTGTCTCCTGTGGGCTCGTCCTGTCTGGACTGTCACCAGGTCTGCCACCTGGCTTCGCTGGGTTGCTCTCCCCATGGGGTTACCGTCAGTCATCTCAAAGTATCTTAGGGTGTCAGGAAGCCGTGATGTGGGAGCTGTAGAGCCCAGAACAGGGACACCTGTGTCACATCTCAGGGCCTGGGCTGCTTTGGTAGCAGCTCCACTCCCAGTTCCAGATTCCCACTACTATTTGCCCCAGAGGACAAGTGCTTAGAGCTCAAGTGGCTGGATCCCTGCAACCCATGTGGGAGACCTAGACTGATGCAGCTCCTGGCTTTGGCTCTAGCCCAGCTCCGGTCACTGTGGACATTTGGGGAGGGAACTGGGAAATGAATGTTCTCTCTCTCTCTGTAACTCTCTGGCTCTCTCAGAAATAACAATAACAGAAGCCATGATCTGGTAATGGAGTGCACCTGTGGGAACACCATGGCCCTCATGCTCCTTATGGGGGAAGCATGCCCTTGCCCAGCTTTGGTTCCAAAGCACCTGACCCCCAGCAACCAGCAGTTAGGCTAGAGAAACAACTGGTGCTATAGAAACAGACGTCCTGGCCAGGGCAGGAAGGTAGGCTGACCCCCTTTGATCCATGACCTGGCAAAGTCAAGAGCCCGACCCCTTGGCCTGCCTCCCTCTCCCTTCCCTCCTTCCTGTCTCCTCCTTCCAGAGAGTCTCCGTCTACAATTACTCAGAGCTGCAGGAGGCCTGCCAGCGACAAAATTAGAGCTACACATCAGCTCTTCTATATTTACCACCTGACGGCTGACGAGGATCTATCTTCCCCACAATTAAATGAAAAGAGTTTTAATATCGGCAGGCAAAGGACTCGAGCAACAACGGAGAATTAGGTTAGAGCCAGCAATTGGGTTAGTGCCGAGCTGCAAGTGAAATGAGGGCTCGAACCCCCGGAGGGTTATCTTTCTCTGGGTGACAGGCCCTGCCTCGAAGGGGACCAAGAGGGTCTGGGATGGTGAGAGCCCAACACTGGCTCCCAGGACCAGCCCCTGGGACCTTTCCCAGAGTCCTCTGCAGAAAAGAAAGCCATTGGCCAGGTGTGGCTGCCGAATGCACATCAGCGACCTCTGCAGGCAGCCAGGAGCCACATCCCAACCCAGTCACCTACGGATCAGACGGATCAGACCCTCCTCCAGGGCTATAGCAATCACTGCTCCCCCTCCTTGCTCTCTTACCAGTTGGAACACACAAGCCAATTTACTTCTCTAACGTGCAGCAGAAAGGAACAGGACCACACCACCTCCAGGTGACAGTTATTGAGGGCACAGCCAAGATGTCACAGCTGTGCAGGCACAGATAAAGAATTGCCCAACCCTTTTGTTGATTTTCTCAATTTTACACAAGATTGCTTCCTTTACGGTTGCAAAATGTAAAATGCACAAATGCATCTGGCTTTGTTAGGGACTGTGTGGGGACAAGTTCCACCACTACTCAGAGCAAGTTAGCATGGGCACATCATGTTGTTTCATGTCTAGATACCAGCTACCTTCCTTCCCCCAGGGCCCACAGCTAGGGCCCTTGAAGGAGTTCCTCAATGGCTTATGCTATGGCCTGTCCCCTCTGAGGCTTGTGTTGAAATCTGATCCCCAGTGTCTCAGTGCTGAGAGGTGGCAGGATTTGTAAGATGTGTGTGGGTCACCAAGCAGAGGCTCCAGGAAGGGCTTAATGCTGCTGTCAGGGAACAGGGCTAATAGATAGATAGATGCTCTGATAGATGGAATTGGGCTGTTGTAGCCAGGATGGTTCTGTGTGGCAGCTCTCCCTTGAGCTCCTGAGCCTCTGTGCTGTCTTCTGGGTTGGAAGGTGTATCCAGCCGTCCTTGGCTACAGCTGCTGAGTGTGAGTTCCCAGCATCCAAAACCCTGATCTCTGTCAGTTCCCTCCCCTTCTCAATGCCCCCATATTGAGTACTGTGTTGTGGCAACAGAAAATGGACTGAACTGCCAAAGCAAACCCAAATCCTTGGCCACAGGCTAGGGCCAGTCCTTCCAGCAGCCTCCTAGAGGCAGAGAGCGTCTCATCTCATCCACATTTCCTTGACCAGGCCCTGTCCTGTTCAGGGCATGGGTCCTGACACCACAATCCAAATGATGACACTGTTTGTGGGTCTTCAAAAAGTTAGTGGAAAACGAACCAGAAGTTCCACTTATTTTGGCATGGAACGTGTATGAGATGCATGTTACGAGGCATGTGTTACATAAGAACTGTGTATTAGGGGAAAACTGTAGATGACACACCATGAACAAGGTCAGCGTTCCTGGGGAATAGCAAAGGCAAGCCTCTAGAAAGAATGGTTGTAGAATGAGGTTTAATTGAGACATCCATAGAATACCAAAGATACCTGTGTATATCCATATTCTATCTATAACAACAAGAATCTACATCTGTCAACTATCCATAGCTATAATCTATATCTATAAGCTATCTATCTATGCTACCTAGCTATATCTAATCTGTATCTGTTTTCTATCTCTATTATAGTCTATATCTTCTATAACTATATTCTCTATGTGTTGTATCTATAATCTTTCTGTCAATATCAATATATCTGCTACCGTTGTACCTGTAATCTACATATATTATGTCTATATCTATAATCTGTATAGATATATTTCTATATCTATAATCTATATCTGCTATCTATCTCCATAATCTATACCTTTTTTTATTTTTTACTTTTCATGATATAGTTCCATAGGCTCGGGGATTTCCCCTTTCACACTCCCCCCTACACCTGTTTCTGTAATCTGTATCTCTTATCTATCTGCACACTCATAAGTCAAGAATAAAATCCTTCTATGCAGTTATCTCTTGTATCTGCCTGCATTCACTCTAGGAACCCTATGTTCACCAACACTGGTGGGTGCTCAAGTTCCTGATCAGAAATACTGTGATCATTTCCTACAACCCAGGCACACCCTCCTGTAGACTTTCAACTGTCTCTTGATAACTTAGCAAGCCTACCACAATGTAAATACTGTGGGTACTCCTGTTATATTGCAGGATTTAGAAGATAAAGACAAGAAGTCTGTGTGTGTGCGTGCATTCAAACTCAAAACCTTTTCTAGTGTTTTCTCTCAGCGGTTGGTTGAATTCATAGGTGTAGTACCTGGGGACATGAAGATGACTGTACATTGTGACTTCAGGAGTGCCTCGGTTAGGCTAAGACGGAGCGGGCTGCAGTACTGAGTAATCTGCAAAGTTCAGTGACTTAACACTCATGGGTCTCCATAGAACTCACACTGCAAGCCCTCCATGGGTGAGGTGGAGTTTGTTGCAGGCCCCAGATGATGGAGGACTCGGCCACCACTCCCCAGGGGTGAGTGGTTTTCTGCCATTCAGATATTTATAACATCATTCTCTGGGCTACACACAGTCATCAGCTTAACAGTCTATTACAGATGTATTGAATTTTGAGCCCCACCTGCAGATGCCTTGGCAGAGCCAGACCCAATGACTTTGCAGATCTTATACAGCCCACGGGCCAGACACTCCCCTTGCCCGGTGTCGACCTTTGCCATGACCCGACTGAAGGAATAAAACACATGGGCAAGTTCACCCCGGCTCTGGAAGCTTCTGCTAGGAGGTGACGCCATTCACCTCTGTCACTGTCCACGGGCTATTATATGATCTTGAACAATGTCAACGGGCACAGGAAGGTGTCTCCACACTGGGTGCAGAAAGAAAAGACAGTTCAAGAGGGTGAATTCACCCTCAGGACACCCAGTTCTCCCAGCTCTGCAGAGGAACCAGGGCAGGAAATCATAGCTGAGGCATCGTGCCTGTGGTTTCTCAGGGGAAAGCAGACAGATGGACCTCCAGGCAGCAGCCTTCCATCCCAGGATTTTCCAAAGTTGTCTGGAAATACTTAGGAAGATTGTGTGCCACTGTTGGCTGTGATAGCCTTCCACCAATGTTCCTGGGTTTTGCGATCATCACTCATTCCACAGGGCTTATCTTCCTCCAGCTGAAATTCTTACACCACAAAGAACAGTTAAGTCACTCTGTACGGAGCTGCTCAAATCCTTGCACTCAAGTCCCTCCACTTTGGAAGGAGACCCACCCTTGGCTTCCCTCCCTGGAGGGCTTCTGCTCTAGTCCCTTCTCCACCTGACACTATGATTCATCCTCCTTATCAGTTGCCAGACCTGTGCCAAGTCAAACAGTCATATGTATCATATGAGGGTTCATTCAGATGTTGCATGTGATATGTCACAGTCATCTGAGATGGGAAGGGGTCATCTGCGTTTAGAATTATTCCATGGGCAGGCCATCATTCACCCAGGCTGAGAAGCTACAGCAGCCCACTCCATCTGCGTCTGCTGGATGTTCATGGAGTCTCCTTTATAGACTTTCTGCCGACTCCAGGTAGGGAGAAAGCACATCTGTTTCTGTAGTGTCCCTGAGGATGTCAGCAAGTGCTCCATCTCCAAGCCTGGTCCCCCGTAAGTGACAGCGATATGTCTGTTTCGCTCCTGTGATCTCGAAAGTAAATACAACTTAACAAGGAGACACAGATTTCCTTTCAAGACCACCCTGTCCAGTTTACATGAAGGACTCCGCTACTCCACTTGCTGCAGTTTAAATGCTAAGCCATGGGAAATGACAAACCAGGATTCTGACCCTGATGGTGTGTTTGCCTTTCCTGGTTTGGGTCTCTAGGTAAACACAGGGTATGCCATGATGACCCCTGGAGGAGATCATGGAAGGTGTCTTTAATGACAGGCAGTGGCTGCCTTGTCATTCCAGAGGTTGAAAGTTCAAGACCAAGGTGACCTGCAGGGTTACTTCTTCTTAGGCAACGCCCTTCAGAGTGGCAGGCATGGTGTGCCAAGCTGCCCAGGGACTCTTCTCATACAGATGCCATTCAGAGCCCACCTGGGCGAGCTCCTTCTAATCCAGCCATCGCTTGATCCAAAGTCTTGTGTTCATCATGCTCTAAGATGGTTAAGCCGTAGGAAGCTAAACGCATAACAGATTCCAAGTTTTAAAGATTCATTTCTTTGTCCAAAAGGCAGAGAGCTAGATAAAGAGAGAAAGGGAAAGAGAGATTCTATCTGCTGGTTTACATTCCACATGGCAACACCTTGGGTTGGGCCAGGCAGAAGCCAGGAGCCTGGAATTCTGTCTTGGTTTCCCCTGTGGGTGGCAGGTGTAAAAGTTCTTGGTCCATCCCCCTGCTACCTTCACAGGTACACAAGCAGAGAGCTGAATGGGAAGTAGAGCAGGCAGGACTTGGCTCCAGTGCTCCCAAGTGAGGTACTAGTGCTGTGGATAGCTTACTCTGCCACGACACCAGCCATATACTTCTCATTCTTAAGTTGTGATCACAGCAGCTGGGGTAAGAGTAAGTTTCTACTCATCACATCCTAAGTCTTGTCGAACTAGACCACAACCACCCTGCCCGAGAACAGAGGCAAGTGCATTCATTAAAGCAGTCCGGAGACCATGCTCTGCGGTTCAGTCTACAACTCGATGACTGTACCTGGGGCTTGAAACCACATGCAGAGGGAGTGGTTGCATCATTTGCTTCTTGGAAAGTATGCTGGATCAGAAATGGATTAGGCAGTGCTGGGTAATTCAGGGGAGATGGCAAGATTTTTCAAACAGTTACCAAAAGCCATGGTAACTGACCCATTGGCCCTGTGCAAAGGTCATCCCAGGATTGGTGTGTGCGGCAGGCTGCCCGGACTCCACCGAAAGCACCCAGACTCAGTGCTAATCCTCTTGGATTTCCACTCCCTCTTCCACCTGCTGCATCACACCCCAGTTCGGTGGGTCCTTTCAGTCCTGCCTTGGAATCCTCTGAGTCCCAGGCAGTAATCACCTCCTCCATAGCCCCTATTCTCCCACTGTCTTTAGCTCTACCCTGCTCCCTACCCTCCCCCCCACACACACCCCTGTGCTCAACCTAGGCTTCCTGTGGGAGAGCTGTCTTCCAGCCAGGCCAGCCCTACAGAGGATGCATGCAGGGCAGGCTCAGGGACCCTCACAGAGTTAGGAGGGCAGAAAGCAGAGGATAGAAGAGAAGCAAGAGTCTGGGGAGGGGCCTGGTTGCTGGCTCTGGAAACTTGTTCCAGAGGCCTCCTGCTGGGTCTACTGCTGCTCTTCCTCATCCCCACCCCTGCCCCACTGAGCCCTGACCCTGGGCCTGTTGGGTGGAAACGGACGGCTAGCAGCTGCTCCAGATGTTCCCAAACTGCGTCAGCTTCCAGTGTCCTGGAGAGGGGTAGAGGGAGGGCAGCTCTGTGACTTGCTGGGGCAGGAGAGCCAGGATTTAATGGGGTGAATGGAGAAAGGTCTGAGCCAGGTTGGCACAAAGGCATGCTCCTGGATTTGCATTTGTGCAGCTTGGTGCCCAAGATATGGAACCCCAGAGAATCCATCAAAGTTGTGGAGTAAACACATAAAGAAATGAATGACCAGGATGAGCAGCCCTGTCTGGGGCCCAGGTGTGCCATGAAGGGATCCTGGGGTGAGTCATCTAAAAGTAGACAAAGGGGGACAAGCAAAGCCCCCGCTAGAGAAGCAGAGGACTTGACCCTGGAGACCTGGGTGCAGGGATCAGGAGAGCAGAAACTTGAAAACCAAGAGCAAGCACAGGCTGGGAATAAGAATCTGGTCACTGGAGCTTAGCTGGATGCTGGGCATCCAGGACCTGGGCACTCCCAGCTCCACTCCCCTAGCTGCAGCAGGCAGAGGTGGGACCTTGGAACCCACAACAGCCCCTCTAGATGCATTTTCCTGTGCCTCATTAGGGGGTGTCCCCAAGGGTGGCTGCGGTCTTTGCAGGACTGCGCATCCACAGAGAGAGCATGGGGTGGGGCCAGGCAGCCCTCCGCTTGGGCCAAGGCATGCGTGTAAACTCACCAGTGGGAACAGGCTCTGCCTTGACTCCCACGCCTCCACCCAGCCCCCACAGTCCCCAGCTCTGAGCTCCCTGGCCCCAGCCATGCTGGCGGAAGGGTTGAAGGATTAGCAGGGTCAGGGCCAGGGAAGCCTCAGAGGCAACCCTTGGAGGCCACACCCTGGGGCTCCACAGAGCTGGGCTGTCCAAGGGCCTGGGGTTGGAAGATGGGGAGCCCTATGTTGCTCTCAGCTCCTGCTCAATCACCTCGTATTGTCTGCAAAGTCCCAGGCAAGTCCCTGCCCTTGTCCCGGTGTCCTTATGTTTCTGAGGATTCTGAAGGAAGAAAGAGATGGGGAGGATGAAACTGGTCAAGATGAGCAGTGATGTCTGGAAAACGAGCTTCCTGATTTCTGCTAGCCCTTCCAGTGCCTTGGAGAGTGGCGAGAATGGAAACCAGCACACATGCGTGCCCAGGAGGCCACCCTGGACTGGCAGGATGGGGGCACCCACAGTGCCCACATCCCCTCTCCCCTATGTTGTCCTCCCTGCCCCACTGCCTGCTTACCCTTCCATTGCCCTAGAGGACTACAAATCATGAGCCTCAAGTGGGAAAAGCAACCAGCCCAAAGAACTGCCAGACCGGGTCTAGATTCCAGTAGGTGTGCTGCTGGCATGGCTGGGCCTGGCTCAGGGTGGGGAAAAGGGGTGGCTGGGCGTGAGTCCATCACGTGGGGACCATCCTTTCCCGGTCCCTAAAGGGCCTGGCATGGGTGCCGAGAGCAAAGCAGAGGCATACCAGGAAGATCCCTGGGCGTGCTGTTGGTTTCCGGGAATTCGCCAGAGAAGCGTCAGAGAGCTCATGGGAGAGACTGGAATCCTCCGCCTCTCTACAGCTGTTCTAATCCAATTCCACTTACGCTGGTGTGTTTTTTTTTTTTCTCTTCATTTTTCATACAACCTTCACACACAGGGATGATAGCCCCCAGCATATCTCTCTCTCTCTCTCTCTCTCTCCAGTACTTTGTGCCCACAGCCTGCTGGGCACAGTTGAACAGTTAGCACAGATTAGCCCTGGGAAGCTTATACTCTGATGGGAAAGGGTGCACTACATGGCACTCTCACAGTGTGGTGGGAGTGAGTGGCATGGGCAAAATGTGAAGATGTGCAAAGGATGTTGGATGTGCAGGAGGCAGCAGAGGTGGGGTGGGTTGGGGTAGGGAGGAAGCCTCACCCAGGTGAAGGAATGAGCTTGACAGTAGCCTGGGAAGTGATGTGTTAAGGCCCTGAGGCTGGGATGGCCAGGAAGAGGCCATTATGGCTGGAACCAAGTGAGTTGAAGAAAGAAGGTGAGGCCACTCGGAAGGGAGCAGGGGCTACTAGAGGGCCTAACAGAGTTACATTTATTTTGAGTCATAGTTGCTCATTGTTTGTTTACTTGGGAAGCGAGGTACAATGGACTCAGAAGTTGATGGGCCACAGGCTCTTTTTGTGGCTTCAGCCCTGGCTAGAACCTAGGTCCAGTGAACGCCAAACTGCCAACCCACTCTGGACGCTGTGGCCTCTGAGAAGGGAAAAGCCACAGAAAATAGGGCCTGGGGGCTTTGAAGGCTGCGCCCAGGGCCAGTGCTTTGTGGCAGGGGAGGCCAGGGGGAGAGGGTAATAGCGACCAAGAGGCAGGTGCTGCTGGCCCTGAGCCATGCTGGGAAGGAGTGAGGGTCTCCCTGGGTGAATCCGTATCTGTATCTGTATCGGCAAGCCCGTGGCCATGAGGAAACCTGATGGGGTGGAGTGGGGGAAGGGAAATGGAGAAGGGCTGTCCTTGGCTGAGCCCTGAGCAGCCCCTCGATTGCTCAACAGGCGGGCTGTAAAACGGCCAGCTCCCTTCCGGCCCACAGCCCCAGCTAAGCCTCCGGGTCACAACAGCAAGAAGCTGTTTTCAATTAGACTCCCAAAGGCTAAGGGCCTCGGAGAGGAGCTTGCAGGAACCACCAGCAGGGTGTAGCAAAGAGGAGGGGAGGCGATCAGGGAGGGCCAGGCACACAAACAAACCCCGTCACACACAAACCCCATCGTTGCCTTCCTGGTGCTCAGGACTAGGAGGCAGAGCTACAGGCAGGTGGAGAGGACCTGGCAGAGCCTGGCTCAGGGTGGCAGAAAGGAGGTGGCTGGGGCTGAGTACATCTCATGGCAACCATCCTTTCCCGGTCCCTGAAGGGCCTGGCATGGGTGCTTATGTCCATTGACCTTCTGTGCCCCGCTGCCCAGGGGCCACTCAAGCCATGAGCACTGCACTGGACATACCTAGGCAGAGACCAGAGGACTGCTTGCCAGGCAACCCACATGGTGCAGAGGGGCAGGACCGAGGAACTTGGGGACCCAAAAGAGGCAAAGTAGGGACTGAGCCTGGAGCTGTGCCCCTGACCTCCCAGCTGGGCAGTTACGCACAAATCAACTGAGCTCTCAGCTTCCTCGCAAAATGTGGACCGACGATGACGACGTCATCTGTAAAACATATAAAATCTGTAAATACTAAAAGGTACTGGGTGTCATCATCATTCTTACATTACTCACACTTTTGTTTATTTTAAAGGCAGCGAGAGAAATGCTACCATTCACCAGTTCACTCCCAACGTGCCCAGAAGCATGGAACTCAACCCAGGTCACCCGCATGAGGGCAGGGTATAATTACTGCCGTCACCTGCTGTATCCCAGGGCTTGTATTAGCAGGAAGCTGGAGTCTGAACCTGAGCTGAGATTCACCTCCAGGCACTAGGATGGGGTGTGAGGTCCCACGCAGCATCTCAAAACTCTTGTCAAATATCCACTCCCAGGATCAAGTTTATTGCCCAGTAGCAGGCAATTACAGCAGGCTGTGTGCCTAGCAACGGCACATGGGGCATGAGGTTGAACTTTCTCCCTCGTCAGCCCCTATGCCTGTGAGCTAATGGGGTGGGGAGAAGTACAGACACATGTCAGTCCCCGACTCCCTCCAGCCACACCCCTTCCGGAGTCCCTTCAGACCTCAGGCATCCCTTAGGAGTTGCCACCTGCTCGCTGACCCCAGGGAACAGGAACCTGTTTCTCAGGCTCAAAGTGGGGACCCTGAAGTACCACAGAGTTCTGGTGACCATCCTCATGGGGAGGCTCAGGCCCAACCCTAGTGCACTTTCATGCTGCTGCCCACTCGCCAGGTCAGGCTGGCACTGTGGCAGGGTCTATGCTGGGGAGTAGACATGGGGTTGGGGCACTGCTTCCTCCCAGGAGTGAGCTGTGGGTTCCCACACAAATGTGCTAAGGCCATGCGACAGGGGCTTCCCCCAAAGACAAACACTAAAACTTAAGAGTCAGGCTTAGTGGTTCAAGTACCTGGGTTCAAGTCCCGGTGCTGGCTTCTAACTTGAATGGTTTCCTGTTAACGGATCCTAGGAGGTAGCTCTGGCATTTGGAGTAGTTGGGTGCCAGCCTGGCGTTGGTGAGCATTTGAAGAATAAATCAGTGAATGGTGGTGTCCTCTCACTCACTGATAGGTCAGCTTGATAGAGGTGATACAGATGACTGACAAAGAAGTAGATAAAAAGTTTAAACAGAATCAAGGCTCTCTTAAGACCCCTGTCTGCTCAGTTCCACAGGTTCCACTACTGGCTCCTGCCCCGTAGGCCTTGGGGTCAAACAGCCTGCATTCCCCCTGGCTCTGCTCTGTGCATGAACTGAACACATCACTTCCCCGCGGAGCATACAATCCTCTTGGCAGGACAAGAAGGGCCCCACCTGTCCTGCAGAGCTGGTAAGAGGAAAGAATAGGAGAGAACATAGAAATGAGCCAGCAGGCACCAGGCACTGCACAGGTCCTTGGCAAACTGGAGGATGTCCCCTTCTTCCTCCCACCCCCCCGCAACACCCTCCATGGCCTCCCAGGCCAGTCCTTGTTCCCATCACCCCCAGCAGTCCCAGCTCCCAGCTGGGCCTCCTCCCCAGGCCTCTTGCAGGCATTCGGCTCTGTAAACAGGTCTTACGGCAGCAGCAGCAGCCTTAATTTTAGTTCTGGGCTCGGTAATTTCCCATGATTACAGGCCCTGTCAGTACAGCGAGCTCTCCAGCTGCTTGTGAGCCAGCAGGCCTCGGTGGAGCAGGGCTCGGGCATGTGCCTGCACACGTGCCTGCACACTCAGGGACACATGCACATCAGCTCCCAGCACAGGGTCTGGACCTCACTCAGCCAGGCTCCGTCACACTGGCCAGTCCCCTGTCAGCCCCATGAGCCAGAGTTTTCCCAGCCACACTTGCACACGCAAGCCTCCATGGCAGGTGACAGGTCTGATAGCCGGGGGGTGGAGAGAGGACAGTAGTTTGGAAGCTGCAAGACAAGGATGTCTACTGTCCCTACTCTCCTTCTGGAACCTTCCTTCACCGTTACCTCTGGCTCCCAAGGGAGAGACACCAGAAGAAATGACCCTCCCTTCGTCTTTGAGGACCCCTTAGCGCTATGTGTGCATGTCTGGCTCTGTTCAGATGCAGAGGAGGACAGCAAGGAACAAGATGGGAGGAGCAGCCGTAAACTCAGAACACAGATGCCATGTGCGATCGCAGCACGTCACAGCAGAGCCCTTGTCTGAGACTTCTCCTGCTTTCTGGTCTGCAAGTTGGGGCTCACCCCTCCTGCAGCACCCACACGAGTGGTCCCATGTACACACGTGCAGCGGGCGTCTGGGGGTCGCCCTGCTGCCAGCACACGGAGAATACGCTTTCCCCCACCCTGCTCTGTTATGGACAGTGAGCGAGCTGTCTGTTCCATGCAGCTTTTTGGCTTTCGTGGTTTCCTTCTTTCAAATGGGCCCCAAACAGAGGAGACAGAAGAAACACAGCTGCTCAGCTAAGGACAAGGAGGCTGTGACGTCCCCTGCATGGCAGGCGGAGGTGCCAAGCCAGCGTGGTGCCAATGCTACCTCTTGAGTTCAGTGCTAGCAAAGCAATCATCAATAGATGTGAAATAAAGGGTCCATACATGGAGTACACAGAGACACACCTAACAGGAGGCTCTGCACTGGGGTAGGTGACACAAATGCGGCCACAGGCTCAGGGGTCCCTCCCCCCACATTTCCACAGGGAGCAATGGTTCCACAACTGCCGCCTCCGCATTCACGGGGGGAGCTGATGGGGTGCAGCTGCGGCCCGCAGCAAGTCGACGGGAACTTCCGCTGTGTGCCATGAAGAAGACAATACAGGAATGTGATCATGGACCAGCTCCTATTGGGAAGCAGCCACTGTGCTGGCATGCCCAGGCTACATGGGGAAAGGCAGCCATGACAGGTGCTGGGGCAGAGGATTGCAAGGGACAGTTCCAGGGAGCAGGCAGCCACAGCAGAGCACAGGGGTGAGAAGAGTGGGATGGATGGGGGTTGGTCTCAGATATACATAGCAGAAGAGTGAGTTGTGAGATGTATCCTGAAGGACCAATCGGGCACTGGGAGGCCCAGTGAGAGGGGAGTGGGCTCACTTTGGGCTTGTGGCACTGGCAGTGGGGGAGGAAAGGAATGGAGGCCCTGAGGCTGCTGCACGTCCCTGCAGATAGAGGGGCTGCTGCCAGGCATCACTAGAAACTGCAGAGGAGCTAGCTGAAGGCCCTGCCAAGTTAGACACAGGCTGGACACAGCTGGACACAGCTGGACACAGGCTGTGAGGCTGGGGTGGGGTACCTTTCTATGGGGGCTTTCTTGGACCTTGGCACAGCTTCCTGCTAACCTCCCCTCTGCACCCCACCCCCGTATCTTCCCAGACTCTTCCTGAGCCCAGGATGGCACAGAGCAAACCTGCAGAAACTTCTGCATACACGGATATGCTATTTTTGAAAGGTCTAATTCGATCAAACAGGTCATGTGCTCCAGTCTCCTCTGGCCTTTTGCATGCTCTAGTCCACACCCACTGTTTACACCGGGGGCACCTGCCTGCCTGCCTGCCAACCTCTGCCATTTGAGGCCCCATGACCCTGCGGGCCTGGATCCCACCTGCTGCTGTTCCCTGCCCCTTACACCTGTCAGAGCTTCTGTCTGCTGTTCCTCACTGTACTCTCTAGAAACCCAGGGTGCTCAGAGTGGGGTGCTGGGCATCAGAAGACTGAAGCCCATCCCTGCAGGACCAGGGTGGAGGGCTCAGGCTGTACCCAACTAGGGCAATGATTGAGTAAGCGGACTGTGGACAGCAGCAGGGCTTGGTCTGGGCAAGGTGAGGACACAGGCCAGAATGGGTGGGGCCAGCTGACATACTGGGGTTTGCTGCCTGAGCAGGCAGGGCCAGCCCCTTCAACCCCTTTGTCCTACAACCCCACAGTCCCCTGATGTTCAGGAGATGCCTCTAAGGCAGCCCTGTGCCCGGGAGAGACCAGAGCTACGCCATGCCAGTGCTAGCACAGCAGCACCGTGGGCCAGATCGGTGCCATGGCAATGCCACCATGGCAGCCTTTCCCAGCCTGTAACCATGGGAATGTGAGCAGGGTTGCAGGAAGGAGGGAGGCAAAGAGGGAGTGAGGGAGGGGGAGAGGTGCCTTGCCTGCTCTCACAATCCCTGGAGGGAAGCCGGAGCCCAGGAGAGTTGGTGCACCTGGGTCAACACCTGCCATCTCCCCGGGAGTTCAAGGTCACACAGCCCCCTCCCAAACACAGTAGCATCTGGGAAGGTGCATCCTTACTGGAATAACCCTGAGAGGAAGACGCAGGAGAAGAGATGCAGGGGCTTGGGGCGGGACGGTCCTGGGCCTCCTGGGGAACAGGCGAACCACCTGAAATCCTTCACCATGTGGGCATAGCTTGATGCAATCAGAATACTCCCATCCCATACCCACCCCTGCACCCCCACTGTGCAGATCAGGGGTTCTCCAGGGGCAGTGCCCCCGTGAGAGCTACTGATGCAGATATTGCCTAGGAAGACATTAGCTCGGTCACGTGGGACCCACTCGTGAACTTAGGAGGACCCAGCTATCAACAGAGTGGACATCCAGGAGTCCAGAGGCGCAGGTGTGCCAAGGGCAGAACAACAAGGCTGCGGGGCACGGAAAGCTCAAATCCAGCACTCCTTCGAGTATGTACTTGTCGGAGGTTCCCAGGAGTGGATTAGTGCCCACCCATACTGGGCAGGGGGGATCCACTCAGTCCAGCAGCTGTAGTAGTCCACTACACAGCCGGGAGAAGCTATTCAGGGATGTTCATTTCAGCTTCTGGCTTGGAGGTCCACTGTCAAACTTTTTGGGGCTCTGGGCTGGGGGCCCTGGGATCTGGTGGAGTGTATGCAGGATGGTCACAGACAAGCCAGAAATCAGAGAACTTGGGGAGTGCACACTGCTTGTGCAGCCAATCCTGTGTCTCCGGTCAAGGACCTCATGTGACCCATGGACCCTCCATCCAGCACCCCAGAATCGGATCTGACACCACCCTCCCTCTAAACCTCGCTCCTCAAGCTCACATTAGCTAATTTCTTTACGTCCTGCCCAGTGGATGGTGGAAGTGGCCACCATGCAACCTAGAGGGTTCTAAAGTCTAGTCCCCCATCCATCCCTAAGCCCTCCAGCCTTCCTCCAGGAAGCCTTCCCTGACTGCTTCTGCCCTCCATCCCTACCCCTACTCTGTCCTCTGAACTCCACTGTCTCAGAAGTCAGCCCCATACACCTTGCTCACTCCAGGTTCAGGTGCTCCCTGGGTATCTGCCCAGAACCCTTGACTATCCCCCAACACCCCTTCCCACTCTAATCTTCCCTCCACCACCCACAGCAGGAAGTGAGTGGAGCTCCTCCTTCCCTTTAGAGAACTCTGTGCTGCGGACCCAAGGGGCCATCTGGAAGCAGACGCTGGCATGGACGGTGGGAAGCCCTGCTCTCCCAGGCACATGCACTCCAGGTCAGATGGGTGCAGAGGCTCCACAGGCACTGTGTCTCGTGTCTGTTCCTCCTCACTTTCTTCTCGTCTGCTTCTGACCCCGGGACTGGGTCTGGTCCTCATCCTTCTCCTGTTTCAGGACTCTCCCACTCCGGCTCTGCTGGCCAGACCAGCAGCGCCTCCCTCCACCAAGAGCCCAGCCCCAGGTCAAGCCCCAGTCCTGAATCCACCTGCAGCGTCCACTTTCCCAGGGCACAGGCTTCCCCGCCAGAGTCCTTGGCCGCAGTTACTCTGCCACCTGGTGGCTGCGGAGAAGATTGCTCTCCTCAACCCCCATCACCACCTGCCATCATTTTAGCCTCTCAGATGTCTCTTGCTCATACAGAACAGCTATGGCCTGGAGAGAGGACCCACACTGCTGCCTCAGTGCACAACCGCAGCGTAAAAGAGTCGAAAGGAGAGGCGGGAACTCAAGGGTCCAAGAGGGAGGCGGACAGCCAAAGAGAAAATGCCAGGAGTGGGGCGGAGCATCCACTACTGCTAACACTGTAAACTAACCGCAAATACCACCAGCAGCTAAACTCAGTGGCCACTAACCACTCACTAATGGTAAATCCACTGCCCGCATGGACAACTAACTCTAACTGAAAATGTTAGCCAATAGCATCCACACTAACAAAGCTAGAGGCTGAAGTCCTCACCTTACACACACCAGGATCCCACATGGGCACCGTTTCTAATCCTGGCGGCCCCACTTCCCAACCAGCTCCCTGCTTGTGGCCTGGGAAAGCAGTGGAGGACAGCCCAAAACCTTGGGACCCTGCACCCACGAAGAGGCTTCGGGCTCCTGGTTTTGTATCGGCTCAGTTCCAGCCATTGCATCCTCTCGGGGAACGAACCATTGGATGGAAGATCTTTCTCCCTGTCTCTCCTCTCTGTATATCTGACTTTCCAATAAAAACAAAATAAATCTTTCTTTTTAAGCTGAATGAAACACCAAGATACACACACACATAGACACCAGTGTGCTAGCACCACTACTAATACACTGCAGACATAGGTTAGAATTCAGAGAGACAAAGACGTTTCAATGACAATAATCGTGTGGTAGAACCGTTACACGCTGAACGAGAATACACAAGATTGGATTTTGGGAGGCTGTTTGCCAAGTGGCAGCTTGCCCCACCTGGCCTTAGAGTTGACTCACACGTTCTCTTTCTTAAACCTAGAGGTTGTACACAGACAGAAGTCACAGACTATTCACCCTTGAGATGTGGGACTCCGTGGCTTCCACATCATCAGAGTACTGGCAGTTATCATCATGACCTGATTCCAGAAATTTTTGACACCATTCCCTTTAATACTGTGTGCAATAGCAGTCGCTCACCCACCCCCGCCTCCAGGCCCCAGTGATCCCTGACCCTGTCTCCTTGGAGTCCCCTGTTTCTGATACTTTGCACCAATGGGATCATGCAATGGGTGGCCTTTTGTGATTTTGACTGGTAAAGCTTTTCATGTTTCATTGTATGAGTATCTATCTGGCTATACCTTATTATGAAATAGCACTCTGTTGAATGCACCTGCCACATTTGGTTCATCCCTTTAAGCACTGATGGAGGCTCAGGCACTTCTACTTCTTGACACTCCTGGGAATAAGGATGCTATGGACATCCATACACAGGAGTCAGTATCAAGCTGCACACACCCTGGGGTGGATTTGCTGAGTAACTTGACTCTGGACTTTGGAGGAACTGTCAAGCTTTTTACCAAGCTGCTACTCCCTCTGTGTTCTCACCACTCTGTCTCCAATTTCCCCACATCCTTGCCAGCGCGTGTGAATGTCCACTTCCTCCAACTGTGAATCCACACGCCTGTGAGACGGTCTCTCCTTGTAGTTTTGATTCGCACTAACAACTAATGACGTTGAACATCTTTCCATGTGTTCATTGGTCACATGTGTGTATCATGTATGTTGTTCTTAGGCATAAAAAAACAAGGTGCAAACTTATAAATAGAGTGTGGTTCAGGATATTTCAAAAATGTTGAGAAAAAGAATCAGGAAACACACAACTTATCACTGATTAAGTCTTTTTAAAAATATTTATTTTTATTGGAAAGGCAGATTTACAGAAATTTAGACAGAGAGAGAGAGAGAGAGAGGTCTTCTATCCACTGTCACTCCCCCAAATGGCCACAACAGCCAGAGCTGAGCTGATCTGAAACCAGGAGCCAGGAGTTTCTTCCGGGTCTCCCACATGGGTACAGGGTCCCAAGGTTCCTGGGCCATTCTCTACTGCTTGCTCAGGCCATCAGCTGGGAGCTAGATGGGAAGTGGAGCAGTCAGGACACAGATTGGCACCCATATGGGACGCCAGTGCTCACAGATAGAGGATTAGCCTGTTGAGCCACCATGCCGACCCCTTCACTAATAGGTCTTTAGGGAATGAAATAATGGCTGACTTTTTAACAATCTATTTACTTATTTGAAAGGCAGAGTAGCAGAGATACAGACAGATCTTCTGACTGCTGACTCACTTCCCAAATGGCTGCAGCAGCCAGGGCTAGAGCCAGGCTGAAGTCAAGAGCCAGGAGGACTCTAACTGAGTCTCCCACATAGGTGGCAAGAACCCAACTTCGTGAGCCATCAGGAACTGCCTCCCAGGTGCACTAGTGGGAGGAGCCAGGATTTCCATATGGGATGCCGGCATCCAAAGCAGTGGCTTAACTCACTACATCCTGTGGCCTGCCCGTTTTGTCAGTCTCTTCCATATCTATAAAGTGAATGAAGTTTACAGCTGAACCAGGAGGAAGAGCTGTATCGGCACAGGGGAACTTCAAGCCAGGCCCACCCTCTGACATCCATCTGACCAAGAAGGTGACAGACAGCTGCACCTTCTTGTGTGCCCTTTCGGCAGGGCCTTCACGACTGTCAGGGGCTGCATGCCCTTCTACCCTTTCCATCAGGTGCACACCTGTGCCCTGGCCCCCACACAGGATTCCTGGTCCTCCTGTTTGCAGTGTAAAATTAAGGAAATCTGACCCAGGCAGGCTGTGGAAGAGAACTTAGAGACTGAGTGCTAAAGGGAGGGTTCCCACTCTTGGAAACAGGGGACCAGGAGGAAAACAGCCAGGGTCAGAACAAGGCAAGTGCACCCAGCCAGCATCCCAAAGGGCAGAGGATGCAGGAGGGCAAATGGTGGGAAAGGTGGCCGCAGTGACAGAAGGCTTCCTGGAGGCAGGGGCATTGAGTTGAGTCGCACAGGCCAGGTCTGGGGTAGATAGACCAAGAAGAGGAGAGATCTCACATGTGGAGCGCTTTCTGCCTAAATTCTATCCTGAGATCTCTTCCCTACCCCTCAGTTAACAGGCAGGTCCCCATGGACGGTGCCCTGTGCATCTCACTCTTCAACCCTGCCAGGAGGATGGGTGAAGGGGTTGGAGGTGTGGCCATGGTATGTTAGGGGCCCTCACTTGGGGTGGGGAGTAGCAAGGCTGGGGTACAGGAGGAAGAGTGAGTCCTAGAGTTGGAGCAGCTCCACTTCAGATGGCTCAGAGCACAGGGCTCCTGTCCATTGGCCCCCAGGAAAATACACACTGGAACAACAATGCAACAGGGCTGCTGCCCACAGACAAATCACTTCTTGGCCCCGGGAGAATGCTGGCAGAGTGTGGCCACACACACTGGAGAAGAAATTCGGAGACCGGATTGGACAAAATGCACACACTGCCAGAACAGGAGCAGAGTGGCCAGGGATGAGCAAGGATGCGGGACACAAACAGGTGATGGCGACGCAATGGGAACCGCAGCTATGAGTTCCAAGTCAACTCCAATGGTGGAGATGCTTCCGTGGGGATGAGATGGGGGCACAGTCACTCGCCCTCACCTGCCATGTGCTCGCTGACAAGTTCTTTGGCTCCTCCAGGCCTCATTGTCCAGGAGAAGGAGCCAGCAAAGGAGGGGGAAGGGGCTCCAGAAAGAGACAGTAGAGGAAGGGAGAGCCCTGCCCAGGGCTGGGCAGCAGCTGGGAGGGAAGCCAGTTCCAGAGGCTCCCATGGGTCTCTTTCTTCCCAGGAAAGCGGGGTTGGGGGGCACTCTAGCTGCCCGAGGGCAGGTGCGGTTGCGGGCTGCATGCTGTGGGTGATTCTGTGATATGGCAGTTGTATGTTGCCATTGCATCTTGTGGAGGTTGCATGTGGTGGGCAGCCTAGCATACAGCTGTCAGCACCTTTGTCCCTGCGGGGAAGGCACTGACCACCTAGCATGTGTCCTCCGGGCTGGCAGAAGCTCAGGATCATGGCCGTGCCATTTCCGGGAGATCTCAGTCCTCACCTGCCGGTGGGGGGGAAGGAAAGAAAGTTAGCAAGGTGTTGCTACCACTCTGCTACTTGGTGCCAGCAAGCCTAAAGGTACAGGGAGGGGCTGTGCCAGCACAACAGACACGGAGCAAGGATGGCCGGGGTGGCCACTGCTGAGCACTGCCCCCCTTCTGTGCACATCTCTCCCAACTTCCTTCAGTTCCCGTCTTTCCCAGTAGCACTGTGTCCTCTGAAAGTGTCTTAGGGACACTTTCCAGAGCTCCTGGCCAGATGCCACCTCAGCTCTTTCGCCAATGATTCTGGCCACCCCCTCTGTCCTTGATGCATTCAGGTTCATTTTGATCCAGGAGCTCAGGACCAACACCCACAAAGGAGCCCAAAAGGCAAGATGGCCTGAGATGGGATTTGCAGGGCCTGGGCAAGGAAAGCGGAGGCAAGAGTTGATGAGGAAGGGGTGGGCAGAAAGATCACGCACCTCTTGGTTGAGGAAGCAATAAAGGATGGCAACGATGAAACCCTATGGGTCAAGAGGAAGGGCCCCATCACAACACTGGCCTGGCCTCAGTGAGTCCTACACCTTGTCCCACTCACCCCAGGTGTGGAGAGGGCAGGAGTCTGTGCCAAGGGAACTTGGAGGCAATCGCCAGGACTATGTGCCAAGCATGTGTCCCAGGCAAACTGTCCAAGTCAACCTGCTGAGGCTACACTCTCGTCCCCACTCCCACACTTGATTTCCTCTTCCCCCTTCAAGGGTCCCTGGCCTGGCACAAAATAGATGTTCGGTAACAGATCGAACTGAGGCTAGGAGAGGGATAACAGGTGGACGGTGGGATACTTGAATGAACAATAACCTTACCCCACCCCAAAGTCAGCCCAGGCCCCGGGATGGGAGCCCCTCCCTCCTGCCCACGGATGCTCAGGTGTGGGGATGGGGGAGAGGCCTCACCTGGAAGGAGCCCAGGCCCAGCTCCAGGGGCAGACGGATGCCCAGGCCTGTGTGGTCAGGCAGGAAGTTGAAGATGATATAATGAATTCCAAACAGTGGAATGAGAAGGAGTGTGGACTTGGAGAGACGCCTACAAGAGAGGCAGAGCCAGCCCCCGAGGCTGGTGGAAGCCCCCAGGAGCAGCCTGCCCCCACTCACTCTCCACCTGCTCCTCACATCCACTCCACTCCGCACAGCCCACCTGGGCTTCCTACCTGCAGGGCCCTGAACCCCGCGGTGCCCTCTCCAAATGTTGCTATCTCCTTTTTTCTGCCCAAATCGCATTCAAAGACCACTTCCTTCCAGAAGTCTCCCCTGGTCACCCTCACCCCACTCCCATCTAGGAAGACTCTCCTTCCCCCAGTCACCATAGACATGGATCCCAGCACCCATCCAAGGTGAGGCCTGGTAAGAGGCCATGGGGAGTGCCCATCCTTCCCGTGTTGTGGCCTTCTGGAGAGCAGGGCCAGATGCATCCTCTCATTGGGAGTGCAGAGGGGACCAACTGACACAGAGCTATGGCGAATCTCTTCCCTGTGGGTCTCCAACATACACATGTATGCACAAACTCCCGCATATCTATGTACACGTATGCACCAGCACATGCACATAGTACACACACATGTCTGTGCGCTCCCCCACATACATGCAGGCACACACCCATGCACACTCACGGTACCAATACTGAGCCTGGGTGTGGAGGCTGCCCTGAGTCAGCTCCAGTTTCCTCAGCAGGATGCGGATGATATTGAGAAAAAGCCCAAAGTTCACCTGGATGTAAGGTGGGAGGGAGCAGAAAGTGAAGGACAAGGCTAAGGAGAGGCCCTGGTGACCAGGGGTGGAGCTGAGAGTAGGAACCCCCAAGTTCCTGAACCACCTGGATGGGCAGCAAACAGACGTGCAGACCAGCAGAGCACCGTGCCAAGGACCCCAGAGGTCCCCACACAGACCCAGGAAGGTGGGGCAGGGCTCGGGATCCCTTCCCTGTGCAGAACCAAGAGCAACAGGGGCTGAGCCAGACCCTGTCCCTGCCCACGGCCACCTCCCAGATGCCTTGGCTTGTTTTGTGCACCTGCCGTGTACAAGTCTTCTAGGAGAGAGCCTGCCCTTCCCATCCAGCCACTCACTGCCGGGTGGATGATGGACAATCAGCACTCCCAACACTCAGTGTTCTGGCAGCAGGTTTCCAGCACCCACGGACACCACCCCTGGCTTTGACGGTAGATGCTAAATAATCCCAGTCAGGAACTGACCCCAACAGAGAGGACGATGGGCCCTTTGATGATCCACCAGTAGGGGGAGCTGTCGTCCAGGTCCCAGCACCTACAAAAAAGGCAGAAGCTGTTGACCAGCAGGCGAGCAATGGGGTTGGGTGACAAGAATGCAGTCCTTGCCTGCCATGACCCCTGCACTTGCCCCACTACCTGCACCTCACACCCCCACGGGCTGCACACCAGCTCCCAGCCCACCACTCCCTCCACAGTCTTCTCGCCCCACTTCCAAACTGGGTTTACCCAAGGTTGAACTTCTTTGCAATAGCTCAGTTGGTAGCCTCTTCCTCCAGGAAGTCCACCCTGAGACTCCAGCCCCTTCTCTTGCCCTCCCATGCTGTGCTGTCCACAGGCTGGTTCCTCACCCCACCCTCCACGCTGCTTCCTACCCAGCCTGGCAAGCACCAGACAGGTGCTGCGCCTCCCATAGCCCAAATGGCCCACTGTGGGTGTGATGAGGTGGCCACTTAGACTTACGCGGCATCCTCGAAGGCCAGCTTGCAGCCCACCCACGTGCCAATACACAGCAGGGGCAGCCCTGTGGGGCGGAGGGAAGACTTCAGAAGGGTCCAAGACCCACACTACTACGAGCCCCTCCCCTCTGCGGACCACAGGGGGCCTCCTTCAGGGAGATGACCAGAACTGGGGCACCCCCAGGCCCCCACCTCCCCACTCGTGCCCCCAACCCTGCCTTGCCCCAACAGGCTTCTGTGCTTACCCCAGCCAGCCAGAACCAGCCACCAGAAAGCCTTCCTGGAGCCGGGTGAGGGGGAGGCGAGGAGGCAACTCAAGTAGACGGCTTCCACCAACAGCCAGCTGAAGTTGGTCAAGGTGGCGAAATGGGAGGTGGCCACGGCCACCTTGCACAGAACCTGGGAGCAGGGGCTTGGGTGCATAAGTGCTGACCCTCCACTGGACATATCCTCCCCATCTCCCCATCGTGACTTCCACTCCTAGCTCCAAAGCCACCTCCTCCCTGAAGTCCTCTCTGATTTCCTCCCAGCTCTTCCTTCACCTGGTGGTCCCACAGGCTTTCCAGAAGGATTCAGCTCTACTCAGCCCTGGAGGGTTGTGCTTGGGGGTGGTGGGAAGTGAGACAAGTGGCTGGGCACAGTGAAAGGTGGTATGGTTGAACGTGGAGATGGAGGGTGCAACATAGAAAAGGTGTGGTTGACACCATGGTCCAGGAAGGCAGAAGAAGGGAAGGGGGGGTGCTTTCCTGCTCTATGATTGGCCACAAAGGAGTGAGGGCCACGCCCACAGGATCGCCTGTCCACCCCTCGTCCCTGCTCCAGAGCCAGCACCGTGGAGAAGCTACAGTGATCAGTCCCGTCGCCAGAGAACAGCATGGCGTCCTTCAGCAGCACAGCTCCCGCCTTGAGGATGAAGGTGGCAAACAGCTGCGTGTGGATGTAGTTCCGGGGGCAGTGCAGCCTCCTGCAGGGGCAGGTGTGCGTGTGAGGAACAGAAGGCCAGGTGGGTGGGGTCTGGCTGGGCCTTGGGGTGAGCAGTGCAATGGAAGCTAATGCTACTGAGCTGAACTTGACGCTTCAATGTTAGCCCTGCTGCAGTACAGCCCTCTAGGCTAACATTGCCCACAGCTGCCCCAGGGCTCACTGTCAGGAGAGGAATAGAGGGAAAGCCTGGAGCCTGAATTCAGGGAGCTCCCCGTTTGGGGACACAGAGCAGCAAGGGCAGGTGCTGCCCGTGGGCACCCCGAGGGAAGGGTACAAGCAAGTTCTAGGGCCGCACTGCTCATACAAAGAGCAAACTTGGGAGACACACCCCAGAGCATCCCTGTGGTCCCCAGAGGGCACAGCCAGGCATCCGAGGAAGAAGGTCAGAGAGGCTCTCACCCATGGGACCCAGTAGGACTTGGGCCCTGGGGGGCGAGCGGGGAGCTGGGCCTCTGAAGGCTGCAGAGATAACAGGGGATCCCCAGCTGGCGTTGCAGTTGCAACCAAAACCGCAGAGATAAAGGGGCTACTGCAGCAGCAGAGTGAGCCCCACCTGGACAAATGCGGAAGTATGTAGGGGTGGGTCTGCGTAGGTGGGAGGGTGCCAGGGCCTGGGACCCTCCTGACCGCCCAGACTTACAACTCCAGGCACTAGGGAGCCAGAGAGGGCTGCAGAACAGGAGCTGAAGATGACCCACCTGAAAGAGAGTAGGATGGCCATGGCCACGGCCAGGGCCACACTGGAGAGGCTGTGGCCAACGGTGTAGACAGTCTTCATGGTGGAGAAGTAAGTGTTCTGGGGAGTACAGAGAAGGAGGACGGCTCAGCCGCCGGCCCTGGGGAGAGGCAGGCCCGCCAACCAGCAGGTGCAGCTGTGAGGCCCCCTCTGGCTTCCCTGTCGGTGCAGAGGGCTGTGTCAGGGCTGCGGGAGCTCCCTGTGTGCACCGAGGCATTGGCCCTCAGCAACCACCCAGTCTCCCACTCGAGCTGCTGGCAAGGGAGAGTGGGGACAGGGACAGGTCAGGGAGGGGGGCCGCTTGAGGTTGTGGCACTTCCCTGGGGAATGACAAGAGCCCAAGAGGAAATGGGGCTGTTTATTGACATCCAGCTTGCTCACCAGCTCGGGAACACAATGTTCCCATAGGAAGGGGACAGCCACCAGCAGGCTGGGACAACACTTCCCAGACCCACGTGTCTGGATCGATCAGGCCAGTCTGCTCCGCAGAGACGGAGCTGGAGAGGGTGGGGGCGGGCAGGCAACTAAAGGGAGCAGGACCAAGGTCTGGTCCCACCCCAGCCCTCCTGTGGGTCACAGCACTCACTGGTGCCCTGCAGCTCATTCTTGTTATCTGAGAAGTGGGCACATTCATGTTTTACCGTTCAGGGCTTGGAGGGGAACAGAGAATTAGAATGATGGCTGAGGAGGGACCTTGCCAAAATCCCAGCTGCACATACAGGAGGGAACTGTGCTGGCTGAGGTGAGGGGGCCTTGACCACACTTCTCTCCTCAGCCCATACCACAGCTGTGCAACCTGCTCTGTAGACCAAGGACCAAGAACCCAAGAAGCGAGGAGCTTGCCTCAGGCTTCCCGCAGCCCTGGCTTTGCCTAAAGCTCCACACCTTGGAGGTGCTATTTGTCAAGGAGACAGGAGAAGCTCCCCCCTCCAAGTAAAGGGGCCCTGCGCAGTAGCCTGGCAGTTGAAGTCCTCGCCTTACACGTGCCAAGATCCCATATGGGCGCCTGTTCTAATCACGGTGGCCCTGCTTCCCATCCAGCTCCCTGCTTGTGGTCTGGGAAAGCAGTCGAGGATAGCCCAAAGCCTTGGGACCCTGCACCCGTGTTGGAGACCCAGAGGAGACTCCTGGCTTCAGATCGACGCAGCTCCGGCCGTCACAACCGCTTGGGAAGTGAATCATCGGTTAGAAGATCTTCCTCTCTGTCTCTCCTCCTCTTTGTATATCTGACTTTCCAATAAAAATAAAATAAATCTTTTAAAGGGGGGTTAGGCAAAGAACTAGCAAAAGACCTGTACTCTTGACACAGTCCCGCCCTCTGCTGGCCAAATGCTATAATGACTATGCAAATACTCCAGCGTGCAGTAGCCTCCTACCTCCTCCATCAGCAGCTCCAGGGGCACCGGACAAGCCACGAGGTAAGGCGGGAAGGGCTCGGACCAACCCGTGACCGTGCAGTCCCGCTGTACAACCCCTGCAAGGCAAGCAACAGTCTCCGTAACAGCTCAGTCCCAATCCCAGGCAGGGCTGAGAGAGCCAGGGACCAACAGGTACACCTTCTTCCAGGGGCCGGGTCCTGGGACAAACTCTGGTCTTAAAAGCACCATCAGTGAAACAGAAAAACCCCAAGTTGGACCTCCACCATGCTAGGGGCAGCAGGGAAGAGAGGAGACCTGCTCTGTGCCCCCAAGGGATGGTCCACCCTGCACAGACGAGGCTGAGCAGTGGGCTTCTCGTCCCAGCCTCTCTTGTACTGGGCAGCCACACACTGGAAGCATCCATGACCACCCCCGGGGACCACGGCCCACTGTGTTAGCACTCTCTAGGCCACACAGGAGCAGGGCAATCCAGTACCCAAACCCAGGTCTGCCTGTCCCCAGAGCCAGCCACGTGTTCCACGGCATCTCACCTGTCCCCCACACCCTCAGAGCCCCTCACCTGGTACTGAGCTGAAGTGAGAGAAGAACTCTGGGCAGGGGAGGGTGACCCACTCGCCGGAGCCCATCGCGGGCCAACACAACAGCCCATCCCAGATCTGCGGACAGCCTAGACAGAGAGCTGTGAGTGGAGACACCCGCCCACCTTGTGGTGGAGGCCACAAGGCTGGGGCGGGGAGGAGTTGGGGGTCCTCAAGGCCACCACCGCCCACCCAAGCCCTCCCATACCCAGGGTGGCGTTAGGTGTCTCCCCTGCTGCGTGGAGACAGGTGTTCTCGTCCTCTTGTAACTTGGTGATGAAGTTACACTCGGGGTGCATCTGGCCCAACACCTGACAGGAAGAGTGTACAGGGTGAGCCCCGCCTGTGGGGGTCCCCTGCTGGGGTCTCTGCACGTCCCAGTGACATGAGGGTACCCACAAAGCTGACTCATGGGCCTTTCTGGTGCTGATGCTAAACCCCGGCTGACTCAAGCTGCTCTCAGG
Source organism: Ochotona princeps (assembly GCF_030435755.1). Classification (NCBI taxonomy): domain Eukaryota; kingdom Metazoa; phylum Chordata; class Mammalia; order Lagomorpha; family Ochotonidae; genus Ochotona; species Ochotona princeps. Next base: position 24,422,178 of record NC_080851.1, read on the forward strand.
AGTGTTTGAAGGACATCGGGGAGGTGGATGGATGAAAGGCAGGATCAGGCAGAGGTCTGTGCTTGAGCTGCCAGGTTGGGGACCACAGATAGCGAGTGACCACGGGGTGGGGAGCAGGGATGCAGGGACCTCACAGCAGGCTGAGGAGGCCAGGAGAGAACCTGAAGGCCCAGCCCAGAAGGTGGGGTCACCCCCACTAACTCGCCCCGATAGGGAGGGAGTCATTCAGGTCTCCAGCTGCTTTTGTCCCCAATCCAGCCTGGGCTTCGTCTGCTGCCTTCCCCTGGGAGCCCTGGGCGGCAGGTGTCACTTTCTATGCCATGGGTGCCCAGACCTAGCGCTCAGCCTTGTCCCCTAGGGCTCAGAGCCCATGGGTGACAAAACAGAATCCCCTTTCTACCCCCATGCATGGTGGGGTAGGGAGAAAGGTAGCTGAGCTCTTCTGGGGCCGGCCTCAGATCCATCTTACTCAGCCAAGCCCCAGCCCTGCTGTCCCTGTCTCTTCCATGATGCTGCGGAGCCCTGTCCCTCCCAGGCTCCCACACTGTCACCATAGGATTCAAGTATAGGTCAGGGAGTCTGAGAGATGGGCAGGGGAGAGATCTGGAGAACTTCCTGGAGGAATGGATAGGGACACAGAGCTCAGGGAAGCAGCAGGCTCACGGAGGGGCAGAGGACCTGACCTTGCAGCTTGTGGGGACAGACTGGGTCCCTGCAGGCCCCAGAGGGCACAGCCAGATGCCAAAGAGGGCACTTTCATAATCAAAATTGAGTCAGGGACAGCTGCCTGGGGGAGAAGTGTTGGGCTGGGAGGGTAGCAGGAAGCCAGACGCCCCAACCTGTCCCCCTTTCTGGGGAGGCATTGGACACTGCCCACCCTACACTGTGGGGACACCGAATGCTCTGTATCTCCCCTATTTGAAGTCCAGCAGGTGCTGCGGGTGAGTCTGACCCGTCTACTCACAGCAGGTAGCAAGCCCAACAGGCAGGCTTTCCACACCCAGGCGTCCATGGCAGGGGGACGGCAGGTGTAGGGTCCCTCGATCAGCCTCCGGTGCTCTGGGTCCCACCTTCCTTCCCTCTGTCCACTCGGCTGGTGCTGCCACCCAAGTGCCCTCTGCCCACCCTTCCCAGGAGACTGCTTGCATAGGCAGGAGCCTGCGCAGGGCACACAAACAGGTGAATATTCACGGCCATGGCAGCACACAGTGCCCCTGTGAACTCTGTGTTCCTAGCAGGGAGGGGCTGAGCGGCACCCCCAGCCCTGGCCCCTCTGCCCCAGGGAGTCCTGCCTGCGGGTCTGTCTTGACTGCAAGAATCCAGGAGATGGCAACCTCAGGGCTCTCCTGCCAAAGGTACTCAATATTCTCCACTGTCTTTTTGAGACACACACATACAACTCTAGTGGCTCAAGCTGGTAATAGCTCCACCATAGAAAACAAGGGGAGACGTGTGTCTGACCACAGTAAGCACCTTGGCTGGTGACACTCCCAGACTGGGCCCATGTGGAGACCTGGAAGAAGCTCCTGGCTCCTGGGTTTAACCTTGCTCAGCCTCCACTGTTACAGCCATTTGGGGCATGAACCAACAGGTCTTTGTCTTTCGCCTTCTCTCTGTCACTCTGCCCTTCAAATAAAGAAATAAAACTTCTTATTTTAAAGGCAGATTTCACAGAGAGAGATCTTCTATCTGCTGGTACACAACGTCCAGAGCTGAGCCAATCTGAAATCAGGAGCCAGGAGCTTCTTTCGGGTCTCCCACATGGATACAGGGCCCAAGAGCTTGAGTCATCTTCTGCTGCTTTTCCAGGTTATAAGCAGAGAGATGGGTCAGAAGTGGAGCAGCCAGGACAGGAACTGGTGGTGCCCATATGGGATGCCGGCACCTACAGGCAGAGGATTAGCCTGTTACGCCCCCAATAAATCTTGGAAGGAAGAAAGAAAGAAAGGAAGGAAAGAGGGAAGGAAGGAAGGAAGGAAGGAAGGAAGGAAGGAAGGAAAGAAGGAAGGAAGGAAGGAAGAAGGAAAAAGAAAGAAAAAGAGAAGAAAAAAGAAAAGGAAGGAAAAAGGATGCACTGGTTAGACAATGTCCCACTGGAGGGATCTAGCTCCTCAATCTGACTAGGACGCCGGTCTGAATGGCAAAGTGACATCTGCAAATATCACAGCTCTGGACTTCATACAGGGTTGGTCAGAGTCTCTGCAAGAAGAGGAAGGGAGGCCAAATGGAGGCTCACAAAGGGGTGTGGGGATGTGGCCCAGCCTGCCCCAGGGTGAGAGAACCAGCAGGAGCAGCAGAAACAAGGCTTGCAGAGCCACCCAAATTAGCTTCACTGTCCACTCAACCTTATTATAGCTTCTATCTTTCTATCTATCTACTTACTTACTTATTTACTTACTTACAATGGCAGGTTGAAAGAGGGATGGATGGAGACAAAGAGGGAGAGGGGAATTTCCCACCCACTGGTTCATTCTTCAAATGGAACGAATGACCAGGGCTGGGCCAGGCCAAAGCCGGCAGCTTAGAACTCCATCTGGGACATCCAAATGAGTGGCAGGGGCCAGGCCAAGGACTTGACCATCTGTGTTGCCTTCCCAAGTGCATTAGCGTGGAGCTGGATCCGAAGCAGAGCAGCACAGGTGCAAACCAGGGCTCCACTATGGGATACTGGCATCGCAGGCGATGGATTAGCCAACAACACCACAAGGCTTGTCCCAGTTTCAGACTTTAAAATACAGATTCCCTGTTGGTCAGGCTCAAGACAATGCTCTCAATTCTCCTGGCATTTTGGAATTGGAAAGCGAATTTTTCTCTTTGAATGTCCTGGTCGCTGGCAGATGGCAGTGCTGGCCGCAGGGCACACCAGCCGCGTGGGCAGCCTGGCACATGTCATGAATGTGGAAGCCACCTCGCCCCCTCATCTGGGCGTTAGAAGCATCTGACATCAACAGGGCTCTGTTTTTCCATCTCCCTTCATTGACAACAAGATGTTGGAGAAAAACATATTGAAAAAACATGAGCCACCCGAGGCCCCAACCTGTCCTATCTGTACACAGGTGTGTTCTGTATTATCAATAGTGATGGTTAATCACGTATATAAATGTGCTCATTAACAGCATTTATTATTACACAGGTTAGTGGCTCTTACCAGGGAGCCGAGTTGTGCCAATCTTAGGGTGGGGGATAATTGCACCTGTTGCAGACAGCAGTGAGGAATGCTGAGAGTGGTGGGGGTGGGGGTGGAGCCCAGGGATGCTGTAAGGAAGAACCGCCAGGCACAACCTGACCCCGGCAGCCACAGAGAAGACCGCCCACTCCACAGGGTCCATAGGGCCAGGACGGAGGGGAATGATTCACTATGAGTGTTCTGCCCACTTTCCCCCAGGCTCCTGGGGGAGCCGTCCACCCTTCTCCAGCTCTGTCCGCAGGTACTCAGGGTTCAAATTCTGCCTCCACTGTCTGCTACCATAACACAGTCCAGCTCTTTAGCCTTTCTGACACACGGTGGCAATGCTGATACTATTCTTGCCACTTTGGTGGTAGAAGTAGACAAGGACAGACATGGGAGGTACCTCTGACAGAGTTTACCTCTCAACGAACAGGCATGAAGGGCGGCGTGTCCAAGCTGCTGCAGCACAGTGGATTCAGGCCCTTTTAACAAAGCCAGCATCCCACGACGGAGTGCTGGTCTGAGTCCCAGCTATTTCACTTCCCATGTAGCTTCCTGCTGATGCTGGCCATTGACCCCTTGTGTAGGAGCTTGGAGGGGAGTTCCTGGCTATTGGATTCTGCCTGACACAGACAGGCCATTGTGGCCATTTAGGAAGTGAACCAGTGGATGGAAGATCAGTCTCTCTCTCCATCTCTCCTCTCTCTGTCACTTTTCTTTACAAATGAATGAATAAATAAGTAAACAAGTGTGTATTTTTAAAAGTTGCATATAACAAGGATTATTAGCAAATAAGGTTGAAATAACTGATCCTGTGCATGGGAAAAAAATGAGAATCTTAGTTCACTTTTATAAAACTTTAGCTATGAAATGCCTGTAAATCGATTTACAGGCATAGGAGGGTCTAACCCTGGTGAGTGAGGGAGAGAGAGTGGGAATGGAGAAGGGCAAGCCGAGCAGTGTTGTGAAATGCAGTGCCAGGGAGAAGGCACTACCCAGTCAGAGTCCCCCAGGTCTGATAACAGAACTGTGGCCTGGGTATGTGGAGTGAAGTGAAGTAGGCAGGAAATTCTCAAAACTCATTTGAGGTGGAAAGAATAGCTTATTGGGGCTGGCCAACACACCAGCATCCCAGGTGAGCATCAGTTGATGTCCTGGCGACTCCACTTCCGATCCAGCTCCTTGCTAATGCACCTGGGAAGGCAGTGGAGGATGCCCCACCTGGGAGACCCAGAAGAAGTTCCTCTCTCCGAGTTTCTGCCTGGCCCAGCCGCTGCAGTTGTGGCCATCTGGGGACTGCAAGAGCAGCTGGAAAATTCTCTCTCTCCTTCTCTATAACTTTTTCAAATGAATAAATAAACCTTAAAAGAGAGAGACAGAAGAGAAAAAACAGTTTGTCCTCTGACCAGCCCACTTGTAATACACAAAGCATTCATAGTAAGAGAGAATTAGCCCTAGAGCCCTAGAGTGAGGCTGCTTGGACCCATTCCAGGGAAGATTAGTGCAGACCTAGAAAGAGGCTAAAAACATGGCTTCACAAAGGGCAAAGATCCAATACCATAAATCAATACAACAGCAACCAGAAACCAACAGTGTGAAATGCACTGTATCCAACCTCTAATACAGAATGGTTAGGTATACACAGGAGTAAGAAAATCTAGCCTGTAGCCACAGCGAGTATCAATCCATTAAAAACAGAGCTAGATGTGACCCAGAAGGGGGATGAAGGGAGACCAGCAAACTCGGCATGGCAACGGTCCATAGAAGCACTCCAGTTTGTCTTTCAGAAAGGGGAGTGCGGCCAAGAGGAGTGAGGAAGGAAGCTGTCACCAAGAAACCCAGATCCCACTATGAAAATTAAAATGCAATATCTGAAGTAAATATATAGATAGATAGATAGATAGATACACTAGTTATTTTCAACAATGGAATAGATGTTGTGTAACAAAGAGCAATAAACATGAAGATAGCACAGCATACAAACTATATGAATAAACTCACAGAGAGACTTTCAAAAATGAAGAGAACAGGTTTGTTGTGAGACCATATTAAATGGTCTAACTCGCCTTAAACTGGAGTTACAGGAGGTTAGAGATTTTAACAAATGTACTGGAAGGAAAAAATAGTTGAAATGATATCAAAGTTAATGAAAAATACGTCTGTGCATCCAAGAATTCAATGAATGGCAAGGAGAATAAACAAACAAAAGCACTCCAAGGCCCTGATCATTAACATGATGAAAACAAGCCATACAGGGAATGTCTTATCAGCAACAAGAGCACAAAACACACCTGGTGTACAGAGAACAAAGAGCAGGCTTCCCTTGGGAAGCTATGCAAGCTGTAGCGAGAGGTGTTTCAAACGCACTCGCAGAAGATTTCTGAACTGTAACTCTTGATGGTTCAAGTGAGATGAGATCATTCATGGCCAGCTCAGCCATACCAAGACAACTTTGAAGGAAGCTCCTTTAGCCAAAAAGAAAATGGGAGCCGAAATAGAGAACTTCCCTAAGACGGACACGCACTGGAAATGGTGAGGGAGAAGCTGCAAATGCAAGGTTGTGCTTTTTCTCATTTTACACACCTTAGAAGGTAATTGACCCTTCCAAATACAAATGAAGACATTCTCCACCAGAAGCTACCAGGTCACATTCATCAGGAGATGAAGCCAAATTGTGTTAGCCCACAGTGCGAGAATGGTCCCATACAAGAAAATGAATCCCACTCGTAGAATGAAGAGGAAACGTGAAATGAGGCAGAAAACGACATTTCACAAAATCCAACACCCTTTCAAGAGAAAAGCTCTTCCACGTGTTAGGAACAGAAGAGCATTTCCGTGACTTCATGGACATCATAAAGAAAACCACACAGTTCCCATTATGTTCCTGGAGAAAGGCTGGGAGTTCCCCTCCTGAGATAACCAACAAGACAGGACAACTGCTTCACTACTTCTCTTCCACGAAACACCTAGATGCCAGCCAGCGTCCTTAGGCAAGGAGGATAAACAGAAATCAGCTGGATTAGATGGGAAAATAAAAAATATCTTTGTCTGTAGATGGCAGGATTTTAGATGTATCTCAGACTCCCAAAGACGTCGCCACAAAATTCTTCTAGTTGATAAACAGATTCAGCAAAATTTAGGAAAAAGTTAAACCTGCAAAATTCAGGTAGATTTCTGTAAGCTAATAATGAACTCCCTGAAAAGTAAATTTTAAAAAGCAGTTTCACTTACAATGCCATTGAAACTGTATGGAACACTTGGGAATACATTTCATCAGGGAGGGCAGCTGTTGGACACTACATCCCCTCCTACTCCTGACGTCAGCTGCCTGCTAACACACCTGGGAGGTAGCAGGTGATGGCTCAGGTTCCTGGCACCCAGGTGGGAGACCAGAATTGCATTCCTGGGTCCTAGTTTTGGTCTGGTCCAGTCCCTAGCTAATATGGGAAAGTTGGGAGATGAATCAGCAGATGGAACATCTCTCTCTTTTTACAAACATACATTTGCTCTCTCATTCTTTTTCTCCCTTTCAAAGAAATTAAGTAAATGGACAGTTTTTAAAACTTCATCAAGGAAGTGAAAGAGTTTTACAGAGAAAACTATAAAGGGTCTGTCTGTTAAAGGATTTCCTAATCCCAGAAGCTTGGTTCTTCTTCCCTCTCCTGTGGGAGGACTTTAGCTTTAATAGGAGGTTCTTTTATTTATTTATTTATTTATTTATTTATTTATTTATTTTTCATTTTGATTGGAAATGCAGAGCTATGGGAAAATTTTCCATTCTTCTGGTGCTTTCCCCAAATGCCTGCAACAGCTTAAGTTGAACTGATCCAAAGCCAGGAGCCAGGAGGAGCTCTTCCGAGTCTCCCACATCAATGCAGGGTCCCAAGGACTTAGACTATCCTCCTCTGCCTTCCCAGCCCACAAACAGGGAGCTGGATGGACAGTGGAGCAGCCGAAACACAAACCAGTGCCCATATGGGATCCTGGTACTTAAAGAAGGAGGATTAGTCAATTTGAGCCTAAGTATTACTGAAAGTAGAGAAGAGTTAGAGAGGAGGATACACAACCTGTGTTCCTGAATCAGAGACAATATTGCTAAAACAACAGAGAGCAATAATCACTTTGGTTATAACTGTGTTAAAATCCCAATGATTTTTTCCCAGGCATAGAAATTTGTCTGGAATTTCAGTAGATGCTAAAAGGCCAAAGCAATCCTGAAGAAAAGTCGAATGTTGGAGGCTTCACATTTCTTGCTTTTAAAACTTCAATGCCTTGTACTCAAAACAATGTGCTCACACAATAAACACACTGACCGATGGGATTAACTAGAGAGTCCTCACATAATCATACAATTATATGGTTAGCTGATTTTTTAAGTTTGAAATCCTTGCATATTTTTTTTCCATAATACTCATTTTTAAAATATTTTTTTATTTGAAAGCAGAGTGACAGTAAGAGAGATAGATCTTCCATCTGCTGGTTCACTCCCTACATGCCAACAATGATCAGGATTGGACCAGGCCAAAGCCAAGAGCCAGGAACTTCTTGGTCTTCCACGTGGGTGTCAGGGTCCCAGGAACTTGAGTCATCTTCTACTACTTTCCCAGGTAAATTACCAGATATCTGAATCAGAAGTGGAAAAGCTAGGACTCAAACCAGTGCACATATGGGATGCTGGCACTACAGGCACTGCAGGCAATTGTCTAAACAGCTCCTATGCTCAACTGACTTTTGACAAGACTACCAAAGCTGTTCAATAAGGAAGGGATAGTCATTACAACCAACCAAACAGTACAGACAAAACTGTACAGCATATGAAAAATAGACAAACAGGGCATTTATTTTACACCTCATAGGAGAACTAACACAGAATGAATAAAGGCCTGAACTTGGGGGAAAAAAATTAAAATACCCTTGAGAAGTAATAAGATGGGCTGATTCCAATGAATTCTCCCAAACATTTAAAGAAGAAATAATACTGACTTTTTGCAGTTCCTATCTGAAGATAGAGGAAGGTACACTTTTCAATTTAGCCTATGTGGTCAACATTGCCATAATACTAAAACCTTTCATTCCAAGAAAAAAAAAATTGCAAGCCAATAGCTCTCAAAACCTCTCTCACACAGGCAGGCACACCCACACACACACATACACTACTACACACACCCTGCGATAAGGCGCTAGCTACTTGACTCCAGAAACACATGCAAAGAAAGGGCTTTGGGCTCAAGCAGGGGAGGCGAGGCTGGTTCAGATTTTGAGATCCTCTCCTTGTCATCCTCTACATGAAATAACAAGCTAAAGAGGAAAGAATTTGGTGTGGTTTCCAGAGACGGACAAGTGGCTTTTGACAAAATTCAGCATCCATTCAGGAGAAAAGCTCTTTTCCCTGCCGATGGGCATCACTGTCTAACTAAATGGTGAGAGACAGATGCCTTCCCCCAAGCCTGGGGTCAGAGCAAAGCAGTTCTCTTCATTCCTACCCAGGCCCCCCACCAAAAGGGACATCAGAAAATAGAACTATTGGGCATATAGATGGTAATGCGAGAAACACCACTGTTTCCTTTGGCAGACAATGTAATATTTGGAGAAAATCCAAAAGAATTTGCAGAAAAAGTTCCTGGAAAAAATAAGTGCATTTTAGCAATGCAATAGGATCCAATAAGAGTACAAGTCAATTCTATTTCCATATAGTTGCAATTAACAATTAGAAACCAAAACGCTTTTGAAATACTGCATGTAATAGCTCCATAAAAATGAACTATTTAGAAAAAAATAGAGCCAAGTGTGGGCAGGATCGACATGCTGAAAACACAAAACACTGACAGAATGTTACTGACATGGCCGTCGTCACATGTTTCACAACCTGTACAGACCTAAATCCGAATGTAACACCATTCAACTGTAGACACTTCACACAAAATAACTCAGCCCTAAACTTGGAGTGGCAGTATCGTCTCTTGTTCTCCTCCTCTGTTAAGACCTTGTTGTAATGTTGGATTTCCCTCCACTTAAAACACACTGATTTCCTCATCATAAGCTGCTGTCCCTCCTTCTCTCCCTGACCCATTCCCCTTTTGGAGAGGACACTAGAAAGGGCCACTCTGCAGATGTGGGTGGTGTGGTCACCTGAGTCACCATCACATTCGGATCTCTTTCCGGGATTCTCTAACATCCTGCACACAGGGCCTTATCACCCTTCAGATCCTGCTCAATCCAGCTCCGCCCGAGCCAGCTGTGACCAATGCTCATGAAGTCCGAAAACCCCCAGCAGCACGGGAAACATAAATCCCTATGAAAGCCATTGGCTGTTTTCCAAAGTTGTACTAGAAAAGCAAATGTTTATAAAGTCAGTCACTGAGGACCCATCTCCTTTTGCTTCTTTCCTTGCTCTATGGGGGAAAGCCTGCCTCAGACCCTGAGGCCACGGGTGGTACAACTTGATCCAAGCCTGGTCAGGTGAATATGAGTCTTTTCTGCAGGTCATGGGGCACATGTTAAAAAAAATCTGGAGCTAGCACTAGTGCTCCAACGTGTGGTTGTTGTTGGTTAAAGAGGTCGTCTCTTTCGGTCCAGCGTTCAATGAATGATCCATTCCCACAGCATGCACCAGGCTGCCCTACGGGTGAACCTCTATTCCTCCTCCTTTGCAGTACTAAGTTGGAGCAGGCGGAACATCCATCCCCATAAAATAACCTGGAAAAGGAAACACAGCTTCTTTGTATCAATCCTTTTGGAAACGCGGGGACTTTGACAATCCTTTACATCCTTTGAGTTTTCTGTCCTAGTCCCAGGACTTTTCCAAATCCAGCCTATTTTACCCACTCTATTGCAAAAAAAAAAACTCCGGGTCCCCAGTCACGGGCTTTTGTCCCTCTTTCTCTTGATGAATTTTTCTAGTTCTCCAAACCAGGGTAAATGCTGCAAACTTGTTCGGAACCCTTTAATGCAGGGCTCTGTGGCTCAGAAGCCTCTGGTTTAACCTCCTCTGCATCCATATCATTTCCCCTATTTTTTTTTTTAAGATTTTTTTTTTTTTAAGACTTTAGCTATTAGGCTACTGCACTGGGCCCTCCCCTGTTTCTTAATAACCATCCAACGGTTTCCATCCTGCTAGGATGAGCCCCATTTTGTCATTTGTCTTCTCTCTCTTTATTCTTCCTATTATTTAATAACCATTTAAACATTTCCTTCTTCCCAGGGTGAATCCTTTGGCTCTCCCTTCCAGCATGATCTGATTAATGAAGCTGATGCCCTGATTAGCATCTATCAAGCCTGTGAGAGGAAGCTGAGGGAACAGAAGGGATAAGAGGTCTCTAACTCTACTTGGCAGCAGAAAGGTAGCACACAGGGCCCCCTTGCCATAGTAGTCACAATGACCTGGTCAATGAGTGTGTCACGTGGTGAACATTCTGATCATCATAAAACCAGGTCCACCCTGGCGCACTTAGGTAGCTACTTCATCTGAGTTATTTCACTGACTTTTGTAGGTGGAGAAGAACCGCTCCATTTCTTTGGATAAATAGACCTTAACCAAAGCATTATTCCAGCAGCTTCCCTTTTTGTTAGTAGCATGATGGGGAGTGGCTCCAAAAGACCCAAGCCTGAACATAGTCCAGCCTCAAGGCTCAACCCAGAACTCTTACTTTCATTACAGCAATATTGAATAATAATAACCAAGGAATTGAATTTTTATTTTGCATTTCCTCACTTATTCACTACCCAGGAGTTGGATCCATGGTTGATCCCACTGGTGGTTTTTCTTTTTAACTGTCTCAGCACAGTTACTAAAATGGCCAGTTCCACATTGGCTATCTAGGAATCAGAGATCATTTACTCTCCTTCACTTTGGTCCTTTCTTTTCCCAAACCACAGGTTTCCATGAACCAGAACCAGGCTAGCAAATCCCACTCAGACACCAATTCTGCTAGGAAAAAAAAAATGCTCATCAATTAATCAGTCATTGTTCCCCCTTAGTCTCCCACCACACTACTCACGACACAGAGATTTCTGCAACCTCACAAAAACCTGAGGTGCCAATAAAAAGCCTTGGGTGGCTTTACCTGTGCTTACAGTAAATCCGTTTCCATAACTGCTCCTTGAATTCCATTCATTTGCTGACACAGCTCCCGGTACTCAGGGAAATACTTAGCTGCACCAGCGTATCATAAAGAACACTGAAAAGAATAAAGATAAATAGATTCACAGGGCAAGTTATGGGAGAAGAGTCACAGATGCCCCTGCGCTCTCTAGATCACCACCCTCTGGCAGTGCCCACTTGTTCAGCCGAACAGGCAGCTCTTTGAACCCAGCCCTCTGGGATGTTTATGGAGATTTCCTTGCACAAGCACGACTGCTGACAGATTGGAGTGAGAAAGGCTTCAGCAAGGTCTTTAACATTCTTCCTCCTGGGTGTGATGCACATCCCTCTGCAGCCAGGAGGATCTACTGGTCCACCTCTGAGCTCTGAATGCCAATTATAGGTAAGGAATAAAGACCCAGGAACCTTGCTGGAGAACCCAAATACCATGATGTGCCCTTCACCTCTCTGGCTATTACACACATAACTTCTCACCCTTTTGTCTTCTGCCATGGCCTGATACAGCAAAAAGGCCCTCACTGGATATAAGCCCCTTGAACAAGGACTTCCCAGCTTCCAGAGGTGTAAGAAGTAAATCTTGCAGCCTGGTGAATTACCCGGACTGAGGTACTACTCTGTTACAGCACCAGAAGACAAACCATGACAGCACACTTGTACCAGACGTGAAGCTGCTGCTGCAAAGAAATCCTGACACCGTGGAAGGTGACTCTGGACTCCGGACTCTGGGGGTGCAGGTAGAAGGCGGCGAAATGTGGAGGTTGGATAAAGCCTGTGATTCCGGGAATGGAACCTGTGGGGCAAGTCCGAGGAGGCTCGGGGCAGGACCAGAGGCTGGGCAAAGCCTGAGCCTTCTGGGGCTTGATGCTATGCTCAGGCTGTTGGCAGCAATGTGAGAGGTTAAGATCATTCTTAAAGCATCAGAGGGAAATGAAGGGCAGTGTGTTAGAAAGCCAAGCAGAGGCTAGCTGTGTTCAGCAAAGAGTCCAGCAGAGTCGCATCCATGTCCTAGAACTTGGTGGAAGGTGGACTTGAAGGAACTAAATGGAAATGTCTGGCAGAAGGATGTCCAATTGGCAGACTGTTCGAGGTACTTCTTGGCCCGTTTTAGCCACTCCCAGTAAAATGACACACACAGAAAAAAATGGATTCAAGATGGAATTTGTCATTGAAACAGAAACAGAATGGAAAGATTTAGAACATCAGACATATAAAGAAGTATGATTGTTTTGGAGAGACTGCGGAGGGTGTAACCAAGCAACCATGTGCCAAAGAGATGAATGTGGGTAGAAGGCAGCCTGTCTGTATTCATCCAGCCAAGGAGAGAAAGATCCCACAGACATTAGGGAGATCTTCAAGGTGACCTAAGACTATGCAGGCAAGGATTCAAGTGCGGTGTCCAGGGTGGCCTCAGCATGCACTGGCTGGTGCCACCATGGGCATCTCTCAGGTAGGCCAAGGTGCTGCTCATGCCATCTCTGCAAACGGCGCAAGCAGGAAGCCTCAACAGCAGCACCCAGTGCCAATGTCATGACCATGTGGCCTCCATGAGCTGTGGGGCCATGGAAACCCCACCTGCACTTCATAGTATGTTGCTGGCATCCTGTGGCAGCCTTCTCACACATGTAGGGTTAGCATACAGTCCCACTGGGGCAGTGATAGGAGCCAGGACACTGCAGACAGTCCCTAAGGCCTGGTGGAGTGTGGGCGCCTGGCAGCCACCAGGACCTCAAAACTGTAGGAGCACCAGCAGGCACCTCCAGGCTGAACAAGCTACAGGCAGGAGATGGAGAGTGTGAGAGCCGCTAGGTGCTTACCCCGTGTCCAGACAAGCTATTAGTGTAGGACAGCCCGAGTCTCCACTCCAGTTCAGCCCAACAATGCAACATAGAATTCCACAAGACTCCCCAGTTTTAGGGCTTCATCTCTCCCCTGTTGGATTTTGGACTTACTGGGGATTGATATCCACTGTCCTCATCTGTGTTCTTCCCTGGGGAAATAGGACTAATAGGCTTGCCCCACCAGGCTGGTTGGGAACCGAGTCATTCACTTTGGTTGCACAGACACAGCTTTGGGTCTATTTGTCACTGGAGGAGTCGTGCCTTGGGTCTCAGCTACATTTCATTCAGGACAGACTCTGGACTTGGACTTTGCAAGCTGGTGCTGGGCTATTGGGGCGGCTATTGGTGAAGGGAATGTGTTGTTGCACATGGGAGGAAGATGAAATTTGGGAATCTGCTGTGGTTTGTGTATCTCCCCACACACACAGTGTTGCAAGGTCAGGAAACAGAACCTTTAGGGGATTAGGATAAAAGGACCCGGCTTCTCTTCACCTCTTATAAACAGGTTAGCCGTGTTATCATGGAAGTTATCTCAGACACAGGCTTGTAATAAAGCCACATGTTCCCCTCTCCTCGTGTCTCTCGAATGAGTACACTTTGTCTTCTGCCTTTCACTATGGGATGATGCAGCAAGAAGCTCCTCATTAGATACGGCCTCCAGGGCCTTGGACTTGCCGTCCTCAAAGCTTGGGGCAGCAAATCAGTGCTGCGCATCCCTTAGCTAATCTAGGGTATTGTCTGACAGCCACCAAGTGAACCAAGGCGGAGCTGAGTCAGAGCCAGGCTGAGCATGAAAGCTGAGGGTCCTGGGACGCCCCCAGTGATGAAGCTTCAAGTCTCTGGACTCAGAGGACTGTATCAGTGTCTGTCAGCCTCTCTGCTCCCAAGAGAACCTGCCACTGAATGGACCTTGGGGAACTGAGGGAGAGAATTCTTTGTTTCTCTGGAGAGGAAGAAGGTTCTGTCATCACTTCAAGGCCTGGTCTAGTTCCCTGCTTCACCAAGGCCTCCCAGTTCTCAATTCCAGGCCCCTAGAGCATTCCCAGTTACCTCCCTCCCCTCTGCTGGTGGCTGATTGGGCTCCCCCGGCAAGAGCACCTGCTGGGGTGTGGCAGAGCAAGGTGTTGGCAGCAGGGGTGCCAAGCAGCACTGGCCTTTGGCCGGGCAATGTGAGAACAATGCATCACTTTGTATTCCCCCACCTGGAGGAGGCACTTTGTTTTGTGCACGGATAACTCAGATAACTCATCCTGTTATAAACTTTAAACCACACAGCAAACTTTGCTCTCCTGCCTCTAGAGCAGGTAGTCTCTGGCAGGGCCTGGCCAGAGGAGAGACCGGGTATGTAGGGGCCGGCAAGGGCTGGAGGGGGTAGTTAGATTCAGCTGTTGCCTGCATGTACCCAGCCCAAGGACAAGTGGAGATGTCCAGAGCTTGGGGTTCTAGTGCCCAGGCCCCCTGAGCTCCAGTTGCAGGCTGGAATTCACCCTGAGATTTGAAGTGGAAGTTTTCATTGGGTTTGCTCTGGTACTATAGTGGCTGCTGCTGCACACTCAGGTGCACAGGCCACAAAGCCTGCAGCACCATGGAAGCATCCTGGGGGCAGAGGAGGTGCTACCCTGCAGACCTCAGCTAACAGGGAAGGCACTGGCATCAGCTCTGACTGTGGAGGACACGGCCTTGGGCTGGAAGGCCGTGGGAGGACACAGAGGTGACAGAGATCCCAAGCTTTCTTCCAGCTGCTGCCTGCAACTTGGTCAATCCAGCTGGCCCCACCCAGCCCCTTATTTATAAACCACATGTCCATCTGTCCCTACTCACCCTTGCTGTTTGTCCAAATTCCCAGCTGTTTCCCTTGATAACCCCAGGGCCAGAGGTCATGGGGAACTGGGAGCGGCTGGGGCAGGTTGAGTTCAGGGACACTGTGTGTGTGCTTTACCCGCTCAGGAACCTTTCATGGCTCCCATAGACACTGCAGGATCTAGTGTTTGGACCTTGCTGAAAGATCAGCAGCTGCTGCCTCCTAAACCCCTAATACCTGCCATTCTCTCCAGCCGTGCTCCCAGCCACTCAGTCAAAGCCCATGGCGGTGTTGGGGGAGGCTTTCTGTTCATCACACACACAAAGGCAGTCTGGAGTTCACTCTACCCCATGGCAGTGCTTTGCTGCCCAACTGATACAAAATCGGGAAGAACTTGGGTCCAGACCACAGCAGAACCGGCCCTGCCCTTTCTTGCTGGGCAACCTTTGGTTGCTTGTCTAACCTGTCTGGTTCATGGTCTCTTCATCTGTAAGAGTATAAGTGTATATACATGGTTTGTTGTATTCATCTCACAGCATCCACAGCAGCGCAGGGCCACAATGGGAGCTCGGCAGTGGAAGTGTGGCTGAGTCAGTTTCCAGCTCTCAGCCTGTTTGTATCAAACAAAGGGACATCAGGATTTCAGGCGGGGCTTCCTTACCCCAGCACTGACCATTGTAAGGGCTGCAGTCTCTCTCGCTCTCGCTCTTGTCTTTATAAACATGTGCTCATTTTTATAACGGGCTGAGGAGCCTGAGACTCCATCTGGGTCTCCCATGCAGGTGCAGGGGCCCAAGCAGAACAGATCATCAGGGAGAGGAAGGGGAAGGCCCCAAGACGAACACACGAGTGAGGCTTTTGCACATGGGGTTCTGAAAAACTCAACCTTGGGAAGTCTCTGGGGCTCTTGGATGCAGCCCCCATTGTACGGTTGGGAACACTAGGATCCTGACAGGGGAAGAACTTGCCCAAAGTGCCACGGTGGGTCAGCGGCAGAAGATAGCTTAGAGCTTGGGACCAGGACTCCCAGCTGGCTTAGAGGCTGCATTTGGCTCATCTGTGAGGGGTCTAGAGCAGGCTGTGCCCGAGTTTGGGCCGCCCTGCCTGGCTCGTGCCACCTTTGCCCAGCACTCTAGGAGCTTGGCACGGGCAGCGATACCAGCTGATGGCAGCTCAAGGTAAGGGCAATCAATGATTCATGAAGGCTTGCCTCCTGGGGGCCTCTGCGGAGTGTCCGGGTGGCTTTACTGGCTCCCGCTGGAGAAAAAGACAGGGCAGTACAGAGATTAATCAGTGATGGCCAAAGGGAGCCACCGGGCTGCACAGAGCCCACCCTTGCTCTGCTCCTCCCTCTACCCTGTCACCCACCCTCCCTCGCCTGACCCTTTTTCCCTCCTTCTCCAGCACCCACTGTCAGATCTCCAACCCTCTCTTGTGACGCTCTTCCCTCCCACCTCACCTCCAGGGAAGCTTTATGAGAGTGTTTTACAGAAAACGAGTTCTTAGAAACAGGCAGCCAAGGCCACAGTTTGGAGACAGAGCCACGGGAACCAAGGCTTTGCAAGACTTGCCAGGGCCTTCCTTTGCAAGGGTTAGCTCCTATGGTGACAAAAAAGCCAGTCTGTAGCCTTGGGAACTGGGCCTGCCAGTTTCCAAGTAGGGCCGAAGAGGGCAGGTAGCCTCCTTACTCCCTCAGGTCTACTCCCTCGGGCCCTGGTGCGAGCAGTGTAGATGGAAAACTCCCCATGGTCACTACACTTCACTCCAAATCTAACCCTCCTGGATGTTTCCATCCTCAAAGCCTCCATGAGGTGACCTGGACAGTATCATGGGGGAGGGGGGAACAAGGGCAAGGACCTGGAGTTGGGTGGAGGGGAGGGAGGGCAAGGGGAGACTGGAACTTTCTGGAAGCACAATGGCCAACCCCGTGGAGGCCGTGCATTCCTGGAGGCACATGCCACTGTTCCTCCCCGCTTAGGAGAGGGCAGGCCCTTGACAGTGGAATTCTTGGAGCTTGTCTCGTCTCGGATGGCAGGTACCAAGAGCCCCCACCCAGGTGCATGTATCAGTGACTCCTGAAACTTCCTGAACCATTTAAGCGCATCCTGCTCACCTCAGGGCCCAGGAATCCTCCTTCTGCAGGGTGTGGTCCCCAAGCAGGGAGGGGTGGGTCCTGGGGGCTGGGAGTGCAGGGTTGGAATATGGGTGAATTCATGGAGGACTGGAGCAAGCAGCTGTGGGTGTGCGTTCCCAGGTGGGAGTGCACATATGGTTACTGGCTCAAGACAGAACACTTGGTACCACCAAGGGGCCACATCCTCTGTGACAGGGCCCAGCCCCTTTCTGTGTCACTGATTTCTTCACCAAGACCCAAAACTTCCCTCTGCGTCCCCACTGTGCCTCTTCTGCCTCCCCGTGCCCAGCTGCCCAAGCAGCCATGATACATGCCAAAAGACGAGGTGGCTAGCTTTCTCATCGTGTCTAGAATTTATGAGACACACACTGTTGAGATAAGTTCCCATTAACAAAGTTTTACAAGGCCACTTTGTATGCAAGCCAAGGAAGGAGATAGGGTTAGAGAGCACTTCTGGTGCTGGGGGTGGGGTGGTGCCGTGGCCCTGCCTCGTGCCCAACGCACTCCCTACATTTGCTTTGCCTGGCAGGATGAACCAACAGGGTCTGTCTCCAGCTGGATCGTGAGGGCCTGCTCGGGTGGCTGTATACTACCAACACTTGTGCTGCAACAAACAAAAGCTTTCCTCAGAGTTCCTTCAGATAGCAAGAAAGACATAAGCTGGTAGGGTCGCAACTCACAGGGTTACTTGTGTAGAGTATTCCTCCCCTCCTCATTCCACCCTGTCTTCTTTACTCTCTTCTCCACCCTGGCATTGTAGGAGCCTCCTGGGAAAGGCACGTTGACCCTTCTCATCAAACTCAAGCTGGCCAGCTCTTTCGAGCACATGTAGGGGACTGTGCTGGCTCTGGCTAAACCAAATGCAGCATCTGAAGGTGACAACCTTGGACAGTCACAGTTGTGGACAGAGGAGGCTTCTCTCCCTAACTTTTGAGTATGTGTCTAGAGTTGGTCAAAGACTGGACACCCAGCAGGACAGGACCCAAAATCTAGACACTCGATGCGAAACCTCCTGTGGCTGTTCTGTGAGTGAGCCTCACTTAGAGGGTTCTTAAAACAGAACATGGGGTCAAAGCCATGGTGTAGCTGTGTGATGTTCCACCTGTTGTGGCAGCATCCCATAGGGGCAGTGATTACAGTCCCACTTGCTCCACTTCTGATACAACACCCTGCTAATGGCCTAGGAGGCAGCAAGGATGGCCCAAGGCCTTGGGGTCCTGAACCCAGCTGTGAGACCTGGAAGAAGTTTCTAGCTCCGAGCTTCAGACCATCTAGGGAATGAACCAGCAGATGGAAGATCTCTCTCTTCCTCTCTCTATAACTCAGACTTTCAAGTAAAGTAAGTCTCTAAAAAATAAAGGGAAAACCAAAAGAATGCATCCAAACAGGCCTACCAATATCTATACCCCCTACTTATGCATGTAAAAATGCAGAAATGTATATACATACAAATATATACATGGGTACATGTACACACATACACGTATAGACACACTTTTTCTAACTTGGACCTTACTAGACAGACCCCATACCACTCTCTCTCTCCCTCTTTTTTAAAATGAAACTAAGATTTATTTGAGAGCAGGAGAAACAGAGGACTTGCACCTGCTGGCTCATTCCCCAAAGGCCCATGACAGCTGGGGTCGAGCCAGGTCGAAGCCAAGAGACAGGAACTTCATCCAAGTCTCCCATGTGGGCAAGCCATCCTTTGCATTAACTTCCCAGGGACATTAGGTGGAAGCCAAATCGAAAGTGGAGTAGCTAGGACTTAAACCAGGACTGGCTCTGGCAGATTGATCCCAAATAGCAGCTTAATGTGCTGTGCCACAGCACTCACCCAGACCTCTCTTCCATCTCAGAATCACAGGGGATGTACAAAATATACCACAGTCAGGGACCCAAGGACACCAGTGCATCCAACCACCACGACATCACAACTATGGCTCTGGGCAGAGACTTCCTGAGCCCTGAAAAACTGGGAGCATGGAGGGACCAGGCAAGCCAATGGAGCCAGCTGGCACTTGGAAGGCCCCAAACAGATGGGAATATTTTACCATAGTGAGAACAGCCCATCTAGCTGATCATCCACAGTGCCCTCTCCCTGTTGCTGCTCAGTGCATGGAGAAGAACAGACACTAAGCTGACATGTCTGTGCCGAGATAATGGTCTTACAGCAGTGGGTTCCCTGAACAGAATGAGCTTCTTAAAACTCCCAGAGCTCTTGCCAAGGGCCTCTGCAGGGGCCCACAGATGTGAAGTGGACAGGGCCTCCCCAGCCTTCCCTACCCACAGATTTGCTTCCCTTCTGGGAACACAATGGATGCTTCACCTCATCACTTCTGGTCTTTAGACCTGGAGACTGGCTTCAGCCAGGCCCCCACTCAGTAGCAAATTCCAGGCATCGTCCTCATTGCATCCTAACCCCAAAGAAAACAAGGCATCCTGCCCAGCAGCTGGCCCATGAAACATTAATCCCCAAGGCTCTCCTCAAGGGTTCTCTGACCGGGGAAGGTATGCCAGACAGGAGCGATGGAAAAACCCTGGCGAGCCAGCTTGGGCCCAGCCATGCCACAGGCAGGGCCCCTGGCACCTGCTTCCCCCAGTGCTTTTCCAACCTGGGGACCAGCCAGGGAACCCCAATGAAGAGAAGACCCTCCCTGCGTCTGTGAAATCCTTTGGAGATGCAAGGTTGTTGGGGTCAGGAAAGTGGCCACCTTGAGCCACCACACGCTTCCATTTGGTTCCTCTGTGAGCTGTCTGAACTCAGAGGTGGATGGCAAGGCAGCAGTGAGAGCCACGGTTGAGGAATGCTATCTCCACAGAAATGGCCCTGCACTTGACCAGCTGGCTGGCTTTGGTCTACAATGCCTGGAAAGAGCAGTGCTTCTCCCTGTAGGCCTGTTGGTTGCTCTTCAGTGCCTGGAAAGAGGAATCTCATTGACCTGAGAGAAAGTGGACTATTACTAGGGATCTCAGACACCTGAACACATCTTAGAATCCCAACACCTTGAGCATGATGCCTGGGCCCACATGGCTGTGTGTGGGGGTTGGGGGGAAGAGAAAGAGAGAGAGAGAGAGAGATGCAGCTTTAGGCTGACATGCATCCCAAGCTCCAATATTCCCTACAAGTTTGGGTAACTCTGCCCCTCTATGCCAGGATTGCTGGGAGCCTCATACTAGGCGGAGTGACTGTGGAACCACAGTGTCTTGCTCCTATGAGTTTAATGGAAAGACAAATATTCTAGGATTCAGTGGCTGCTGGATTACATCCTGCTTCCTGATTGGGTCAGGTGCGGGGGACACCAGCTTCCAGGCTAGAGGAGCTATCTCCCAGGGAGAGTCTGTGGCCAGGACCCTGGGGGTGTCTGATGGAGGATGTGACCTGTGGTCAGCAGGGACTTGGCCAGATGGGGCAACAGGCCACCGCCCCCCTCCTCAGACACCTGCAGTATGCTGTCACCTGGATGCTCAGCAGCCTGTGCTTGTGGGTTGAGCTCTAGAAGCTTGCAGGAAATGTGCTCTCTCCATGAAACCTGAGGCAAGAAGCAGACAAGGCTCTGGTTGGCTCTCCTCTGTGCCAAGCTGGATAGAATACTCATAGCTAAGTCAGGGTGACCCCAGACATAAGGTGCCTACAATGCTGGGGATAGGGTGGCCTTGGCCTTCAGGGTAGCAGAAACCTGAGTGAGTGTATTATCCCTCATGGTTCAGCATTGTCTTCCCCCATCCCACACACTCTGGTAGGGGAGCAAATGCATCAGACGTCTTACTCACTGAGAAAGAAAGGGGTTGTCAGAAGTCAGAGGCGTTGGGAGGCTGCAGTAGGGCCAGTGCCAGGGGAGCAGGCTCAGTATGAGGATATCAGGGTGTCTCCAGCCACACCACACCCCAGCAGCCCCCAGAATAAATGGACTCCCTCCTACTGCTGGAGGCCTCCTGGGTAGCTCTCTCTCTCTCTTTCTCTTTCTCTATCCCCATCCCTCCTTTCCTCCTCTCCTTCCACACTCTCGGGCAGAGGAGGCCTGGTCAGCCCAAAGCTAAACTGAGTAGGGGGTCACGGCATTAGGAGCCTACAAGCAACACAGAGTGGAAAGAGTCACACAGAATAGGCTGCACTCCAAGTTCTGCCAGCAACCTATGGTGTGACCTCAGGCAAAGCAACTCATCTGTGGCCATCTCCACCTTTCAAGGATGGTGGAGAGATGGGAGAGAGCACAGGTGAAGAACAGGACAGAACAGGGCTCACATATCAGAGGCCCCTGAGGAAGCCCAGCTCCCTGACCACTTCTGCAGGCCCTGCCTCTTGGCTCTGGGCTTCTAGAACCCATAGCCTATCAATAGAAACTTCTTTCAAAATGTTTTCAGAAAACTGAGCTAAAAAAAATAACTGACTTTTTGGTGAAAAATATTTTGAAATCCACGTAAATGTCTTCTGGGTTTTTTGTTTGTTTGTTTATTTGTTTGTTTCATTTTGTTTTAGTAAGGTTTATTTATTTACTTGAAAGGCAGAAAGAGATTCCATTTGCTGGCTTACTCCTCAAATGAGTACAAAGGCTGGGGCTGAGGGAAGCCAAAACCAGGAGCCTGGAGCTCCATCTGGGTCTCCCACATGAGTGACAAGGGCCCAATCATTTGGTTCATCTTCTACTGCTTTCCCAGGTGCATTAGCAGGGAGCTGGGTTAGAAGCAGAGCAGCTGGGACTCTAACTAGCGCTCATAGGGCAGGAAGTTTAATCTGCTGTGCCATAATGCTAGCCCTGTGTAGTTTTGTTATACTGTCCATTCTGTATGTGAACTTTTCGCAAAAAAATGCCTGGTACAAGCAGGACTGCTGTGAAATGGAGTGGGAGGAAGAACAGAGGTTGAGGTGAGGTGCTTAGAGCCTCTGGTGGGGAATAAAAGGGTGCTGTGCCCAGCAGGAAGGGACAGGAGGTGGGTAGGCAG
Source organism: Ochotona princeps (assembly GCF_030435755.1). NCBI lineage: Eukaryota > Metazoa > Chordata > Mammalia > Lagomorpha > Ochotonidae > Ochotona > Ochotona princeps. The sequence continues at coordinate 24,444,165 of NC_080851.1, forward strand.
ACCCAAGGAGCCTCTTGGAGTTACTCTGCCGTGTATGCTCTCTTGGCTGTCCCTCATTTATTTAAAGCTGCCCATCCTCAGGTTAGGAGACAGAGGAGTGGTTGGTGTGGGCTGTGACAGCCATGGAGCCCAGCACTCAGCTGCCCAGATCCATTCCCTCTGTTCACCCACCCGTCAGCCAATTCCTCCGTGAAACGGTGAAGGGAGGCAGAGATCATGCCTCTTCCAGGAGCAGTGCTGGGGGCGTGAGACCCTTCCTGCCCAATCAATATCCCCTGCTCAGCCCACGCCCACAGTCACACCTGCCCCTGCAGCCTAGGGGCATCATAACCTGGTGGTGGCTCTCAGAGCCTCCTTGTGGAGTGAGAGAGTGCTAACTCAGAGAAAGCAATCCCAAGTGCATGCTCCAAGGGAGAGAGCGGGGTCTGGGGAGAGGGAGGAAGTGGAGCTTGCAGTGTTAGGAACCCAGTGTCCCAGAGGCACAGTGGGGTCACAGCTGGGAGCCAAAGGAACTGGGGAGTAGTACAGCCAGGCCACTCCTGTAGCTCTCCAGCCTTGTCTTGTCCAGCCCTCCAACCTCTGCAGCCAGAGGTGGCTCCCATCACCTCGCGGGGGGTGGGGTGGGGGAAACAGTCAGGACTCCTGCATCATCAGCTGCCCCCAAACCTCCAGTCTTCCACAGGGTTACTTTTGGGCGATGGGGAGGAACCCCACACCCCTACACCTCTGAGACCAAGGGTCCCAAGAGCAGGAGTACAGGCAGGGGCTCCCTTCAACCAGTACTGGTCTTCTCACATGCCCAGAACACCCTTGTAGGGCCCCAGTACCCAAGGGACATAAATGACAGGAAGCATGTGGGACGTGACAAGTCATTTTTCCTTTATTCTCTTAACATACATGAGATTCCAATTCCAGAGAGATGAGCGTGCAGAGCAGACAGATGCAGGGTTCTGCGTCACAGCAGCCAGAGCCAGCAGGGAGTAGGCCTGCCCCTCTCCCCTCCCACATGCCCCTCTACTTCACCTCTCCTGGCCCCTCGCCAGAGCCTAGGCAGAAACTGGGAAAGCTAGGAAGGAGGAGGGGGTCGGCCGCAAGGTGCAGGGAGCAGCCGGAGATGTGGCCTTCAACGTTGGGCCTGGCCAAACCATTATCTAGCTGTGGGCTCTCGGGCCTCAGATCCTTCTCTGTTCAATGGCTAGAAGTTCCTGCCAGGAAAAGGAGACATAAGGGTGAACCTGCTGAGAGTGGTGACTGCTGAGACCTGCTGGTCATCCACCTGCATCATAATTATCTCTCGGTTTACATTGCCACTATGGCTCTTCCCCCTCAGGTCAGCGGAGGAGCAAGCTTGAAAATCCCCTAGGAGCTGGTCAGGACCATGGGGTCAGGCTATCTTCAGCCTCTGGGTTGTGAGTAATTTGTGGTTCCTTAATGATACATGTACCCACATCTCAAGGACCTGTGTCCACACTGGCAGGGGGAGTCAGAGACCTGCAACCTTCAATCTGCAACTGCAAGCCCCATTCAGGGAAGCCCCTGTCTGGGAAATGGGAGTCCCGGATCCCTAGACTGTGGGTAGACTTGGCTTTGAAGCCCACCTGCATGTGCTCACGGGCACATGCATGTGTGGATGTGCTGTTGCTCCTTTGGGGGATGGATAAGGGCAAGGGACCACACCAGTCTATACTACACCTCCTGGAGCCTGAAATGCATCTACACCAGCAGAATCCTAGAGAGGCTTGTCCTATGCCTGCCACTTTACAGGATGGAGTCACACAGCAAGAGTGAGGGGAGGACCCTGTGACCAGGGAAGACTACAAGGGCAGTGCTTATCTGCATCCCCCCACCAGACCAAAGCACCTGCCAGAATCTCTCTCCTCTCTCAGAACCTCTGGGAGATGTGAGATACAGGTTAGGAAAAGGAGGGGCCATGCCCAAAGGCACATAGCTGCACCAGTGGAACTTCAGGCACCTGCGGCAGGTGAGCAGGATAAGGGGAACTGTCTGGCCGCCCCCTTCCAGGTCATAAAAGCTGCACTCTGAGGGGCACAACTAGCAGGTAGGGTCTCTCTTTCATCTCTTCCATGATGTCAAGGAAGTAGGGGAATGGGTAAACCTTGGTCCTCAGGAAGCTCTGAGGCCAGGAAACAGAGAGAGAAAGAAAGTGATAGAGACACACCCCCACCAAGGTGAGGCTTGGCCTCCCTCTACAGGCCGGGCCCATTTAGAGTTGGAGGTGCTTTTGGCCAGCTTGTCAGAGTGTCTGCAATGCGGATTTCAGCCCTTGCCCCCACCCCCCATGTCAGTGCCCCGGGGCCCCAGCCCCTCTATTTGGGTTTCATCTCCACCCTGGAGTTGATGTCATCGCCGTCCAGGTCGTACTCCTCCACCTGGCCGCTGGTCCATGTCTTTATGCGGTCTGTGAGGTCACTGCTGCGTGGTGCCAGGATGAAGTCGTAGATCAGCACGGCCAGAGCGGCTCCGATGAATGGCCCTACCCAAAAGATCTGGGAGCACAGCAGATGGTATCAGAGAGCACCCCCCACTCCCCATCCCTCAGACCACTGGGTGGGACAAGCATGATATGAGGTGGGTTCGGGCTTGCTACGTGATACCAACAATGCCTCCCACCCACCCACCTGCCACAGACAGCCCCTCCAGATGTCACTTACCCAGTGGTTATTGAAGTTGTGGGTGAGCACCGCGGAGCCGAAGGACCGAGCCGGGTTAATGCTGCAGCCTGTGTAGTCAATCTGGGGGTTGGGCAGACAGAGAGAGGGAGGGAGAGATGAGAAAGGAATGGAGAGAACGGGCGAAGGCAGAGAAAGAGGTGCAGGGGGTAGTGACAGCAGAGCCAGGCGAGGAAGAACGGGAGTTAGAGCTAGGAAAGCTGGTCCCAAGTTCCCCTGGATCTCGTACCTCTGGGCTCAAGTTCCATCCAGTGTCCCACCTGTGGTCCAGAGCAGGGCTTTCTCCACCAGTCACCCTCCACCCCACCGTGGGGAAGGTCTCCCCTGGGCCCCAACACTCACTGCCAGCAGGTGTCCCAGGGCCACAGAGAAGCCAATGGCGAGGGGTGCTGAGCCGCCCAGGTCGCGGCGCCGGCGGTCAGTGGTGGCCAGTACGCACAGCACCAACTGCAGGGTGCCAATGATCTCGATGCCCAGGCCCTGGCCTGAGTTCACACCGGGGGCCAGCTGTGGGGACAGAGCAATGAGGCCCCATGAGCATGGCAGGCTCAGGGCCTGTGTCCCAGGTCCCCTTGCTACCCAGGACCAGGTATCAGGGACCAGAGGCCTTCAGAGACCCTCCTCGGGCACGCACAGCAGGTGACCACAGTCAGGCCTCGGCCTCACCCACATCTTGCTTGCTTGGCCTGGGGCACTGCTGCCCAATAGACAGATGCTCCATTTGGGGGTCCCAGAGACCATAGACAAGGGATTAGCCCTGCCATGTGGGAGGCGATAGTTGGGGGATGCTTGTGGGAGTTGAGGAGGAAGTGAAGGGGAAGGCCCAGCTGGGGACATTACCTCCTACCCCAGAGTCTAAAACATTCCATCCCATTCCCTGCGGCACCCCCAAAATCCCAAAGCTGTGGAAAACCCTCTTCACTTAGCTCCCCCAGCTCCCTCTGTCTCTGTCTTCTTTGGGTCAGTGCCTCCACCTGCTGTCTCTTTTTCCTTTCCATGACAGTCTCTTTCCCATGGCCCTGCTTCTGTCTCGGTTTCTTTGTGTACTGCTATCCACATTCCCCAACTCCCCGCCTCTCCTCTTTCCTTCCCTACTGGCCTGACTGCTCCTCCAGCCTCACATGGCCCCCTGCCGCCGCCACCACCACCACACCACTGCTGTCTGGCTGCTGCTTGCTCCTGGGCCACTTTCAGAAATGTGACTCATGGAAAAAGAGGGGCTGCCTGAGAGTTACCGTGAAGTTGCTGGAGTGCTGTGCCCCATAGCTGTCCCAGCAGGATTCCTTCCCCAGGAAGCCCTGCTCCCTATTCCAAGTAGGGATCCAGGAGGTAACCCCGCAACCCTGTACATCTACTGAGGCGAGATGGGCCACTTGGCAGAGCTCCACCTATGAAGACACCCAAATGTGGCCACTGAGCTGCCTTCCTACAGGCAGGACTGCCTCAGCAAGCCACAGCTCCATGTCCCTCTATTGTTTTGATCCAGAGGTTGGGGGCAAAGGGGTTACCCCCTATCAGAGGTTTTCCCAGCTCCACCCTGAGGCCATCTTAATAAGAACAATTCTCTTCCCGCCTTTGTCTGCTGTCCTGGGCTAAGGGAGTGACTCACATCCCCTCCCCTGTCTGCAAGCCTGGCTGGGGCCTTTCCTTACCGGTCCCAGAGCTTCATCTCTTCAGGCCAGCCAGCCAGTGCCATTCCCCCCACACCCATCCCATGTCTTATTCTCTGCTGGCCCTGTGGACTAGGTCCAACCTTCTCTGGGCCTCTGTTTTGCCATCTGGAAAGTGAACTGAATTGTCCCTGCCCATTGTCCAGAGCTCTGGGGAGTAAGGGAAGGGTTGCAGAAGAACAAGGGGCCAGGGTACAGCCGGTGGCTCTTGTCCCGGTTCTTGCTCATGGCTCATGCAGGAGTCAGGAACCCTTCCTGCTCAGAGGTGTGAAGATGCCTGGGAGGGCTGGGGCTGGAGCTGGAGCCCAGCAGCCTGCACACCTGTAAGGCCATGACGGTCTGCAGCCGCCGGCTCCGGAGCACGGGACTGCCTCTCCAGCACTCTCCTCTGCTCTCCAGGACTGGCTAATTGCTTGCTGGCCAGAGTCCTGAAACAGCTCCTCCTTGCTGATTAATGGAGCTGCTGCCCCAGGCAGCTCCTGCTCCAGGATTTTCTCGCCTCACCCGTGCCCTTGCAACTGTGGCCAGAGCTGACTCAGCTTCTCCGTTGGTCCTTGACCAGCTCTGAGAGCCCCCAACCCTTCCCTCTTGATGCAAAAGAGCAGAGTAGGGAGTCAGGATGCTGTGAACTCTGAATCCTGAGGAAGGAGGGGGTCAGCCTCCTGTCCTGGGAGTTCTAATGTGCACCCCCATTTCCTCCTGACCGCCGAGAAACCTCAGGAACTGGAGACCTTCTTTTCTCACCCCCACCACCAGGAAGCACCCAAGTGTTTCACCATCTACTGCCCTCCAACGATGCAGAACTCTTCCTTATGCCTCACATTACTTACATCTGCATAAAGTCCATCAGAATCAGAGTGGATAACGAGGACCTCTTGAAACTCGATGGCCACAAAAGAGCAGGTAAAAAAATCCAAAACTTAGGCTACCCTGTTCTAACCATGGAGTTTCAAGCAATTGTTGCAAGAGGGCTGATTGCCCCTAATTGCAGTCACTCAGGACTCGGGGATGGACATATTGCTCATTCTCTTGTGGTTTTACCCAGCTCACTGAGTAAGTGGAGGCAAAAGTAACCCATAGTTCTGTGAATGCAAGCATAGGCTATAGAAAGACATAGATACCCTCTGAAACATCAGAAAAGACACAAGTTCTCGTTTTGGGAACTGAATCCATTTCAGCCATCTCACTCCACCCCATCCGGAGGCTGGCAGCAGACCCTCCTCTCCCCAGCTGTCCAATGCCTTTCAGCCTTCTCCTGCCTCCCCACAGGTGCCTCACCTACTCCCGGCCTGGGAGCTCCCTACCCAAGCCACAGATGAGCCAGGGAGGGCAGGCGTGCTGGAGAGTGTGAACAGTATGGCTCCAGGAGAGCTGCCTGCACGCATGCCCATTTGTTCACCTGCTAGTTGGGAGGTAATGCACCCAGCACTGGGCTCCAGGAATTTCCCAGGTGGCCTGTGCCAAACCTGGATATGACAGTGGATGAGGAGCCAACAGACAAGCCAGGACCTTGTCCTGGGGTCAGCACTGTCCCACACTCACAGGCCAATGTGGTGGCCATGCTTAGGCCCCAACCAAGGGACCAGACTGTGCCACAACTGGCTGTCAGCATGTGCCAGGATTCAGGAGTGAGCTGCCTTGGAAAGGAGGTCGGGACCCTCTATGCCACCATCCAGGACAGGTCATGCAAGGGAGTTTCCAAGGCCCAGGATCCCTACCTTGGCCTGGACACCTGGCACCTACCCTTAAGGAACAGTTGGCTTCAGAGTTGGGCCTGACCAGGTTTCCAGGCACCAGTTATCAAAGGACATGGGACAGGAGCCAACTGTCCAGTGCCTCTGAGCCTCAGTCCCAAGCAGTGGGGGGAGTTGGTGACTTGGTAGCCATGGCTGTCTGTGCCTCTGCTCCTGGGATGAGAGTGAGGTGGGAGAGCATCGCCTGTGCTCATAAGTGACCCTCCCACTTCTTCTTTCTTCCTTTGACAGGTTGATTACATAATCATGAAACACAAAACCTGTTCAGGAGTGACAAAACTTCCTAGCCTATATGCACCGAACTGTAGCAACCCTCCGATTGGCAGGATCCTCCAGGGAGTTAGATCCAGCCACTATCAGGGAGATGTCACCCTCTGCACCCCATCCTAGAGTGCTGGGGTCTGGCTGCTCTGCTTGCAATCCAACTCCCTTGCTGAAGCATCTGGGAAGACAATAGAGGATATCCTAAACCCTGGCTTTTGCCACCACAGACAGAGCTCCTGACTCCTACCTTTCGCCTGGCCAAGTCCTGGCTTCTGCAACCATTGAAGATCTCTTTCAGCAAAATGGGAAATACACCACACCCCTAACTTACAGAATATACACTCACTTGCTTCAGTCTGATCAGGCGCCTTCCCAGCTGGAGCTGAGCACGGCCATCACACTGGGCATCATCACACTTTGGGTGCCATTTCCTACCCAGGCAGGCTCTGTGGACTTGGGTTCTCTGCCTGCCCTGCTGCCCTGGGAGGCTCGGTGAGTGTGGTAGGTGGCATTTCCAAGTGTGTGGCTATATCCCTGGGAGTCCCACACTCGCACAGGTGGCACCCTTGGCTAGGGCACCCCCCCCATAGGAAAACATAGGCCGTCATTCACTCCCAAAAGCCTCTGGGCCTTCCTGCTAAAACAAAACAAAACAAAAAAACAATGCACAAAGCAGGGGTTTCCTCCCTCCCTCCTCCTTCCCTCCCTCTCTCTGGCTTTTCCTTGCTTTAAGGCAAGGAAAAGAAGGGACTTCCCCCAGGAACTCCACCCCTCTCCTGGGAATAAGCAGCCCCTCTGTCTCTGGGGAGAGGACCTCATAGAGGGACAATATTCTCCTGCAGGTCCAAAGGTGCAGATCCCTGCCTTTCTGGACAGCGCATACTCATCATGCACTGAAGACTGCAGTGCCCAGGGAGGCTCTGCCAACAAGAACAAAGGGCCCCCTGGAGGAGGTAGGGGCAAGGAGTAAGGGCCTGGAGGGCTTGGCACCCTCCGGGTGGGAGTGCAACCTGAGGCAGCCAGGGCTGCCCCCAGGGTTTCCACAGGGGAAGCAGCAGCTGGGTTTTCCGTAGTGGCTGGCAGGGGAGGGCTCCACCGCAAGGCTCCAGCTTCCGTGTTCTCCCCCACTGTTGAGAGCAGTAATTACAGGTCCCGGAGGTGGCACCACCACCCAGCCCCCTCCCTGGGCAGGGTCTTTGGAAACTCTGGCTTCATTTTGCCCAGCCCACTTCCGAGCTTACAAGGAGATGCCAAGGGCCTCTGCACCTGAGGATGGGGAACCCGAGGGCACAGAAGCCTGGCGGAGGAGGAAGCCAGGGCCCAGCCCTGCCCCCAATTCAGCAGGTGGAAGTGTTTCCTAAGCAGTCCCACCCTGGAGAAGACCCCAGGGAGGGCCTGGGGACCCAGGAGCCTGAAGTGAGGGGCTCTGGACGGAACGCCTGAGACCACACCATCCCTCTGGGTCCCCAGCCCCTACCAGTCAGTGCCGCTGGGGTTGTGGCCTCCTGGGATCCCAGCCCCTAGTTCCTGTTCCCACAGGTTCTCTGAAGGGGAAATCCCTCCCTTCTCTTGGGGACGTCCCCTCCAGGTTCCCATGGCACCTCCACCTCAAGCCCTGCTGGACATCTCTGACCACTCCCGCCCCACAGCTGTGCATAGGGCTTATCTCACAGAGGGCCCACAGGCTTCCCAGGGCTGGGAGCTCAGCTGACCCCACCCTGCACTTGGCAGGCAGCAGCTCCAGTCTCGTTCTTAGGGAGTCAGCAAGAGTGGGTCCAAGAGGGGAAGTAGGAAAACGGCCGCTGGCCAGTGCAAGACCACAGAGGCTCGCCGCTACCTCCCCAGAGCCGGTTACACTATTCTCTGTCCCTTGGCCACCCAGGCCAGGGCAGTTGTGTGAAGTCTCATAGCGGGTCAGGGACTGGTGCCCACCCCAGCCTCAGCGTCTCACATCTTCAGCCACAACTTGGGGGGCTAAGATGGCGGGGCTGCAGGGTTGTGGTCTCTCTGGGGTGTGGCTGAGTGCTGACTCACTCAGGAGAAAGTTGTCCCCACTGTGTGTCCCGGGGGACACCCCCTGACTCACCCCAACCACTTCCTGCCACTTCTTTCCCTATTTTCCTTGGAAATCTCCATGCCAACGATGCCCCACCCAGATTTTGGCCAGGGTGCCGCCCTGAGTCCGAGGGGGCTGCGGGAGCCTTCCCCTGGGGGCTGGAGGAAAATCTGTGTTGATTGCAGGCCCCCCACCAGGCCCTTGCAGACCCCACAGCCAGGGTTTGACAGGTGGCCTGTGTTGGGGAAGGGCACCTTCTGTGTCACTGGGCCCCGTACTCCCACCTTCAACTGTCTGCACACACAGCAGTACTTGAGCCCCCAGCCAGCATGCTTGGTGCCTGGCTGCTGTGGGCTCCTCTAGGCCCAACCCTCTTAGGGAGGGCAATAAGCCCAAGCCCCAGCCAGCACAGTGAGCAGGCAGTGTGGGCACAGCCAGCTGTGACACCAGCCCTGGTAACCCCGTAAGATCCATGGTCACTCAGAGAGTTAGCAGCAGACTGGCTCCTGGCCTGGTGTGAGGAGGCCAGAAAGGAGCTGAGACTCCTAAACAGGGTGTGGTCAGAGCAGATACCAATCAGGGAGAAGTGACCCCCTCCCCTGACTCCATCCTGCCTCTGCCTGGAGAGCCACACTGGAGAGTGAAATTTCCCAGTACTGACAGGTGCATAGTTCCTTCCTGTCATCTGAGATGAAAAGCACAAGGGGAAAGCAGGAGTCGGAGTCTCCACTCCTGTTCTGGGGGGGACCCTTGCTCAGCCATGCCTTGGTCTGAACTTGACTCTACCTAGCAAAACCCTACTACTGCCAGTCACCCAGCACTGCCTTCATGGGTGAGATGGAGCTGGGAGGGACATGGCTTGCCTGAGCTCTACCCCAACATCCTCTGCGGCTACGTCTTCCCCCGACTAAAGTCTAAACTCCAGCCGCAGGGCTAATTTTCAATCCTGGGCTGAACACAGGTTGGCTCTGAAAAGGGTTGGGCGAGGGAAGTGTCAGCGTGACAGAAGAGCTAATCCCACGGTGGCAGGGTCCGGCCAGCTGCCCTCTGCACCAGTCCCTCCTTCCCTCAGCGCCCGGGCCACCATCACCAGGACATGAACTTTGCCTGAGAAGCATGCAGACTCTAATCCTCAACAGCTATCCCTACAAGGAGCCCCGACCAGCTGTCTTCCTGTCACCGAACTGCCCGTTCTGCTCGGCTCATTTCTGTGGATCCAGAACCACCTGTCTGTTCTCTAAACCTGCCTGCCAGTCCCTCGAGTCCTCTGAGACATCCACCAGACCAATGCGCAGCCACTTAGGCCAGATGGCCCCTTGCCGTGCCCAGGCGCTCAGCCGAGGAACTGCAAAAACTCCAGGACTGCAACCATGGGCAGCTGCCACCAACAACCATGCGGCCGTGCTGAGCAAGCCATCAGGGAGCAGTCCCACAACGCTGTTGCCAAGGTCTGTCTGCCATTCAACCCTGGCCCAAGACCCCTCACTACACACACACACGTACACACACACACACGCACACACACACAGCTGCTTGAATGTGCTCCCCTGGGCTCAGAAACCATGCCAGGCAACAACTGCACACACACCTTCACATACTCAAACACCCGAGATGGTGACACTCAGCTCTTGCCACTGTCCCGGGAAGTAGCCTCCAGGCAGCGCGGGAGAATGTGCCTGCTCCCTTATCTTTTGTCCAGGTCCCCAGCAGGACAGTGGGAAGGACCTGTTTCCCTGGGACAGGGGCCAGTCAAGTTAAGGACCTGCATGAAAACAGGGGTGGGGGGTGGGGAGCACCTGGAGGGTCCCCTAGGGACTCTTGCTCTCACACTTACAGGTGTCTGGCTCAGCATGGCTGGCTGGGGACAGCAGGCAGAGTCTGCCTGGTGGGGTGGGGGAGGACTCCAGAGGTTGAAGCTAGCTGCCCAGGCAGGGTGGAGGAAGGCCAAGAAACTACAGCCCCAGGGTGTGGAGCCGCTGGCCCAGTGAGCGGCTTCCAGAGCTAATTCCCCCTCCGCAGATACCCTGTCCCCACAGGACATTGGCGTGGCCACCAGCCTATAAGGTTCCCACAGTGCCTGGCAGCCTACAGGTCCCAGGAAGGGGGGTGGGATGGAGGCTGCAGGAGCAGCTGAGCTCTAGCCAGCCCCTGCTCTCTCCATGACCTTCAGCAACCTCTGGTCCTCTTGTGTCTCAGTGTCCCCATCTGCATGATGGGCAGGAGGATGGCACCATGGCCCTGTCTGCTAGATGTCTGTTCCCACACCCTCCCCCTACCCTGGGGCCTGGGTTCCCCACCACTCACATCGTTGCGGCCCAGCGAGTTATCAGGCAGGGAGGAGGTGATGCCAGAGAGGATGGCAGTGGCGACGATGGCGCCCACACACTGGGCCACGATGTACAGCACGGCCCGAAGGATGCTAATCTGGCAGCTGAGCAGCAACCCGAGCGTGACAGCTGGGTTGAGGTGGGCGCCGCTGATGTGGCCCACGCTCTGGGCCAGCGTGGCGATGCTCAGGCCAAAGGCCAGTGAAACCTTCACGTTGTCCTGCACAGCCGTCTGGTTGCTGCCCACTGGGTACTGGAAGCCCAAGGCAGTGCCGATGCTGATGAAGATGAAGAGGATCATGGCCAGGAACTCAGCCACCACCGCCCTCCAGAAGATCTTCTTCTTAAACTCGCTGGCCATGTTGGCTGGGGGCTTGGTGGGCGGTGGCGTGAGGAGACTAACTGCCTGGGGCTCCAGTGTAGTAAGCTTCAGCCACAGCCTGAGCTGGGCCTATTTATAGGGCTAGGGGGGTGTGGGGTGTGGACAGGGGGGCGGGGAGTACAAAGAGAGGAAAGGCCTCCCCTTGCTGCCGGCCCGCCCTGCACCCGCACAGCCTCCTCTGGGGAGCGATGCCGCCGCTGCTCTGCTGTCTGCCTGCCAACTTTTTTCCTTCCTCCTCTCCCCCTCCCTCCTTCCCTCCCTTCTTCCCTCCTTCTCTCCGCCCTCTGCCCTGCCCAGCCCGAGGAGGCAGGCAGGAGGCCACCGTGGCTGCTCTAATAGGCTTTGGGAAATTCCTCCAAGCTGGCCCCTCAGGGGGCCTGCAGAGAGCCAGGTGTCCCAGGACTGAGTGCAGAACTCGGGGTGTGCCACAGGTACGGGTAGGGGGACAGCAGGTGTGCATGGCCAGGCACCCTGTGGCTGGACACCATCTTCCTGCAGGTGATGCCAGGAACCTGCCCTTCCTGGCATCCCCAATCCCACCCTAGATCCACTTCTGATCATTCCAGGGGTGACCCCAGGTCCACCAGCCCCCAAGAAGATGGGAGGGGGAACGAACTTGCAAGGGCCGCTCTAACTCCTGGAGAGCAATCTGAATCAAGGCTGGGGGCAGCGGGGCTGACATGAGGCTGGTTTTGGACTTGGTTGTTGGCCACTGGGGAGATGAAAGGAGTAGCAGCTCAATCCATTCCTTAGATGCCAGAAAGGAGAGGAAGGGAGAGACCTAGGCAGAGGGCAGAGGGAGGGTAGGCAGGACTGGCGATGCAGAGGGAAGGAGGAGAGAGCACTCCAGTCCCAGGCAGCAGGGAGACAGCCAGACAGCAGACCAAGTACTCAGGTGAGGACCTGCTGGACTCACAGCTCTGCAGCAGAAAGCCAAGGTCAGGGTCAGAGATGATACCTGCAGGGCAGGGAGGGGGCTGCTATTGCAGCCAACAGCGCAGCAATCAGACTGGAAGTGAGACTGGGTAGCTCCCTGCTTTTCCAAGGCACGACCTGCTTGCCTGTGCTGGAGGGCGATCAGAGCAGGGCCTAGGATGAACTAGGCAGCTGTCTGGCTGGTCACCGCCTTCCCCATGGCCCTCCTGCCTGATCATGCTGACTCCTCCCCATTCTGGGAGGGCAGGGACGCCTCTGAAATCTGCATGTGCTGGGAAGAGAGCAGGGATGAGCACGTGGGCTGTGGGCCCCAGCTCAGGGACACCCTGCGGCACTGACCTGGCCCCTGGGAGCTGCGCTGAGCCACTGGGCAGGCAGCACATTGCCTGCCAGCACAGAGTGGCCCTCTGGGCGGGTTGTCACCCTGGTTGCCCGTGGCCCTATCTGTTTGGGAGCCTGAGGGAAATGGAAGTCATTGGTATTTTATTAACCAGTACAGAGAGGGAGAGGGAATCAGCCGCTGGCTGCTTCCCAGGACCTCCTCCAATACCCCCGTTGTGGATGGCCTTGGCACAGCAGTCACAGCCCTGGAGGCTCCCATGGGTGCCCTGCCCCTTTGGGGAGGTTTCCAGGACCCTGTGGTAAGAGGTCAGGTCACAGAATTGGGATTCTGCACACGGAGGTCAAAGGTCAGACCCCTAGCACCACCAGCCACCCACATGCAATGCGGGACTTGCACTCTGTCCCCTTCCTCCCTTGGCTTCCTGGCCATGGGCAGAGCCCATGTCTGTCCCTGCCCTCCCTACTGCTCATCCAGGACTGAGCTCTGACAGTGGCAGGTGCTGGCATCCAGCCAGAAGGACAAGAACAATGCCAGGATGGGGGCACGGACTTCAAGCTGGTGCTGGCAGACTTGGGACCGAGAACCTATGTGGACCTGTATCTCCCTACGGGTTCCTGACCATGATTACAGGCCAGGCTGGGGTCTGGGTGTCTGTGATCCTTGTAGCACAACTGTGTGATATACATGAGGGTGACAGCCCCACCTAACAGGTGCCAAGTGGTATCCTGGGTGCTGGAGGACCATGATCGCCCACACAGACCAGCATCCTGTCCTCACCAAGCTCGGGGCATCTGCAGGCACCAGCTGTAACTATGGATTGTGTACATGCACTGCAAATGTGTCCTTGACAAGTGCAGCAGGAGGAACAGGGTGGTCAAAGCAGACCCATTCAGGACCCCCATCTCAGATCCTCAGGGTGGTACCAAATGCCTCCTCTCCCCACTCTTAACTCCCACATGCTTTGCCCACATGGCCTCTCTTCTGCAGAGTGGCTGCTGCAACTCCCACCATTTGGCAGAAGGCACTCCCCTCACCAGGAACAGCCATCCCAATGCTGGAGGTACGGATGTGCAAATGCAGACCCCAGCACCTCCTCCGTGACGCAAAGGGGTCTCTGTGGCCAACACCTGACCATTTGGGTGGGAAACATGGAGGGTTTGCTCCTGGAAATCCAGGATCAGGAAGACCCCAGACCTCCTCCCCCTCATCTGCCACCACAGCCGCCTCTTCCCTGGTGTGTAAGACATCCAGGCTTAGTCAGAAAAGGGTGAAGGTAATGGTGGCCGGCCAGTGTCTTTCAGGGCTGTGAGCCTTTCCCCAAACCTGCAAGGCTCATGCCCATTCCAGGCAGAGGCTCTGAGATGGTCTGACATGGTCTCTCCTGCCTGCTAGAAAGGGCTCCAGTGGACAGAAACCCTCATGCTATTGGCCCCGGGCCCAAGGACAGGAGCTGGAGGCGGCAGGTCTCAGGAGGCGTCAGGGTGGGTGAGCAGTGAGAGTAAGAAGGCTAACTCCAGCTTCTCCACAGACTGGGGTGGGTCAGGGAACACAGGGACTAAGGGTGGATGGGAGAACAGCCAGAGCCGCCCTGTAGTCGCCGCCTGCCCCACAATGCACCTGCTGTCCTTTAGCCCTCTGTCAGCTCTGCGTCTCTTCCAGGGACCATGATCTCCCCGGATCTCACAGGCCTAATCCTGGCTAAATCAAGGCCTGGGCAGGGCTTGAGGCTGGTCGTCTTGGTGGCAAATGCTTTTCCAGATGTGCCTCTTTCCCATGTGCCCAGCAAACCCTGGGAGACTGGTGTTCTGGCCAGAGCCAATGTTCCCAGGATGACCTGGGGCTGTTTCCCCAGGCAGCCCATGAAGAGCCTGGGATTTTCTCCAGAGGTGGGTGGGCAGAGTCCAGGAGGCAGGCTAAGGGTCTGGTTCAGGGCTGTGTGCAGAGATGATGCCCACGGGTGCGGCTGTATCTCTTGCTAACCAGAAACTTCTATGATGTACAGACAGAGCGAAAAGGGTGGGAGTGGGGGTTGCAGGGGCAGCAGAGGGGTGAGAAGGTGGGATGGGGACCCTCTCTGGGCCAAGCTCACAGGCAGGGTGGCAGCAAACTGTGACCTTATCCCCCTGGGTGGGAGAGGACAGACCATGGTACAGCATACACTGTGTAGGGGCCTGGGTGACTTTTCCAAAAGTGCTCAACTTTCCTGAATCAGAGCCTGGGGGTTGAGGCGGGAAAAGAGGGCAGCACAATGCCCAGCTCATCCTGTCAAGGGGGTGGACATTAGAAAACGCTGGGCCTCTGCTCTGACCCTCTCCTACTGCCCACCCCCTGAATCCTAGGTACTGCCTAATAGAGGCGACACATGATCCCTCTCAAATCAAAAACGGATTTAGGGGCTGCCAGGAATGGTCATTTTCTGGGCCACTGAGTCCCCGGCCCCTTCTCTCTGCCTGCCCCAGCCCCACCTGCCTGAGCTACAGAGCCAGGCCCACTTGTCCTCCAGATGAGCTGGACAAGGTCCCATGTATGCCTGGTGAGCAGCTCTCTAAGCCATGGGCCCAGCCTGGGTCCCTGGACACAAGACAGGGCAGGTGAGTGGGGTGCCATCAGTTCAGCCTAACATCCATGAGGGTCTTGGGCACCACATCCAGGGCTGGAGGCAGTTTCTATTCTCTGGCTTGGTGCAGTCCTAAGGCCTGCTAAGGCCACCCAAGGAGAAAGGGGTGCCTTCCCATTACCTCCCACCCCTGCCCCCAGTTCAAAGGGAGCTCTCCTTAGAGGTGTGTGGTCATCTCTTCCAGGCCTGCCCTCATTTGGATGTCCTCATTCCGTACCTGGCTTAGTGGGGAGAGGTTCCTAGTGGGGCTGTGGAGAGCAAGCATAGAGGTCTGGGTCTCAGGTCCTTTCCAGTCTTGGGCTTCTGCTGGCCACACTCAGTCTCCTCCTCTGCCCTTGCTGCCCAATGAGAGGCCAGCTCCTCCTGGGATTCTGGCAGAGACCCCAGCAGCTGCTCCCCCAGCGGAAAATCTGGAGGTCTCTCTCACATGCCCAGCCCATCTGGAGGCCCTTCCCCTCCTGGAGGCTGTCTCAACAGTCCAGTGTCAGGTGGGGATGCTATGTTTCCACAGAGCAGGGAGAGGCAGGGTCCTCCATGGAGTCATGTTCATTCTTTTTTACCTCCTTGCTTTCCTGACACTGGTGGTGGGAGAGGGGATGGGCAGTGCCAATCTTGCCTCAGCCCCTTTGCCCCCTCCCACCTGCGTTACATGCAGCCAGCCTTTTGGAGCCTATGGGGCCCCAGCAGCGGGGCTGCCATCTTGTCTAATGAGAAGATGATGATCCGGCCCTGGCCCCCTGCATGGCCTTGCTCTGGGTGACTACTGATGCCTCTGAGGGGCCAAGGCTGGAGGACTTGGGGTTGGCCCCAACCCAAGCCACAGAAAGTTGATAACCATGCATGAGGGCAGCAGTCCAGGGCAGGCCCCTGAATGCTCTGTGGAGCCAGAGCCCTGCTTGTGGCCCTGTGCAGTGCCAGCCAGAAGAGAGCTACCGGCCAAGCCTGCATCATACATGACCTCATCTCCTGCCTGTCCCTACCCTGCAGGGAGGTGGTAAGAGGAGACTAAGGTCTTGAGTTTCCAGGCTGATGGGAGCCCCAGATGTTGAGGCGGCCAGAGAATCACCCAGGCAAGGGTGCGAGCTGAGGAGTAGAGCTGATGGGTCAAGGCAGGAACAATCAGAGATGCCCTCCTAGAGAAGGCGGGGTTTGGAGTGACAGAATCTCGGGATGTGACAGGATCAGAATGACTGCTTAAAATCCTAGTTATTGGGAGCTGGCACTGCACGTTAAACCACTGCTTACAACCAGTATCTAAGCACCAGCTTAAATCCCAGCTGCTCTGCTTCTGATTCAGTTCCCTGCCAATGTCTCTAGAAAGACTTGAAGGGGTGGGTCAGATGCACACACAGGGGTGCAGGCAGAGAAGCTCGGGGTGGGGACATCAGGGTGTGGCGGGAAGAACCGTGGAGGCTCTCACTTCCTGTCCTCTTCATATTGAACCCAGACGTTTTCACGTGTAACTTTGGAGTTCTCTGGGATGGCCATTGTCCTGGGGACTCTGCCAGCCAGTGCAGGGTGGGCTGAGCCTGGACGTCTAACCAGGTGATGTGCACACTGATGACCCCAGGAGCAGACCAAAACTCCTCTCCAAGGTGGGACGAAGCTGCTCATGGTGCAAGAGGGATAGCCACGGAGCATGGCTTCCTTTTAAGAGTTTCCTGGGAGTCACAGCAAGAAAGCGAGGACATGCTGACGGGAACAGAGACAGCTGCCTGTTTCTAGCAGACAGCCTGGTCCTTGAATCTGGCTGCCCGGAAGAACCAACCAGACTGACTTTCAGGTATTCCCAGTAGTGAGCTGGTTTAGACGGGCAGAACAGGGTTTTCTATGGGACCGGCTCAGCCTGGGCACCTCCATAGGATGAATTTTTTTAAACATTTATTTTTATTGGAAAGTCAGATACACAGAGGAGGAGAGACAGAGAGGAAGATCTTCCATTCACTGATTCACTCCCCAAGTGGCTGCAATAACCAGAGCTGCACCAATTCCGAAGCCAGGAGCCTCTTCCGAATCCCCCACACAGGTGCAGAATCCCAAGACTTCGGGCCGTCCTCGACTGCTTTCCCAGGCCACAAGCAGGGAGCTGGATGGGAAGTGGAGCCACTGCAATTAGATTCAGCGCTCATGTGGGATGCTGGCGTGTGCAAGGTGAGGACTTTAGTCATTAGGCTATCACGCAGGGCACTGTAGGATTAATTCTTGCTGCAGAGCCGTGGCTTGGCCAGCGCCAGGGCCAGCGGCCAGAGGAAACCATCCTTCAAGCACTCACTGGCTCAGACATTAGCAGGTTCAGGTGTGCCTGCCCATGGGCAGAGAGGACACACCGCGCAGCTCTGCCATGCAGCCTAAGGGGTTGGGGTCAGGCCTAAGCCACAGGAAAGGGGCGAGGTGGGTCTGTGGGTAGTGGAAGAGCCCCACCCTTTCCCAGCAATCAGGAAAGGCTTCCTGGAGGAGGGAACATGGCACACAGATTTGTTTACAGGAAGGAAGGGAGGTGGTCCTGGGAGAGGAAGGTCCCTGCTGAAGGAGAGACGGGAGAACGGTGGGCTTCCGGCGTACCCGCAGCGACTCTCAAACCTCCAAGAGGGGCTGGTGGGTGGCGGAAGGTGTGCTGCCCCACCCAACTGCCCGGAAGGTGCCCAGACCTGCATTGGAAGGACCTTGGGCCACTCTCTACACTACCCTGGAGTGCCCTCAGGGAGCCTCATGGCCCCCCAACCCCAAGGCCAGTCTGTGTGGGAAGTGGAGCTGAGGACACGAGTTCCCTGGAAGTGAGCACAGCTGTAGCCATTTCAGCCTTGGGACAGACGCTGCCTCTGCCTGGCCTCCTTCTCCCGCCAACAGGTGCAACAAACGCACGCATCATTGGAGAGTGCCATGGGGTCCCATGGGTCCCACTCATGCCTGCCCGGGGCCAGGGGTGATGAAAGCACCTTTGTGATGGAAGCAACAGGCAGGATCTGATGATTTTCCAGAAGCGGAAATGGAAAATCCTTGTACACATAAAACCAAGGTGTGCCAGCCCTGGCCGGGAAGGAGGCAGAAGCCCTTGGCAGCTCTGGTGTCGGCTTGTGGGGCCACGGGAAGTGGGGTCTGCGGGGGGCTGACCCATCACCCTGGCTGGTCCACTTTCCATGTGGGGTGTGGGGAGAAGGCTGAATGCCGGAAAGGCTGGACTCCCACAGAATTGCTCAGGGAGGTAGAGACCAAGACACAGATATGCCCAGAGGCCCCACAATCTCAGGACACACAGCATGACAGGAGGGCAGGGCTGCAGGAAGCCCCTCCATCCTCACGGCCCTGGCTCCCAGACTTGGGAAAAGGGGCCAGGGGAGTAATGGGGAAGTCCTAGGCCTCTGTTGTCTGCCACCTCTGAGATTCTGTTTCCCTACCTGTCACCAGGAAGGCGTGAACGCCAGACCTGGAAAGAGCTATGTGGGGTACTTGCCTGGTCTCCCTTGGTCTGCCTGGGGAAGGGTTGCCCCCGAGTGTGTATGTTCAGAGTGGGCACTAATACCCCCAGAAAGGAGGGCAGGCATGAGGGGCCAGGCATGAGGGGCCAGGCATCTAGCCAGCTGGCCCAGGTGCAGCCCTGGGGCTGCGGAGAGGCAGACAGGGGACCCCAGGGGTCAGTGCACCGGATGTGACTAGTTGGCCTCACAATACTTAGGCCATTGGCACCAAACTCAGTGTCACCCCCTCTCACATCCCTCCCCCCCGCCCATTTCTGCTTTACCTCTCCCCAGCCCCAGGGCTGCTCCTGGGACAGAACCTCAAGTCTGTGGGCAGGGCCTGGCCAATCCTCACGCCTCCCATCCAGCTTCCAAGGAACCAATCCCTGCTGGGCATTTGCCAGGCACCATGCTCTGTCCTAAGCACTTAAAACTTTTTTAAAAAATCGACTTTTATTTATTTATTTATTGGCAAGACAGAGGGACAAGGAGAGACAGACAGAAGAGCCTTTGCTCATCTATTGGAATACTCCTGAAATGGCCACAACAAAAGGCAGGAGCCAGGCACTCCCTCCTGGTCGCCCCGCGTGTTGATAGGAGTCTAACACTTGGGTCATCTTCCGCTGCTTTCCTAGGTACATTAGCAAGCAGCTGGATCGAAAGCAGAGCAGCTAGAACTCACACTGGCACTTGAAAATGGGATGCTAGCATTGCAAGAGGCAGCTTAACCCAAGGCTTCACGGGAGTGGGAGCCTTTCTGCCTGAAAAAGGGGGACACTTTCCATGCTGCCCACTGGACCTCCAACTACAAGCTGCCACAGCCGTGCTCCTAGCCTCGGGGAACAGAGTGGGGATATAGAGTCTCTCCAAGGGTACAGAGAACCAACTGCCAGCCTGGCTGTCATCCACAGAGGGACACAGAGGTGGCCAGGCCCAAGGGAGCTGGGCGGCCCAGTCCAGCTGGCCCAAGGTCAGAAGCGGCAGGGAGAACAATGGGCAGTGGGTCCAGCCATGGCTGGAGCTGGGATAGCGGGCACTTCCTTGCATTGAGGCCCCCTCCTTCATAGCTTGCCAAGGAAGACGGGCAAGGGCAGCCTTTGCCAAGGGGCAGGATGTTTCGCAGGCAGTAGTGGGGAGGGCTGCACTGCCTCCAGGCAAACAGAGGCAGACAGAGGGCATGGGCAGCAAGAGGAGGTGAGAGGGGAGCAATGAGTTCCAGTTCCTGGCTCCCTACCTACTCTCCACCTGCTTTCTAGAAGTTGGAATCTTTCTATTTATCTGACCTTCCTCTCCTGCAGCAACTTAGACACACTCCCTGCCCTGTTCTGAAGCCCTCCAGGGCTCCCCAGTGCTCACAACTCAACTCACAACATGCAGGGCATGGCTTCACTCTCATGCCAAGCCACCCCAGAGTACCGGGGGGCGGTGCCCTTCCCCCAAGCTCCACACCTCATGTAAAGTCCAAGAAGGCAGGGAGCCCAAGAGCCCACAGGAGATGATCAATAAGAGAACAATCCTTCCCTTGCCTGTCCTCACACACACAAACAGCAGTCTGTTTACACAAATGTCCTAGTGGAATTATGGATCCCTGACTGTGCTGGAGTGGGGGCCAGGCCAGAAAAGGAGTCCCTGCTTGGGGAGGTGGGTGGGCACATGCTTATCATGGCTGGGGCAGGGAGGGGCACTTGGCCTGGCTTGCCCTACAAGATGGCAACATTCTGGGAGACAGAAAGTGCCCGATAAGCACACAGGAGTGCCCTTATCAAGGGCCACAGGAGCGGCGCCAGGTTTAATCTCCAAACCACACCCGTAACCAACGGTTCAGACTTTAGCGCCTCTCCTCGCCAACACAGGGCCGCGTAGGCAGTCAGCTGGGAGGTGGGACCGGGGGCGGCAGGTACAGTGCAGGGAGGGACTTCCTCAGAGAGGGGCAGTGAACTTAGGGTTTCCTCTTAGGAAGGTGCAGGTTCATGAGGGCAGGTAGGACGGAGGAGCCCCAAGCTATGAGCTAAGAAATAGCACTGTGTGCACTGCGTGTGTATGTGTACATGCTTCTGTCTCTGTGAATGTGTGTATTCAGGCATATGTCCATGTGTACGTATGTGCAAACATGTGTGTGTCTATGTATACATGGATGCACGTGTGTCTGTGTGAAAGTGAGTATGTAAAAGTTCATGTACACATCTCCATGTGCATATCTGCGCATGAATGTGACTGGGTGTGTGCTAGCACATGTGTGAGCCTGCTGCATGTGTGTGAATGTGCATGTATCTATGCATGTGAGTATGTGTGTGCAACAGCAGGGGAAGCTGTCACCCAGGAACTCCCATCCAACTCACCAGCATCTGGACTGTCCACAGAGCATCTGTGCAATTCCTGGGGCTTGCAGCTGGGCAGTCTAGGAGAGCTATCCAAAGAGGCAGCCTTGGAGCTATGGGACAGGTGGGATGTGACAAAAGGGCGTGGGGAGCTGAGGGTAGGAACCCAGGCAAGGCTTAGGCAGTATGGGGCCACCAGGGAAGCAGGTGTCACGATTTGGGGTGGGTGGAGTGTTGTAGGGCAGCAGGCAGGAGGCAAGGGAGAGGGGCAGCTGGAATAAGCTCCTGCCTTCAGCCCCCTCGGATTCATTTCCTTCTGCCCAAAGACCACCTGCTGGACTGGCCTGTGAGATGTGAATACACAAACTGAAACGACCCCTTAACAGGATCCTTAATTCAGGAGTCCTGCCTGAGCCTCAAGTTTCCCATTTGCCCCAGCGAAGAGTGGACAGAACACAAGGTAGATATTTTATAGGACTGTGGGCAGGTGTGTGGGATGACTTGAAGAAGGCCACTGCCAGGCCCCAGCTCAGCCCAACCCAGGCCAGCAGGGCGCCTGCGAGTACACAACGAAGCTGCTGGGTGTGCATCCTTGGCGCTCGTGCAGGCCGGCACGGGTGCAGTTCTTCCACCTGCCTGCCAGCCCGCACCACCCCACCCCAGCCCGCAGGGTGCACAAAGTAATCTCCACTATCGCAAATGCCTGGCATTTTTGCCTGGCAATGACAGCTCCCACAGCCCCGTAGGATTAGGGCCTGAGTGGGGGTAGGAAGGACTCAAGCGGGTGTGCAGAAGCACCTATGAGTACACTTGGCAGCCTGACGATTCCCTAAAGGCCAGGGGTCCCAGCAGGGTCATCTCAGTTGCCTCTCATGGGTGCCACTCCTTGCTTCTGCACTGCACCACTTTGCCTGGAGAATCATATGCCTCCAGGGGGGCTCCTGGCCTCTGCCCAGCACTCTACAACCCTGTCCCAAGAAGCCCTTAAGTAGGGCTTTGAGCGATTTCCTCCCCACACCCCAGGACAAAACACTGTGGTGCCCCTGCTGCTGGGTGTCAGCTCCCCCAGGCCTCCAGTAGCTCCGGCTGAGACTCAAGGGCAACATGGACATCCCTTCTCTTAGCATCACTCTCGGTGAGAACCACCTTCCGCCCAACTCTCGGTACCTGTCAAGACTGCTGGTCCCTCACTTTCGGTGCATTCACTTAGCTTCACAATGACCCACAAGGCTGTAGTTTCACAGACAGCTCAACCAGAACCCACAAAGCTCAAGCCCAGTACTTCCAGCCATATGGGCATGGTAAGCAGTGGACAACTTCATGCTCTTACCTCCTAAGGTACATTCTCACACACATACCTAAAAGCGAGCTCTCCTGCTGGTCGCCTGCCCTTTTTGCACTTTATCGTGGGGGCTGCCTGTGCATTTCCACACCAACCCCCTACAAAATCCTGAGCTTCCCCAGGGGTGAATATGATCCACCCAAAGATGCCATCACACACCAATCTGATTTGAGCACCAGTACTACTGGGATCTCCCTGACCCCCAAAACAGTCATGCACACAGGGAGCTGAGACAGAACAGTGAAACCCCAAATCTGGCCCTTGAGACACCAATCAACTCCAGAACCCAGCTCTCTACCCTTGGACAGCATCATTCCAAGTTCAAGGTCATGAGCAAGGCTGTAGATCCTGAATATTTATGTATACAGGCACTAAGATTTCAGTATGATTGAGGGGGCAGGCAGGACTCCTCCTGAGCTTTCTCATGTTCTCCCGGGGAAACCATGCACCTGGTGGAGAAAGCCCACGTGTGTGGAGGCCTGGGGGTGGTGTGGGGGACTTGCCATAACTTCAGGCTGGGGAGGGAAGGCGTGGTGCTGGCCTCACTCATCTAACACTCCAGGGCACCTGGAGCCTGGCTCCCATGAGAGCATGTTCAGCATGGTTTGGCCGCTGTCTTCTAGCTCGGTTCTGGGAAGAGTGTGTTTTCTTGAGCCCTGCCAAAGGCCTCCTGGTCAGGAGGTTAAGTAGTTTCATTGAAAAGATACACTTTTCCTTCCCAGGCTGATAAACAAGGCTGCTGCAGGGAAACCGGCTTCCTGCATCCGCGCGCTCAGCTGGGGGCGGCCCTGGGCCCGGCCAAGCAAAACAACGCAACAACATTTCCGGGATATATAGGAAGCATTTCTGCTAGAAACCTGCTGTGAATGGCCACGGGAGTTTACACAGCAAGCCCCGTGGGGATCTCGGTATGGCCAGGACTGAGCCACCCCTCCTCCTGGCCTCTCCCCAGATGCATCCATGCTATCACTGTCACATGTTAGTCCTGCCCTCCTACGTGTCTGTCACCTGCACAAAAAGAGGTCCCCCTTTCAGCCAGGACTACAAGGGGACCCCAATCCAGGGCTGCCTGTTTGTGCCAGAGGCACACACAGACACTAAGCTGCCATCCAGGGCACCAGGCAGACACAGCAGGGAGGCATGTCTGGTCCTGCACATGGCCATAGGCACAGATCCTGGGGCCAGCTCATGGCTGGTAGCTCCTGGCTTGTCTGTGGACAGCCACGTGACAGCAGAGGCTAGGTCTTTGGCCAATTTGGTAGTCACCTCCTGTTGTATTTGCACACCTGCCAATACTACGTTTAGGGATTTTACCCATCCCATCTTTGATCCAACACATGGAGGCCCCCAAAAAGCTCCCTGCAATCACTCAGTGGCACCATGCCTCCCCTAACCTCTCACCACTGTCCTTTGCCTCCTCCCCAAACCCTCTCTGGGAGCCCCCCTCCTTACCCATTCCTCATGGTGATTCACAAAAGGATCCAGGCCTGCCCAGAGACATGCTTCCAGCACTGAGTTAGGGGGAGCTAGGGGGAGCCTGAACTGCCTCTGCCCAGCCCTGGACCAGGAGACCTCACCTGTCTGCACAGTCCCTGGTCAAAAGACATCTTTGTCTCTAGTCCTGGGATCCGGGTCGTCCCTCTTTCTGTCCCCCACCCCTCCTGGCCACCATCAGGGCACAGTGCACATCCCCATTTAAGCAGTAGAATGTACGGGTCTCAACACAAGTTTGAGCCTTGTTTTATAGAAAGCCAGCCAAAGACATCTCCAGGGCCCACATCAGGTGTCTTGGTGAGGGGCCCAAGAGGATAGCACAGAAGGGAGGCAGGCAGGCAGCAAGGCCCCACTACTGTCCTTCCAGTCTTTGGCAGTCAGGGTCAGCCAAGAGGTCCTGCAGCCAGGCACAGGGCCCTCAGCTCAGTCCTGGTCAGGGTCTCCATGCAAAGGAGCTGGGAGGGTCTTGAGTGCACCTGGAACAAAGCTGGCCCAGGTCAGGGTGATGCTCTCCTCAGAGTCGCGCCCCTGAGGTCCACAGGGGGTGTGGGGGTTTGGGTTCATCCCCAGTGAGGAGCAGTGGAGACATAGGGCTCACCCCATCTGAGGATCACAGGATGGGGTCCGAGCCATTCCAGTTCACCAAGGCGCCCTTCCACCTAAGAGGAGAAGGGTAAAAGGACAGAGAATGAGCGCTGTAGCCATTCAGTCAGAAGCCTACCTCCTACTTAAAGGCCCTTGGCTTCCACTTGGCTCGCCTGGGCCTCCCACTCACACAAACCCATATGTAGTCCCTGATGACACACGCATCCACCAAGGACCTGAAGTAGCAGGGAAGGCTGAGATGGCTGGAGATCTGTTCATGTATTTATTCTACAGTGCTCTGTGCCTGGATCTGCTGGGTCCCCTGTCCACAGGGAGATGCCTGCACATCCGGGCCCAGCAGCATCCAACCCCTGTGCTTAGGCAGGGCAAATCCCCGACTGCCCAGGTGCAGGTGCAGGGCACAGAGAAGGGAAGAGAGGCACAGGGAGCTCTGGGAAATTCTGGGGAGCCTGAGGGCAGGGCAGGAATGTGCCTTGGGGTTCAATAATGACTTTATGACTCTTCAGGAAGCACAGAGTAGAATTAAAGAACGACTAGAGGTGAGATCCAATTTAATGGTGGGTTCAAATCCCAAACAAAAGTTGTAGGTAAGACCAAGAGATTTCTGAACGCTACATTTTAATATATGATACTAATTTTCTCAGGTCCACAGGAAACATGTTATTCCTAGCAAATGGAGTAGCCGAGCAAAGCCCAGCATTGGGTCAATTCCACCTGGTCACCCAACCTAAGACTGCAGGGAGAAGGAAGTGGACACTGCTGCTGCCAGCTTGTGGTAGAGTCTGAGACTGGGACCTCAGTGCCACATAATGAGGTCTGAAAAGCACCATAGTGTGAGACTATGGGAAGGAAGGTGCGTGCATGGGCTCTCAAAACCTAAAGCTTTCTTTCAGAACTAAAATTCCTAATAACCACGGCAGAGGGGATGACATAAGAGCTGCTAGAAGCAGACAGAGGACAAGTTCTCCCATGTAATAAGCACTGCTGTGTGTCCTGAGGCAACACACGGGCACCCAGAGTGGCCATGTGTGGCCCCCTCCCTGTCCTCCAGCCTGCATCCAGATTTGATCAGCACTGGATGGTGGTGGTAGTGGTGTGTATATATATAAAAACAACTGCATCTGTACTGAATGTTCAGACATCTTGTAACTCTTCCCCAAAACTACACACAGTATCCACATTGTCTTAGGTTTTGTGTCATCCAGGGATGACTCAAGTGCCTGGGCATGTTAGTGGGGGCATACAAACACACAGGACAGCAGCCCTTGGGAGGCCCGATAAGCCAGGCCCTGTGGGTACCCCAGAGTGACTGCAGTGACTCTTCGGACACTCAGGCCTCTCCTCCCACCCCCAGAATTCCCTTCTTCTTTGGTCCCCTGGTTTTTGTGCTTTATCTCTCTCTAAATATGTGCATTGCTGCACCTGTTGCCTCCATGCCTCTGATGCTTGGACTGGAGGGGATAGTGGGGTTTGCTCTCTGATTGTCCCACTTACTTCCCTCCTGGTGATAGGTGCTTCTTGGTAGCGGGAACATCTTTGGGTTGCCTGCACAACAGGTGAGGCACAGTGCAGCATCTCTTGCTCCAATAGGGAAGCTTAACATTCAGGTGGGATCTGAACATTCAGGTGGGGAGAGGGAGGTGGTCTACACTGCCATCTTCACCACACTTCAGCTGAGAGCACTGACAGCAAGTACCCCCATAACCCGAGGGACCCATGGGGATATGGACCTCAGACACAGCCCTGCCCTACCTGACTACCCAGCCAACACCCTGAGAAACTTGGAGTAGCCCACAAATTAACGTTGAATCTCATCTTCCTGTCAAAACACGTGGCATGACACGCTGGAGTCAGTGGGCCATGTCTGCTCAGCCATAAGTGAGTATAACATGGCTTTAGAGACGCTTCCCAAACTACCTCCACGTTGCCTCAGTGCCACATAATGAGGTCTGACAACACCCCATGGTCTCAACCCAAACTGGGCTGTGTGCTGTCCAGGCGCCCAATCCTTCCATGAGGCCCCGTTTCCCCTCCTGGACCATTTGAGCCCTGGGATCTTTGTGGCCACATATGTTCAGTGCATAAAAAAAAGTCTGCAAAAACTTTCTTTTGGTAAAACTAGAACTTATGAAACTTGTTTTCTTTTTTATTGTTCAAAACTTCTGCTTTCATTTTATTTGAAAGACACGCAGAACTCCCATTTGTTATCTCACAGGCCCAAGTGACCTCAAGCAGCCAGGACCGGAGTCAAATTGTAGCTAGCAGCCTGGAACTCAATCTGGGTCTCCCACATGGGTTGTGGGAACCCAAGTACTGTGCCTCCTTGGGTGCACACTGGCATGAACCAGAAACTCCAACATGGAATTGTGGGTACCTCAAGGGGTCTTCTAATGGCTATACCAAACACCAAGTCCCTACAACCATCCCTAAGAGCTCTTCTCTCAAGACTAAACATTGAAAGAACCACCTTTGCCAGGTTAGTTAACTGGCAGCCCCTTCACCACCAATCACACTGAGTTAGGGTGAGCTCCACTCATCCCATGGTGGGTCAGGAGTGGGCAGGCTGGTTTTCTGGGCACCCAAGCCCACGTCCTGTGCTTCTGAAAGTCAGGTGGGGCCGATTCCCTTAATGGAATTCATCTGCATCATGGTGTTCATCTTCCTGGTTGCAGACAGCAGCAGCGCAACTGCATTTGGACAACCTGATGCGGCCAGACAGGTGAAGCCGTGCACTGGGTGGCTGTTTGATGCTAGAGTAAGATGATGTCCAGGGTTGCTCATGGAAGTCTTCCCAGCAGGGAAAAGTGGCCATGGCCTGAGAGGCACAAACCGAGCAGGTTGCAGGAAAAACAGCTTGGGGAGGCCCGCATGCGCTTCAGGCTCCTGGGCACAGTGCGCCAGCCATTTGTGGCAGTCCATGCGGGTTGAGCTGAGTGGAACACGCTGCCTGGGGATTCTAGTTCCCTTTCCTTGCTCAGCACCGCAGTCTTGGAGCAGATCATTAAAAAGCTTTTATTGGCCTATTAAGATCTGAAGGCAAACACTGCAGCCTCAGACACCAGGCGCACTTCCTGATTCCAGAAACCAACCCCCACTATGGGAGTGAGTCGGGGAGGAGTGTGGGATTGGGGAGGGGAGAGATGTTCTTGCCCTCATCCTGGTTCCCAAGGCTATGCCCTCTCCATCCCACCCGGCCTGTACCCTGCCCACTCTCACAGGCAGGTGGAAGCTCCTCCTAGGATCTTTTAGGCTACAACCTCTCATCTCCTGGGGAAAAATGGGGTAGGTTGGCTTCAGGGTAGGGGGTGAGTCATGTTCACTGTGACCCTAAAAATGTTCACAGAAAAATGAATTAAAATCCAAGTCTACTCTGGTGCAAACCATTTCGAAGTTATATGCATAGTCTCGTAACACAGATTTTCCGTGAACTTTAAAATAAAGAACCCCTAGAACCTAACGGATTCTAAATTTCTCTTTTTCTGCATCAAAAGAAATGGATCTTTTACTTCCACTTTTCCACATGCTTTTTGAAGCTCCTACACATATTTGAAGACCTAAGCAAGTCTCGCCACCCTGAACAAGAGGCAGTAATGCAGAGAGAGTACAGGAAGTGTCTGAGCGAGGCAGCTGGCGATGATGACAGATGCTCTGGTGAAAGTGGATGAGTCAGCTACAAGGACAGGCGACAAGAGGCCTGCGTGTGCGACTGACACCACACAGAGACGGAGATGGAGCATGCCCGCGGGAGAGGACGCTTCTCCACTCACTCCAGCTCCTGCTGAGGAGGCCACCCTCTGTGTTCCTGGGTGCTCAGCAGCTTCCCTCAGTAGTGATGTCTAAAAATGTCCCCACATGTAGCCAAAGAACCCCAGGGGAACAACATGGATCCTGTGTGTGATGCCAGGCAAACACCATGGTCCTGGAGTTCAATTCGACTTAGCAGTGGCAGACTACACATCCTGGTCACCCTAGCCCCCGCCCCCACCCCAGGCAGGACCAGGCAGTACCTGCCTCCGTGGATCTTCAGTGCTGATCAAAGTTGTTCACGTGCTGGAGAACAAGACGTCTGCTAGAGCCCCGATCAGCAAGGGGACAGAGGCAGGTCTGCTAGTAAAGCTCCTGACTGCTAGGAATACAGCAGGGACCCCACTGGCTTGCTCACTGTCTACTTCCAAACAGGCCTGTGTGCTGGTCTCCATTACAGTGCTCCAGCCGTTCGGAACCAGCTCAGGATGAGCCATGTGGTCTCCTGCACCTGCAAGCCTTGACCCAAGATGTGCCCCCAACTTCTTGTCTCTCAGGATCAGATCCAGGATCCCTGCCAGGCTCAGTATAGACCACTCTGGCCTGTCCCAGAGCCACTGTGGCCTTGACTCAACCCTTCCAGGCAGGAAGCAGGAGAGAGGTTGCTGTATGCATCTGGATTGGAGATGACCCTGAACGAGCCTGTTTTTTGCAGACAGCTGGAGGGAAGACAGAGTGGGGGCCAGGCACACATTCCCCACACACACAGTGGTAACAGGAGACTCTCTAGGCCTGAGACGTGCGTCACGCCAGGGAGCAGCTGCGGCACAGGGATCTGGGGATGCTTCCAATTAGGATGCTCCCCTCCGAGGGCCAAGCCAGCTAGGTTAAGCTTGTGCAATAAAGTCACACTGCCCGCTTGGTGACCTTCCCCTGCACTGGGACAGGGTCTAGAAGATGGTCCTTGTGCTGCTGTGACTCAGAGTGGGACTGGGGTTTGGGTTTCTACCCTGAAGACTCATCTCTGTCTATAAAACAGGGGCCCCTATCACATGGCATCCAAGGACCTCTCTGTGACTGAAGCAGCTGGGTGTAAGGCATGTCCCCAAACAGACAGCAGAGCTGTCTTAATTGTGGTCAGTGCATCTCCCTGGCCTGCAACCAGACTGGATCTCTGCTTGACTGTGAACTCTGTGAAAGCAGGAACCAAGTGTCATCCAGCTGTGTCCTCAATGGAACCTAGGCCAGGGATTCTATGGGAGTTCACAGGACAGGAAAGAAATGCCCTAGCTCTACCTGCCTCCCAATCTGGTCAGCAAGACAGCACAAGCAGTCGTGTGCACACCACTGAATCTATTCAGGGGCTTGGAAATGACCTGAGCTCAGGCCATAGCAACCCCTTCCTAACAGGCAGCCCCAAGAGGCTGGACCTGTCTGCAGCAGGTCTTCACCGTGACCTTGCAGGCCACTTTCCCAAGTTTCCCCATTTGAGCTGTTTGAGAGTCCACACCGATGACAACATGCAAAGCCTTTGTAATCCAACCGCTTGGAAAAGGCTGCAGGAAGCTGGACCTGCTGGTTCCCATTACAGGGTTAT
The DNA here is from genome assembly GCF_030435755.1 of Ochotona princeps. Classification (NCBI taxonomy): domain Eukaryota; kingdom Metazoa; phylum Chordata; class Mammalia; order Lagomorpha; family Ochotonidae; genus Ochotona; species Ochotona princeps. The sequence continues at coordinate 24,473,760 of NC_080851.1, forward strand.
CTGATGGCTGCAGATGAGCAGGGCCCTGCCTCCCTACTCAGCATTCACTCCTTGGCTTCTTGGAATAGTGCAATGTGGCCATGTAGACTATCCCTGTAGGCCTACTGTGGCGGGGAACAGTGGGGAAGGACAGGCAGGTAGCCAGGTCAGGTGTGCAAGATACCCGGCAGTCTGCATCTCACCTAGTATCTGACTCTCACAAGGCAATAGAGGGGGTGGGGGGCAGGCACCACCCTTACAGGTCACCAGAACAGTGGTGCACAACTGGGGTCCCATGGCCAGCAGCACTACCTGGGAACCCCGAGAAACGCCAGCTCGAAGACCTCTACTTTGGAGCAAATGTTCCCAAGGGGTGGGCTTTCCACTGGATATGTTCTCCAGTCCCAGATGGCTGGGGCGAGTCTGGAACAACTGGAGTGCCAATTACCCAAGAAGGGACAGGGAATGGTGGGCTGCTCCTGGAAGGGGTCCAGACACACAGCCAAACAAAGCATTCAGAGCAAGGGTCCCGTGACTCCAGGGGTGGTGGAGGCTGGGTCCAGGGTGCCCGCCTGCAGGAAGGAAGCCTGCAGCCTCCCACGCCTCTCTGCAGACGGGGCCAAGGCCAGCGTCACCTCCTTTCCTATCATGGCCCTTCTCTCATCACTTTGAATGAGTGGCTTTGGACATGAAAGGAGAGCGACCTGCATGTGCCCTTAATCCTCCTGATGAAAGATGCACCGGCCCAGAGCCCCACAGGAATCTGCATCCCCGGCCCAGGGGCGCCGGCCGACGGACGGTGAACGATGGACAAGGTACAGAACGGATGTCCCAGCACCCTCTCCCAACTCCCTTTCCTGGTGTTCCCAGTGGGCTTGCAGCATCCCTCCTCCTCCAGCACTTTCCCCGTTCCTTATCTCCTTCTCCAGTCCCCTTCAACCTCCATCTTGCCTGTGGATGGGCAGCAATCCCAGGCTCCAGGCACTACCTGGACCAGCTGCGGCGCCTGGGCCCCTGTTTGCGTGCCCCAGCCTTGACCCCTGACCCCTGCCATTTCCCAAGCAGAGGAATGGAGATGCTTCTACCATGCCGAGGTCAATGGAGTCGTGACTGGTGAGACTGTAGTGGTGTCGAGGGCTAAGTGTCAAGGGCTGAGCTTAGGACAAGCGTGGTGCTTTCCTCCCAGTCCCACGACCCCAGGATCCTGCCCCCAGCTGCTTCTCCCTCTGCACCACTGTTGGCCAGCCAAGGCCAAAGGCTTAGGAAGGCTCCCTGGCTCTCCCAACACATGAGTGGTCCCAGCCAGAGAATCCCTAAGGGGGCTGAGCCTTGGGCATTCCCTCCAAGTACCTGCAACCCAGGGACCCCAGCCTCCTTCCTGCAGGCCCGGCCACCCCAACCATACCTGCTCCCTCTCTGCCCCCATTTGGAGACCAGAGCTGGGCCTAACTCACTTGGTTCTGATGCACAGCTCCAATGGTGGGACAAGATCTTTATCTTTGTCCTCAGGGCAGATCTGGGTGGTATCTGGGGAGGAGGGAGAGACAAAAGGGCACATTGAAGTCACCCTGAGGTAACAGGAGCTCTCAGGAACCCCCATTTCAGATGCAGCTGCCTCATCAGACAGCTCAGTCACCACCCTACTCCTGATTTCATCTCTCCCTTGACCCCAGGCCTCCCAGAGCCCTCCACTGCCTTAAAAAATAGACGCAAATTTGTCAGCATCACATCCGGGGCTCTTCACCCACTGTTTATGCTGTAGCCCTGAGCACCATCAGCCCCCACCCCCTGCAGGTACTCTCACATCTACTCCAACACCCAAGTCAGCCGCTGTGTGGGCGAGCTCCCTGAGGGCACTCGGGAGGGGCTGGGAGTCACACCTACGGTCAGCCGGATCTGCTCCTGCTGGTTGGCCAGGCCATCGTAGTAGTACAGGTCGAAGAGCCGCTCCGCCTTCCAGTCACACAGGAGCTGGGGCTGCAGGCTGAACAGGACACTGAAGTGGCTCTCACTGCACACCACCCAGATGGGGAAGCGAGGGGTCTTCAGGAAGCAGCCCACCTGCATGGGGTATGGGGAGAAGCCTGTTGTGTGACACACCGTCCCCAGGACAGGACCAACCCCAAGAAGCCCCAAGATGACATCTGTTCATGGTGCCACTCAGTCCAGAGCCCTGCCCAGGGCACTCCTTGCCCTGCACCCTAGGTCCGCTGTCACCCACAGGACTGATGTCACACACACACACACACACACACCTGGTTTTGCCCCCATTAAGCCCTCTATCTGCAATGGCTCCCAGTGGTGCTCACTCTGTATCCCACAGCTTGGGCCAGTCAGTCCTCCTCCCCTGTTCCTACCCCCTAGGCCCCAGGATGGCTGACTCTGCAGTATAGGACCATAGAACGGAGAGCCAAGAGTTTGAGAGCAGTGGAAGGTGACTGAGCAGAGCAGCCCAGCGCACCACAGGCATCCAGGAAGGGGAGCAGCAGAGAATGTGGGCAGGTCCACACCAGACTGGGGGACAGTTTCTTCTGCAAAGTCCTTAGCTGGTGACTTCATGGGGGAAAGGCAAGTCCCATGGAATATGTACAGAGCCCTCAGCGAGAGGCCAGCACTGTACCACAGGGATAGGAGTGGCTTGGGGCCACTGGCTGCTGTTTCCCTTGCCCACTCACGCCTGTGGGGCAGAATGTCATCCCAGCTCCCCTCAGCCCTGGCCTGGTTTATTCAACTCTGTATGTGCTGAGGCCAGGCTGCCTCTGCCCTAATCCCCAGGGCCCCGGGGAGATGTTTGCATGCTCAGGTATTTGCAGCTACAGCCTGCGGATTAAGGAAAGAATGGGAATTATTTTTTCCAGTGCAGAGAAGGGCAGACTTTCTTCTGGGGCCCATCATAGCAGGGTGGCCCAGCAGCTTCTGCTTGGGTCCAAGCTGCCTCTGGGCTAGCTGGAGGTACTGGGGGTGTTGAGGCTCTGTTCAGAACACCATGAACTAGGTCCCCTGGTGGGAATCTCTCCCGACAGTCACTTCCTCCAGAAGGCCAGGACACAGCATCTGCAATGTGCTCATCCCTTTCTTAAGATCCAGGTGCCCTGGCCCCAGCCCCCGGCCTGGCCCTGCGGACAGCGGCAGGAGGAGCTGGCCCCCGCAGCAGGGAGACTGGAATTAGATACCTTGAGGAACGTGGCCAGACGTGCCAAGCCCCATTGCACACTTGGCTTCCCTCCTTTACTGGAAAGCGGCTTTCCTGCAGCTGAGGGCGTTGCCTACGACAGCAAGCCTGGAAGGCGGCCCCAGTGCTCATTCACAGCGGGAGAAGGAGCGCCCAAGCAGAAGCATCACTTGAGTTTTTTTTTTCCAGCAGCAGGGACACAGGACAGCTGGCTGTAAGGAATTAAAGGCAGAACACAGCTGCCAGATTTCCAAGCGGGGAGGTTGTTGCAGGGTGGCTGGGGCTCTCATTCCGGAGCCCCCTTCCAAGCAGGTGGCACTTGGCAGCCTTTGGAGTCTTGGGTAACCAGAGGTTTGGAGTGGAGCAGAGGGCAGGCACAGTCTAAGGCCTTCTCCTTGTGTGTGCACCCGTCACTCAGCTACTTACTTGTAAGTGGTGGTTCTTAATCTCCTGGGGAGCTTGGGAATGACCCAAGGCCATTGTGGGCCACCAGGTTAGAAGAGGTGATTTGAAAGGATCGATATTTGACTGCAGGCAGCAAGTGTCTGCGGTCTGCTTCAGAGCAATTCTCACTTCCATCCCTGGCATTGTATTCACAATCCTGACCACAAGAGCTAGCCCAACAGTGTGGGCCTCACAGGATTAATGGGGTCAACAGAGAAACCACACGACCACACAAACACAGGTACACTGCACCATGCATATCTGAGACACTACAGGATTTGAGAATTCCTCAGAAAAAGAAAGTCACCACTTGGGACAGCCACATCCCATACAGAGCATGTTTGAGCCTCAGTCCTGCCTCTGCTTCCCAGCCAGCTCCGTGCTAATAATGCACTTGGGGGGCAGCAGAAGGTGTCCCAAGTATTTGGGTCCCTGCCAGCCTTGTAGAAGACCTGATCAGTGTTCCTATTTCTTGGTTTTGGCCAGGCCTAGCCCTGGCTGTTCTGAGAATTTAAGGATGAATCAATAGATACCAAACTCTGTGTGTGTGTGTCCTTCTCTTTTTGTCACTCAGCCTTTCAAATAATTAATAAGTAAATAAACTTTAGGAAAAAAATACTTAAAGATCCTGCAGGCTTCAGGGAAGGGACAAGATTGGAAGGGGAAGGGGACAAAGGTTGAGGTCAGCTGGGCTGCACAGGTGTCCAGGCCCATGAGTCTAGTGGCTTAGTCCAGGGTAAAAGTGAGAAGCAACCTGGGATAGGAGTCTGCCTAGCCCCCTGCTGTGGTGGATGTACACCTGGGCAATAGTGTGGTCTGCTGGGGGTGGGGGACAAGGAGGAGGCTATGGCTTCCAGAACATTCCCTGCCAGGCTTAATGCTCCTGAAGTCACTCCACAAAGACAAGAAGCATTTCACCTAGCGGTCAGGCCAGGAGCACCAAGACTAGACTCTCTCTGCACCTACACGCATGTCGGCCCCGTCACTACACAGCATGGCTCGCATTGGTGAGCCTCGCCTGGGCCAGCTTAGCAGTGGAGGGAGTGAGGGGACATTACAAGGGCAGGAGCAGCCACCGCTGAGCCTGGTGGGGGTCATGGCCAGCCTGTGACCACCCCCAGGACACTCTACTGTTGGGGCAGGGGCACAGCTCTCTGATACAGTTTCCTCTGGACCCTGCTATGGGTGCCACAATCCAGGCTGTTCCAAAGGCCATTGCTACTAGTATAGGGCACGGGTCAGGCCCCAACAAAGCAATTAGGAGCTTGGCTGCAAGTGCGGGCTCAGGCATTGAACCTGAGCTTCTAAATGCAATGAGGCTTGTCAGGACATGAAGGACCAGGGGCTAAGAGGGAGGAGCCAGCAGTATTCCACAGAGGGTCTGAATCAGCAGGCTCTGCCAAGCCTGTAGCAAAGCCTCAGAGAGTCAGTCCCAGGGAAGTGAGGAGGGGGCTCTGGCATGAGTGGGCTCAGCTACAGGGCAGGGAGAGCACCTCTCATGCAGCAGGGGACCTGACTCCCATTCCTTAGCCAAACGTAAGATGGCAAGGAGCCCTGGGTGGACCCAGGAGGCCATGGGAAGCAGCAGATGACCATGGGGCCTGCCTGGATGCCCTCAGCGGTCATTCACTCCTAGATGAAAATGATCTGGGACTGAATCTCCCATCCAGCACCCTCTATGGGCTATAGGAGGTCAGCGTGGCCATGAGCAGCACCCAGGGCACAGGAAGGAGAGCAGGACTCCTGGTGAGCCTGGCAGGGGCATCAGCTCTCGGTCATAGGTTTGCAGGCTGGAGTCTCTCAGAGGCTGGTGATGCTCACCAGCCCTGGTGCTTCCCACCAGCCATGTGGCAGCACTCCTGGTACACTCCCTAGCACAGCACAGCTGTGAGGGAGACACTCTTGTTTTGCCACCTGAATCTGCAACCCTCAGGTCTGCTTTCTGTGTCTTGCAGCTACACCCAGACAGGTGCCTGGGGGTGAGGCTGTGCCACATGGCCCAAGGGCAAAGGACCATATTACCCATACAATGGTACCACGGGAAGAGCTTAAAACCTCCCCACCTGCTTCCACTCTGTCACTCCCTTGCCAGGCCCTGGCTGAGAGTTAGTGTGGAGTGGGTCTGAAATGTACAGTGAATGAGCCTCACTCAGGCAACGCAAGAATCTTGGCAGGAACAGGCTGCATATGGACAGTCACTGCCACCCCTCAAGACATCCTATGCTGTGTAATCAGACACAGAAGGTGGATGCTAAGGACACAGAAGGTAAGGGTTAGAGAAGGTTCTGGGGCAGCTGGGACCAGAAGGCAGGGCCAGTGCCCCCTGTCTAGCCACCTCAACCCATGTCCAGCCCCTTGATGGTCAGCTGCTCACAGACTGTTCATGCTACTTAGATCCAGTCCTTTTTCAGATTCTAGACCTTGCTGCAGTGACACAGAGGGACCATGCCCTAGCCAACAGACCAATTGAGAACCATATTCCTCCAAAAAGATCTGTGGCAGTCTGAACCCAGAGCCTCCCAGCATGGCCTGACAGAATGCAAGTTGCTGTGGGATCATTAGCTCTTTTGTGTTTACACGGGGTAGCATGCACTCATTCCGATGTGACTAAGGGCCTTGTAAGGAAAGAAGATGGAGCTGGCATGGGACATAATGGTTAAAACTATCGCATTTACTTTTACCATATTGGTTACTCATTCCTATGTCAATTAATTCCATGGTGATGTAAATTTTTGCTGATGGTATGTTGGAGCTTTTAATTGATCGGGATGATAGTCTGCTGGCTCTGTCTTCAGACCAGAGAGTGTATACCTAAGAAGCCGTTGAACTTGACTGGACAATAAGATGCTAGACTCTATGTTTGGTATATGCTTGCGATGGGGGAATCTCAACTGAACTTGAACTGTGGTTATGCAACAAGGTGGAGGAATCCACCATGGTGGGAGGGTTTGGGGAGGGGTGGGGAGAATCCCAGTACCTATGAAACTGTGTCACATAATACAATGTAATTAATGAATTTAAAATAAAATTAAAAAAAAAAAAAAACTCCACCTGGAATGCCTGGGCTCCGCATAGGAGAGTCCCTGCATTTCAGTCCCAGCTCCCCTACCAAATCCAGCTTCCTGCTAATGCACATGCTGGGAGGGAGCAGAGCAAGGCCCAAGAACCCAAATCCTTGCCACCCACACAGCAGACCAGGCTCCTGGCTTCAGGCTGGCCCAGAATCACCGACTGTGGGCATTTAGGGGATGAACCAGAGGTGGAAGACCTTTCGCTTTGTCTCTCCACCTTTTTAGTAAATAGAATATTAGTATTATTATTATTTTACAAAAGAAGACACCCAGGGAGAAGACAGTGGAGCAATGCAAGAAGCAGAGATCAGAGTGTCACGTCTGTCTGCAAGCCCAGGAGCCCCAGGGGTGGTGAGGACGTCATGAAGGGTGGTAGAGATGAGAAAGGAGTCTCCCTGTGGCTTCAGAGGCAGCATGGCTATGCAGACACCTTGACCTTGGTCTCCAGAACCCCGAGATGCTACATTCTATCACTTCAGCCTCTGGTCATGGTATCATCATCCCACATACACACACTTACACACATATGCACATACATTCACCCTCACGTGCACATTCACACACACACCCAGCTCAGCCACTGGGACCCAGCCATGCCATGAGCCCCCATGGAGTCCTACCAAACAGCCAGAGTCAAAGCATGGCACCGTGGGCCCCGGGCCTGAATAGCCTGTGGAATGCAACCCTAACCCTAACTCTAACCCTAACTAGCAGGGAAGCTGCACTTGCTCCCGCACCTTCTGTGGTCCAAACAGAGGCCACATCCCATGTGGCTCCAAGAACTGGAGAGTGGCTACCCTTTCCCCACTGCCCTGCTGCTGCCCGGCCCGTCGGCACCATGGTACCTGGCATACACTGTAGTGCTCAAAGAGGGACAAGAAGCCGATGTCACTGCGCTCGGCGATGCCACGGAGTAGTGTGACATTCCCTTGTCCCGAGTCCAGCTCCACGACATCATTGAAGACGTTGGACACAGCCTTCCCAGTCAGTAACAGATTGACAAGTTCCTGTCAGAGACAAGGGGGAAGGTGCGTCAAGCCCCTGAGGCAGCCACTACCAGGATGAACAAGGAAAGAACATGAAGAGGCGAGGAGACGACAAGCAAAGTTCTGACTCGGTTTCCCCACAGCCCCAAGGGAAGGAGGCTACATTTTCTCATCACAGCACTCCAGGAAGTCAGCTGTTCACCCCACGGGGTACCACTTGCAATGCAGGGCTCTGTCCTATGCCCTAGGTGGTCTAGGGGGCAGGGATGCCCCCACACAGCTGGAGTGCAAGGCAGGATGTGGCGATGAGTGCAGACATGTGTGCAAAGTGTAGGTGAGGACCGTTGTGTGGAGCAGTACCATAGGGCAGGTCCTGGATGCTGGGAGTATTTTAGCAGCCACTTGCACTTTGAAACAACTGGAGACCCAGTGGAAGTCGTAAACCTGGTGCCCGAGTTCCTGTGCACCCTTCACCCAACTCCCACAGCTATAACATCTGTGTGATGGAACCCATCTTCGGCACCAGGAAACGGGTCATGGCGTGCCAAACTCAGGCCTCCCCTACATTGCCCTGGTGGCTGAGGGCAGTGATGGGACAAGGGCAAGCACAGCAGAGTACTCCGGAGACAGAGGTGAAGGCAGGAGATCCCAGTTCTAGCTCAGCCCCTACATGCGTCTTGCACACCCTGCCATGTAGCCCACACAGCACACCCTGTGAGCCACAGACACACGACCCAGACCCCACACACACCACTGCATGTACCTCCTGCATGGAAACAGCTGGGAGACCCCAGGGTCCAAGTATGGTTGAGAAAGTAGAAACTGAGGCTTGCAGCTAGAACAGCTCTGCCCTGAACTCACTTACGAATCTCCACCCACATCTGGCCCTGCCTGCTTCTCCTGCTGCCCCCTGTGGAAGTAGCACCTGCCTGGACAGAGTTTCAGGTCATAGGCGGGTCGGTGGGTGTTCTCTGAGGGTCCACATGATCCCCTGAGAGAGGCTCCGCATCAGCCCCGCCCCAGGACCCTGGGCCATCCATCACTGCAGAGCAGGCAGACACCTCTCCCTCCTCACATGCATGCAAGGATGGGGGATGCTGAGGCTTCGTCCCTGGCCCTGTCTTGGGCAGGGCAAAGTTCATGTTCATGACAGACTTTTCCCCTGGATTATGGGAATGACTTATGGAGCTAACAAACACCTCCATCAACACCAACACTCTTGCCCCAGTGGCAGTGAAGGGGCCCCTCTGCAAAGGGTCAGGTCGCAGAGGGGCCCCCACTGTGGAAGGCAGCCAAGTGTGGCTGAGACCCAGCAGAGGAAATGAGACAATCTCTGGGAGGAAACGTGAGCTCCTGGGGGGTGGGGTGCGGCTGCTCGGAAAGTCTCACAAGAGGCTGGGCTCTTTCACTGTGGTTCTCCAAGGGGGAAAGGCCCCTGCTCTTCAATCTGGGCTGTGTCCAGAACATTCCTCACAGCAGGTAAGCCTTCCTGCGAAAGGGCAGAAGGGACACCCTGCACCCAGACTCCAAATCACACGGCAGCAAACCTTCGCCATCATTGAACCCTTTACTACTCAGAGTGTGGTCCCTGGGCCAGCACATTGCACTCCTGTATGCCGAGATTCAGAATCTCAGACCCAGCCCACGAGCCTGTTCTTCACCAACACCCCCAGTGGGTGGTGCACCTGCATGTCAGGGTTCAAATAGCCTGGCCTCATCCAAAGGTCTCAACCGCAGATGAAAAAATTGAAGCCTCGGAGAGAGAAAGAACCAGCCGTAGTGCATTCTGTGTACGTCACTAGGTACAGGGCCTGGAGCCCGCCCCCAACTCTGGTGCCCAACCTCACTGCCCACCACTGGTGGCACTGGTCTCTGCCATCCACAAGCAGAAATACCCATGGGGCAGACAGGTGCCCAGACGAAGGACAATCAGAAGCTTCCTGTAGGGACTTACTACATGAAGGCAGCCACGGCCCTTCCTGCTGTCCTTTTCAGGTACCCTGGGGCTTGCCTCTACAGGGGCTGGGGACAGAGCTTCAGGGCAGCGCACGGGACCCCAGGTGCTTGGTGAGGCCTGGAGCACAAACATAAAAGTGCCTCAGCAGTCACAGGTACGAGGGCACCCGGGTCCCCATCCCATCCCTGGGGCAGTGCTGCCTCTACCCTGGGCTCAGAGCTGGCAGCACTTGAGTCTGCGTTCCACCTCCTCTGCAGCCCCAAGCTCCAGGCACGCAGGTCAGCACAAAGCCACCTCTGCAGCAATGAAAACAGCCAAGGCTTCCTCTGCAGGTGCATGTAGGATGGGCACGGGCACACTGTTCTGAGGGTGTTGGCACGGGCAGAGAAAGAATGAAGAAATGGAAAAGCATGTGGCCACCCTGCAGCCACCTACCCCCTGCCCTGGCCCCACTGACCTGCGTGCAATATCCATGAGCGCCAATCAGGTGGCTTGTGGGGACATCAAAGTCCTGGCGGACGCTGGAAAACACAAGAATCAGTGTCAGCACAGCTCTGCCCACCCCATGCCACGCAGGCGCTACCCTTGCTCAGGATCCAGGCGGGTCCAGGTTCAGTGGGAGCCTCAGCACCTCTGTGCTCCTTGCCTTCCTTGGAGGAGACTCTCATCCAGGTTCCACCAAGTTAAACTCAGACTCCTGGACATGGCCACCTCCCCTCTGGCCTCACACAGAAGGCACCCAAAGCTGGGTACAAGAGGGCCTGGCGCTGTGGCACAGCAGGTAATGACATACACATCCCATATGGGCACAGGTTCAAATCCCAGCTGCTGCACTTCTGATCCAGCTCCCTGCTAATGTGCCTGGGAAAACAGCGGAGGCATTTAGGCCCCTGCACTGATGTGGGAGACCTAGAAGACGCTCCTGGCTCTTGGCTTTGGAATGGCCCAGTTGTAGCCATTTGGAGAGCAGGATGACTCTCTCCCCTGCCCTCTTTCCATAACCCTGCTTTTCAAATAAATATTTAGAAAGTGGGGGGCGGGGGTGTTCCTGAGTTGGGACTCCAACATCCTGAATTCACACCCCAGAGGTCAGTACTAAGAGTGGACACTGGGGCAGCCTCCCCTGTCTCTGGACCTCAGTTTGCCAGTCTGCTAAATGGAGGCAGTGGATTCTAATTCCTCCCTGGGTCCTTCAGACAAGAGCCACTATCACCTGAGCAGATTTCTTGCACATGGCACTGAACACCCATCATTCTCCACAGCCCGGTGAGAAAAAACAGGTGCAGACAAAGGACCGAATGGCACCTTGGGCATTGTGGCCCACATCCTCTCCACCTTGAGGAGAGGGTCCCTAAGAGGCATGAGGGGAGAAGCCCACTTTTTCTCATATAGGAGAAAGATCTTGGGGGGCTGGGCAGTGCTGGAAACAGGACACAGGGGCACTGTCCCCTTAAAGGGCAATATCAGGAGAAGCAGGAGGCAAAATGCTCCGAGACTTGAAGCTCTCCTTCCCGCTGTCTGCCATTCTAGAAAGGCCATAAAACAGAGCAACAGGAGGGTGAGACTGAGCCAAGTATCCAGGAACCAATAAAGGCACCAGCAGATAGGGACACGGCCCTGGGCAAGGCAGGGTCCATCTCACTTCCCAGCGAGGCAGTGGTCACCTTTCTTCCTTACAGCTGTGGGAGGACGCCCCCGCACAAGTGCTGAGGGCAAAGTGAGGCCAGTCACTTCCCCAGCGCAGCTTCTCCACAGGAGACACACGGTGACCTCAGGGCCCAATCCAGTACCTCCCCCACACCCCAGAGGGGGCCCTGGGCAGCAAGCAGGGGACGGGAAAGTTCAGTGATCACGCCCGTGGTTTCTCCTTCTTTGTGGATCAAAAGCGGGACTAGCTCTCAATTCATGCTTGAAAGGCAAGACACATCACCCAGCCCCTGCATCCTTCCCCACATGAGCTCAGAGACTTGAGTGCCACATCAATTGCAGGCAAAAGGCTTTCTTGTGGTTTTTAATGATGGGGGTGTGGGGTGGTTACGGTCCACAATTAGAGCCAGAGTTTACTCCCAGGGCAGGAGCCACAGAGCAGCAGTGATGAGGGGATAGGGGGCAAGGGACCCCTGACCGAAGGACCCTCGAGGCTCGGCCACCTCAGACGGCCTGGCGGGCCTGGGCAAAAGCCAGCAGTAGTGACTCATGGGGGAACGCAGCCATGCTCGGCTGGCGCTGGCTCAGGCAGGAGAATTGATGGAAACGTTGTCCATGGCAAATGCAGGCCTCTTCTGACGAGAAGAAAATAACCTCAAAGGAGTCCTGGGAGGTGCGATAAGCATCGCTGGCCCCGTGCCACCCACGGCGCTGTCAAGCTGTCCTCCCCCACTCCCCTGGCCTGCCCCGCCACCCCAACTGGGCATCAGCTCACAGCCGCGTGCTCACCCCACGGGCCTGGGAGCCTGCGTCAGCCGGCAGCGCTGGGACAAGCAGAGAGGACAATGGCGGGAAGTGGTAATTGCATCCTTAGGTGCAAACATGATGGGAAATTCGGCCATGTGCTTGCATCTTAAAAGGGAGAGACATGTGTATTTCACATCAGCGTATTGGGGAGACGCCGAGGAGTGGCATATATAGCCCAGGAGATTTACAGCTTGGGCAAATTTTGAAGTCCACGTCTTCCGCTGGGGGGAAGTCCCTGGAGGACTGGGCAGGGCCCAGCAGCTGCCCAGAGGAGGGACACATGCACCAGCTGGTGAAGACCCCAGCCCTGGTCCCTGCCTGCCGTGAAACCACAGAACCCCATCTCCCAGGGCCTCTATTTCCTCAGTTATCCCGCCTGGGCTTTGGACAAGATGAAAAAGACAAAGGGCTAGATTGTGTAACCACCACCCAAGCCCACACCCAAAAAATTCTGTGTTACAGTCCTAATCCCCAGAATTTCCCAATATGCTGCCGTATCCAGAACCTTCTGGGACTATTGAAGTAAAAACAGGAGGGTAAGTGCTCACCCCACAGGGACAGCAGGGGTGTGCACTAGCACACCAAGAAGGTATCCACCTCCAGGCCTGGAGAGAGGCTACGGGAGGAGGCCCAGCCTCAGGGCCCAGGACCGTGTCTCTCTACACCTGTACCAACGCATGTGGCAGGGTGGGCAAAGGCTGTGCCCACAGAGCAGCTAATGGCACCTAGTCTAGAATCCATAGAGCCTCAAATGTTCCAGATGCATCCTGTCTTTCTGTCTGAGGCCTCAAGGACAGGATCACCATCTCCATTTTCACTTATGGAGAAATGGAAACCCCAGGAGGAGACACTTGTGGTTTCGTGGTTACCATCAGCCCATGTTGGGTGGCCAGCACCAATAGCACATGTTACCCTCAATAACCATGGTGGCCTCAACTATGGGTTGGTCAGCCTGGCCAGCCAGCTCCAAGTAGGATCTGGATCCCCCGATGGCCACTCAGGTCCCTAGGCCCTGGCTCTAGCACCCTTCAGCCACAAGCCATATGAACCCGGAATTCGGCACAGATGATTCTGAATGAGAGGGACAGTGTGTTCATGCAGTCTAGAGACACAGACTCAGTCTGTGGTAATAGCCATTAACCCAAAACCACAGGCTACTCCTGGCTGGGGTGGGGGCAGCCAATGACCAACTCAGGAGGCCTGCCCCCTCTTCTCTGTCTCTGACCTTATCTGGGAAATGAGAAGACAAGCACAGAGCTCTCCTGGCTGGCTCTTTCTGGGATGTGATTGAGTGCATCCCATCCATGACCTGAATATTAAAACATCAAACCCAGCGCTGTGGCAATCTCCACCTGCTCACTAGGGCCCTGGGACCTAGAGGAGTCACAGTCCCCTGGGCTGGCTCCCGTCAGGCCCTCTCAGGGGCTGTCCCCTTCAACCACATTTCTCAGTCACCTGCAGAGGTGGGACTTCTGCTGAGTTTTCCAATTAGCACCAGTACTGAAACAGGGCAACCGTGGTTCTGGTAGTCCCCCTGCCCAGTTGCTCTCAGTTTCCCCAACTGCTTGTTTGGGTGCCATGAGGCCTCCTTCCACTATACACAGCTGTGAGAACTGAACGGATGACAGAGCTATATAAAGCACGTGGCACTTGATCTGCTTCCTCTTTCCTACGATAACAACAATAAAAAACAAGAAGACAATGGCTGCAAGGTCATGATTCCTGCAAGCTCAACCAGACCATTTGGTGTCATGGCCAAGAACCCAGAATAAAGGGAGGCCTCCGGGTGGTGGGAGCCAAGCTGAATCTGGAAGTACTTTGCACAGAGCAGATATTGACATCTTCGTAGGCTGGCACCAGCGGGATAAGTAGATGAGAAGTCACAGGTGGATGTCAGGCTCTGCCATCCCTCTGCGCTAGTAACTGCGACCTTTGTCAGGTCACTTTCCAAACCTGAGCCTCCCATTATTACCTTGGTTGCTGCGGTAAGACTGCACCACAAAAAGCATTGGCAAACTGCAGGGTGCTGCACAGCGGGGAGGAAGGGGCTGGGATGGAGGCCCAGGAGACAGGGGACACCTGGCTGCCCTCTGCCTCTCCCCATCCCAGCACCTTCTCTTTGGTCAAGACCTTGGGCAGCTGCCTCTGTCCATCAGCACCAGGGGCCTCTGTCCCATCGGTACTTGCTGCCACCGTGGTCCATTCTACTTTTCCCCACTTTTCCCCTTCCAAAGGGCACCTGCCAACTGCTCTTCCTATACCTGTCCTTCTCCCACCTGACCTCTGCCACCCACCCTTGCCCAGAACCAAGCTCACACATGCACAGCCAATGGGCCACTGCATCATCAGATCTAGCCATCCCCAGAGATGGTCCAGGCCAGCAAAGCCCAGGTACCATGATTTCAGGAAGCTGGGTTGTAGTGGGCATGCCAAGGAAGGAGGATGTGAGCAGCCCACTCAAGTGGTTGAGACCAGCCTAGCACAGAAGACTTCTAGAAAGTGAACCATCCTCCTCTCACACCCCGACCCTCTGCAGCCTGGGCCTCCCTAGGACACATTCAAGGTTGAACTGCTGTGGCAACCCCTGTCTGGGTAGAGAGGGAAGGCCAAGAGTCAGGGTTTAGGGTCTGTGAGGCTGTTAATGCCTCATTATTCTGAGTGTTGAAGCACAGTTGTGGGGAAGTCGATGTGTGGCTCACGTGACCCATTCTGTTCGGAATGACGTACTAGGAACCACCCAAGGCCCAAACTACTGTCAATGAGGACAGCTTTCAGCTCCAGCCCCATCCTACAAACCTCACCGGGCCAGCTGCCTGCACACAGAACTTGGTAATTACCCATTTCCGTCTTGGAGAGGCGCCTCCAAGCCCACCCACAAAACCACCTCTGCTTCTCTCCTCTTCCACACCTGCCATAAATGTACTTCCAAATGCCAGTTCATGCCTTACTTAGCCAGCCACGGCCTGGTCTCTATGGGTTGCAACTGCTTTCTAGGGATACACCAGTGCTCACATGTGCTGTGATGGGTGCAGCCTACACCTGGCCATGACAGAGCACCAGGAACAGGTGCCTGACACCCACAGGAGGACCATCCTGAGAACACAGTGACAAAACAGAAATAAATGAAGAGACAGACAGGAGGAACAGACAGAGTCCTGAAGACAGTGCCCTGTTCCTGGATCCAGCCACTCCTGAAGCCTATGCTTTTGCTACAAGTCAATCGGTAGCCTGTTATCTGTCTATGTTGACCTTCTGTCACATGCCCATCTATCCAACCAGCACTCATGTGCCTTCTGAGCTGTTTTCTCCAAACAACAGCCACTGTTGCTCTCATCTGTGATCTCCTGGAGGGAAGGGAAGAGTTACTGCAGTGTGGATGCTCTGAACCTGGCTCATACTGTTCTAATGGGATGCCAGGTGATGCCAAGGCACTGCCTCTTGCAGACTAGCAGTGCCCTGTGCCCTATAGCCATGAAAGGGTTTTCTTCAACAAGCTGTCTCCCTAACCGGTACCCAGGACCCAGCCACCAGGTCAGCACCCGCCTACTACAAGCCCAGCCCATGCTCCCCTGGAGCCAATCCTGGTGGAGGATGCCCTGGACAAAGTGCAGGCTGAGTGGCTAGGAAAGTAGCAATGTTAGGAGAGCATGAAATCCTGCATGAGATTTACCAGCAACAGCTCCGAGCTCTTAAGAAAAGAAAATAAACAGTTTGCAATTGAGTGGAAAAAAAGTAAGAGCCTGCACACAGCCTGGGGTAAACAATCTCAAAGACCTATTTCTAGACTGTTCTTGAGGCCTCTGAGGCTGAAGCAGCCAGCAGCAACCAGGCTGCACTCAGCTGGGCTCGTTTCTGCCTACGGCGTGCCTCCCTGACTCCGTGCTGAGTTAGGAGCATCCTAACTCAGGGAAAGAAGGCGGTGACTGCAAGGGCAGCCCCTGGGCACCAGGAGAGAGCTTTGTAGGGCCCAGGTGTGAGTCTGAGAGATCTTGGCCTGAGGGCAGGTTCACCACGTCTTGTCACTCACTGTCACACTCACACATGTCCTACTGCACATAAATCCAGCCCCTAGCCTCCACAAGTCACCCATCTTGCCACCCACCACATCACCACACACAGGCCCCCACATGGCTGTGCCTGGGAAGACCTGGAAGGTTGCCAGTCAAACAGCACTTGATCTACTTGACCAGAGGCTGTCCTATATGCTTGGGTTACCAGGCTTCATTCCCAGAAGACCAGAGGAGTAACAGATTATCCTGAAATGAGATCAAAGGAGTCTGGGACAAAGCTGAGTCTGGGCTTCCTACTTGGAAGGCTCTGGGCGGTCATCCGGTCCCCAAGTTGCTGAGTTGTATCTGCAGAGCTGGGGCTTCAGCCAAGGGCTCACTGGGGCTAGGGCCGGGGCCGGGGCTGAGGCCAGGGCAGGGATGGGGAGCAGGATCGTCCCCTCCTCACTTCCATGCCTGCCTCTGCTTCACACAGTGGGGCTGTGCAATGGGGTTGTTTTAGGGGGAGAAGGTCAAATTTCATCTCACTACAAAAGAATTTTAAAAACATGAGCTTAACCATCTCCTGTCAGGGAGAGTTAAAGGCCGGAAAGCATGGGTAGGACTGGCCACAGGGCCCTGGGTCGCTGGGCAGAGCAGGCACTCAGGTGTCCTGAGGCTGCACCGCATAGCATGGGCACCCACTTTCATGCCATCAATCACCCTGTCGTGCCTCCCTTGCTAGCGTCTCACAGAGTGGCCTCTGCCAGTGGCTAGCCCCCCAAGAGAGGTGGGCGTGCAGGTCCTAGGACAGATACCACTGTGGTGCAAGGTGACTGCCCTGTGAGCAGAAATGGACCCATGCGGCAGCTCCCTTCAGAAGACAAAACAAGGGATCTACACAGGCACCTTTGCAGGTGCAAGGGTGCTGGACCCTGGCTATCTCAGCTGCTCCTGTCCTTTTTCCTCAGGAAGCTCCCAGACTTGCGGATAGAGGTGAGCTGAGATCAGGGGTTGCTCCACGGGAGCAAGCAGTGGTCAAGCAGCCATCCTGGGACAACTCCCCCCACCCCCTGCCCACACTCAAGCCTGTAAACAGAGTAGATCTGAGGCAGCAGAGACTAGGTCACCTCAAACTCACGACTTAGTCGCCCATCCTAAGCACACAAGAAGCCTCCTGTTGCTCCCTGCGTCTGCCAGGGGAGGGCGCTGCTGCTGTTAGACCATTGGGAACCCCAGGACATCTCAGTGACTGGGAGGCCTACGCCATGGGGCACCAGCCCCAGACCAAGGGTCAGCAAAGGCAGAGAGGATGCAGAGGTGTCTGGGCAGCTGCCACCGAGCAGGCTCATCAGCACCTGGATCCAAGCTAAGCACAGCTAGGTCTTGGGGTACAGGAAGGGCCAGCCCCATCTACAGAGGAAGAACTCCTAGCTGGGGGTGGTGGACAGATGCAGGCCTGAAACCAGCAAATCCAAGACCCAGTCTGGGCCACCCGCTCTACTCGCTGTGTGAAGCGGTCCCAACAGTGTCCACCTAACAGGGCTATAGGCAAGTCCAAGAGCTGCAGAGTCAAACACTTGAGGACAGGTGTGGGTGGGCAGGGCTTCACAGGGGCCAACAGTGTTCTTCTGCCAGCCGGCCGGGATCTGCTCCCCACTGCTTACTGGAACAGGCCTAGCCCTTCTGTGCCAGGCCCCCTATGACAGAAGGTCTCTAGCCAGCTCCTCAGTGAGGCAGAGGCCCGGCTGACCCAAGCTGTCCCCGACTCAAGCCAGGGTGCCTGCAGGACCCAGAGTGGGGCCTCAGTGGTCTCAGGGGAGCAGCAGGACTGCATGCCCACGTGGATCATGTGTATCTGCATGGATCCTTGTGTGTGCATCCATGTATGTATCTGTCTTGTGTTTGTGGGTATCTGTGTCTGTGAATATCTGTGCGTATCAGTGTCTGGAGATCTACGGTGGATCCATCCATATGTGTCTCTGAGAAGCCATGTGTCTGTCTGTGGGTATCTGTGTGTGTGTTGGCAAGGCCATCAACACGAGGTTGTACAGGTCTAGCAGGGCAGCCTTCTCCATATGGATTCCCCTGCCCCACCTGGATGCCAGGACCTTGGCAGAGATCAACACCTGCCTGCTTGGATGGCTGTGGCAGGAGGGTAAAGAACAGCCCCAGTCCTGCAACGCTGCCCATCATGGAAAGCAGCCTGCAGCCCCTTTCGGAGGAGGAGGTTGTGTTAAGCAGAGCCTGCTCCTAGGCTGCCTTACAAACCACCAAAGCAGACACACTCCAACACGCATGCCTGGCTCGAGGAAGAGGGCCCTGCATACAAGGGGACAATGCCAAACTCATCAACCTCCCCTCCCTGAGAGCTGGGGACCCCTGCTGCATGGATCCAGCCAGGGATTAGCAAAGCCAGGCCTGGGGCTTCGCTCTGCTGTGCACATGAGCCCACATCAGGAATGAAGCATATCATTATGGCAGGATTAGCAGAAAAATGCCGCCAGGCAGTACTGTGCACACATTGCACTTAATAAGGTCAGTGGCGGCACGCAGCAGGCAGGCTGGCACATGAGACCACGGAGCCCCTGGCCCCTCCCTCGGCCCACAGAAGGGATTTGGGGGCAGCAGCCTAGACAGGTGAGCCAAGGTCTTCTGTGGGGCCTCTGTGGCCTAGATGCTATGAGGCTACCCGTCCCCCCTCCCACTTCCCACCGCTGACACTGCTCCCCAATCTTCCCCACCCCTGAAGGCAGATTCATTCCATGCTTCTCCATGCTGTTAGGCAGGCAGGCAGTAGTAGTAGGCAGTACCTATTCATCTGCCACACTCTGTGGTGGCATAACGCACAGGCACTTCTGACACAGTCCAGTGCCACATATGGTCACATACGGAGTCAGGGATCCCAGCAGCAGGATCAAGCAAGGACCAGGCAGGGAGATTTAGAACAAGCAGCCGGCCCAACTCTCCCGGGCACCTACCTACTCAACTTCTCAGAGGCGGGCCCTGGACTCCATCCCTGTTTTAATGCCTGCGGGACCAAAACCTTAAGGGATGGCAAGGCCAGCCTGCTGTGAGCTCTCGGGGACCCTCAGTCACCTCTGGGGCCTCAGCCTCCGTTGTCCATGCCTGTGCATGTAGTAGGGATTCTCCTGCCTGCCTAAGAGTGCACACACTACAGTCACTGCGAGCTCTTTGGGCAGGGATGCACATGTAGGGAGGCCATGTGGTAGTAGCTTGAACAGAGGGGTGTGTGTGTGTGTGTGTGTGTGTGTGTGTGTGTGTGACTGGCTGTCGCCATCACCAGCTACTTCCCTTTCCTCCACCTGGCTCACCGAGCCCTTGCCAGGTGCCAAGCACCACCCCGGTCTGGAGTAGTGACAGTGACCCAGACCCACGCAGGACCCCTACAGGTTAAGGGGAAAAGACACTCACAGTTCTGTAGTCCTGGATAGGATGGCAGAGAGGGTGAGCAGGATGCATCCGTAGGGGCCTGCCTCAAACTGGGAGGGAGAGAGAGAGGAGTGAGCACCCATCCAACCTGCACTTTCCTCCTCAACTCCGACACTAATGGGGACCCCACCCCAGAAGCACCTGGCCCTGGGTCCGCTGCCACCATCAGTCTTGTCCTGGAGGTTGCTGAGGACTGTAAGGAAATCCCCGTGCAGGTGCCTCCAGCCAGATCCCCTGTAGGATGAGCAGGCACTAGCTTAAGTGACATAGGGGCAGCATGCAAGAGAGACAAGGGCTGCCACAGAGCACTCGCCCACAACTGGAGGGTCCTGGGAGATCATGAGACAGCAGTGGAGGTGACCACCAACCATGACGGTGGAGGTGACATGCAGGCAATCCCACCTGACATGGCAATAGATGGGGTCAGCAGGGAGGCACAAGTAGTATTGTCACTGCCTTCTACCACGTAAGGAACAGAAGCTCAGAACCTGAGCACTGTGCCCAAGCTCCCATGTCCACCCAGTCCTGCCTTCTGGCTTTGGATCGGCTCAGCTCCGGCTGTTGCAGCCACTTGCAGAGTGAACCAGTGGGTGGAAGATCTTTCTGCCTTTCCTTCTCTCTGTAGATCTTCCTTTGCAATACAGATAAATTGATCTTTTTTTTAATAACCAACCTGAAATCAACTTCATCCTAGCTCTGGGATCTCAGGCCAGTCCTTCCACTTCTGCTGCCAGCAGTTCCCTCAGTGAAAAAAAAAAAATGAGGCTCCTGAAGCCCTCCCTTTCCTACATCAGAAGCCATGGTGCATGCACTACAAGATGCCTGTGCAAGGGCTCCGATCAGTGCAAGGAGTTATGTGGCTTTTCCTGCTCACGGTGACACAGGTCGGGGAGGCCTCAGACTGCAAGTCCCTGGTCACAGTGCTGCTGCATTCCATGGGCACAGTCATGGCGCTGTAACAAAGTCCTCTTCATGTCAGTTTCCCTTCGGGAGTAGCCAGCACTTCTGCCATGTGTGCCCTCATGTCCCGTGGCCCTTTCTGATCTATATCAGCTTGGCCAGGGCTGTGAGGTCCTCCCCCCTCCCACCCCGATCCACAGGCCTGCAGCAATGCAGGGGACCCAGAAACCCACTGCCAGCACCACCCCTCTATAATTACGGACCCCAGGACTACAGACCAGCCTTTGTCCAGCCCTTGAGACTCCCATATCCACCCCAAGCCCTGTGCAGGGGAGAGAAACTCAGCTTGGGGCTTCTTGCCCTTGATGGAACACAGCTGAATGGTCCCAATAATCCACTTCACTTTGAAAATGACTTCTGAAAATTATCAGCTGTAAGCTGCCAAGACACAGGAGGCCACAGAGCAATGTGCTGGCTTGAAGGACCAGACCAGGCAGGCAGGACATGCCACAAGGGTCCCAAGAACCGTCTGGGGCCTCCAGCAAAGAAGGGACCATTCTTTGAGCCCTGGGGGATGCCAAAGAGCACCATGGCAGACTGGGGCGGGGCACCCCACATTGACCCAGGTCTTCCAGCAGCAGCCCAGAGCGGAGGTGACTGTGAGAAGCCAGCAAGACTATTTACTTTGGGTGGTGAGGGCCCCATGTGCATTTCCAGGCCTGGCACGAGGAACCCCTCCTAGGCTCAGGCCATGAAAAATGGATTTGGTGAGGCGAGTGCTGAGACAGCACAACTGCATCCAGCAAAAATAGTGATTAAACTGCGGGGACCAACTCAGCCTCCCCGGGGATCGGGGGGAGCAGGGCAGGCTGTCACACTGAACCTCCAGGCCAGGAGGTGCTGAAAGAGGGCAGTGCTCTGGCCCCGGGAGCAGGCCTGACCCTCAGAGTCCCTTGCACTGTCACTGTCTTGCTTACTCTACCAAACCTCTGAGGCACAGCAGTAGGTGCTCTCGTATAGTGCTAAGGGGCCTCATGCACCAACAGAGCAGTAGAGAGAGTTCCAGATGCTCAGCTCCCAATCCAGCTGCCAATAACATGCCTCAGAAGGTAGGTCAAGAGTGGCCATGCACTCGGGCTCTTGACATCCACACCGGAGACCCAAATGAAGGTCCAGGTTCCTCACTTCAGTCTGAGTGAAGTAGTGGATGGAAGACCTTTCTTTCCCTGCCATTCAAACAAATCAATCAATCTTAAAAAAAAGAGAGAGAGTAAAATCCTGGGATGTGAATGCACCTCACAGACAAGGAGAGAGGCTTGGGTGCTAATCCTTGAGCATTTGAACAAATTCTGCCCAGCCCCTTTTTTGTGCCTAGAAGTCTCACCACTCAGCTCCCTTTCCAGCGCTGACTGGCTCTACCTCCTTGGCATGTACAGGGTTACACAGGTGTCCTTGGTCCTGCCACCATTTAAGCCATGCATGAGGATGCCAGCAGGCTCCAGCTGGCTCCCAGCGGGGCTGCCCTGCCTCCTGACATTCCCGACAGCAGGTCAGCCAGGACGTCACCTGGAGACATCACTGTGGGCATTCAAGGCCCTTCTCTGAGAAGCATGGTGAGGCAGCTAAGAAAGCTGGAAGTCACCTGAGAACTGCTCTGTCTCCCATCTTCCAGATGAAGAAACTGAGGCTCTCCCCTTGCCCAAGGCCAGGCAGCAGGTGCACAGCCTCAGCAGACAGTCCTCCGGGTTACTCTGAAGAAGACCGAGGTAGGCCCAGGGTCAGGGAGCAGGTGACAGCCAGCCCAGAGCTCTGGTCTGCATCTCCCTGCCTGCATGTCCATGCCAGGTCCCAGCCCTGCTTGGAACAAGTCATCTCACAGATGATTACTCTGCAAGAGGACTCCAGCAATGACTTCATACTTGTCCCTGTCCCCTGCATCCTTGCAGCATGCCCCACTCCCATCCCAAGGGACCCCTGGAGCTGCCAGAAGTGGGATACTTCCCACAGCTGTACCTAGGGGAAAAGTGCTGAGGAAGAAATCACACAGCAGGAGCTGCAGGCCTGGTTTCACTTCTAGCAAGTTCTGGACTACTGGTAAACCCTCCATGAGGCCTAAAAGAGTGGCTCCCATGCTCAGAAGGCTGAAGGCAAGGCTGGAGGAAAGCTCAGAGATGTGTCTGCAACCCTCAGTGAGCAGGACCACGTGCTCTGCCTTTCCCATGACCCCACAGACACTGGGGTGCGAGGCCTGGGTATTGGCTCATGCTACACGCTGCCCTGCCATGTCCATAACCAGCTCTCCTCTTCCCACCAGGGTTGCCCTGCAACTATCCTGGCAACCACTAAGAACACCACACAAGGCCTTGTACACTCAGGACACTGGCTCAATACCCCAACACTATTACAGTCCTTGTGTAACACACAGGTACAGAGGGGTCCCAGAAGTCGCTGACTGTCACAGACGAAGCTGTAAAGGTACAGCAGTGGTGGCATAGGGCCTGTGCAAAGCCGGCAACAGGGATCACAAGAAGGGAGGTAGCACCAAGACCCGCAGCACAGTCTGCACAGTCTGAGGTGAGACCCCAGGTTCTGGGCGGCAGCAGCTGTGTCACTGTGTGTTCCAGGAGCAACGGGTTAGGGCAGGAGAAGTGGCCTCTCCTTAGGCGCAGGAGGGTTGAGAACTCAGCTTACACCAGCCTAGCTTTAAAGCCGGGCTGCCCGACTACACAGGCCATGTCCTTATCCCTGGAGTGTGTGGTCTCCCCATCCCCTGTCCACAAAGGTAGCCATGCCACCATCTTCCTGGGACCCCACTCCCATCCCCAGAGCCTGTGACAGGCCATCCTGCCCACCCTGCAGATACCAGTGGACATGCAGTTCTCCTCCAGCAGCCTGCAAGCCCTGGGCCCAGCCCTGCTTCCCTAGAGACACCACGCAGGGGCTCCTTGGGCACTGCTCAGCCCAGTCTCAGCCACAGATCCCTTCCTCTTCATTGCTCGAGCTCAACCAAGACGGTGCCCAGGTGTCCAGAGGTGGACTCCACTGACACAGAGAAAGCTTTTGGAGCAATTGCAGTAATACTTCCCCTCCCCTCTGGTCCTACCCCACCTTGGTCCAGTCCTGGACTTGGCAGCTGTGACAACCACTGCCCCAGCCTAAACCAGCCCATTGTCATGAGCCTACATTCAGGGCCAGCCTCGACCATGGGAGGAGGACTTCTCATCCTGTGTGGTACCCCCTGTTTGTACCTGCTGGATGCTTTGCTGGAGAAACAGCACCAGCTCCTCGTAGCAGTTCAGGCTGTGCAGTGTAAGCTGGAAGAAACAGACAGGTAATGAGCTTGCCCAGGCCCTCACACACAGCACCCCAGCCTGCTGCGGCTTCTACAGCCCTGGTTTTGGTCACCCCCACACCCCACTGGGACTGTTCCTGTCAAGGAGTGGCCATCCTCCAGGGGGACCACACCTGAGTGTGATCAAAGCTAGCATGAGGAACATGATTGCTAGAGCCCTGACCCCTGCAGAGGGCCACTGACACCTGATAGGAGGCAGGGGCGGGGGGGAAGGGGGGCCAAACTCAACAGATGCCACACATCCTAGCCATAAAAGCCACAAGGTGGGGTACAAGCCCAGTAGACTGCATGCTGACTTCATAGGAAGCAGCGGGCCCAAATCTCCTTTGGGAAAGTCAATATGCAACAAGGTGAGGCCCCTCATGCGGAGCCTGGGGCCATGCCCATACAGAGGGCAACGGAAACCAATAAGTTAAGACAAAAATTCTTGGGGTGGCACCTCAGCAAAAGCCCCTGACACCCATATGGTAGACTCAGAAGTTTCTGGCTCCTGGCTTCGGCCTGGCTCAGCCCTGGTTATTGTGGTCAGTTGGGAACTGAACCAGCAGATGGAAAGTCTCTCTCCAACTCTTGACTTTCAAATTAATAAAACAAATCTTAAAATTTTTTTTTCTGTGAAGATGTAGCCAAGGATTGGAAAACTTCATTTTTCTCGTAGTTTCAAAAACACAGCCATGCCCCTCATTCCTATCCCTTCTTTCATCTCTCTGAGGTCTGGCTTGGGCCACACTGTCCACACTCTCCCTCTCCGATTCCTACCACCCCACCTCCTCACCCCAAGGAAGCCTATAGAGGATGCTAAAGAAACCTGCAGGCCAGCAGGGGTAGCTGCGGCCCACGTGACAGGCACTACTTGTTCAGACTGTGAAGCCCAGTTCTCCATACCATCGAGGCCAAAGTGGAGGGAGGTGGCGGGAAGCAGAGGCCCTCTGGCCACAAAGCCAGCTCCTGCCAGGGCCCCTCCCCAAAACAACCCCAATCTGCACTCCTCCCCAACCCTGGGGTGAGAGCCTGTGGCCTGGGCTGCCCAGGCGGCCCCAGCCAAAGCCAAAGGGTGTGTGATAGTTTTCCAGAAAGCCGTACCACTTCTAAAACGCCATCTGCTTTGTATTTCCCCGTCGGAGTGAACTGCTGACTTCCCGAAGCCCTAAAAAGGAAATAAAGGAGTGTGAGTCCTCTTTGGGGAAAGGGCAAACACAAGGTGGCTCCGAGAGAGAGGCAAGGCACCAGGGGCTTCTTGTATCTCCATAATGCCTGGAGCTTACCCACCATGCCAGATCAGGACTGGCTGGCATGGCAGAGGAACGATAAAGGGATAGTGGAGAGAGCAGAGGGGAGAGCTGGGAGCCAGCAAGCCCAAGCCCTTTCGCTGGCAAGTTGGCCTCTAACAAACACCATCTATAGACCAGGCCAGGCCCACTCAGCCTTCGTCCCCACTCACAGGGGCATCCCAGCGTCTGTCCTGTTGGTGACCCCTGCACACAGCCAACCTCAGCGCCCTTTACACAGCGTCCACTGGGGAGCCAGCCTGACATAGAAACCAAGAGCAGGGTTTAGGTTTGGGGGGAGCTGTCTGTGCTAAATGGTCTTGGAACAGCTCCCATCCCTTTCTGGGATCCTGTGTTCTCAAATATAAGACAGGGAGATGATGACTTCCTGCTTCCCCAGCACACAGGCTGTCCAGGTGGGTCCTTGGCCCCGGTGTCACCAAGTCCACAGAATCACAGGCAACAAAGTAACAGCACAAGGTACCCCGGATACATGGAGTGACCATGACAGCTGAAGCACCTGAGCAGCACCTGAGCAGCACCTGCAGGATGCCAAGTCCGTGCTGGGCTCCCCTGCACGTCCAGTCTTGGAATCTATCATCCGCTTACCTTAACACATGACTTAAATATGAGAAACATTATCTCCCTGTCTACATATCACTGGTTTGTCCTGACTCACTGGCTTGTCATAAGCACCCTGCTGAGTCATCATTTTCTAGAGGAAGACACAGATGAGTTTCAGAGAAGTCAAATCAGCTGCTCAGAGTCACACAGCCAATAAGCACCTCAGTGGCAGGCAGGATACACCTCCAAAGGGCTGGGCTAGGCACAGTACTCCTCAGAGTTGCCCCTATTACTGAGGCTCAACCAACGCTGGGACTGGGTGGGAGCCCCCCTCTGCATGCACCTGCATCAACTGTGCAGGGCAGGACAGGGCAGCAAAGAAGAGCCCAGGGCCTCCACTCTGCCACCATGAGCTGCCACCTCTCAGGTTCCTCTTCCAAGGAGTGGCATCCAAATGACACAGCAGGTAGGGGACATGCCCTGGGAACTGGGAAGAACTGGGAGCTCCAAATGAGAGGAACTGGCTGTTGGGCTCAGTGCTTCCTCTGAGAGTCACCCCAGTGAAGATGGGACACATAGAACCCCCCACCGCAGGCTGACACCCAAGGCTCACCCCAGCACAGGGGGACAGGATCCTGGGAGGATACAGGGATGCAATTCTTCCACCATTGGGACAGGAGACACCCCACAGACCTGCTGGAGGCTCTGCTACAACAACACCCTGGGAAACACTTACAGGGTAACCATGGCTCGTTCCCGGCCGCCAGCCCGCCACAAGATATCCGCAATGGCCAGGGCGAGACAGTGGGTCCTGTGTGCGTCGGAAGGCTGCAGGAGCCTGTGGGAGGAAAAGGAAATCACTAACTCTCACAGGGCCACAGGGTGGAACAGTAGGGCAGTGCTTTCTGTAGATGGTGCCACGGTTTTCCCCAGTCACCCACAGGAGCTACTACAGAAACCCCAAAAAGAGCTCAGGGCAGAGAGGCTTCTGCAGATGAAGGCCAGGGGAGTAATCTTTGCGGAGGGCCCTTGGCGAGGCTGGAAGGAGGGGGCGAGGAGGCCAGTCAGTTGTGCAAACTGTAGTCTCTCGCGCAAATCCCTGGCCCGATCCTGTCCTAGGAATTCTGAGATGCCACCTCATGCTGGCAGGCGCATCTCTCTCCACCGGCCAGCTAGAGATGAGGCTGCAGAGACCAAATTTGGATCCAGGCACGGGCATGAGGTAGAAGAAACTCAAGAATGACCTATGTGGTTTTAGGGAGTGCATGGTAGCACTGCTGACCCAGATGAGGGACAGGTGAAAGCTGGAGGAAGTGACAGCTGCCCCTCAGACCTGCCCAGCAGCAGGTGCACGTGGATTCTCCTAACCCTCCCCTTCTCCGACCCTGGGAAAGCTGTGGGACATACAGAAAGCCCAGGAAAGCATCTGGGCCTGGCCCCAGAATTCCCAGTATGAGTCTGAAGGAAGCAGGGTAGCCACCCAGGACAGGACCCAGTGAGCTGCTGAGGCATCAGCAGGGCAGCAGAGGCAGGAAGGAGGTGGAGCAAGAGAGGGCCAGCCAGCAGCTGGTGCAGAAGGAAGGGGACGGAACCTCGTCCAGTGTGGATAGAACTATGAGGTTCCAGGGTGAGGCACAAAGGAACAAGGGAGTGCAGGATCATCTTCCCCACTAAATGGTTCCAGGGCTCCACAGAGCTGCCCCTCATGCCTTTCCCTGCAGCCTGTGGGTTCCCCTAAATGCACATGAAAGCCTCACCTCGGTCCTGCCTTTTTCTTTTCCCAATAAGCAGCAAGTCTTGATGAGGACCTGCTCCAGGCTGTGCAGCATCGAGCTCCACACACAGCCACAGGTGCAGAGGGCACTGGGGTTCATCCCTCCTTGCCAGAGTGAGAGAAGTGGCACCAGAGACCAGGGCAGAGCCTGCCGTGGTGGCAAGCAGGTGCTCACCATCCCAGACCTTTGTGGTATACCATGTACATTCAGGCCTTTGTGGTCCACCTACTTTACAATAGGAGGCCACATAATGCAGTAGCCCCCGAGTTTCCCCTGCTGGATCCTGGCAATGACTACCTTACCTCCCACCAACGTTTGCGAAGCCCAGGAGGGCCCAGTGCCTGGCCCATGCTAAGAGTTCACTCAGTGCCATGTGTCACTGCAGACCATCTGGAAACATGCCATCTGCAGCAATCCGGGAAGGTGGACACCCAACATCAGACAAGAGAGTGACACTGGGCCCCTGACACTGGAAGTCCTTCAGAGCCAATGACACAAGTAACAAGCCTTCGAGCCCTTGAGAAAGCAGAATGGCAGTCCTGTCCCACACTCCCAAGGCCTCAGAAGGCGAGGCATGCTGCTTGCAGGAAATGCTCTCCAGCTCTCACCACACTGGACGGGTCAAGTGTCACAGGCCAGCCCTGGGACCTTATTAACAGGGGAAACAATGTGGGGGCATGAGAGATCATGCCAAGAACCAATGTAGGCTCGGAGGGCAGGGATGAAGGATGGGCTGTTTGTCTGTCTGCACTTAGGAGCCACAAATGTGGACTCCCTTACCCCCTATCCACTTCTCCTGCTCAATGCCCGGCCCTCCTCAAGGAGATGCCAGTGTCCTGGGTCAGCATGCCCTACACCTCAGCTGAGCTGTCACTACCAGCATCCCAGCAGCAATCCTGTCCCCTCCAGCTCCTTTCCCATCCTTTTCACAAGCTCCTCCTGGGCACAGGGTTGGGAATGGCACAGGGTTGCACTCATGTCTACAACACAGTGTGGCTGAACCCCTAACCTAGTGGCAGAAAATGAAGCCTGCACTGAATGAGGACAACTATCCAAGTTTATGGAAAAATGCCCTAGGTCTTGTCTGTCTTTGATTTCGATTTATTTTCATTTCATTGGGCAGGCAGAGGGACAGACAAACAAGAGGTCTTGCATCTTTACCCCCAAATGTTCACAACAGGCACAAACCAAGATCTAGGAATTCAATCCAGGTCTCCCATATGGGCAGAAGAGACCCTAGCACTTGAGCCATTACCACCTGCCACCACCCACCATTACCACCCATCACCACCAGGGCTGCACATCAGCAGGAAGCTTGACTCATAAGCAGAGCCCAGAGTCAGAACGAGGCACTGAGGTCCTTTGTCCAGGAGCTCTCACTGCTGGACCCAGCCTGGCTCCACAGCTTCACAGCCCCTCTAAACCTCTGTGTGCCTATCTGTAAGTACTTGCTGCCCACCACAGTGGCTCCTCCTGTCTCCCTACTGTTCCCTGGGCCCTCTGGGTCTTTCTCTTCTGACTCATGTCTTTCTAGAGAACAGGTTGGTGTTGAGCAAGTCCAGCGGTCAGGCAGTCATGAGGCCAGGCTCCATCTCTGGCCTTTGCTTCCCCTGTAACTACACACATCAAACTCCAGCCCAGAGGTTCCCCAATGTACCCCAGGATGCATGCTGCCGTGTAGCCTGTCCAGAGAAATGTCACAGTGCTGGGAACTCCCAGCTGACAATAAAGGAGCCACCTGAACACGCCGACCCCTGCTTCCCCAGGCTGCTCAGCACCTGCCGACACACCTGCAGGGACAGTGAAGGCTCTGCATTTCCTGGTCTGTCAGACACACACTTCTACCAGGAATCTGGCACCGGGCCAGGCTCTTAGACCAGGACAAGTGTCTTTAAGAGTCAAATTCCGCCCAGGAGAAGTGCAGGATGAAGCTGTCTAGGCAGGGAACAGCTGGGTGTGGAGCGGAAAAAAATGCAGTCTGCTCCAGCCTGTCCTACCCACACGTTTCAGAGACACAATGCTTCTTCCCTAAATATCTCAGAGCAGCCTCCACTCTCCTCCTTGACCTGCCATCTCCGTCGAGTCCACAGAAAAGTCAGGTGAAGGCTGGTCAGAGAGCAACCTATTCTCTTCCCCTGCTCTCTGCTCCCTTGCAAGCTCAAAATCAAAGGAGGAAAGGGAAGGAATGAGGGCCAACCTGTAGGACCAAGCCTGCATTTTCACATGGCCCCACTGCCCAGGCCCAGAGGGGCTTAGGGCAGAAGCCCCTTCTACTCTGGGACTCTAGCCTTTAGTTTGCTAAGTAAGTGTGGGTGGGTAAAAATCACTGCTTGCCCTGTACCCTCCCCCAGCTCTCTCCCCGGCTCTGACTGCTCTCCAGGCCTGCAGGGAGAACAAGACTTGCTCCCTCTCCACCCTCTGTCTCCAGAGCCAGGCAAGCACCTCTTCAAGTGGAAAATCCCCAAGCCTGCACTGGGCTCCATCTGTTCAGCTGCGGGCTCAGTGCTGGGTCTCGATGCAGCCAGACATGCCTGCCGCAGACACAGTGTCTATGCCAAGGAGCCCTGACTCCAGTGTGACTTCCCTGGACGGTACTGCCTGCCTGCCCACTGCTCTCTGCTGTCACAGAATTGTTTGCCGGTGCCAACCAGCCATGGTGACACACTGAGGAGGGCAGGACCCAGCCTAGGGACCTGGGGTGGGCAGGAAGCAAAGGGCAGGACTCCTTCTTGCCTTGGAGCTCTGTACTGCACACACGTGGGATGCTAGGTCACAGACTGACAGTCACTACAGCATTCCTGAAGAAGCACAGCAGCCAGTTTCTGTTTGTTCCCCCTCTCTCCTTTGAAAGCAGCATCACTTCTGAAATCTTGGGACTGTCAGGCTCCTCCCCATGAGGCACAGTCCCGGTACACAACACAAGCCTAGCCGGTCAGCAGGTTAGCAGGTTGGCAGGTTGGGCGCTCCCTCTTGCCTCCTCTCCCTCTGCCCCCTCCCAGGAGATCTCTGTGCAGCCAGCCCAGCTCTTGGCTTCAGGCCAAGGAGGCAGGGAGTCCGGGGGCAGGGTGGGGGCAAGGCTGCCTTCCCTACTGCCTCTCTACCACAGAGCCCTGGGGAACAAGTGTAGCAACACCAACTGAGACTGAAGTAGAGCTCAGCAGGGGAGCTGAAGCCTGCTCAGTCCCAGGAGATGGAGCAGGACACCCTGGCCACAGCCCGGCTGTTCTCTCCACCATGAGTCACCCTTGGGTCGGCCCTCTGGACGGCTTCAGCCCATGCCAGCCATGGCTTCCTTCTCCGGTATGGAGGGCAGAGCTCTGCCCATGGATGTGGCCTAGAGGACACAGAAACTCTCCCATCCTCTCAGGAGGAAGGGGAAAGTGGGGGGAGGAAGGATCAGCCTTTCCTGGAACCAAGTGGAATGCTCCATCCTGACCATTGGGAAATTGTCTGTAACTTCAACTTCCCTTGGCCAATCCAGAGCCGACATTCAAATGCAGCTGGGTTGGAGGGAGTTAAGAACCACTGTCGTGACTGCTAAGACCTGGCTTACCCCAGGCAGCTGCAAACTACCCCCAACTCCCACAACCTCTCCCCCTGCCACCCTCATCCCAAGCCCCCCACCTCGGTCTGCCTCCAGGCACTGCCCTGGTCACCCCAAGCCAGGCTGCCCTCAGCTCCCTGCCCCCAGGCCTTCGCACATCTTGTTCTCCTTATTGACATACCATTCCGCCTCCCCTCCCTGTTTGTCTGCATAACTCATTCATTTGTCCATGCCTTCATTCAGCAAAAATCCTGAGGGCCTCCACTGTGGGTTAGGCACCGGGCTAGCAGCCAGGGGCAGGGCTATGGCCCACAGTGGAGCCCAGGCAGCCCAGGGGAGGTCCCTGCTCTCATGGGGCTTGTGTTCGGCAACACTGCAGCAGCAACAAACAAGGATGCTGGCTCATCGTGTGACAGCAGAGCTGGGGAAGGCATGGAAGGCCTCCCCCGGGTGGTGACAGGAGCCAGCAGGCCACTTCCCCGTGGGCCTGAGAAGTGGAAAAGAACTTAAGGAAAACAGAAGTCTGCGAAGATGTGCTTGAGATTTTGGCAAGATCAAAATGTGACTCCCCGGGGAAGCCTCTCAGGTGAACCTAGGCCTCCCTCCTGCAGACCCTCCTGCCACTGCCTGTCCATTGTCAGGCTCTTAGTTCAGTCTCAGGTACCATGAGGGCATGGTTTCATCTGTCTTGCCCAGCACCTGCTAAGTATGCCATGTGAGCTTGCTCTGACAGTCAGAGATACCAGGGTCCAACACTTAGCAAATCCCCTGAGTCCATGGTGCTTCTGATCAGGGAGGACTACAGTGGCCTCCCCATGGAGAGGTGACGGCAGCATCTGTCTCCACGACATTAAACTTGAACATTCCAGCATTTTGCTGGACTGGACTCCTGGGGCAGGCAATGGGGAAAGGCACAGCACAGTTGGAAGTGACAGTGGATAGATCCAAGGTGGGAAGCAAAGACAAGAACTGGGACCACATGGGATCTTGCCATGAAATGCCATGTCTCTGGCTTCATGGTAATACACACTCTCGGCTCAAGGTCAGCACCTTTCTGTTTGGGAGGAAACACCATGATGACCATTTTGTAGAACTACTGGAAAAATTATAGGCCAGCAGGCGTGAGAGCCACCTTCACTCCACCCCATCCGTTTTGCTGAAATGCGTGCCATTTGTGTGCTAGATGAATGACTCTCTTGGAGTCTGAACCTGAATAAAGAAGTGTGTGTCTTCTTAACACGTGAGGCTTTTACAAAAGGTTTTGAAGTGCTTACTTCACATAACAGGTACCTTTGGGAAAAGTTTAGGAACCAGCAAACAAAAGCAATGGCTGGTGAACCTGTGTAGCCCCAGCTTTGAGGAGTATGGGGGTTACCTTGGCAGATCAGGGGACTTCTGAATATGACGGGAAGTGTTTTCCGTCTTGATCCGGGGGAAATGCTCACAGCGCAGGGGAGGATGCCTGCATGAGCGGTGAATCACTCGACACACCCTGATGAACCTGTCTGTATATGGGCTACAGTTCAACAAAGCAGAAGAGGCGTCACTGCCAGAGGCCCTGCAGCTCCGAGGGTGACTCAGGGTGAGAGCAAGGAGGAGACAGTTAAGAAGGCTGCCCTTGCCAATCCTTTCATCTGGGTAGCATCCTGGGGTGCAGGGCCAGGGTTCTCCATCTTACTCTGCCTCTCATCTCCCCTGTGCTTGCGCAGACACCCCAGACCCTAGGGGTGGGGCCTGAGTGACTGAGAATGAGGGGTCCACATGTGCAAACACCGAGCATGTGCAGGGAGTGGAAGCAATGCAACATGGCACCTTGTGTGGTTCTTCCTGCTGCTGGAGGTGAGAGAACAAGGAGAGGAAGTAGGGAGGGAAGGAGTACCTGGCGGGAGCCAGGGAGAGCTGGTGTGGCCTGCTGAGAAGCAGGAGGGTTCCCACTGGCAGCCCTGACAGCAGCCCCTCACTGTAGAGCACACAGCTTCCCAGCATCCTTCCCCTCCAGCCATGCAGCCTGGCCTGGCCAGACCCCACTGGAAGCTGCCCCATGACCCTTGCCTTTCTGGCCCTTCAGAAGAGGGGAGCTATCAGGGAACACACACGCTTCCTTGCTTGTTTTTTCTGGACACTCCTGAGAAGCCCTGGGTAAAAGAAGACCACTGCCCGAACACGTGCTGGCTTACCGAGCACAGCCGGCTCCATCTCCTGTGAACAGGAGCTTCTGCAGGACACAGCTCTGGACAGCAGCCAGCACCCCGCAGGGGCCCCCCTGCAAAGAAAGGCACGTGTTATAGCCTAGAAGAATGGTCCCCGGGGACATAGTCCCCAACCCCACCATCCCCTGCCCACCCCAGTTCACAGCGCTGGGCACCCTTGGAAATGGCTCTCTGACAGGCGATACCGCAGCCACAGTATGCTGACCCTGAGTCCCAGAGATGGGAAGATGAGGCCCTAGCCTAGAGAAAAGGGTGAATCTGTGACTTCACATCAGTTAGGTGTGACGTGAGGAATGCCACCACGGGCTTCCACATCCACAGGCTGAGAGCGTCAGCTGTCCACTTTGCCATCAAGGCCTTATCCTGATGGCTGCCTCTTTCAGGAAGTCAAGCTTGGTTCTGTGAACACCATGGCACTTAGCACAGGCCCTGAGCCACAGAACCTATCAGAATAGGACAGAGGCAGGAGCAGGGAGATGAGCTGAGGCTAGCCACACAAGGGAGGTCTTGGGGCTCTGCCTTGTGCAATGTGGGGGCAGGAGGAGGCTCCAGGCTTGAGAAAGGGAATTGAGGGAGCTACCCTGCTGTATTTGGGGTTCAGGGTTAGTCTCTTCTGGTCTTTAACAAGCAAGTTGGGGGAATGTGGACAAGCCGCCTTCCAAGCCTGCCACTGCCCACCTACATTTCTTGCTGTTAGGGCCTCTTCTCTTCGAGGACCTGCTCCACACACTTGATGCCTCTGCCTTTTCCTGCAGGCTTTACACTTCTGTACAAACGGCCCTTCATTCCTGCGCCACCTGTCTGAAGGGCCCTTACTTCGTCTCTGCCTGCAAAAGCCAGCATGGTTCTCAACACAACCTACGAGGGCCTCCCCGTGTTCCCAGCCAGCCTGTTGTCTCTGCCTGAGGACCCAACAGCGTGCACCACTCACAACGTGTGCCCCTCAAATCTATCTTCAAGTCAAACATCTCCAGGGCAGAGGGCCTCACTCCCCAGCTAGTGCTCTGCCAGCCACCCAGGCAGTGCTTGACTGAGAAACAACTCAGCTGACATCAGACTGGCCCCTGGAGGATCCTATGGGTCCTTGCAGGACCTGCCAAAGCTCCGCAGTGCCTGCTGCCTGAGGTGTGAGATGCGATGGCAGACAGTCTAGGCGAAACCCTAGAGCCACCTGCCTTTCTCTGCACAATGCCATATCTCAACGAGGCTGCCTCATTGAAGGTAAAACTCTGCAGTTTCCACTCTTCATTGAAACAGCAAAAGCTGGAGCCAAACAGGAGAGTCTTTATTTCCTGTAGAAGAGAGAGAGAGAGAGAGAGAGCAGTTCCATGTTACTTCAAAATCAAGCAACAACGCAGTGTGTGATGTGCCTGTTCCCACAGGAGCTGGCCTTGACATCTAGCAGGGCGGTCTGTTTCCTAATAGGATTATCACTTTTTATTTTCCTCGTGGTTGAGGCCAGAGAAACTTGACCCTGAGATCTTACCTCTGGAACATCTGTCAGCTACGCCAGTTTGTGCTGACCTGGACCAATGTCTTTGGTCCCCCAGAGACCACTTGAAATATGAAGTTTTAGTTTTGCCCTCTTGTTCTCCCCAGAAAAGCACTAGAAGGTTTCAAGCGTGATGATAGACTAGAATTAACTAAGAAGCTCCTGAAAAATGGTCCTTATGGGGCTGGTGCTGTGGCTCAACAGGCTAATCCTCCACCTTAATGTGCCTGCATCCCATATGGGAGTCAGTTCTTGTCCCAGTTGCTCTATTTCCTATCCAGTTACCTGCTTATGACCTAGGAAGGCAGCAGAGGATGACCCAAGTTCTTGGGCCCCTGCACCCATGTGGAAGACCTGGACGGAGCTCTAGGCTCCTGGCTTTGAATCAGCTCAGCCCCAGCCAGTGTGGCTACTTGGGGAGCAAACCAGCAGACAGAAAATCTTCCCCTTCTGTCTCTCCTTCTCTCTGTAAATCTTTCAAATAAGAATAAATTAATCTTTTAAAAAAATAGTCCTAAAAATTTTAAAATAAAAATAAATTAGTCCTGGGCCCAGTGCAGTAGCCTACTGGCTAAAGTCCTTGCCTTGCATGCACAGAGATCCTATATGGGCAATGGTTTGTATTCCGGCTACTCCACTTCCCATTCAGCTCCCTGCTTGTGGCCTGTGAAAGCAGTTGAGGATGGCCCAAAGCCTTGGGACCCTGCACCCACATGGGAGACCTGAAAGAAACTTCTGGTTCCTGGCTTCGGGTCAGCTCCAGCTCCAGCTGGCTGTTGTGGCCACTTGGGGAGTGAACCAGTGGATGGAAGATCTTTCTGTCTCTCCTTCTCTCTGTAAATCTGACTTTCCAATAAAAAATATATATATAATAAATAAATAAACAAATTAGTCTTAAAATTCAGGCCAAGTGTCAGGCCAGTCAAATCTGATCCCACCTGAGGACAGGATCCCATTAGCTGTAGTTTCACAACTGCCCAGGGGATCCCATGGTGCAGCCAGGCCTGAAGACCAAATGATCTGACACAGGACTTGCAAATTGCCATCTATGAGCTAATCTGGCCCCCTGCCTGCTTTTGCAAATAAAGCTTTATTGATACAATAAAATGCTCATTTATCTTCATACTGTCTATTACAGAAGAAGGTGGCCAACCCTGTTCTAGCACAACTCTTAGCCATGAGTAAGAATTTCCACTCTGATGCCACCTGGGAGGGCGGGGTCCCATGAATGCCATGTGAACACCCACCCCAACCACCTGGAGGACACCTCTGCATTTCTCTCACAACTCTGTCTTCTCCAGACTTCTGATTGATACTGAGATCACTGTTTGCATCCTGTCACCCCAAACACTACCCCTAGAACCCCGGAACCCGCCAACCCCCACCCCCATGAACGGCCTTTGGGTGGGAAGGCAGAGCATCTCCCTCCAACTCCCTGCCAGTCGGCACCACGAACCTCTGCCATGACTTTACACCCCAGAGCTCTCTGAAGCTCCAAGTGATTCCCCCAGCACCAACCAGTGGATTCTGCAGCCACGCCATTCTTGCTGGACCCCTTTCTCAGACAGCTGTGTCCTATAGACTCGGGCTATTTTCCAAGAGAATTGAGTCTGTTTTCTTTGAACTGCATATGAGAAGAACTCTGTGCTGAGAGCATTTGTCTGCCTTGATGTGGGCCAATGGCACACAGGAGGGATGATGAGCCCATTCAGGGCCTTCTGTGCCAACTACAAATCACCCATGTGTGGGAAGGGAGTTTCCCAAGAGATTGGCTTTTCTTCATATGCTCAGTCACAGCAAGGTAGTTCCTGCCAGGCACAGTGTGGCCAACAGAGGTTGGAGTCCTTTCTGAGATTGTCCTTGGCCCTGGGCCCTTCTCTCCTCTTGAGGGGCCTCACACTGTGCAGCTATTTCGGGGTGGGTTACTGGGTGGTCTCCGTAGGAATGCCACATGCACAGAATCAAAACCCTGGAGTGACTCAAGCTAGAAGCCACTTGCGTGTGTCTTTCTTTGACAAAAGACAGATAGGAAAAAAGGAGAGGGGGAAGAGGAGGAAGGGCGAGCAGGGGCGTAGAAGGGGATGGCAAGGACCAAATCTCTAGAAAGATCTCGTACTTTCTGAGTTTGTGTGCTGAGTAAATGCACAGCCACAGGGAAGGGACGGAGGTTAGCTGTGTCCCTGAGGGTTTGGTTTTCCCTCCTGGCTCCTTGCTCCTGGCTGCAAGGCCACCGGAGAACAGCAGGGGCAACATTCCATCCTGCAGGAACTTCTGGGCCAAGGGCAGGGCGAGGCCATCCTGGAAACTGTGGCTGCCGAGTCCTGTAGAAGAGGGTGCTCTTTGTGGTCCACGACCAAGGGTCCCTCTAGGAGGCCACGGGCATGAACCTGGATGGCACTGCAAGATCGTTAACACCCCTTGTTCTTGGCTCACAGCAACCCAGCTAGAGAAAGCTCAGCTGGAAAGCCCAGGGCCAGGCCGGCCCGCCCATTACACATGTAGTGGAACAACTCTGGGCTGAAAAAAAGAACAGAGCCCTGCAAAGCTTGGGTGGATGAGGACAAAACTCCTCTACCTAGGAGAGGAAAAGGGAGGTTCCAGGACAAAAGCCACAATTCTCCTGAACCTCAACATTACTCCCCACTCCCTCACCCCCAAACTTCCATTACAACAGTGACCAAGAGATGCCAGTGATGTGGACTGAGCCAAAAAGATCAACACCCTCATCCAGCTGCACCAGGACATACCTCCCCGGGCATCTCCTTACACCTCTAAGGCAAGACCTACCTTGGCTACTGAGAGGTCGATGGGCTTGGACACTGCTTGCAGCTTGAGTATCGATGGGGCCGGAGGCAGGACAATGTCTTCCCTTACCAAGTCATCCTCCACGTCCTCTGGAAGAATAGGAGTCCCTCATAAGGACTGGCTCAACACCACGGACACAGACATGGACATGTTTGGAGAAGTTTTGAATGACAGGTTGTCAGCCTGGCCTCTGCTTCTGGGCTTCTGGGCTCCCTGTCCCTCAGCAGCAGCAAAGACAGTAGATCCAAAGACCTGGCTCCTTCACCACTGCCCTACCCATCCAAGCCACAGGGAGGAGGTAGGTGGCCTGTGCCACTGATGCCACGGGTGGACATGGACATGCAGGATAGCTAGTACCCAGGGTCCAAAGAGTACAGTGTCATACCTGGTGTAAGCATGACACATCGATTCAGCCTCTGAAGACAAGCACTAAGAGGACAGAGTTAGGAGAGGAAACATAAGCAACCCTGACCAAACAGGAACATCAGCAAATTGTCATGCCTGGAATTGACACCAATGGACTCCCAGATGGCATCCCTACCCTGTGGTGGTACCACAAGAGAGCAATGGCTACTACCCACCATTACTGATGAGGAAACTGAGGTTTGGAATGTGATAGAGCCAGGATGGAGACATGAATGCCACATTCTACTCAATCATCTGAATGCCACATTCCACACAATCACTTGGGCCTCCCAAGGCCCAGAGGCAGGGTCCTCCCCACTGCCCCGTACCAAGTTTGGCAATGCCAGCTGTGACTGCCCAGCCAGTGAAGACCCTCGCACCAGGCCACCCTCTCTGAAGGACCAAGGGGAAACACTCCCATGGCAACCATGGTGAAGTTGAGCAGACCAGGTCCCGGGGACAAGGCAGAGTGGCCTTGGCTCTGGACCTCTGGCTCCCTGTTTGGGTGAAGGATGGTGTTAACAGACTCCCTCCCCGGGACACATGGATTCCATGCTCCCCAACAGCCTCCCTTACTCCTGTGTGACACAGCACCAGGCAAAGTCCCAGAGATTAGGTCCCTTGAACAAGAAGGAGACAAATTCTACCTCTGACCTTGCGGCTAGTGGAGACACATTACATGAGGACTCTTCTTAGTGGCTCTGGAAAAGCGAATCTGTGACCTTGGTCTTACCAAAAATAATAATCTGAAATAAAGACCAGATGCTCACTGAACAGCACAAATGGATCTTTAAAAACTAGTCTGGGATTGGGAGAAAGAAAGGGAGCCAGGCCTGCAGTGTGCTCTGCCAGACCCACAGAGGGGAGGGCTGGGCTGAAGGCTGGTGGACCAGGGAGGCAGAGCATGCTGAGGCACAGGCTGGGGCCGCCTCCCCTTGGGAAGGGGAGAGAAGAACTGGTCCAGCAAAGGGAGTTGGTTCAGGACCACAGAGCAGGCCTCGGGCTCAGAAGTGGCAGGATTGCCATGCAAGGGAAAAGCAAAACACTCCAGAATGACATGTTGGCCAAGCCAACAAAACTGTGCGCAAGAGGTCTGAGATGCTATTTAAGGCCTGGGTGAAAACAAAGAGGTTTTATTTCCTGTACTACTTTTTGTACCCTTTGGAAGAAAATATACATATATACATATACATATATATGTATATGAGGGCACTTCAAAAAGATTATAGAAAATGGAATTAAAAGATAAATTGAAGTATAGAAAAATTTGAAATCTGTACAAGATTTTTTTTCATGATACACCTTTTCCTTGAACTCTCTTAAGATCTTGCATAACATAATTGATTTTTAAAAATATTTTAATTATTTGGAAGGCAACGTTACAAAGAGAGAAGATCTTCCATATGCTGGTTCAGTCCCAGGTGGCTGTAATAGCCAGAGCTGGGCCAGGCTGACGCCAGGAGCCAGAAACTCCATCTGGTGTCAGAGGCCCAAGCACTAGGACCATCCTCCACTGCTTCTCCCAGGGCATTAGCAGAGTGCCAGATCAGAAGTGGAGCAGCTGGGACTCGAACCAGAGGCTTAACTTACTGTAACACAATGCCAGCCTTCGCATGACTTATTTCATTTGAAAGGAGAACTGCTCACACACTCTTCTTTGGGAGTTTGCACAGTGTGAACTTGGGTGACTCTGCAGGCTTTGTCATTAACAAAAGGCCCCGTTGCACCACGGAATTCCCAAGCATTCCAACCTTTGGAGCACCCCGCCCACACTGTCTCCCACCTTTCCCACCCCATCACCGTCTTCTCACCATGGCTCCAGGAAGGTGGCACTATTCTGCTTGCTCACTAAGTGTTTTACCCAGCACCCACACTACACCAGGGACATCATGGGAGAGAGGTGGTACAGAGGGGAAGAACCAGACAGCACCCCCAGTGAACTGCAATGCAGTGAGTGCAACACCAGCACTGCAGGGAGCTCCCCTAATAGGGACTATTCCAAGATCTCCCCTCACAGGTTTCCATCTTACCCTAGAACCATCCCACATCGAAGCCCAAATACAGGCATCTCCAAACACACAGTTCTGACATCACACTCATTAGCATGGTACCTTCCAGGTCTCCCTTTGGCCTGCAACATACAGCCCGACCCTTCACACAGCTCAGAGCATCATCTGCACCTGCCCCAACCTGTACTCCCAGGCACCCAAGCCCTCCCTTGGCGGTTCGGTAGCCTCTCTCCCACACACACACTCCAAACCTTGGCCCACCTGGCTCCTTCCATGTCTCTTTGGCAAGCCCCACATCCACCCTAAATGTCACCTATGGACATTTCCACAACCCTCCACAACACATGGCTGATATATCTCTTGACACCACTAAGCACCACTGGTCCTCTAGCCTCACCTCTCTTCCTGTGCCCCTCCCAGCCCTGTCCTCCAGAAAGGCAAAGCCCCTTGTATCACCTGCCCTGGCTAGACTGTACCATGGTGGCCAGAAAGGGAGGGAACGTGGGCGGCATGCA
Source organism: Ochotona princeps (assembly GCF_030435755.1). NCBI lineage: Eukaryota > Metazoa > Chordata > Mammalia > Lagomorpha > Ochotonidae > Ochotona > Ochotona princeps. Next base: position 24,514,101 of record NC_080851.1, read on the forward strand.
TCGAGCAGGAAAGGATGTGCTGCTCTTCCACCATGCTCAGCCGCTTGTTTCTGCGCCCCAGGCCTCACCCCAAGCCTGCTCTGTCCTCCTGCCTCTCCTAGGAGCTTTCTCAGTCACTGGGTTCCATGAACTCTTCTCTTCAGTTGTTTCTTTTCTACATGGTCAGCTGAGCCTCACCCTGATCCCCTGCCGAAAGCATGTGTGTATACTTGTGTACACACACACACACACTTCAAACAGCTGGCTTCTGAGAACTGCTAGCAGCCTTCCTGCCAGGATAAGCTCCCTGGCTTCTAAGGGCAGGAACTGCCTCGTGCTGCGTCCAGAACCCGAGCGGCTTTCATTGGAAAATCTTCAAGTGCAGAGGCTTCACAGCAAAGCATGCGACGCCGGGCTTCCTGGCTCCGTCCTTCTCTCAACACAGCCAAGGGGCAGAAACCTGCCCCTTCCTGGGGAGGCCAAGTGGCCCTGCCGGCCACTTCTGGCAATGAGAGCCCTGGGGCCCTGCTCCCTCTCAAGTGAGCTGTGCAAAATAAACAAAGCTGGTCGCCTTCTCTTGCACAGCCATCAAAGACGGCCGCCTGCCTGCATGCTCGTATGAGGCACTTCTAAAGGGCATACTGCGTTCCTCCTGCAACTTAAAGAGAACACTGGGAAGGAAGCTGCAGTGTATGTGGCCAACTGCTGACCAGAAGAGCAGCAGGTGTGGATGGTACCCGTGCCATGGCCTCTCACGACGGGTCTGGGCCCGGCAGCCTCAGCTTCGCTGCGGCTAGTGCCAAGCCCCGAGATACCTCAGTCTTTGCAGTGTAGAGAATTAGAGAGAGTCAGAGACAGAGAGATGGCTGTAAGCCTGGACAGGGGCAGGGAGCGCTAACCATCTTGACCCCAGATACCCAGACAAGTGAGTATGTTCAGTCCACAAAGCTAAGCTAGCCAGTACAGTGAATCCTCTTTTGCAACCTGCCCCCTGGCACCCTCAGGTGGAACAAACGAGGCCTATAGCCCAGAGGCAGTAACCATACCTACCAAGCTGCAGGACGCTCAATTCCCCGTCTTCCTTCTCAGATGCTGGCAGTGGAGGTTTCCTGGGGGAAAAAAAAAGGATGACAATGAACTAGATGAGAAGCACAGAGAAAACACCAACAGCCAGAGAAAGCAGATGGTGTGTGGGAGACAGACTCCCTCGGCCCCACCCCACCACCACACCTGCGCCCTCTCCCTCAGCCTGGGCTCCACAAGGCACAGGGCCAAGTGACCTCCAGAGGGAGACAGGACACGGGGACTGTCAGCTCAGGGCTCTCCCAAAGGGGCACACACCCCAACAACTAGAGGGTGACCAGACTCTGTGCTCCGACACTTGGCATCATTGCGACAAGTGACAAACTCTGTGTATGCCAGCACACACACACACAAAGAGCAGGTGCCTGTGATCAGCCCCAGGAGGTACGCATCTCTCCGTATGCCTTCAGTTGGTTTGTTTCCCTGTCTCCTAGTTCTCAGGTAAAGCCATTGCTCACAAGAAACCTTGGCAACATACCAAAGGTGTTCAAAGTACACATGGACAGGCCTTCATGTTCCCTGAAACCCCGCCACACACTTCTGATTTGGCAGCTCCAGAAAGTCCACACAGAACTGTCATAACGCATGCTACTTGGACCATAGTTCCTTTGAGACTTTTTGCGCCCCCTCCAGCGTGCATCGATCTGAACTAAAGCAAAATCATTTTCCAGAAAGAATGCATTAAAAATAACAATATTACATCACCTTCTGAAACCCATTTACCACATTAGCCATGACAGCCCTTTTGAACGTGGCATTGAAATATATTTTCCTCCAACATCCCTGCCGGGTGAGATATGACTGCAGTAACAATTGCAGGCCCACGGCGGTGCATGCTATTGAATTGGCTTCCTCCTGGAGATGTATGAGGGGAGGCATGAGGACCGCAGAGGACATGCAGTACCAGTCTGGGAGCACGTGCTGCTCTGGATGCTGGCTGTGGGACATGGAGCTCTCCCCGCTCCCAGGAGGCTCATTGTCCATTTGACCTCCCCAACTCAGCAGAGCCACTTCCCTTGGTGCATTGCACCTCGATGTTATCAGGAATCTACAGGTGTCCTTGTAGGACACTGAGTAGAATATGTTGGAAAGAGGAGTTAAGGCCAAGAGGGGTGGGGAGAAGGATGCACAAGGGCAGTGGAGGCTGAGGCTGCGCAGGGCGTCCCCCACGCATCAATAAGAAAGGACCCTCATTGAAAGCCCCTTCCCGCATTCCTTCTCCTGTCCCCACCTGTTTTGCAGCCCAGCCGGGGCCCAAATTCTCCCTCTCTGTCTGCGCCTCCATTACAAGTTCATCTAGAAACTTGGGCAGGGCATCCGCCCCTGGTTGTGCCTCAGTGGCCCTGTCTTAATGGCAATGGCAGGGAATGGTACCAGGTGGCCTCTCCAGTCACTTTTGAACCATCTCAAGCAGGAAACAGCAGGAGCAAAGATATTTCTCAACCATCCCAAGTCCACTAAGCTCTCTAGACGCCGCTGCTGCACTCTCCCTCTCTCCCTCTCACTCTGGTCACTCTGATAGCTTCCTGACTGGTTTCCTGGGTCGTCAGTCAGACCCACCTCTCAACCTACCTACATGTGACAGAAAAAGCCATCTACCTAAGAAGCAGGGCTGACCATGGCACTGCTGCAGGTGTCCAAAGCTTCCGCATCATCCCCACTGCTGCCGCCACGGACAATCACCATACTGATAAATGCAAAAGCAGTAATAACAGTTACCTCTTTCTGGCTCCTTGGCCCTGAGGCACTGGGCCAAACTCTTTGCAAACCTCAAAAGTTGTCTGCTTCTCAGAAGAGCTCTGCGAACTGGGTAATTTTCCCAGAGTTACACAGCCGGTGAGTGGCAGTGCAGAAATTTATACTAGAATGGCAACTGCAAAGGTAAAAGCAGTAGCCACCACATGACCAGTTTCTTTGAAAACTAACATCCAGGTCTCTGAAGGTGTCCCACAAGGCTCTCCACCCACATCCTGGCCACCCATGGCCCACCTCATCTTACCCTGTGCCACCTCACTGCACCTGTACTTCCTCCCACAAGCCTCAGCCTAAATCATACACTTACTCCATCTCCAACAACCTCCAACAAACTCACACTAACCCAATGTTCCCAACTCCAAAGCATGGACTCATTCATTCTTCACTGGCAGGCTTCCCAACCTGAAGAAATGCAGATGTATAAAATGAACAGAATAAATTGCAACCTGATGTGGTATGATGGGGTGAAGAATGGCCCCCAAAGCTACACACATCCTAATCCCCAGAAGCTGTGCATGTAATTGTGCCTGGTTCAAAAGTTTTTCTGAATGGAACTGAATTAAGGGTTTTGAGGTACAAACAATATCCAAGATTACCACAGCGGGACCATTTGCAATCATGGAGGTCCTCACAAGAAAACACAAAGGTGGGACACGGGAGAGAAGATGATGGTGTGATGAGGAAGCACAGAATGGAGTGACAGACTCTGAGAAGGCAAGAGGGGGCCAAGAGCCAAGGGACACAGGAGGACACAGAAGATGAAAACAGCAAGGAAACAAACTCTTCCTAGAGTCTGCAGAAACAGCCAGCCTTGCCATTACTGACGTCGGCCCAGTGGACTTGAGCCCTCCAGAACTGTGATGTTGCAGATCCATTTGGTCTTAAGCCACTGAATTTGTCGCTTTGTTACAGCAGCAATGGGAAACCCAGAAAAGAGGCGAGAGTGACAACCGCAGAGAACGTGCATGTCTCAGCAGTGCAGCGACACAGCGTGCTGAAGGCTGAAGGGACTCCCACAGGTGTGGGATTACAGGCAGGACAAACACGACACAGCCAACACAGAGGTGCTGGAGCTAGGCACTGGCTTTAGATACTTCCTTTACCCATTGCTCTAGTTCACAATCCTCCCCTTGCCCATGATTCCATAACTTCCTGCAGACCCCGGAACCAAGTCCAAGCATCCCAACCAAGTGCCCTGGCTCCAGCCACGAGAAAGGGTGAGGGTGATGTGCCTGCAGGGCAGGGTGTGGTTGGGCCCTCTCCTCCCAGTCATGGGACTTGCAGCCGGAAAGCCATCCATCAGCTGCAAGAGCCAGCACAGAAACTGAATGCCATTCCCAAAGCTCTCATCTCCAGTGAGGACCTCAGTCAGGTTCCCATGGGCAGATGGTGCTCATTGTTCCTTTCATGCGGCCCTTTGGGGCACAAGCACTACAGAGTTGAAAAGGTCACTTTGAAAGCATGTTCTTGCCTTTGAACAACAATGACAACATGATAAATCAATACTTTCAAAACACTGAGTCTTCAAAGTGCGATTGTGCAGACAGCCCAGACATGTGTCAAAGTGTGCATCCAATAAATCCACAGGGCCTGTCCACTGCATCCGAGGCCTCCACCTCCTCTATGTGCCCCGACAGGGAAGGCAGGGGCTGGGCCCTGTTTTCAGGGCAACCTGTGATCAGGACACGATTCTTGAATAGCTAAACTCTGGGTTGGGAGGAAAGAACCACTCAGAGACACAAGTCATTCTCCCTACTCTCCCCAACTCCTGGTGACCTCAATGGGCATGAGCCCCTCGTCTGTACCAGGGGTAAGCCTGAGCTACTCTACTCACTGGGGGACAAGACAAGGTACAAGATCTCTAGGTGGACCGGGTGCCTCATGGTCTTCTGGCAGGTGCTTTGTGGCTTGCATATCCCACCCATCTCAGAAAGAGATCACCAGCCATTCTTGACTCTCCATCTATTATGGATTCCAAAAAGAAAGGTGTCCTGCCACTCAAGATGCCAGGTAGGTTGCCTGTATCCCATGTACGTGAGAAAGATTGGATTCAAATCCCAATTCAGCCCCTGATTCTACTTTGCTAGTGAATATCCTCCTGGAAGGCAGCAAGTGACAGCTCAAGTGACTGGGATCCTGTCACCATGACAGCCTCTGCATTAACTTTCTGCTGGCTCCCTGCTTCAGCCCGGCCCAGTCTACGCCTTGTGAGAGTTTGGGGAGTGAACTAGTACATGGAAGTGCTCTCTCTCCCTCTCTCTCTCCTTCATAAATAAGTATATATACACTTCTCCCTAAATACTAAAAAGGAAGCTCTAGTCCCTCATGTAAGAATATAGATACTAGGTACTTACGCTACAACTGATAATACCAGAACCCACCTTAGTGAGTTGACCCTTATCCATTTGGCACAAGAATCTAGAATACAAGAAATGAACATAAATGTTTCCTAAGTTGGGTCAGTGATGACGCAAAAATGTTAGGCAGCCACTTGTGACACTGGGGTCCCATATCAGAGTACTGGTGTGAGTCCCAGTTGTCCTGCTTCCAATCAAGCTTTCTGTTAATGAACCCAGGAAAACAGCAGAAGATGGCCCAAGGTTTGTGGCCCCTGCCATTCATATGGGAAACCCAGATGGAGTTCCTTGTTCCTGCTTCAGCCTGACCCAGTCTCAGCAGTTGCAGCCATTTGAGGAGTGAACCAGTGAGTGGAAGATCTTTCTATCTCTTTCTCTCTCTCTGCCTCAAAGTCTCAAAAGTTTCCCTCTTTGGTGCTGGCACAGTAGTATATCTGCTTGAGGTGCCAGAATCCCGTAGGGGCACCAGTTCATGTCCCACCTGCTCCACTTCCAATCTAGCCCCCTGATCATGATCTGGGAAAGCAGAGGAGGATGAACCAAGTACTTGGACCCCCTGCACCCATGTGGGAAACTCATTAGTAGCTCCTGGCACCTGGCTTCAGATCAGCCCAGTTCAGGTTATTCTGGCCATTTGTCGAGAAAACCAGTGTTTGGAAGATCGCTCTGACTATCCCTCTCTCTGTAAATCTATCAAGTAAAATAAGTAAATCCTAAAAACAAACAAACAAAAGTTTCCTGAGTCATGACCCCTAGCACACCTAATGGGAGTTCTGGAGAACAGTTTGGTGAATCAGGTCCCAGAAGAGTCTTTGGAGAACAGAGGTTTGGTTTTGCTTTGTTTTCATTAAAAGTTCACTAAAAACATGCTCAAAACTAAAATCTCTTAAGCACATGAGAAAATGATGCATCCTGAGTGCAGACAAGGCAACTAGGATTCCTATGAATTCATGGTAATAGATAATAACATAAGAGATTATAAATTAGAGAAAGTTTTTTTTTTAAGAGATGGCAGAGAAAAGGACAAGATACAAAGAAAAAAAATTAGCAACTTAGGAAACTGAATGCAGCAATTGGAATTTAAGCCTTATGGGCACTTAATGGTGGTGATGGATACATTTAATATTGGAAAAAATCCATGGAGTCTATCATTGAAAGAAGGAAAGGAAGGAAAGGCAGAAGAGGAGAGAAAGAGATTGGCAAAGTAGCTGAAAAATACTTCCTAGCATGTGCAGAAGGGATTACATAATTGGAAGGTCAATCAGCATTTTAACAATACTCATTCTAATCATCTATATGGGAAAAAGCCACCCTATCTGTCGATACTATTGTGTGAAGGACTTTTGATGAACAGAACATTCACATGATTTGAAAGTCACAGCTTACTTATGAACTGCAAAAAGGGTACAAGCACCTGATGGTATCTAGAATGTAACTCTAATGTGAGGATAAAGACAAAGGTATGTAATAAAGAGCAAATAAAGGATATTGAGGGAAAACTCTGAAGTGGAATGCACATCTGAGAGGAATAATGGAAGGAAAGAACAAGGAGGATGTGGTAAAGGAATGACTGCAGACATGGGAACCAAGACAGCGGCTGAGCAGGAGGCTCTATAGAGAAACGGATGGGAACAGGTAAGAGACTGCTGTTATCTGTTTCAAGAATAAATTGCCCACGTCATCTTTACCCAAACTCTCAGCAGCATGGCATGGAGAGGGAGGGCGAAATGAACCCCAGTGTTGCCCCATCCCAGTGGAGGGATTGTTGGGAGCTTCCACAGCCAGGCAACCTCCACACCTCTTTCTCATCTGATCACAAAACACCAAGTCTCCTTCCTGCAGAGAGGCCAGGAGGGGGAGCTCAGAGCCGGGCCCACAAAGTAAAGAAAGATGCCAGAACACTTGGATGAAGATTCCTAAATAGTTGTTTAAAAGACACTCAATGAGATTTAAGACAACCTAGAGAAATGATTCTATATCCTGACAGGAAGACCTGACAGAGCTGGAATGGTTAAATAAAACAAGCAGAAACCCTTCAACTAAAGATTTCCAAGGGAAAGTAGACTAAGTGAAATTTAAAAGTTGCTTTGCAAGGGAAGGATTAGCCAATTAAGCCAATGCACAGAGCCCTTAAAATATTTCTAAATTAATACCTTTAGTCTAAGACGGTCAGAATTATCTAATATTGTAAACACGGTATGTAACTATTTATATTGTTACTGTGAAAAGTAAACAAAAAACTGTAATCATTATATCAAAATGTTAAGAGATAGGCGATATCAAAACAGGACTAACATAAATTTTTAAAAATCCAAGATGTAGGGAGAAAGGAAGCATAAAAATCAAATTATTTATTAGATTTGTTATCTCTTCATTTTGTTTGTCCCTATTTTCAAAACAAAGTTGTCATCATTTCAAGATAGCTTATTACAGCCGAGAGTAAGCTTCATGGTAACCACAAAACAAGAACCTTAACAGACTTACTAAAAATAACAAAGAATGAAAGTATGTCACTAGAGAAAGAGGGAAAAAATGGAGAGAAACTACAATAATACCAAACATGTATGAAAATGGAAATAGTGAGACTTTACCTACCAATCATTACCTTAAAGTGTAAGGAGTTCCTGGTACTTGGCTTCAGAGTGGTCCATGCTGGACTGCTGTAGGCATTTGGTAAGAGAATCAACAGATGGAGTACTGTCTGCCTCTGTTAGTCTGCTTTTCAAATAAATATCTGGTTTTATTTTTAATGCTACTGATTTTTGTGTGTCCATTTTGTATCCGGCAATATAATTTGTTAGTTCTTACAATCTCTTGGTGAATTCTTTCAACCGCTTTATACACATGGGATCATGGTATCTGCAAACTGGATTAATTTGACTTCTTCCTTTCTTAGTCATATGTCTTCTACTTCTCGCTCCCACCTAACTTCTCTGGTTAAAACTTTCAGTACTATACTTTTTAAAAGCAATGAGAGCAGATGTCTGTATCTGGCTCTAGAACTTACAGGAAATGCTTTCAGCTTTTCTCCATCCCATAAAGTGTTGGCTGTGGGCTTTTCATATACAGCCTTTAGTATTTTGAGGTTATGTTGCTTCCACAGCTAAATTACTCAATGTTTTTACCATGAATTGGTGCTGAATTTTACTGAATGCTTCTTCAGGATCTACCGAGATGATCACACAGCTGTTAGCCATCATTTCTGTTGACATGATGTGTCACTTACTGATGTGTGCATTTTGAGCCATCTCTGCATCCCTAGAGGAAAAATCCCACTCAGTCAGCATGAGTAATTGTTTTGGTGTGTTGTTGAGTTTTATTTGTTAGTATGTTGGTGGCAATTTTACATCTATGCTCATCAGCAATATTGGTCTGTAGTCTCCTTGTCTGTTGCATCCTTGCCTGGTTTTGGAATTAGAATAATGCTGGCCTTCTTGAGATGGTTTGAGAATAACTGACTCTTAGTTATTACTCAAAATTTTGGTAGAATCTGGCTGATGTGGCCCTCTAGTCCTGAGGTTTTTCTTTGCTTGAAGAACTCAGGTTTTCTAGGTCTACATAACTCAATTTTGTAAAGTTATATGAATCCAGAAATGTTTCTATTTTTTCTAGGTTTTCCAATCTGTGAGTATAAAGTTGTTGCTAAGAGTGCCTAATGTTAGCTCCTATTTGTGAGGTATTAGTTATATCTCCCCTTTCAGCTCTTTTGGTCTTTTCTCTATCCTTCCTAGTCTGTCTAATGGTTCATCAACAGTGCCTTTTTGAAAACACCAACTCTTTAACCCATGAATCTCCCGTATTAATTTCTGAGTTTTGATCTCATTTACTTCTGCTCTAATTCTTACATTTTTTGTTTGTGCTAACTTTGAATTTTATTTGTTCTTGTTCTAGATCACTGAAATACATTGTTAGGTTGTATATTTGATCTTTCTGGATTTGTTTAAATGTAGGCACTTATTTTTACAAACTCCTCTCTCCATGCTGCCTGTGCTGGATCCCTTAAGTTTTGATATGCTGTATTTTCTTTTCCACTAGTTTCAGGAATTTTTTAATTTCCTTTTTGATTTCTTCAATGATCTATTTGTCATTCAAGAACATGTTGTTCCATCTCTGTATAATTTCTAAAGTTTGCTTTGTTGCTGATTTCAAATTGTATTTCATCATGGTCAGAAAGATAGATGAAAAAACTTCAATTTTTAAAATCAAATATGTGATCTGTTCTTGAGAATGTTGTCCACATGAATGAAAAGGAGGAACAAGACACAAGAAAAGTAGAAATCCTTTCCATGTCCCCAGATTGCAAGGATTAATAAAATTTAAATGTCCATATTACCCCAAGTGATTTATGTGAACAACCCTCCCATCAAATGACCTGTGGGAAATAACAATGATCAGAATAGTTAAACCAATCTTGAACAAACAGAAGAAAAGCTGAACACAACATAATACCAGATTTCAAGACATATGATTGAGCTATTGTAACCAAAATATCATGATATTGATATTTTAGAAAAAAAAGACACATGGACTAATGGATCAGAAATGGAATTACACATTTAAGTCACCTTATCTTTGACAAAGGCATCAAAAACATTCCCTGGAGAAAGACAGTGTTTTTCCACAAATTGTGCTGAGTAAACGGATATCCAAATGCAAAATATTGACACAGGACCCTCAACTCTCACTTGCTACAAAAATTATTTAAAATGAATTAAAGGCCCAAATATAAGACCTGGAACTATCAAACTATAAGAAAACAAAGAAGAAACACTTTCACACATTCTCATAGGCAACAGTTTTTTGGACAAGACCCTAACAGAACAGGCAATAGAAGCAAAAACAGACAAATTGGATTACAACAAATTAGGAAGCTTCTATCAGCAAAGGAAACAATCAACAAGGCGATGAGACAACCAACAAAATAGCAGAAAATATTTGCAACTATTCAACTGACAAAGAATCTATAAGGTACTCCAAAAACTCAACTGTAAAATAACCAATCCAGGTCAAAAACAAAGGATCTGAATACACATTTCTCAAAAGTATAATTGCAAATGGCCAACAAACACATGAAAAATGTTCAATATCACCAGCTATCCATGGCTTATTTGCTATCAGGAAAATGCAAATCAAAACCACAATGAGTTATCATCCACTCCAGATAGAATGGTTATTACCAAAAATTAAAAAATAACAAATGCTGGCAAGGATGTGGAAAAAGAGGAATACTAAAACACTGTTGATAGGAATGCAAATTAGCACAGTCATTTAATGGAGAACAATATGAAGATGCTTTTAAAAAGAACTAAAAACTAAAAATAGATCTGCCACATGACCCAAAAGAAATGAGACCAGCATATAAAAGATTCCTGCACTCCATGTTTACTGCTGTACTATTCCCAATAGACAAGACATGCAACCAACCTAGAAGTCCATCAGTGAATGACTGGTAAAGAAGAGGCGGTATAGACACACAGCAGTATATTACTCTGACATAAAAAAAGGAATGAACTCCTGATATCTGCAACATACTGAAGATCCTGACACAAATTGATGTAAGCCAGACACAGAGACAAATAGCTCATGTTTTCCCTCATATGTGGGATTCAAAAATAATTACGTATTATCTGAATTTAAAAGTGATTACTAGAGGTAGGACGGGGGTGGGTTGGATAAAGGGTAATAAAATGCAACAGGACGTGTTGGGCAGCACTGTAGGGCAAGACTAGCTCCTGATAATACAGCCTATTCTGCATAGAAAACTGGGACAGAGGAGCTGGTGGGCTCAGAGGCAAAGAAAAGATGAAATGGAAAAGCTAATTGGTTTGATCAATTTTATGCTATATGTGTATACTGAAATTTTACACTCTAACCCTTAAGAATACGTATTACATGATGATGCAAAATTCTAAAATAAATTTTTTTAAAAACCTTGTTTATTTTGGTGCTTGAAAAAAAATCGAAATACTTAATTTTTGACAGTTTTTCACAGTGTGGCATTTTCTGGGAACTTTCTGGAAAGTCTTCATTCGTACAGGTTTCAAAAAATGTTTGCACTAATATTCGTTTATCTTTTAATTCCATTTCCCACAAACCTTTGAAAATACCTGTGTTCGGGCCCGGCGGCGTGGCCTAGCGGCTAAAGTCCTCGCCTTGAAAGCCCCAGGATCCCATATGGGCACCATTTCTCATCCTGGCTGCTCCACTTCCCATCCAGCTCCCTGCTTGTGGCCTGGGAAAGCAGTCGAGGACGGCCCAAAGCTTTGGGACCCTGCACCCGCGTGGGAGACCCGGAAGAGGTTCCTGGTTCCCGGCTTCGGATCGGCGCACATTGGCCCGTTGCGGCTCACTTAGGGAGTGAATCATCAGATGGAAAATCTTCCTCTCTGTCTCTCCTCCTCTGTGTATATCTGGCTGTAATAAAATGAATAAATCTTTAAAACAAAAAAAAAGAAAATGCCTGTGTTCATTTTTATGGAGCACATACGGCAACCTTGCAAAAGTCAGCCACAAATCATATTTCAAAAAACCCCCAATTTCTTGATTGCAAGGAAATCTTAAAAGAACTTAATAATAAAGAGGCATCCCTTCCATACTTTCCAAAAAGAATACACATTCTCTTAAATTTAAAAAAGTAAAAGTTAGAAAGCCTTTCAGAACACTGGGAGATGTGCAGCTTAAAAGTATCTAATACTATAGAAGCAAGAGAGCAAAGAGTTAAGCACTCAACTCCAAACAAAAGAAGAGGTCAAACCAGAGGGAGGGAAGGAGGAGGAAGAGATACATGAAACATTAAAAATTGAACAGAGAATAAGAAAAAATCCCAGCAAAAATCAGAACTGGTTCTTCGAAAAGGCTAACAAAAAAGTGAGTCTTTGCAAAATTGGTTAAAGAGTGTAATAAACAATACTAAGGATAAAAAGGAGGATACAATTGGATATTATAAATATGAATTCTTTTTCAATAAGGAGAAAACAGTATGAATAAAACCAAAACAACAGAAAACTGACTGAGGGCCTCAATGAGCTGCAGTTTCCCTCTAGCCTGAGCCTTTGGGGGCAGGGAGGGCTAGAAGGACCATTAGCTTCAGCTCTTGGGATCATCCTCACCTACAGGTGTTCTTCGCCTTGGGAACCTGGCGCCCTTCAGGGCAGGGACCTCTGGGAGGGGCCGTCTTGTATTCTTGTCCTGCATTCCCAGCGCAGAACTGCACAGCCCCTTGCTCTTACCTGGGGCTTAATGGATACAGACCCACTGAAGAAGGAAGCTCTGAGAGCCAGCTCATGTCCAACACTTTTTAAGAGCACTGAAGTTTTCCATAGAAGAGAAGATTTTTTATTTTACTTTCTTTCCATTTTCCTCTTCTCCAGATCCTTTTGGCTTCCTCAGCCAAGCTCCCCTGGCAGAGATGGGATTCAGGATGTCATTAGACTTAGAGATGCTTTAGAGATCACCTGGTGTGATGTGCAGTGCTACAGACTAGGAAAGCCACTTCACGGTCCCTCGGGGACCTTCGCTCCAGGAGGGTGCTCAGTCCAGGATGAGGGTCCTCCACCTCCTTCAGCCACCAGATTAGCAGGCATTTTTAAAATTAAGCCCTAAAGAACCTGAGGTCTCATTCAGGGCTGGGTTATCGAGAAGTCATCATGTGCAATTTAGCAATCATAACGTGTAGTGACTTTAACAGGCCCCAGTTTTATGCCCTGAGGTTACCCATTCCTGGACTGTCGACTCTCTCTCTCTTTCTCCTTTTCTTTCTGCAAAAGAATGGAAACTTTGACTGTGTTTGCCTGGTCTAACATTTCCTGTAAGAAAGCTCTATACTTGGAATATTGTGAAAGCAATCTGTCTTAACAATTCAACCCAGATACAAGATCTTCCTGAACGCAGTGACAAACCTTAATTGGGAAATGGCCTGCCTATCTAAGTCTTCCTCATCCTGGTCCACGATGACGAAGATTGGGCGGAGAAAGAAATCGCCAGTGGAGAGGACACATGGGGTTGGGGCACAGATGACCCTGTATCCTCCTGGAAAAACCATTGACCAACCGGGGTTGTTTGGCTGCACAGAACACACACTGTGCTCCAGGCTCCTGAACCATTGTTCTTGGAGGTGATGACTTCTCAGCTTAACTTTCTTTCCGTATGTGTCCTTCCCAGTGGGCCTACACCCTTGACAAAGAAATATACAGAGCCAAAGGGAGATCCAAAATCACATCTGACAGTTCTCCTACCTGTCTGTCTATTCCTTGAAATTTGACTGGCTTCTGGAACATTCCAGGCACAAGGAGATGAAATTCACTCCAGCCACAACTCAAAGCTTTCCTTCAAGGTTGAAACACAGTTTGCAAAACAACAAATGTACTGAATTGGATCTTCCTTATAGCTCTGCCACTCTTCCAATCTGGCACAAAGCCTCAGCACATAACTGGTGTTTAATGGATGCTCCTGTGACATACACAGAGTTCACACAGCAGGAGGGGCTGGAAATGCAGCCCTGGTGCACTTGGTGTAAGTGGCAGGTGCAGTGCCAAGCTCTTTTCAAGGCCCTTGGTATCGTAGACATTTAGGCTGCAGGAGAGATGCAGAGGGATGCAGGGGTGCAGCTGGATTAGAGAAATAACTTGTAACGTATTACAGCACAGTATGGCAATCAGTTGAAAACAACGGACCAAGTAGCTGGCACAGCGAATATAGGATGCACCCAACACTAAGTAACGATTTATGTGCAGTGTAATGGGATATGCCAATTACCTTGACCTGGTCCCTTCATTCTACATGCATATACTGAAGGACCATACTGGGAGACAGGCTAGGAACTTGACTCACTACACCCAGAGCCTCCCCACCTGACATATCTTCCTTTCCAGCTCCAAACCACTTAAGAATGAGGAGCATCCAGACCCTAACTGCAAGAGATCCCATCCTGCCCCATTAGAGACACTCCCAACCCAAGGCACACCCAGAACAGCCTGATGCAACCCATCTGTGACCTTCCTGGGATGGACGGAGTGAGCAGTACAGCCATTCTGAGCTGCTCGTAGACAAGAAAACCAACAATGCCAACCAAACACCAAGCTGGGCACAAACAAAAGCAGCTCAGGGCTGAGCACAAGGGGAGTGTCATGGGCTCAAGAGACACCACCCCATCTCCCTCTCTGACCCTCTAAACACTCCCATCCAGAAGTCAGTTGGCTGAAACCCCTCCCATCATGCTATCTCTCTGTGTTGGAGCAGAAATCTTCACTCAGCCTAGTCTGGACTGCACTTGCCTTGTCAAGTTCTGTTTGCAAGTGAGCCAAGGAACCCAGGGTCGGTAACAACCGTACCCGAGAAATAGGAACAATTAGTAAGTGTCAATTAAAAGCGTACATTGAGAATAACTCATCCTTTGATAACAGCTTTAGGTAGGTGACTCTCTTCTCATCTCACTTACATCTGGCCCAGGCTGGAGGTTAGGGGAAGGAGGCTCTACCGTCCTCCCAGTGCCTGACTCGGAGCCAAGGTTTCCTACATGTAGCAGAGCTGAGTTCCGCAAGATGACTGGTGCCAAGAGGTGGAAACTGCTCAGGATGCAGCCATTGGGAGTGTGGTGAGGATGTTGCGTGAATCCGTGGAGCATATCTCTGGAATGTGGCCAAATGCACTGAGTAACACTTCTTCTGCCTCCCACAGGCAGGGAAGGATCAGAGCCCAGAGCCCCTTCTCAGCCTCATCTCTTCCCTCTGCCCACAAGCAGGTGGCAGACAGCCTCAACCAAGTCCACCCACCATGAGATGCTGGTGAGCCCAGGGACCTAGGCTAATGGCGGAGGAGAAGCCACAGGACATCCCAGGTGAATGCCAAGGCCACCTCTGCCAGGGCCCTCAGATAGGCCGGACACTCTGCGCTGTGGAGCTGGTTCCCCAGCCTTGCCTGCCTAAGGCTGGTGCTGCAGGAGCCCAGGATGGAAAGGATTGCCTCGGCAGCCTTGGCCCCATCCCAGGAAGTTCAAAGCCATCACTGGAGTCATAAAAGGGAAGGTTCTGACTGGGCCGCCCAGGAGGCATTACGTCAGAAAGGCCACCAGTCTTCCACCCAGGGCCTGGAGAGCTGTGTGCAGCTGTTTACTTAGCTGCTAGGAGAAGCCGCTGTGCGGCACCTTTACTGTCCCAATAAGGGCCAACACACACAGGCCAGGAAGAGAATTGCGCCAACAACCTGGGCCGACTTCCCCAGTGGCCCAGCGCTTGTGTGATCCACTTAGCTCTGCTGGGTGTGATCTGTCACAGGCTGGCTTAGCACTGCTCCTGGGATGAAGCCTCCTCACGCTGAAAACTCCATCCATAGCACTCCCAGGAAACTCCCCAGGGTAACTCTGGAACCATACAGAGGATGGTGTTCTGGGGCCATTTGCTTTTAGAAAGGTAGGGAGGCCCACACTTAGAGAGCTCTGATCTTTTTGGAGCTCCTGCCTTCTTCCAGGTGGTCTTGAGCAAGTATAACTCCCTGGACCCAGAGTTAGAATCCTTTGCTGTGAAATGTTGGGAGGTTCTGGGTGCACTGTGGTTCTGTTCTTGCAAGAATCACTTACCTGGACAGCACCCTCCACTTGGCCAGGCACGTGCAAAACACAGCTCTAGATTTTATTCTCCCACATGTCCTGGGTGGGGAGGCAAGGTTGTGGGGGACAACACAGAGACTTTAGAGCCCTATTTTTCAGAGGACCCGGAGGCCCAGAAAATGGTCACTTGTCCACCAGAGACCAGTGCATGACACATAGATGTGCGTGTGGACACACAAGGCAAAAAAAGATTCAGTTTAGGGACTGGTCTTGCAGTGCTCACGTTGTAACAAAGGTTGGCCTTTTGTGCCACAATTGTCTCCGATATCCTGACATTTGATGAAAATGCTGTCACATCTTTCCTTTACCCAGAAAATAATAATAACTGGAATAGTGTCTGATTGGATGTGAGGTAAACAGAGCTTAACTTCTGTTTCCACAGAAGACCTGCAAAAACAAGACTCCTTTATATCCTTTGCTTGAAAGAAGAAGCCGCCCAGGTTGTGTTGAGTTTGAGGCGCACAACCTAAATCTGCCTCTGAACCTGAACTTGGCCCTCTAGGACCCACAAATCCCCAAAGGCCATAGCTCACTGTACTGTGCCAGGTGGGATAGCCCAACGTCTCCTTGGGCAGAGATTCCCCATCTTGCCCTAGCCTGGACAGAAGAAGAACATACCAACACGGGCTCTGAGAACCACCCCTCCTTTCATCCAGCTCTGTCTCATCAAAAAAAAAAAATCTCCAGGAAATTCTGACCTACTCCAAAAGCACTATTTTCAGAGCATTTCTTAGAAGAAGGAGAGGGGAAGGGGAAACATGTTGCTTTAAACCTAAGTTAGTTTCAAAAATATTGAGTATTACACCATTCACACACATCACAGTAAGCAAGAGAGCGATGGAATTTCCATGGGTGAGCCAGCCCCGGTTTGGGACAAGCACACCCTGGACTAAAATTAGATGTGTTCCTGAGCCAGCAAGGGCACCGCCTGTGCCTCTCCTGGTAGCCATTTTCACTTGAAATGGGACATGAGGGTCCCCAGGTACCAGATTGTGGGTCCCATCTCTCTGTGCTCCTCTGGGGTTAGCAGTGTGCTGTCCCTAACTTGGGTCCCAGGCAGCTGGTGGGCTAGAAGCCAGACCTGGCATGTAGGGATACTGGCTGAGGAGCCAGGACATGGTGGATGGAAAATGTGTGCTGAAACTTTTCCATAAGCCCCAAAGCGGCGAGGCACAATGTCCACCTCACACAGAAGTCAGGATATCAGGTTTTAGAACTTTACAACAGGGGGAGTTTTGCTCCCAGATCTTTAAGAAGGAACAATACTTAATATGAGCTTGTTAAGGGAGGCAGTAAAAAACCGACTAGTACAATCTCTCTCTTTTTCTCTCTGCGGAAGCAGAACAAGGCCCAACACAAGGCTCTGCTCTCCCGAGCCCAAGGCAGGCGGGCATGATGCTGGAGCCCACCTCTGCAGACACACTGAAGTCGTTGCTTCTTCAGGGGCACCATCTTGCCAAGGCCCCCCTCTCCAGGAGGTTGGGTAGGGGGACACCTGTGCAGGCCCTCCAGGACTGTGTAAGCAAGAAAAGGTCCAAGCAACACAGCCAACAGGAAAAGCTCTGAGCAAAGGTATCTGTAGTTTTTTCCAGAACAAATATAAAATCTTTTGGAGCAGCTGGAACCATGTCAGGGAGTCTCCAGTTGAAAATGTTATGGGGGAGCCTCACGCGGTAGGAGCAAGCAGGGGACTTGGGGCTTTAAGAAAACACTCAGAGGTTTTTCCAAGGAGATTCCAGTCCTAGCAGGATAAACGGCTCTAGTGAGGGAGGGCGGGACCAGCTTCCTTGTGGCCATCAGGCTAACACTGGGAGAGGCGCTTTCCATGCAGCTGGAAAGTAGAGTGTCAGCTCTGGTCTTCACAGTGCCCAGTGGCTCTCCGGAAAGCAGAGCTCACAGATGCTCATGGACCACAAACGCCAGCCTCCACGGTCTGCCCATGAGCAGTTAGGAGGGGGTAGTTAACGCACTAGCCTTAATGTTTCACACCATCCCCTTGTCCAGCTGCCAGCACTTGATGACCCACCATGTCTTCCCACACTTCTTTATGATCACTACCCAGAAAGAAGAAATGGAGTCTTTTCCCGTTCACTTGTTGCTATCCATCCCATCTGTTTTCGATCTTCCCCTTTCATTTTGGAAAAGGTTAAACCAACAGGAAAGTTGAAAAAACAATAGTCATACAAGGCACGCCAGCAGTCGCCCCTTCACAGACAGGGATAGTTAACATCTACCTGATGCATTTTCTCCTTCTCTCAACACATGCACACACACAGACACACACATATGCACATGTGTGCACACATATAGACACAGTTTGTTATTGCAAACTACTGGCAAGTACACGGCAGACATTGCCAACAGCTCCCAATGCTTGATCCTGCCTCTCTGATAAAAAGAATACTGTGCCACGTACTCTGGGTCATGTCCCTTTGCCTGATCACACTTGGTAACAGCAGAACCCTACCCAAGTGATCCCCAATCTCTATATGGGGGGTGGGGTACACATGTGCCTTTCTAGGAGGTATTTCCTCTAAGAAGAAGTCAGTTGTCATGTCCTTATTACATAGTAACTGAGCCAATGTTGCACTTTTTCCATCTAAGAGGAATACTTCCAAGTTCTCTTTTACCATGCTCCTGGGAGTGGGGTGGTTTTTAAGGGCGTGTGACTGCCCATAGGCTGGCTGCAGAGGTGTGTCTAGAAGCTCAGTTGGGGGCTGGAGAAATCTGCGGTGTGGACAGATCTCCTTGGCAGCCCTAAGGACTGGCTCCCAGATTCAAGTCAAGCATCTGACAAGGCCATTTGCCCTCCATATAGCAGCTTCAGGAATGCCAGCACTGGCTGAGCCACTGCACCATGAGGATGGAGTGAGGTGACAGAGGTGGTTCGAGGCCCCCGGAGAGGGACCCATATTTGGCCCTGTTTTTTTGTTGGTGCCTTTTTAAATCTGCTCTATTTCCTTTTCTTATCATATAAAAGAGGTTTCATCTGAAGGGTGATAGTACAACCAAAATGACGCAGGACCTGGAGTTTCTGTTTGTTTTTTCCCTGCCCAGAAGCTAATGACATCCTGCAACAGTGAGATGAAGGAATAGCACCACATGGGCCAGGTTGAGTCTGGGCTGCTTCACTTCTGATCCAGCTCCCTGCTAATGTGCCTGGGAAAGCCGCAGAGAATGGCCCAACTGCTTTGGTCCCTTCACCTATGTGGGATACCAGATAGGCTCCTGGTTTTGGCCTGGCCCAGCTCTGCCCATCGCTGCCAATTGTAGAGTGAACCAGTAGATGGGAGATCTATCTACATATCTGTGTATCTATCTATGTATCTATCTATCCCTGAGCTCCCCCACCATCTCTCTCTCTCTGACTTTAAAATAATAAATCTTTACAAAAGAAAACTACCCTCTGCAAAACCACGCTAGGATTCCAGACCCAGGCACCCTCCCAACGTTTCCTATGGCTCCCAAGCTGCCACCTTCTGTCTCTCCCCTCGCCACAGATGGAACTGGACTCTCCAGTCCTCCTCCTGCTCTGACCACTCCCTTTCCTTATCTCATACCTGGGTCACAGGGTGCTGGATTCTGCCCTTGGCACCCGTATCAGTCACTTGGAGCTGTGTGCACCCACCACTCCAAGGACTTCATGTCATAGGCTCTTGCCAGCACCACCCCCATGCTCCTCTTCCGACTTCTCCATGCACAATGCCCAGCACCTGTGCTCCTGCCCCTCTTCTGGCTGTGGCAGCAGAAGCACCACTGTATGCACCCAAACTCCCCATCTTCTCCCAGTCCAGAAAGTGTCCACTCTTCTGGGTCCCCATCCCTGTTAACTGCATGTCTGCCCCCGGTCCTCCTCACATCCTGTCATTTCTCCTCCACAGATCCCCGGGGCCTTAACACCTCTGGTACAGCCAGGTCAGAGCCCACTCACCTGCAAGGCCAGGACCCTCACTCAGCCCTGCCATAGGGAAGCTTGGTTCAATCTGATTAAACAACCACCACACCTGAAGATGCATGAGGCCTTTCCATGTTTCTCTTAGTACACCTGCCCAGCCCCCAGGGACCCTCTCCTGGCCTACAAGCATTCCTACATCAGGGCTGCAGCAGCCTGCCTTCCTTTGTCTCCAGCCACATTTGGGATTATTTCACTCCCTGAATTAGCAGACTGACCTCCCAAGTCCTTCTCCTTGCTAATGCCAATTCCTGAACTGCCCATCTTCCCCAGACAGTGGCTGGGGACACTTGTTAGGACTAAGGTACCTCCAGTCAGTTTGCTTGTATGAATTCAAATGGGTTCTTCATACCGTGCCTCAATTTTCTTACTTGTTGAATGTATCTAATGCCTTTCTAGCATTGCTGTCAGGAGTAGGCCAGATGACAGAGCTAAAGCTCTTTGCAAGAGAAGCTCTCAGAGCGTGAGCTTTCAGCTGAACTGATTCTGAGGCAAATCAGATTCACTCTCTAGGGAAATGAGCCACGTTCCCTTTCTCTCTCTCTCTTCCACCCTCTCTCACTTCCTCCTCCTATGGCATGTATCTACATGGATGTTTCAGCCAGGCTCGTGGGGGCAGAGACCTCATCTTCAGCATCTCTGTCCCCAACACCATTTGAACAAGCAAGAGGCACAAGCTTTGTTGAACTGAACAAAACCAAACACCATGTATTTAGATTGAGATCAAAAACTGTTTACCCGGTCAGGAAAAGGCCTCACTTGTGAGGGACTCCAGCCCGTGAAACTGGTCTCCACAGGAAATGAAAGAAATCCCGTGGCTTCAGTAACTTCTTGTGGAATGAACAGAGAAAACAAAGTAGAATTTTCTGGAATGAGGCACACACACGGAATCCAGCTATACAGGAAGCCGTGTTGGCAGCTCATCTTTCTAATTTGAAAAAAAAATTCTGCCCCAAATACCCAACAGGCCTCAGCATCAAAGTCCATCTTCCCCCCCCACCCCATTCCCCTCCCCGTTCTGAGAGTGAGTCATGACACACTCCTATCCCTGGCCACCACTTGGGAAAACCTGCCAAGAAGTCCCGAGGGGATGTGTCCACTCCAGCACAATGGAACGGGATTTGTCCGGGGCAAGACTCCAGTTCTCACTACCCCAGGCCCAAGGCACCCAACCTACTGGCTAGACTCAGCGTAGGAACTTCCATTCCTGCCCTGTTGGAAGTGCCTGTCATCCCAATGAAGTTTTGAAAATACAGCAGGACCCCACAGAGGCCCCACGGGGAAGGGCTGCAGAACAGCGGGAGAGCCCCCTCGGTGTGTGAAGCAACATCTCAGATACCCCAGTCAACTTTTCCTAAAGGAATCCTGGCTTTGAAGGAAGTTAGAGACAGCTATGTGTTCCAGCAGGGCCCTAAGTCCTGTAACCAGTCCTCACAGGATCATTCAGACCTCACTTGGCCTCAGGACTCAGCTCAGCCCTCCTGATCTAGGAAACCCCTTCCCTTCCTTTACACATCCACAGTGATGGCAGCTCAAGGAATGCTGTCTTCCTGGCCATGGGACAGATAGTTCCTGCTGTTTCCAGGTGAATCTCTCCTGTTTGCTCTATCAACAATCCTGTGGTCTCCTTGAATGAGGGAAAAAAAAAACACTCCCTCAAGCAAACTTTCCACAGAACCTACAACTGGATTCCACTTTTACTTTCTGAAGGAGGCAGACAACTCGACTCCACACAGGCAGCTCATAGTACAAAGGAGGAAAGATGCCTGTCAATTCTCTCCAGTGTGGTATGGGTCATGACGAACGTGACGTGAGAGGGGATCATGGTCAAGTACAGGAATAAGGAGCAGATCAGGAAACGCTTCCTGAAAAAGGCAACAGGGTGTCAGCTCAGGCAAGTGGGTGGGAAGGTAGGCAGGTTGGTTAACTAGTTGGTTGGTTGCCTGGCTGCTCAGATGGATGGCTAGTTGGCTGAATGATTAGCTGGTTAAATAAATGTACAAACAAAAGAAAATGAGTAGGTGATGAATGCCAACAAGCAAACTAAATACAGAATTTGAACTGCTCCTGTTTTTCTAAAGTGTATTGGCTTAATTTTCATGACTCTGTCCCAGACAGATCAACATGATTTCCTGTTCCATTCACTTTGCCAAGTGCATTCCCTCATGTGCCCAACATTTACTGTTGTCAGGTCCATGGATCTAGCTGGAGGAAGAGAGAAATAAGGCTTCACTCTGGTCTTCAGGAATTTATGGCAGTAAAGATGAGCTACTCATTCCTTCCTTGACCTAGAGGGCTGCAGAAACTAGAGACGCAGCCAGACCGGGCTGGCCAGGCCGGAGCAATACAAGACAGTCAGGGAGGCTGTGGCATTGATGGCAAGGAGGCCTTCCTCCCGGATTCACACAGGTGCTTCCCCTGCAGTTCTCCCACCCTGAGAGCCACTGCCTCCTTTAAGTTCCCATCTGCCTCACCCTGCTGCTGGTCCCACTGACCTCTGTGTGGGCTTCTCTCTGGAGTTCTGGGAGCCACAGCCTGCTAGCTGCCTCACCAGGAAACAACACTTAGAAGTGAGGGGGGCAAAATAGTACGTGGAGTCTCCTTAGCACCACCCGGGCTCTCTCACAAACAACTCCCCAAAATTATGTCTGAGCCCAAATAGCTTCC
The DNA here is from genome assembly GCF_030435755.1 of Ochotona princeps. Classification (NCBI taxonomy): domain Eukaryota; kingdom Metazoa; phylum Chordata; class Mammalia; order Lagomorpha; family Ochotonidae; genus Ochotona; species Ochotona princeps. The sequence goes on from NC_080851.1 coordinate 24,536,497, forward strand.
TTCCACCTAACCACAGACATTTCCCCAGCACGTAACATCTTCCTGGCCTGCACAGCAGACCTCGGGATCTCAGGACAGGCTGGCAAGGGCACAGGAGGGATCCAAGGAGGGCCTTGGAGCTGTCACACTGCTCTCATGAATGGAGGAGACAGCTCACTCAACTTCCCAAGGAGAACTACAGTTACTCTCTCGCCTCCCTGGCTACATGTTTTTGATTCCCAAGAAAATCTGAGTCACAGGAAGTCTTTTCCTGGTAGAAGCATTAGACCCAAAACTTGGAAACCCTGAAACCTTCATTTCAGCCCCATTCCTGGAGGGTTCAGGGTGGTCTAGAATGTGCACCACATTTTTTTAAATTTGTGCTTTCTATAGAGAAGGTAGGATTTGGAGGAAGAGAGGGAGTGTTGTGCTATGAACTGGGGTGCACGTAAAGAATCCAAAATGCCAAAAGCTCGCAAGGTGGGAAGAAGAGCTGGCTAAGCACAGGGCATTTAGCAGCCAGACCCACCAGAGCCAAGAGGTCCTCAAGACAGGTTACAGAGGTAAGGGCTGGACTGGCCACAGGCTCCCCAGGCAGACTCTTGCCCGGCCGGGAGAGTAGCACACACAAAAAATCAGCTGGGTCTTGGATGTGTCTCAGCAGCAGACTTTGAACCTCGGAAGTCTGACACAAAGCCCAAACAATGCATAGAAAACAAATTAAAATGGACGTCCTCTCCCTGTCCCAGTCCAGACGGCACAGATACTGTCGGGCTCAGGCTGCACGGCTATGGAAATAGCCAATAAGCCACAAATGCCACATCCTGGGCTAAACTGCCGCCAAGCCCCAACCGACATCTCTGTGTGTGTGTTCATGGCCTTTGCTATGAGCCCAGGGCCCCCGGCAAAGACTGCAGTCCCCTGCCAGAATTGGCCTTCACTCATCTCTCTCCCCCTTGAATGCATCTGCAAGGCATAGAGGAGCCAAGTAAGCCTTGCCTTACTCAAGGACAGCAAAACATTGACACGGTGGTGAGAATTGATGGAGATCTGCTGCCACCTGCTGTCTGTTTTCCTACACAGCCAAAAATTCTCTCTGTGGCAGCAGAAGACAACTGACTACTGAGGCTGGATCCAGAATGCAGAACAGGGCAGGTTAGTCTGTGAACTGAAACCATAGCCACTCCCTGTCCAGCAATACAGGTACACCAGCCTTTGGCATGCAACTGCCTCCCCACACCCTAGGTGCACCTGTCCCCAGAAAGCACCCACCCCTGCTGCGAAGGCCAGTCCTTAGCACCCAGTCACTTGGGACCTCACCGTGGGCCTGGAGGCTGACTTGTCTCATCCTTCAGCATCCCTTACTGGTGTCTTGCAGGTCTGGGACACCCAGAGCAGCAGCAGCCATACCTCCCATCTGATTGCTAGAGCAGGATGTGGCCCAACACAAAGTCTGTGGTGGGTGACCGTGGCACTCCAGCACAGGGGTCACAGCATCGTGGTGGGGAAGGTGCTTCTGTGCCTGGAAATGGCTTTGTGCCAGGTGCCCTGCTGTGGTCTGCATCCTCATCCTGTGAGGCCTCCCCAGGGCAGCCTTCTAGCAGCAGGCTTTGCAGCTTGTTCACTGTTTTAGTAACACCCAGGGGCTGCGTGCATGAAGAAGGAGCCAAGAGGCAGATATAGAAGCCACTGGTGCCTGTTCAGATGCGCTGGTCTGAGCAGACCTGTGACAGTGTTGGAGGTTAAGGACTCTGCTATGCCCATTTCTAAAGAACTGTCCTTGGCCCATTTCAACTAGGAGGCTGTGCACTGCCCACCCCACCCTAGATGGGCAGACCCTGGGCAATCACTGCCACAGGGGTACAAACAGCCCACTTCTTTCCTTTCAGATAGAACCAATTCTGGCTCAATTTCAACCCCACATTCCCCAATAGAATCACAGAGAGACCCCACATCCTTGCTGAGCTTGCTCCCAGCTTTCTTCCTGCCCTCTTGTCCTGACAGCACGTCCCCAGTAGATTATACACACATGCATCTGTCAGGTGTAACTTCTAGAGCACAGGACCCCAAGCTGCTTGGGGGGGGGCATTGGTTCAAATAGATTTCTGGGTTCAGTCCCCAGAGCTCCACCAAGCTCCCAGGTGAAAAAGAAGCTTCTTCCGACCCAGGGACTACAGTCTGAGAGTGCTCTTGTTGGAAACCTGACCTTGACAGAGGAAATCGCCCAACTCACAGTAGGCAGAGTGGTAAGTGAGGTCAGGATTTCACCTGCCCAGCCAGCAGGTGCAGCAGGATGCCAGCCTCCAGCAACAGGTGCTCTCGAGGTCAGGGTGATGCTCCAGGCTGCCTCGCCCTGTGTCTTCTCACTACAAAGCTCCAGGAAGCCAGGCCAGGAGAGACTGCAAAGGTGTAGGACCCTGAAGAGCTCAGCTCTTCTGCAAGATGGTCTCACAAAAGCCAGCAGCTCAAGAGACTGAATAGAATGACTAGATCAGGGCAAGTCTCAAGTTTGGTGTGGCCATGGCCAACAGCATCTGTGGAAGGTGAAGCGGGAAAGAGGAACAAGCTGGATAGAAACACGAAGGCCCACAGAAGGTTACAGGACTGAGCAAGGAAAACTTAACGTGCAGGCCCAGGAGAACCACCAGGTGGACATGCTTTTGCTGTCATCAGCAAAGAGCTGAAAGTGAACCCATCAACAGGCTCTTATGACAGCCCTGCTTTGAGAGATGGCCCCTCAACAATAGCCCAAGATCCCAAGAGCAGGAAGAGGACCGTCCTGTCACAGCTACAGTCACAGGGCCTGAGCCCAGCTCCTGCTCACCATTGTGGACTCCATACACTAGGTTCCCAAGCCTCAGGCTGTAAGGAGTCCAGCCAATCGAGAAACACCACCCGGCTGACAGAAAGCAGAGAGCCACACCAGACACCTGAACAGTGGCCTTGTGACCGTGGACTCTCCAACTGCTCCTCATTTCCAGAGAAAGCACCCCCCATTTGGGTCAGCCAAAACCACCGGATCCATCCTTGCCTCTTCTCTTTCTCTAATACAGCACAGCCAATCTGCGGGCACAGATCACTAACACACATGAATATACACACACTGAGCCCTCCTCGCCCACAAAGTTCCATCTGTTTGTATTCAACTAACCTCAGACAGAAAACATTCAGAAAACACACACACACACACACACACACACACACCCCTGTGCTGGACAAGACCTGACCTGCTTTCCTTGTCATCAGTCCCTAAACAATACATACACCAGCTACATACATTATATATGCAGCTAATCTAGAAAAAATTCTAAATGTATGGGATGATAGTCCATGCTATGGTGGTTCTGTGCCAATACCATCGTATTTTACCTGAAAGGTGTGGGCATCAGAGGACTGGAGCATCTGTAGGGTCCCAGTGCCAAGGTCTGCGAGCCCCCGGGGACGGTTACGTGGTGGATGCACCGCGTCCTTCTGTTCCATACATGCCAGCTTACATCTCAGCACCCTCACCACCCCTGCCCTGACTCATGCCCTCATCAGCTCTCTTCTAGACCATGGCAGTCACCTCCCAAGCCATCTCCCTGCTCCCACGCTTGACTCTGAGAGCCCCTTCTCGACATGGCAGTCACAGGGGTCCTTTGAAAGAACCCTGTCGGAACCCAGCATGCTACTACTCAACTTCCAAAGGCTCCCCAGCATCTGACAGAGATGCCAGCACTTCCAGAGGCTCCCAGGCTCCACCTGCCTCTCCCCTTCACACCTTTCCTCTCTCCCGCACCCACACCAGCCTCAGCCCCAGCACACACCCCACCACGGGGCCTGCTTTCTCTTACATCCCCTGTCTCCATACTGCTCTCTCCTCAAGCATGACCTTCACTGAAAGGCTTTCTTAGGCAGCCCCAGCCCCAGGGACACCCCCCCCCACACACACACACCATGGCATCATGTGTGTTTAAGGTGTTGTTGTTGTGAGCTGCCCAGTCCTGCCCAGGGCAAGGACTGGGCCTGCTCTATTCACACTGATCTCTGGTGGGTAAACTGAGTCTGGCAGGTAGCCAGCCATTACACAGCACAGAGCTTGCCAGCCATGTCAGCCACGGGTTCTCCTGGTTGTAAACAATACATTTTTCCTGGTATAAATAAATATTCCTATGTGACCACCTGCAAGGGCATAAGCTGTGGAGACAGGAAGAGAGGCCAGCAGTCAGCACGCTGCCAGCATGGCTGGCTCTGACACCTGACATGTATTCACTTGGCTAAGGGGTTGTTGGACAAACGAACTGAAAAAACCGATGTGCCTGTGGATGGAGAGTTTGCTCCTAACTGCTTCCCCTTAGGAACTCAGGGTTTGAAATGATATTTACCCTAAACCAAGGGTGCTATGACCTGGAATACAGGGTGGGGAGTGACTGCTGCTGGGACACACCCTCCCCACCCCACCCTGCCCGTGAGCTCAGGGAGGGCCACACACAGGGAGAACAAGCCGCAGGTGCCACGTGGAGAGGAACACGGAGTTACAAGAGGACTTGGCTACGCACATACGAGGTCAAGTGCCTTGCTTCCTTCTCTCTGCCCTTTGATCTCTGCTTATTCCCCTGCCAAAAGGCTTAGCAGTCAAGAGCCTTTCTTAGCCCTGATGTTCTATGGCAGGAAGAATTTAAAAAGACCCTAGCAGACCACTCTACTTTAAAAAAAAATTAGGGGGTGTGCACTTAGCTTAGCAGTTGAAGGTGTCTGCTAAGATGCTCACTGTTGATATCAGAATACCTGGTTTCAAGTCCTGCCTCTGGCTCCCAATTCCAGCTTCCATCCAATGCAGACCCTGGGAGACCCAGAAATAACTCTTGACTCCTGATTTCAATCTGATCCAGCCTCAAACAGCATGGCCATTTCTGGAGTAAACCAATAATGGAAGATCTTGCCCTGGCTCTCCTTGTGCGTGTAACTCTGTCTTTCAAATAAATATTTTTTTTCTTTAAAAAAATCACCTAAATTAAACGTCAATTCCATGGGCTCAGCCCAATTTCAAGTTTGTATTCTAGAAAAATGTCCACTCCCCCCAAAGCAAAAAAAAAAAAAAATCCTTCCACACTCCTGAAATTAACAGCTAATCTGAGCTCACTGGATCCACCCTGCCAGGCCGCATAGACAGACACCTTCTACTTACTTAATCCTGCTGCCCTTGGGGACTCACAGCTGAGGGATTTCCTGTTTCCCTCCCTACATACCGCCGTGAGAAACAGAGAGAGAGAGAGAGAGAGAGAGAATGGCCAAAGCTGGAAGATGGCTGGGATTTATAATGTCACTAACAGCTGGGACTTTGTAGTAGACAAAATAATGCCTTCTCTAGTCCTGACCTAATCCCAGAACACCTGGACCTTGTAGGTTACACGGCAAAGATCAATTTAAGGCTGCAGACAGAACTAACAGCAGCCAATCAGCTGACTGTGAGATGGATTGCATAGCCTGGATCTGAGGTGGGAGAAAATCCAAAGTCATCCCCGGAATCCGTATAGATGCATGGGGGTGGGGTGGGGGGCAGAAATGAAGGATGCTGGTAATGCTGCTGGGAGGAGGATGGAGAAAGGGCCCAAAGGTCAAGAAATGAAGGTGGATTGTCTCCTGTACCTCCAGCAGACATGCAGGCCTGCCCACACCTGGATTTTGGCCCAGCAGCACCCATTTCAGACCTCTGAGCTCAAGAACTGCGAGATGAACCTCCTATGTGGTTTCTAAGATACCAAGTGAGTGGTACCCCATTACAGTAGCGAGGGTATACTAATACACCCCCAAGTGGGCCTTTCCCATCCCTCATACCAACTAATGGTCTGTGGGGCCCTCCTCTCTGGGCCCCAACACTCATCCGCACCACAGGCCCTCAGTTCCAAGGCGCCACGAGGATCCCAAGCCCGTGGCTCCAGTCCACTTGGAAGGGGCAGCTATCCGCTCTGCAGCCCTGGCGCTCGGCAGCTGCTTCTGCAACCACCACGGCAGGTTGAATTCCCAAGGGAGGATGACAACGCTTCTCCATGTCGTGACCACAGTCACACTCACATTTCTGGAGGAGAACTGGGCAAAACACAAGTGGCTGGAGCTCCTGCAGCCCAGGCCCACTGGTGGAGAACACAGCTGGAAGCTGCATTCCTTGCCACCAGCTGCCCAGCACATGTGCTGAGCTAGTCTGTACGTAATGAGCCTTAGCGGAGCCCTGGTGGCCACACACACAGGCCCAGGGCTCGCACTGAGGGACAGTCACAAGGGACACATCCCCAGAGAGAGCTGTGAGCAACATAAGGGAGTCACCTCCAAACGATCAGCCTTCACACACATGGGGCCAGAAAGCTTACAACACATCACTGGGAAGACATGGTCATGAAGAACTGCCCCTCCCCTGCACCTTGAGACCTGCTCCTTAGGCTGCTCAGGGGTCTACTGTGGGCCACACATGTGGTGACAGCACGATCTCTAAGTGTGCAGAGGAAGGCCTCCTGCCTGTGACATAGCATGACAGAGAAAGATAAGGACGTGCTGTCTCCCACAGCAGGGTCAGAGTCCCCGGGGTACTGAGTGATGACAAAAACACCACAAGGGCAGCCCTGCCAAGCCTGTGACAGATGACAGATGCCCCCTCCCCAATGGCCACATCTCCTACAAGGGGAGCCAGGGCACAGATTTTTCCAAACACCCCTTTTAAAATCAGAAGACACAGAAGAGAAACAAACAAACAAACAAAAAAAAAAAACAGACATAGCAAAATGTCACTTTGGTTCCCAGGGCTGGATCTTAGAAGTTGGAGCTGGAAGGCTGGGACTGCACAGTTGTCCCCTGATGGCCCAGCAGGCCACCCCAGCACGTTGCACTTGTTCTCACCACCCATAAACCGGAGTGTGACTCCCACGGCTGTCCCTGAGCCCTGTGCACAGAAAAGGCCCCAAACCACCCCAAGTCCTCCAGGGTCCTTGGGGAAGGACAGAGCTGCATGCAGCCAGCTTGGACATCACCTCCTTGTGCTTTCTTATATATGAACAGACTAGCAATAAACTATAGATTAAAAAGGAAAATCAGAAAATACTTTCAAATTAGTCAATACATGTCTAAACAGCCCATAGTTCAAGGAAGAAATTACAGTAGAAACTATGAATTATTTTAACTAAACTATAAGAATGTGTAATATATTAACTTGGAGGATAAAGACAAAGCGTTATTTAAAGGGAAATTTGCAGACTTAGGAGAAGAAGGCAAACAATTTGTTATTTAAGATCCATTATCAGTGAACTAGAAAATAATAATAGAATAAACTCAAGAAATAATAAACATAAGAGCAGAAATCAGTGGACTAGAAAACAGACATATAAAAGGCAAAAGTTTGTTCTTTGAAGATATTATATAATTATAATACTTAATTGATAAACTCTAAGCTAGATTAGTTGAGATGATCCAAAATCACCAATATCTGGAAAGAAACAGCACTGTTCTTAATGTTCAAATGTTGATTTAAAAAAAAAAAAGATGTAATACCAAGAAATTTAAGCTATAGATAAAATTATGCAATTCCTCAAAAAAGTTTGCCAATACCAACAAAACAAAAAACTTTCAGTTCAATGTTCAGAATCCTTCTCCAGGAATTCTTCCAAGATAAAGCAGAAGAATACCAACGTTACATTAACTACTCAAGAAAACAGAAGAGGGACCATTTCCAGCATGACCTACATGTTGTTACCAGTCAGGCTATTCCAAGAGTGGAATTCTGCCAGCTGGCTTTCCTCACGAATGTATACCCAAAAAACCCTGCAGCAAATACTCATCAGCCAAAACCACCAATAGAGTGAGAGATGACGTACAGCCTCATGGAGTGAGGCTTACTCCAGGATTGTACAATTGGAAAACTCAATCAATGCTGGAATCATCCAGCCTACAGTGAAAAGGATAAATCTAAGAAAGTGATGGTGAGGGGCGGATAAAACAGAACCATCTGGAAGGGGCTTCTGGGAGTGGATTCATCATTGAGCCTCTGGCCTCCCCCAGCAAACATCATCCCTACGTCAGCCAGGCCTGGTGGCTTGGGGCCCTTGCTGAAACCCTGCATTGGGAACAACCAGCCAGGGCCAAGGAGACCTGCTCTGTAGTTTCTGGGCTGCGGCTTGTTTTCTGGGCCGAGTTTTCCTCCCAGGTGACCAGAATCAACCCTGCCTTACCTACTTCTCAACCTCATCACCACAAAAGGCCAGGGAGCCAAAGACAATCCTGTGGGAGCCGTAGGAACAAGGACAACACATGAGGGGGGCGCCGAAGCATGTCACGCTCACCTGAGAGATGGGGGCTGGCCGCCCTGGCGCCTGAATGCTCTCTCCAGCCTCTCCTGGCTCATCCTGGAATTCCCACCAGGCAGGGAGAACTTGAAGGGCGTCCTGTCCGCATCTGGGCTGCTGTCTGTTGTGAGTCTGTCCTCTGGGAGCTCTTTGGATCTGGCTCTCTCCGGTGGGGGCAGCCCTCTGCTGGGCAGGTGAGAAGGGCTGCTGACAGGAGTTTTGTGCCTTTCTGTGCTCTGGTCTCTGAGCAGACCCAGGGGGCTCCTGGAGGCAGAACCACTGCCCAAAGCCAGGACCTCCTGTGGTGCTGGACAGGTGGAGGGCTCAGGCACCTTCCCAGTCTCCTCCTCTTGGGAGTGGGTCATGCTGCCTGTGGCTGGGGACCGCCTCAGAGAGCGCCTGCGGAAAGAATCCTGAAAGGGACAAGGACAAAAAAAAAAACACCAAGTGGTTGGCTTATGCACTGTGCTTCTTTTCTAAAATAAAATTAAATAAAAAAATCAAATTCTCAAATCTGTCTGGCCCAAAGGTTTGGAATGAAGGATGTGGCAAGGATGAAATGGGATGAATATGAGACCAGGTACATCACAGCATTTAGCAAATGTTGGCTGTTCCTGTACCTATTTGGCCCTGCACTCTCTTACATGTGGTCTTAACCCCCTCCTGATGATGGATCAGGAATGGCAGAGCCTATGCATCACTCGTCTCTGCTGTCCACAGAGCTGCCAGCTCAGCAGCCTACCCACAGACAGCCCCTCAGGTGCTGCTTAGCTTACAAGAGCCAACTGCAATGTCCTCTCTTGCCATCAATGACAGCCCAATGAGATGGATACTCCTGCTGTGACTAGACACTGGTGAGGCAGTCAGGTCAGAGAGACAAAAATAGATCCACTGGACTTCTCCTGGATTTGCGGACCTCTCAGCGTTTCCAGAATAATCCAGGGCCCGGCGGAAAGGCCTGAGCTGGAAGAAGCAAAGCTAATTTTGAGTATTCTGACCTCAAGGAAATGACTAGACACCATAAACCTGCTTCGAAAGCCGGGCAGGGTATCCCTGCTGCACAGTGGGAAGAAGACGTGAGTCATCCTTCCCATGGAGTTTCAAACTTTCGGCCCCTGGGGGAGCCCCACCTCTTACATCAGCTTTTCCAAACACAGCTGATCTAACACCCACGGGTGCTGTCAAAGCACAAAACACCTTCCAGAAAACTCCGGGAAATGCTGTAAATACCCATCCTTCATGGGATTCATCTCCACCTGGGGAAGAACAGTTCCCTAAAGGAGAAGCTCACAGCAACACCTGGCAGTCAGGTGGTCCCAGCCAGCTCCATCAGACCAGTTAGGAGGAGCCTTGACTACTCAAACTGGAGTAGAACGCTGTGGTAGATAGGACTGTGGTGTTCATGTGTTCACTGGTCCTCAAGGCGTAGCCTGCTCACCCTTGTGGAGAATGCAAATGTGTCTCATGCTAGTACCATGACACAATCTGCCTTTTCCTTCACGTTGATTCTGCTCGCAAGGTCCAGGCAGTGGCACCAAACTGACTAGTACAGCACTCTTCAAGCACTTGTCATAAAAAAATCAAACTTCACAGAATACTAGCCTCACACAAGAATGTCCAGATTGCCATAGAGACCATCAGTTTCACTCAGCACAGTGGCCATCTTCTCTTCAACGGTCTGTGTGCTGAGACTCAAAGTCTCTATGCTCACTCTGCTGAGTGCGTGTATGGGGGGGAGGCGGAAGGTGCTAACCACTTGTAACCACAAATGGTTTTAACCTTAAACAATGGTTATTCAGACCTGGGTGTTTAGCAGGCATTTTAGCCTGTCATTTCAAGGAAATTAAGTAGTGTTTTACTGTCAATGATAAAATGCAAGTTGTCAGGTAAAAAACAGAATTTTGGAAAACTTATATCTGCCTCTGTGACCTTGAGAGTTTCATGATTCATCAAAACTTGAGTACTGGGCGCCAGAGTCAACCATGTGATTTTTTTTTTTTTTTTTTAGTGTGGATTTCTGGAAAATAAATTTTGTCTCCATTTAGAAAGCGGGCTATGCTACTGCAATAATACAGAGGAAAATAGCGAAGCTTCTGTGAGGATCAGCAGGTGGGCTCCCACTCAGCAAGGGAATATGAGCCAGAGCATGCAGCTCATCGACAGAGGGTGAGGTGAGCTCAGGGAAGGAGACAGGGCCTGCTCGGGGACTCACAGGTCCTTCGTGGTACTACCAGAGAGAAAACAGAGGCAAGGATCCTTCCCATTCCCACGCATAGATGCCCTTCCTGGGGCCGGCCCATGGGGTCTCCTAAACATACCCAGGTAGCATCGGAAGCCTGATCCTCACAGCAACACAAAGAGCAAGGTTCCCACCTGTGGGGAGCTGGCCGTGGGTCCAGCCATCATGCCTCGCACAATGAGGCCCGCCTTGGGCCTGCTCTTCTCTCCTGCCTTCTTCACATCCACAGTGGGCTCTGGGTGCTGTTTTTCCGTCTTCTCCCATGCAGAAGACAAAGGCAGGCTATCACCCATGACTGTGTGCAGGGGCTTACTTTTGTGTGGTGGCCTTTTAGGTGACACAGAATTACCAAGCACATCCCCATCAGGATTGTCATGTCTGTTAAAAAAAAAAAAAAGATAATAGAGAGTAGCATTCCAGGAAGTGAAAACACATTGTAGTATGCACCTCTACTCCTGAATAAAAGATGGACTCCCAGTGTCAAGATATTCTTAGGTAGCAAAATGATGGACTTGATGACTGTTGCTGACGGGCTATACTACTGCAATAATACAGAGGAAAATAGTGAAGTGGGGGCAGTGAGCAAGATGGAAGGGAAATCCCTGAACCTATGGAACTCTATCATCACAAACAAAAATAGAAAGAAAGAAAGAAAGAAAGAAAGAAAGAAAGAAAGAAAGAAAGAAAGAAAGAAAAGAAAAGAAAAGAAAAGAAAAGAAAAAAGAAAAGAAAAGAAAAGAAAAGAAAAGAAAAGAAAAGAAAAGAAAAGAAAAGAAAAGAAAAGAAAAGATACACATCCCAGAAGGGACCAGTGGTAACAGACTCCACCTTCAACAGCCACTCAGAGCAAACCGACTTGTACCCATGTGATGAGTCCTAACTAGCCAGGACTTGACCATGAAAGGTATGAAGAGAACATGCTTTGGTGTTCAGACAAGTTCAACTTCCAAACAAGACCACTGGGCAGCAAACAAAAGCAGAGATGATGATCCGTACTGGGATCCCTCAGACCTTACTGCTAACAAGCTTTCCCCAGAGTCAGCGTCATGGGGATCCCAGCCTAATTACTTACTATACAACACTTGAGGAGTAAGGAGAGACTCTCCCACCTGCTGGTTAACTCCCAAATGCCCACACCAAATGCTGGGCCAGGGCTGAAGCCAGAAGCTGGGAAATCAACCTATGTCTCCCATGTGGATGACTGGGACCCAGGTACCCGAGCCATCATCTGTTGCCTCCAAGCGAGTGCACTAGCAGAAAGTTGGAATGGAGGAAGACACTGGACACTCTGATTTGGGGCATGGGCATCCCTAGCAATGGCTTAACCGCTGTGCCAAATGCCTGCCCCCAAATGTTTCAGATGTCCACATGCTTTGGCAGCAGATGCCCATGCTCTGAGCCTGGACAACCTTGGGAGAGGACATGCTGTCCCACAGAGCTGGAAGGACAGTCATTTCCCACCATTTTCCAAGGCGACGCATGATGAACATTTATCATGAGGTAACCTCAAGAAAAGCAGATTGCCCTCCAGGATGTCGGCTGGGGCGAGGCACAAAATCTAAGGCTCCCCAAGAAGACTTAATCCTCTTCAAGATAGAGTTCCAACCTTCTACCTGCGTTACAGAATGGACATGATAGACTTGTTCATCCTCACCATCGCATGAGCAAATTCCTTCAAAGCATGTGTCAGACAGACAGACATGCACATATACAGGAGGTTTTCAAAAAGTTCATGGAAAACGTACATCATGAATAAATGATGCATGGATGCCAAAGGTTTTGCACCAAAATAAACTCATCTTTTAAATCATTTTCCCATGTCAACTGCCTGAAGCAGCCTCATGCATGCACATAACCTATTGGATATTTGCTTCTCTGGAAAACATGGACTGACAGTCATCAATTCCGAGGAATCTGTTACAACAGCCACAGGAAACTAAGACAGACAGCATACAGAGAAAGAGGTACCTGGCTTTGCTTGCTTCCGCCAGCGAGCTTCTCCAGCCCACATCCTCATCTGAAAGGTCATATATATTGACCAGCGTGGTCTCAGAGCATCTTGGTGGCAACTTGTTACTCTTCTTGGGAAGTGAGAGGGCAGGGATTGGAGTTGCTTGAGTTAAACTGTTGGCTGTATTTCCAGCGTAATCCAGAAAATATCTGGTGATAAGTTCAAGGTTTGTTTTCAGGGGATTTTCCTTTGCCTATCATTGGGAAGGAAAGCAACCATTACTTAAACGTGCAGATTCAGGGAAAACACGGGACAGCTGGGTATTCCCATTCTGTAGCACACAGCTGTGATCTTCTCATTCACACACGCTCTGAGCACACCAATGCTGGCTATCCATCACTCATGTTGGGTTTATGCTGGGTATGGATGTAAACATGAAGAACTGACAGTCAATGTGTAAACCAGGCAATCCATGAACAATTATAACCGAATGCAGTAGGAACACAGGCAGGTGCTGTGGTACCGTGGTTAAGTACTACTTGAGACATCCATATCCCATATCAGAGTGCCTTGGATACAGTCCCACTTCTGCGCTAATCCAACTTCCTGTGAATGTACCTGGGAAGGCAGATGATGACCAAGGGCCTGTGGGTTCCTGTCACCCACCTGGGAGACCCACGTGAAGCTCATGGCTCTTGACTTCAGCCCCAGCCCAGCCCAGCCCAGGCTGTTGTAGCCATTTGAGAAGTGAACCATGGATGGAAGATCTCTATCTCTCTATCTTCTGTGTATGTAAGTATATATATCTGCCCTCCAAACTTAAGACAAAAAGGAAAAGAAATAAGACAGTTTTAACAAATTCAATTTTGCATATGCCTAACAGGGAGGAATAAGTTACTGGAAATATTAACATTAAATTGCAGGCTTCGCCAGAATCAGGCTAGCTTTGTACTGAGTGAATGCCAAAGGGATGATGCAATAGGAAAACTGATAAGTACTTTATTTCTGGAAAATACAGACTTCCATTCATTGTAGAACAACTAATAACTGTGTAAATCTAACAATCAGGGTACTTAGTAAGCTCTAATAAAAATATCTTAAGGATCTTAACATAATAGTTACCTGAGGAGGACTATAGGATTGTGAGGAAATAAAAATAAACTGAATGGTAAAAAGATTCCTGGAATCTTGGGTAAAGTCACGTTTACATAAGAATTCCAGTATGCCAGAACATTGGGGTGAATGTTCTCTCTAATTGTTTCACTCTATACAAAATCTCTCTGGAAGGCAGAGCACCTGCTCCCACATGATGGCAGCCAAGGGAGGTGGACAGGAGGCCTCTGGCCTGGAGCATGGGCCTCCTCCTGCACACTTCAGCTCAGTGCACACGGAAGCCGGGGGTGCCCGAGTGACACCCTGGGACCCTGAGGACCATGCTTGGCCTATTTGCTGAGCCTCTGTACTGCTCTTCCCAGCCTGCCATGCCTCTTCCTTTTAATTTTCTTTGTTTTTACATATTTGAAAGGGAGTCCAAGAGACAGAATGAAATCTTCCCTCCACTAGCTCTTGTCTCAAATGACCACAGCAGCTAGGACTGGACCAACCAAAGCCAGTGGCCGGTGACTCAGTCTGGGTCTCCCATACGGGTGTCACCTGGGCTACACATGAGCAGGGAGCCATAGAGTCCAACCTCCAACCCACGCACTAAGAGGGGACGTGGCATCTTGACCATTGTATATGACGCCTGCCCCTGCCGTGGCCTTTCTCTCCTCAGAGAGGAACACACAAATTTCTGGTAACCTGGGGTGTCCCCGCAGGCTGGGTACCAGCAGCTGGTGATGGTTCATAGCTTTGGCTGCAGTTCCATCCTTTGCTCCATGGAAAGTATTCAGGCCCGAGATACTTCCTGGCTTATAACACTCATTTGGGCAATTTTCAAGCAGTCTGAAGGATCCTCAGGGTTGGAGGTGGGGGTTATCTCAGAAATAGCATTGGTCTCACCTTGACACCAATTCACTCTGCTAGGATTTCATTTGAAAAGAGAAATAGTTAAAACAAACTTGGCCTCAGCTCCAGCCACATCCCTCCTGGCAATGACAGCAAGGCTTTGAATAGTCCGTTGCCTCAGGCTCACAGCTCCCCCTAGTGGAGGCGGTGAGAAGTCCCCTTGGGTGGATGGCATAGAACCCTGAGGGGTTGGCTCTGCCCATCCCCACTTTTAACAGAATGACGCCCCTTCTTTGCTGGACATATTAGACTTCTGCCTGAACTGTCCTTTCTAAAATTACCATACATGGTGACCACCATGACTCTCAGACTAGGCCTAGTCACGAGACAGCATTCACTGGCAGGGTCCCCTTCCTCTCCAACCAACTTGAGGATTTGTCTTCGTGAGAGACGCAAGAGTCAGGTCAGAAGCATGGCTTCGTCCATTCACACACTGGTTGATACAGTTAATGCACTCACTGATTCCACAAAGAGACACTGACTCTCCACTGTGTCGTGGGTCAGCACGCAAAGGTGAGAATATTATAAGGAAAGAGACATCCTGCCTGGCCTGTTGCTGAGTTCAAGTTCATGGACAGGGAGGCAGAAACTAGTTAAACAAGGCTATGAATACCCTCAACAAACATGCTCAGTACAGAAACAGGGAAACCATGGGGTATCCTGATTGTCTCGGAGCACAGAACCCTCTCCCCATCCAGGAAGCCGGGGCTCCCATCCGCCTGGCCCAGCTGAACTCAATCCCCACTTCTGCCTGAATTACAAGTCATGGTGGACTTGAGAGCATAGTATTACTCAGACTGAAGAAGGAAAATACTGTTCAGGCAGGAGACGGAAAATATTAGCATAGCTGAATACTATAATCTTAAATCCTGTCACGCTAAAAATAGCCTTGAGTGGGGAGGAGGCAGCACAGGGCAGAGGGAAGCTGAGCACAGCTACAGGTCAGGTTCAAAAACAATGGCACACACACTACACCCATGGGCGGCACGGGCTGGGGGAGGCTGCAAAGCAGCCCCCGTACTTGAGATCTGCCAGCACTGGCTCGCTCTCTTGCTCTCTCTCGCTCGCTCTCTCTCTCTCTCCCCAACTTCAGGTGTGGTGATCAATTAAGACTTGCCCAGTCTCCTGTCCACAGTGGCAAGGCCCGTGAGTGGTCTGGCTTCGCCCAGCTTGGCGCCAGAGGTGCACACTGTACCTTCAAGGGCACACACCTTGTTCTCCTTGTAGAGGAATTCCAGATGCAGAACCTTGCGAAGATCATTCCTGCTGTTAATGCTGAGATCTGAGCGTGGCCGTTCCTGGTCCATGGTCACGCCGGTCTTCTTTAAGCCCTGCAGGGAGAGGGGAAGGTAACGCTGAATCACCCCGTTTTCCATTTTATATCAAAGCCTTCCCTTCTGTCATGCAGAAGATTCCAGAGGGTGCCTTAAAAATCATTCCCACACTGCAATCTTTGCCAAGCTACTCCGAGGACCACAAACTGACTATACAATTCATCGTCATACAGCCTACACAGTTGCCATCGCTTTCATAGCTGCGATTCTGACTCTCCTGAGAGCCCCATGGGTGAAGCTACAGGCTGGAGTTCTTAATCTCTGGTCTAGAAAAGGGGGAGAAAATGAAGTTACCAGTAACTGACCCACCCTGGGTCAGCTCAGGCACCCTGTAGTTGGCCCTGGATTGAGATTGCTTTTTAATAAACAAAAGATAAAAATATACACGGAAGGCCAGTATTCATTCCCTTTATCACTGAAACAGGAAATCCCAGAGACAGGGATGACCTGCCCAAGGCAGCACAGCCCAGTGGGGACTAGGGGTTCTGACCCGAGCTACACTCTGTGACTCCGCCCTGGGAAGTACTTGGGAAGCCTTTGCTGAGTGAGTCACCAGCAAAGTAGCTTTCCATCATTTGCACCTTCAATTCCCATAAGGCCAAGGTCTTTGTCATGGAACTGGAATGAGGTCATGCTCCCTCCTCCTCCAGGAGCCAAGCTCCTGCATTAGAAAATCAGCCCGTTCCCAGCTCTAGGTTGCATTGTACCTAAGCAAGTGTTATACTGCTGGGAAAAAAACAACTAATAGCTAGTGGGCATTCTGGGCCTGGTTAAAACCAAATTTGTGTTAACTACACCAATGTGCCAGCACAGTTGCCTCTTCTACTTTTCTTTTTAAGCTATTGTGAGGGGTGGGGAGGGCAGACACCTGCATGCCAGCAGACAGAGTCCCCAGGCTGGGATGGCACATTCCCAGAGGACCAGGCTTGGGGATCTGTGTGCTCATGGGCATGAGTGGCTGCAGACTGCTCAGGGAAGCAGGTCTGGAGATGTATGGGAGGGAGGACTGCTGAGGGAGAACATGACAGGTGAGGAGTGACTTCTCAGGGACTCCCACCAACCAGGCTACTGTATTTGCTAGTAAACAAGAGGGGTGAGACTCGGTGGTTCAAAGGAGGGAAACTAGAGGACCTTTCAGGGCGAAATCAGTATACTCACCCATGTAGGAGACCTCAACTGGGCTTGTTGGTATCAACCACCACCTACAGGTGTACACAAAAGCCATGGATGGGGGCCCTGCCTGGAAGAGCTCAACCATAGTATCCAACAGTAAATGTGGGGGCAGGGTTGAAACATGTGAGTCTCGGTCACATTAACCAGCACACAAGAGCACTGGGTCTGGGAGCAGATTCTGTGGGCAATCATGGGCTCACCCCTGTGGGACTGCCATACAGCTGGTTTGCTCAAGAACTCGAGATGGTGCCAGGCCAAGCAAGACCATGGAATCAACAACACTCATAGGTACTATGGTTGGGAACAGGTTAGGTTAGTCCAGGCTGTAGCATCTGCAGGCATATCCAATAATTGGGTATGGGGCAGGCCAAGCTGCAACATCCACCAGCACATACAAAGGCCAACAGTGGGGGGCAGATTGTACTGGCAAAGGCCTAACCACCGACTAGCATGCATGAGCTCTGGGTCTGGGAGCAGGCCTGATGAAAGAACTTGGGGAAATTCCCCTGGTAGGCTGTCACTCCTATTGGTGAGCACATGACTCAGGGCTGGGTGTTGTACAGGCCAGGCAGGGTTGCTTCACTTGTTGGCTGATGTGTGAGTTGGCTCTAGTGAGGCAGACCAGGCAAGGCTGGGCCAAACCATAGCATACTAGTATGGACAGGAGTCAGGATGGAGTGTGGACATGCCAGGATAGGCTAGGCTATCACATCTACCAGTTTGCATGAAAGCCAGAGATAAGGCAGGCAGGGCAGGGCTAGGCTACAGCACCCACCAGCAAGAGTTGGGACTCAGGGTGAGCCAGGACAGGCCAGGTTACAGCATCTGATGGCAAAGGCCAAGCCGGGTGATGGGTTATGCTAGGTCGGAACAACCACTGGCACATGCAATATCTGTGTCTGGGAGCAGGCCTGGTTGGGGAGTCAAGAGGATGCCCCAGCTGGGCTGTGGTTTCTACTGGTGAGCACAAGAGCCAGAATGAGGGTAGCAAACTGGGTTGAACATGGCTGCAGTATCCCTCAGCATGGGTGTGGACTGGATCTGGGATGTGCCAGACTGAGATAGGCTCCAGTATCCACTGGTGCTCACAAGAGCCAGAATGGGTATAGGACAGGCTGGGCTAGTTCTCTGCACCTGCTGAACCATGTGACAACTGGATCTGGGGGTGGGCTGCTTGGGCAAGGCTGCTGTAAAATCCTGGACAGGAGGTGGGCCAAGTCAGACTAGACCAATAACCCACCAGGATGCATGAGATATGTGACTAGGAGATGACCTGATAGAGGAGTTTGGGAACTCCTCTGTCAGGACACAGTTCCTGCACAGGTGAACAAGAACCAAGACTGGGAGCCTGACATGTTAGCCTAGTGGCTAAATCCTCACCTTGCATCTGCCTGGATCCCATATGGGCGCCAGTTCATGTCCTGGCTTTTCCACTTCCCATCCAGCTCCCTACTTGTGGCCTGGGTGGACAATGGAGGATGGCCCAAGGTCTTGGGGACCTGCATCCTCATGAAAGGACCAGAGGAAGCTCCTGGCTCCTGGCTTCAGAGCAGTTCAGTTCCAGCCGTTGCAGCCACTTGGGGAATAAGACAACGGATGGAAGATATTTCACTCTGTATCTCCTCTCTCCTTTCCAATAAAAAATAAATTTTCAATTAAAAAAAAAAAAAGAACACACAAGGCCAAGAGCAACCCAGACCAGGCCAACTTTTAGTACCTGCCAATATACATGTGGGTAAGGTCTGGGGGCGGACCAGGCAGGGCCAGTTCATAGCACCCATCAGCAGATGTAAGAACCAGGACGGGGTAGAGGACAGGCCAAGCTAGGCCACAACACCAACCAGTTCATGTTAGGGTCGGAGCTGGAACTATCCAGGCTGTGCTAGGTTGCAGTACCTGCCAGCATGAGTTGGAACTGGAGGTAGACCAGGCCAAGCCAGGCTGCAGCACCCACCAGTGAATGTCAGGGTGAGGCGGGCAATGCCAGACAGCGTCAGCACCCACCAGCTTATGTAAGACCCGGGGGGTGGGGTGGGCAAGTCTGGTAAGGGGCTGCAGGGGCTTCCGAACTGAATCACTGCTCCCAATGTTGAGCATGAGAGCTGGGACTGGGGACAGACCAGAATGGGCAGGTGTACAAAACCCACTGGCCTGCATGTTAACTGGGTTAGGGGGGAAGCCAAGCTGAGCTAAGTAGCCATATCCACTGGTGCATGCGTGAGCCAGAGTAAGTACGGGCTGGTTGGGCTTTGCCACAGCATCAACTAGAAGGTTCTGGAACTAGGGGCAAGTTCTATCAGGCTAGACTGTAGAACCACCTGGAAAGTCCAAGATCCAGGGCTGGGAATGAGCCTAGTAGGGAAATTGTGGGCACCCCTCTGATACACTGCAACTCCCACCAGTGACCATGAGAACATGGACCAGATAACTGTAACCACCAGTATGTGTGTGTAGGCTGATGTGAATGATGGACTGAGCCAGATCCCACTCTTGCTGGCACACAAAGGAGTCAGGTCTGAGGCCACCTCTAGTGCGGTTTCTTCAGGGATCCTCCAACTGGATCATTGGACAGGTACAGGCATGGACACGGCCCACTGGGAAAAGTGTGGTAAAGGGAGAGCAGGGTGATTCTATGGAGGGTGGAGAGGCACCAAGGCTGAGGGACTGTGCAAAGCTGGCAAGAGTGACACAGAGTGTGAAAGCAGGGGAGGTCGAGGAATGGACCCCAGGGAGCCACAAGGATGGATGAGCCAGCAATGAGAACAAGGGGGAGCCTGGGGATGGAGCTGTTGGGAAGGATACACAGCACCATGAATGACAGGCCTGGCTCGTGACCCTGCAGGGAGGATGAGTCAGGGTCACTGCAGGAGAGGAGCCAAGGGCTGGGGTGGCTGAGGCACCAAAAAGTCACCAATGGGCCCTGTCATCACCAAGGGAATTTCAGGAGCTTCCCAGGGGGCACAGGCCAGGCTGATGTGACTGGAGGGCAGAGGGTGAAAAAAGCCACGGTTTCTGGAGTGTAGGGGTCTGAGGCCCCATGTGGGAGGTGACAGGGACACCAACAAGCCAACCACAGATAAATCAGTTCCTCCCGCGGATCAATCGGAGCTCTCCAGAAGCAATGGGGACTTGGACATGTCAAACACCCTCCCAGGTCTACACGGTGGAACTTAGAAGTCAAAGCCAAGGGGACAGTCGCGATATCCATTGCTGGCCACGAAAACTTGTCCCACCCTGTGGGGTAAGTTCTCTTCCAGGAGGCTTGGAGCCGACAGGTCACGGAGGCCCGGCCTTGGGCCTGGCAGGCCGCAGGACATCAAAACCGGGAGGGCTCAGCCGGGTCCCCTACACAGCTCGGCCCCACATGGTCTCGCGGACACTGGTGGGGAGGGGAGGACACTGGCAGCGACATGCCTAGCGGAAGTGCAGGGCTGCGGGTGACAGGAAGGGCTCCTGGGAACTGTAGTTTCCTTTAGGCCGAGAAGGGGGCGCTCTGGCCGGGGGAAAACATCTGAGGGGACAGGCACGGGAAGGTCTCCTCTCTCAAGGAGCCTATTTCAGGCGCGTCCTCACGCTGCTCCGCAAAATGACGGTAAGCGTGTCCGGCTTTGTGGAAGACGCTGGGAGGGTACTTACCTTTCTGCTGAGGAACTCCCTGACCAGCGAGGCGGCCACCTCCTCCACGAAGAGGTTGTCCATGTTGCCGCCTCTGCCCACGAGACCCTTGCCGGTCCCCACACACACTCACTGGCGGTTGGGCCCAGTATGGCCGCGTTGCCATGGCAACCACGGCCTCAGAACGAACGGGCGGGAACTCCGCCCCTTCCCCGGGAGCCAGCGCGCCCTGGAGTCGGCGGCGGGAGGAAAGAGGAGGAGCGCGCTCCACCGCTGGAGGGATCCCACGTGTGAGCCGGGCTCCTGGATGAGTAAGAAGGCACTGTCGCTCTGAGTCCCCGGGGCCCGTCGCTGTTCCAACCCCAGTGTGCACTTCTTCAGATAGTAAATAACTGGAAGAATGCCTTCCTCCTTGTTCGTGGTGGACTAGAGTCACAGGTTTTCCCTCAGCGCCCCAGTCCTGTTGATCTCTGTGGACCTGGGATTCCTGGGGCAAGGAGACCCGGGGCTCTGCTCTCTGAGCCCTGACCTTTGAGGACAGCCTGCTGACACCCTGGAGGATGGCCAGGGGTCTAGCATCCAGAGCTTGCACAGGGTGGGGAGGCAGGGTGGGGAGGCAGGGTGGGCTGGCGTCCTTAGTCCTTCCAGCAGCTGTACAGCAGCCTACACTGTAGGCTGTATTCTTTCAAAACTGGACCCTGACCAGCAGGTCCTGGGTCGCTTGGACCTGGGTTCTTGAGCCCCGGTGGTGCGGGGTCCAGTGGGTCCTGGGTCACATGGCCTAGGGCCATTGGTCTGCCTGAGTGGTGGGTGCTGAACCCATGAGTCTCGGGTGGGGGGCCCAGCTTGGCCCTGGGTCTCCTGGCCCAGGTCCTAGAGCCCACCTACATAATGGATGTCGGGTCTGTGAAACCAGGGTCAGAGGATCCAGTGAGGCCTGTGTCTCCTGGTCCAGGTCCTTGGGCCTGCCTGTGCGGTGAGTGCTGGATCCATGAGCCCGAGAGGTAGGGGACCTGGAGGGGCCTGAGTCTCCCATGTGGTTGAGTCCGGGTCCATGAGCCCCAGTGGTGGGAGAATCTGGCGGGTCCTGAGTCTCATGACCCAGGGCCATGGGCCCACCTGTGAGGTGGGTGCTGGATCTGTGAGCCCCTGGAGTAGGAAGTCTGGCATGGACCTGGCTCAGGTCCATGAGCCCACCCAAGAGAACTGGTCCTCCTCAGTGCAGAGAGCAGAGTGCTGGACAGCAGACCATGGTGCACCTAGAGGCCATGGTAGCTCATTGGGCCCTGCAGAGGACATTAGGTGCCATAGCAGAGAAAGGAGAATAGAACATATGGACAACTACCACAGCCAAATGATGACAGCAAATATCTGGGCAATTGGAGACTATAAGGTCAATGGTGTCAGCCAATGGATGTTGGAAGGGATTCCTCATCCACAGATCAGCGAGATCGACAGCATTTCGAAACTATCGCATCCATCTGGGCAGAACCTTCAGAACATGCACCATTGTGACCCAGGGTTGATATCGGGTGGCCTTTCTCAATCCTCAGGTACTGGGATGGTAGGGAGGCTGGGTATGGCCTATCCCCTTCCCTCTCCCCTCCCCCCAGAAGTGGGGAGAAGAAATGGAAAGCTTGGAAACAGCGATCACACCCACTTCTCCCTAACACTAGATCCTTCCCACCCTGATCGACTATGTAAGCATCATCTAAAATTATATAAATAATAAAACCGAACCTCTGGATCCGAAGTGCACAAAAGTGGGCTAGGAGCGCTGGGTGGTCCCACATGTTACAAGGACACCATTCACATAGGATCAGGGGCCCCCATAGGTCCTTATTTTAGTTTGGGGACCTCTTGCTACAGGCGCATTCTGAAGTGCCTGGTACAGAGCTTCAGTATGATTTCTGGAGATGTGATTCAGCCCACTGAGGCTACCCAGCTGCCAAGCAGGTTGAGAGGAGAAGTAGTTCCTGTTTTGGACAGCCAAGTGCCAGGTTAAATACTCTTTGCCTAAGATTGTGGGTACAGGAGGCAGCCAGCAATCCCTGGAAGTTCTTGTTCTTTTGTTTCAGATCTGTGTGTCTCTGGGCAGGTGTTTGGCCTCGTAAGTAAGCTGCTGGCTAAGAACCCCATGTCCCATATCCCGGCACCTGACTTTAACCCCCAGCCCTGGCTCCTGACTCTAGCTTCCCCTCAGTGCAGCCTCTGGGAGACAAGATGTTGGATTCCCGCCACCCACGTGGGAAACCTGTATTGCATTCCCAGTCCTAGCTTCAGTTCTGTCCAGCCCTGGCCATTGTGGGCGTTTGGGGAGTGTGTCAGCAAATAGAAACTAACTCTTTCTCTTAGCTGTACCTTAATTAATTAATTAGATTTTAGAGTAAAAAAAAATGGCTGATCTAGGGCCAGCATGTTGGCTCAACTAGCTAATCCTCCACCTCCATGTGCTGGGATCCCATATAGGTGCAGATTTGTGTCCCAGCTGCTCCACTTCCCATCCAGCTCCCTGCTAGTGGCTTGGGAAAGCAGTGGAGGATGGCCCTAGTCCTTGGGATCCTGCACATGTGTGGGAGACTCAGAAGAAGCTACTGGCTCCAGACTAGGTCTACTCCTGCCATTGTGGCCATTTGAGCAGTGAAGCAGTAGATGGAATATTTTTCAGTCTCTCCTTGTCTCTATAAATCTGCCTTTCCTATATATATTTTTTAATATATATATTTATATATTATATATGTAATATATATGTATTTTTAAGTACCTGATTTGTTCTTTCTATTAGTGTCCCAGATCACACCACCACAGGCCCTATTATACATCCCACCTGGCCCCATATTGGGCAAGGGAGCTCAGAGCCCTCCTCTTGGCCAGCCCTCAACTCCAAGATGGGTCAGACATGTTTGCTGCTGGGCCTCCTGGATGTAGCCCTGAGTCGCACTCCAGTTTCCTGTGAGAAGGGGCTGCTGCCTGCGGAGGCCTCATCCTAACCTTTCTGCTGCCTCAGCTGATCTGAACTGATGACCACGAGGAATCTCTCTGTCCCTTTCCTTTCTAGATAAACAAATGAAAATGCCTATGGTAATCAACCATGCCTCCTGACCTCGGCCTTCCTCAAGGGTCTACTACGAAGAATGAAGCAGAAATTCTAGAGATTCACATTGGGTAGCCAGCCATGTTGCTGTGCAGAGTCAGGCAAGAGGACCTTGCCCAGAGCACACCAGACAGGACAGACAGCACTTCCACGTAGGGTCGGGGCCATGGGCTGTCACCTCATTTCTTCCTCCCCCTCTTCTATGTGTGCTACATCCCCTGAGGATGTCAGGTGTCATTGCTGTGGCCTGGGAAGAGACTGGGGAGTTATCCTCCCTGAGATCCTCCAAAACCTTCCTAGAAGGGTCTCTCCCATTTGGCTTGGCCTGCACAACCAGGTGGCTTGCACGAAGAGCGCAGGTGACCTTCATGTGAACAAGCAGCAGGTGCACAGCACAGTGGTTCCGGCAAGCCTAGCACAGCAAGCCCTCTCAGGGGCTCCACCCAAAAGCTTCCTGCTCTGGGCTGCCCAGAACCGGACCCCAGTTTGCACTCTCTGTCTTTTGCCCACAGTGAGACTGGGCCAGTGTTCACAGTGAGGCAAGGACGTGTTCGCAGCCTCTGCCCCTTAGCAGGTCCTGCCTCAGGATGCTGTGTGTCTGTCCCCCTAGCAGTGCCTGCCTCCTGGAAGCATCATGCACCCTCAAAATCCTTCCCAGACCTCACTGTAGCCTGTACCCCAGCCCTGCTCTTAAATGCAGGTTCTCATGGTTGGCTGGCCCTCCACCCACCTCCTCTACCTGTTGATCCTTCTGCTGTAAGCATTCTATACAATGCCTCTGCAGGCAAGCCCAGGTGGGTGTGCTGAGAGACACACACCTAGAGGAGGGCAGGGGTCTGTGCACTGCCTGGAAAGGCATGAGCTGGGGGCTAGCGCCGCACTAACATAAGTGCTGGTACCTACACAAGCCCACAGTAAGAAACAAGGCAACAAAGGCCCCGAAGCAGAGGGTCCACTGCAAGGACCCCTGGGTTCTGGATTCAGCTCTGTCTCTTGGCTCCTGTGTGTCTCTGGCTTAAGTCATCTATCTTGGACTCTTGACCCTCAAAACTAGGGATCGGATTAGGTCGTTTTGCAAGCCTCGTGTACCTCTGACCCTTGAAAAAAACAGCATGAAAAAGTCAGTATGTGTCAAACCTACTGCTTCTCAGAGCACTTCTGCCTTAATGACTTCCTGCTTCTAAAATTTTCTTGTAGGTTACCTAAAAAGGCCCCCTGCTACACAGATGGGAAGTCAGGGGAGGGGGGCAGGGAAAGGAAGCTCAGCCAATGAGTAGAGGCCTGAGCCCAGCGCACAGGCCTCCTGACTCACCAGGACTGCGGGGTCCAGCTCTGTAGGCATAGCTGGCACCAAGGTGCTGAACAAGAAGACACAGGAAGACCACATGTGTCAGGGGAGACCATGTCGGCCCCTTTCTCTCCTTGGCCTTTCCAGCAGGCTCTCCTGCTCTCAGACCTTCCAGACAGCACCAGTCCCAAGTCAGCCTTTCTCCCATTGGCCCCTCCCAGGAGCGCCTTGTCCTAACTTGCACAAAGGCCTCACAACAGCTGGGAACAACCCCAACACCCTGGCCACCCAAGGCCTCACTCTGGAGCCGGATGACGCATCTGAAGTTGCATTGCCAGGTGAAACATACACAAGAATGCATCAGAAAGTGTGGCCAAACTGAATTAGAAGTCTTTATTATGATGCCAAGCAGTGTTAAATCCAGGCTTAGATTTTTTTCACAATTGACACTTATGAGATTCGTGAAGACAGCTTCACTATACAAATCTCATGTCCTTACACTGAAATAAACATCATTCCTGGAGCCTGGCACGGTAGCTTAGTGGCTAAAGTCCTCACCTTGTATGCACCGGAGTCCCACATGGGTGCCAATTCCTGTCCCGGTTGTCCTACTTCCCATCCAGCTCCCTGTTTATGGCCTAGGAAAGCAGTAGAGGATGGCCAAAACCTTGTACCCATGTGGGAGACTCAAAAGAGGCTCCTGGCTTCAGATCAGCTCTGCTTGGGCCATTGAAGCCACTTGGGGAGTGAACTAGTGGGCAGAAAATCTTTCTCTGTCTCTCCTTTGTGTAAGTCTGCCTTTCCAATTAAAAAAATAAATAAAATCTTTTTAAAAATCATTCCTATTATCCATGGACTTTTTGAGGTGCCTTTGCACAGGACACCTATCAGATTTACATTTCGCACCAACAGCAAATCATGACATAGGGTAAGCGTATTCCGTGCAATTTGGAGGGCACACGAATCCTAAAACCTTTGATGTTGTTGACTTACACGTCAGTTAACGGGCCACTCTGTGTTTTCATGCATTACATCTGCCAGCACTGGCCTGAAGGCAGCAATACAGCCAAGCTGACTCCCATCGGGTTACGAAAGGCGAATGTAACATGTTTCTGAGCTCTGGGAGTCAGTTGCTAAACCGCTGGCAGCTCAAAGTTCACCATGGTTGGCTTGCCTCGGAAATGGTCAACAGGCACAAATCAAGGCCTTTCTTTGTGGGAAGCGAGTTGTGCAAGGCTTTCTGATACGCCCCTGCCTAGAAATTTTGTATTTTTGGCAATCTGAGCAACGACCATCCGGTGTCAAACGGCATCTAAGCACAGCTTGTTAGCAGAGGGAACATTCCAATCTGAGAGTCTAAAGCCAGCTATGCTACAAGCTCTGGAGCCCAAGGCCAGGATGTCAGCCCCTGGGGAGGAGGTCCAGCACTTCCAGCCGGCAGCCAGGGGTGGCCTTAGGGCCCAGACCTCTTGCGGGCCACGATGAAACACAGGCCCTTGTTGGGAGCAGTGCTGGCCGAGTAGCTCCTGGCACTATGCAGGAGCCTCTCAATGTCAAAGCCAGCGTCCAGCACAGCCTGC
Organism: Ochotona princeps; assembly: GCF_030435755.1. Classification (NCBI taxonomy): domain Eukaryota; kingdom Metazoa; phylum Chordata; class Mammalia; order Lagomorpha; family Ochotonidae; genus Ochotona; species Ochotona princeps. The sequence goes on from NC_080851.1 coordinate 24,563,066, forward strand.
TCCACCTCCTCCTTCCTCAGGAATACGCAGGAGAACTTGCGCTCACCCACCATGTAGGATGAGAGCTGAAGCGTGACAGTGGTCACCAGGTGGCCACCCGGCTTGAGCAGCGAGGCCAGGTTGCGCAGTGCAGCGCGATAGGCATCCAGGCTGCAGCAGGCGCACTCCATGGCCAGCAGGGTGAGCACGCAGTCGGCCGGGGGCAACGTCACGGGTGCCAGGGGGTTGCCCAGGTTGGCATCGCACTTCAGCACCCGCTTCACCACGGCACGCAGCTTCTCTGCCTTCTCCTGCCACCGGCCACTGCCAAAAGAAGGGTAGGGTTCAAGCCAGTCAAGTCTGCAGGGAGTTCCCAGTCCATCATGGCCATCCCTAAGTCCCCAGAGTGTTGCTGACCTAAGTCTCTGGGTGACCTTGCAGATGCTAGCAGACTACTCTCCAGTTGCCTCAATGTCCCAGGCAGGAAGATGGTCAGGGAGAATGGGCCAGAACAAGCACTCTCCAACTCCATGCCAGCCTCCTCTCCAAGGAGCCTGAGAATGGATCGGGTAGTCAATCAACACTGTTGGATGAACAGGTGAATGCTATGGCGGCAAACCACATAAGGGCATCACTGTCTTTAAAATGCAATGCTGAGAGGTGAAAAGCAGGGCCAGAAAATAGCACAGAGCAATTCAGGTTTGGAAGGTTCTAAGGTGAGACGTGAAGATGTGACAAGTTTGCTTTTTAAAGATTTATTTTATTTTTATTGCAAAGTTAGATACACAGAGTAGAGGAAGGACAGAGAGAAAAATCTTCCATCCAATGATCAACTCCCCCCCCACCCCGCCAAGTGGCTGCAACGGCTGGAGCTGAGCCAATCCAAAGCCAGGAGCCCAGAGCCTTTTCTGGGTCACCCACGCAGGTACAGGGTCCCAAGGCTTTGGGCAATCCTCCACTGCTTTCCTAGACCACAAACAGGGAGCTGAATGGGAAGCAAGGCCACCAGAATTAGAACCGGAGCCCATATGGGATCCCGGTGCATGCAAGGTGAGGACTTTAGCTGCTAGGCTACTGCACCGGGCTCAAGTTTTCTTTTTTTCTTCTTTTTTTTAATGGAAAGGAATCACACACACACACACACACACACACTTATAGCAATTGCTTTGGGCGTGGGGGAGGCAAAGAAGTAGGAGAAGCACAGATATGTCAGGTTGGGTGGGGGGTTGTGTCATTTGTAATAGAATCTCAGGCATACTGGAGGAGAAAGGATAGGTGAATGGGTGGATCAGTGACTGGTTGTATAGATGAGAGGAAGGGAGGTAGAAAAATTGATGGAAGGCAAAGGCAGGCAGGCTCCTAGCATGTGGTCATTAGTGGTCTTGGCTGTCTCCCATCTCAGCACAGTCCCCTGACCCCAGAACTTGACACCATCTGCTCTATCTCAACCCCCCTCCTCCCTAAGGCATCTGGTCCTGTCCTGGGAGATCAGGAACCACTGAGACCCAGAGAGACCTCTGAGAGAGGAGGCTGGTGTCCATCCCGCAAGTACCCTGCCCTGAGCTCGGCGCCATGAACCCCACCTGTCCCCTTCCAGCTCGCAGGCGAGCTTCAGTGCCGGCGTCCAGTCATAGGCCCCCGGCCTCTTCTTCAGCCACTTGTCCAGCTCCTCCCGGTTGCGGTCAGTGAAGTCAGACAGAGTGATGTCTTTGAAGGACTCACAGGCAGAGAGAACTTGGTAGATGGTTGGGCCCGTGCCGATGTCGATCAGTGTGTCTCCTTGGAGGCCCCCTGTGACAAGGAAAGGGGTCTCAAAGACGGCCAAGGGGCAGGTTAAAGAAACCAGACCCTGGACAGACGGACAAGTGAGGGAGGACACACACATTGGTCCTGCTCTCAGGTTACCACGGCTGGACTAGCCCCACAACAAGAGTTGTGTATGCATTCATGTTCCCTTAGACCCCAGGACCTCCCTCCAGACCACCACCCTTAGCCCATTTTACAAATGTGAAAATAGAGTCTGAGAATAGTTACAAGGAGCCCAGCATTGTACAGAGGCCAAGAACCTCAGAACCCGGCAGGAGTACTCTGAGAAGCCGTCCTGCAGGTGGGGGCAGTAGTTTCAGGCCGATGGGGGCCAGGGCATGTCCATGTTGGCTGTCTGGTCCTAACTGGTGGTCTTCAGGCCCAGGAAGCTGGGGCTCAGGAGCAGGTAGAGACTCGGGACGAGCCCAGGGGTGAGTGGAGAGTGGCCTGGCAGCTGAAATGAGGTGTGATGTCCAGGATTCCGTTGCCAGACTGGAGCTGCCTGCCTGAGGGTCTACTTGCAACCAGGCTGTCCTCTGAGTTGTACCTTCCCCTGTTAGCCCAGCCATGAGGTGACACCCCAACTGCTTCCTAACCAAGCACCCCAAGGGAGGGCATGGCTGTGCTTGCCCAGAAGACAGAAACAAGTCACTAGGTCCCCGTGATGGGAGACAGGTGGTTACTGCCAAGAGACAGATAGAGGCCATCACACTCCTACAAATGGTCCAGTCAAGACCTCCGATATCAGCCTGCAGGCTGGCAGCCAGGTGCTGAGAGCGCAGCCAGGTGCTGAGAGCCCACCCAGCACTCCCGAGGCGCAGAGCCAAGTCAGGACTGCACACTGCATCCCATCACCATCCTACTGTCTGCCCTTGGCCTTCTTGGGGCCTCAGGGCCCTGGTTGTGCAAGGCATAGGCTGGGCTTGAGCCTTGTCTGTGTCTCCCTGGAGATCAAAAGTGCAAGAAGAGAGCAGTGTGGGGACCACTGGGGGCTGTGCCCTGGGTACTGTGTGTCCTGATCCCCCGCTGGCAGGCAGATCTCCCCTCCAGCAATAAAGCCCTGTGGCTGCCCAGCCCTGGGGCACCTCCTCCCCCCTCCCCTTCTCCACCCACATCCCCATGCAGGGGAGAGTAGAGACCTGTGCTCACCAGGGCCAAAGGTCTGATGCAAACACTCCATGTTAAACTTGAGCATCTCTGACTCCGGTGAGGAGCCGCCATCGAATTTGTAGTAGGTGGCCAGGTAGTCCCCTGGCAGGAAGTTCCTCTGGTATTCCTCGCCCCCGGTGAAGCCGCCTTCCATGGTGGTCATGAGTACATACCAGTCCTGCCTGTCCCGGGTCTTATAAGGGCTCCTGGGCTGCAGACTCCACCCCCAGAGTCCCAGTCTCAGCTCTGTGCTCTTCCCACATCCACTAATCAGTCTCACCCTCCACACTCCTCCCACTTCCATGTGTTCTTGAGTGTTTTCCTTGCGGGAAGGCAGGGGAGGAAAACCCAGGAACCTTTAATTGTGCCAGAGCCAGAGCTGCAGACACCCTGGATCATCAGGAACTGAACCATGTCCATCAGGAGCAAGTGAACGCACCCCTCCCTGAGGTCAACTCTCATTTCTGGGGTGGTTGGAGCAGTTGTCAGATCCTCCACTCTTCCATCTGCATGCCCACTTCCAGCTGTGAGGACCATAGCTCTCTCCTGAGCACCTGAGCAGGCCCAGCCAGTGCCCTAGTGATCAGGAGGTATCTAAGGGATGTCTGTGCAGCCCAACCCTGAAAAGTAATACTCAGAACCCTGTGCCGGAATGGACTGGTGGAGGAGGATGGCAAGGGTTAGTCAGCATCCCAGGCCACTGGGTGAATCACAAATTTCCTCCATTGTCCTCTAGGAACCAACACAAAGAAGCGCAATCAGAATGCAGGATGGCCAGGATTTTGGCAGCTGCCACACTGTGTGATCCTGGGTAAGTTAGCTCTGGGGCCTCAGTGTACCTCTCTCTACAATGGGTATAGATTATGAAAACCTCCCACAGAGAGAGAAAAGCCTGGTCTCCTCTTTTGGCACTGGGACATGCCTGTGACTTGGCTCTCAGTCAGGCAGAAATGACTCTGCTGCTGCTCTGGAGGTCCTGGCTGCCGCCCTGGAAGTGGGAAAGACGAGAATATCTTGTTCTGCTCTAAAGTAAACAAACAGCCCAGCAGCAGCCTGCACCCTGGCCAGCTCAGGCTGCAGTCACTTACCCCAGCAGCCCCTGCCACTGAGGGCTGGACCTAGGACCACGGCCTGGGAACGTCAAAAATTGCAGAGCTGGCATTACATAACCTGAGCAGGGCTTGGGGGCGAGATGGCGCTGAGCATCATGTGTGCCGGATAGAGAAGCCACAGGAGCCCACACCAGCCAGCCTGGTGTAAGGAAGCAGAATAGTTAAGATGTGCACCCAGACTGCGAGATGTAGCATGAGCAATAGGCTGGCACCGTGCAGAGTTAAGCAGATGGAAGACCAAGAAACATCCAACACTGTGGCTCAAGTCCAGGCTCATGTGCCTGCAGAACTCCAGTTCCTCCTTGCTTATGAAAGAACAGTCGTAGATGATCTGAATGAGGGGCATCTGCATTACAGAAGGTGAGCCAGCTCACTCCAACTCTGCTGGCTCCTGGCCTAGCAGGCAAGCTGCCTGTGGAGACCCCAAACTCCACACTCCAGCTTCCTGCGGATGTGGCTACTGGGGAGCAGCAGGTGATCAACAGTTGAAGCCACTGGATTCCTGCACCCACGTGAGGACCCCTTTCCTGCTAATGTCTGCGAAAGCAGTGGAAGATGGCCCAACTACTCAAGCCATCACAGCTATCTCCCAGGGTCTATATAAGCAGGAAGATAAAGTCAGGAACAGAGCTGGGTATTGGGTCCTTGGGATCCCATCACTCCATGTGAGAGACTCAGATGGAGTTCTGGGCTCCTGGCTTCATTCTGGCCCAACCCTACCCATTGTAACCATCTGGGAAGTGAACCAGTAAATGGACGATCGCTCCCTTTCTCCTCTTCCTCTCTCGCTCTCCCTCCCTCTCTGTAACTGTGCCTTTCAAATAAATAAAAATTGCTTACAGATTAAAAAACAAAACCTTTTCCTTGTGCAAAACTGATTCAACAATTATTTGCACTAAACTATTGATATGAAAAGTTTTCAAGCCATGACTCAGTGAGTCCATTCTAAACCCACAAACCAAAAGACAGAGATACTAATGCATACGGGAGACTGATTACAGCATGATTTGCAATGACAAAAATCCACAGGAGCAAGTTTCATCCTAACATGTTGTTAGGATATCACTGGGCACAGCAGGATCTCTGAGTCTGATGCTCAGCTCCGACTCCTGACTCCAGCTCCCTGCTAAGGTGCACCCTGTAAAACAACAGTGATGTCCCAGCCATCCACCTGGGAGACCTGGACTCAATTCCAAGCTCCCACCTTTGTCCCAGACCAGTCCTGGCTGTAACAGGTATTTAGGAAATGAAATAGTGTTACGGGATTCATGAACTGAGAGATGAGATGCCAAAGCCTTTAACAGGAAATATTATTATTAGTGTTATTATTATCATGTTGCATCCAAAACAAGTCTCTCCCTAAGAAGTGCAGCCCAGACAACTCTGCAAAGCAGCAAAGTGTACTAAGGAGGCAGGTAAACAGACCAACCAACTGGGGTCAGCTTTCCTTTCCTTCAGAGAGTGACCCCAAGGTGAGGGTTACATAGGTTTTTATAGAAAGAGTGGGTTATGCAGTTATGGGAACCAAGTGATTTGGGCAGCCACAAGAGTTAGCCATGAGAACAATGGGTGAAGCCAATCTTAACATTATTAATTTGTGAAACCGAGAGTTACTGGCAGGGCATGTTATACTGTGTGCTTTGGCCCCAAAAGCAGGAAGCTGGCAAAGCATTTTGTACAAAAGCATGAAGAGCAGATTAGCAAGCTTATATAGGCCTGAACCAAAGTGACTCTGTCTCGTGACCGTACTTCACAATGATTATTATTGACATATGGTTCAGTTGAGTTTGCATCTGAAAAGACTGAGCCTTGAATAATAAAGAATATTTCCTCAGTTACCTTTTTAATCTTCTTTGTCCCACAAATACAATTACACATATTTTTGATTGGATGTCTAAATGCTATAAGGCAGCTAAAGGAACTAACATAAAACTGTATATGTATATGCAATTACTGATAAGGTTTGACCAGCTTCCCTGAATACGCCTAACATTGCTCCCCCATACACACTGAGCTACACGCTGTGTTGGCATGCACCCAGGCCATTGCCCATGCAGCCAGCAGGGGCTGAAATAGTTACAAGCCCCAAGGAAAGATGATAAGCCCATTTCCTTCCCAGGGTAAGTTTTTCTTTTCTGAACTTTGGCTGCCCTCCACCATATTAGGGGATGGGGGCGTATGCTCACTGTATTTGACAGATTTTTAGATTTTGCTTATTCATTCTAAAGTCAGAATTACACAGATTGAGAGGGAGAGACAGAAAAAGAGAGAGATTTTCTATCCACTGGTTCACTCCTCAGATGGTTGCAATAGCTGGGACTGGCCCAGGCAGAAGCCAGGAGATTATTCCAGGTCTCCCAGGTGGGTGGTAGAGGGCCACACACTTGGGCCATTCTCTGCTCTTTTTCCCATAAGCAGGGAGGTGTGTTGGAAGTGGAGCAGCTGGCATCACAAGCATCAGCTTTATTCACTACACCACAGTGCCGGCCCCACGTTTTATTTTTTTTAAGTAACAGCTACAAGTCAACCTCTAGAGGGAGCAATTAAACCAATTGTGCTTGCCAAGCCACGGAGCTAACCCTCCCAGAAGTGATGCAAGATGGTGCTGGGAAAATAAGGCAGGGGCTGGGAGCTTCAGGCCTGCACAACCTGCCCAGGTACACGTGTGCAGAAACCCCTCAACACACACGCTGCCCTCAGCACTGTCATCACCAGCTTGCTTCACGTGCAGGAGGTTCCAACATAAAATTGCATCAGTAGCTTGGGCCAACATCTATTTTCTTCCTACTGAATCCACAGGTGTGTTATCACCTTTTATCACATAACTGATTCTTTTCTCACCCCCTGAAACACCAGAGTCCAGGCCTCACCAGTTTCAGGAAAGGGAGACATTTGCGTTTTACACAATAAAAATGTTAGCAATTATTATGGCAGGTGCATCAGTAGTTACATTGTTGAGAAATTGTCCCAAATTGGTGTTGACTATCACCACTCTGAGTGCTGGGACTCAGGGACTGTCCTGCTCAGAGTGGTGGCCCCGGTGTGATCTGGCAAACACTTAAGGGCCTCAGAATCTGTGTCATCAGGGGCCCCCTTTCCTGTGACTCCTGAACATACCAGTGCTGCGGGCCAGCTCAGCTGAGGGACAGAGCCAGATTGGTCAGAGGGCAGTAGGTCAGAAGGCTAAAGGTGAAGACTTTGCTTTGGCTTCAGGCACAGGGATTTGAATTAGAATCTGGATAGCACTGCTTGCACCAGGATACTGTGGGTCAGTCAGGCTGCCCCTAGCTTCCATAGCTTTATCAGCTGCCAAGAAGGGGGCGGGAGGTGCCTCACCTGATTCTGGCAGGAAGCAGGTGCTGCGTATGTGTATGGGACATCCCACAAAGGTGTCTTTCTTTGTCCTACTCTTTCCACTCCAATGGAGTGACAACTCATCGCAAGCTAAGACCCTAGAGTCTGCTACCTCAGGTCTCTTTAAGGCGAATTTTGAAATGACACGTGATAGCACATTTATACGCCATATCAGTCATTGGGATTTCATTATCACATGTTATTACACAACAAGCCACCCGAGCAGTGTGACTGAAAGCATGTTTTCCAAATAACTGCTTTTAATTTGTTTGAAAGGTCGAGAAACATCAACAGAGAGACACAGATTAAGGCGAGATTTTCCATCCGCTAGTTCACTTTTCCAATACCCTCCAGCCCCTGCTGCTAGGGCTGGGCCAGACCAAAATCAGAAACTGGGAACTCTGTCAAGGTCTCCTGTGTGGGTGGCTATCTGAGCCCTCCTCTGCTGCCTCCCAGGGCCTGTGTGAGCAGGTGATTGAGACGGAATCAGAGCCAGGGCCTCCCAACAGCTGCACCCAACACCCACCCATCTGAAACCTGTTCCTATGAGAGACTGTGTAAGAATGGGAGAGAGCCCCATGCACCCTGTACCCAGCCCGCCAGTGCTAACACCTTTCGAAACAAAGGGAGCAGGCATTTAGCCTAGAGGTTAAACTACTGCTTGGGACATCCAGTATCAGACTGTCTGAGTTCGAGTCCCAGTTCCACTCTTGATTACTAATGCAGAATCTGGAGGGGAAACAGGATCAAGTGCCTCCGTCCCTGCCACCCACGTGGAGGATTCACCCACATGGAAGATCCGCTTGGAGTTCCCGGCTCCCAACAGTGACCTGGTCCAGTCTCTGCCACTGTGGGCATGTGGGGAGTGAGCCAGCAGGTGGCAGCTCTCCCTGTTGGTCAGACGGATGATGTTTTTTTCAGGAATAGTAGTACGAGATCACAGCCATGATATGACGAGGGTGCAATCCAATGATCTTATTCAGGTTTCCCAGTTTCTCTTGTACTCGTGTGCGCTTGTGTGCACACGCATGAGAGAGAGAGAGAGTGTATGTGTGTGTGTGTGTGTGTGTAAACTCCCTGCCATTTTATCTCATGTACTTTTCACATATGACGCCACTTCTTAAACCTGCTGTCCACATCTGGGGTCCCTGGCTCAGTCGTCTTTTCTCAATGCTTCAAAAACAAGAGCTGGGATAATCAGGTGCATAGAGCAAGCAGGGGAAACAAGCTAAAGGTTGCGGGGCAGGGGTTGGGGGAGGGTGGGAAGCAGGTGAGCTGAGGACAAGTTGTTTCCAAGGCCAAGCCCGCTAATCCCGGCCAACCATCCGGGCTGTCACCCCAGAGGACTTGCCACTCCCACTCTTGTTTCCCCATGGAAGCCCAAGAGGCAGGCAATCCGGAGTGGCTGCAGACACTGGGTCTGTCTCCGCGTGCTCACTTGCTCTCTCTCTTTCTCCACTCTTCCGAGCAGCACCTTTGCTCAAAACCTCATTGCTGGGAGCTGGGAGCCCAGCACGTGTGGGGCTTGAGTGGGGAGGGATTATGACCCCCTTCGCAACAGCTCCCCAAGTGTGAAACCCGAGCTTGTTCCTGGGAGGGAGGGCCCTGTGAATGGGGCTGGCAGAGCAGGGGTGCTGCTGCAGGCCCAGAGTGGAAGGACGTGGCAGTCTACAGTCAGGATGGCAGACAGGCTGTACGCAGGCGGCGAGGACTACACCAAGGAGTTTGACCCCGGGGACTATCTCCGCACCTACTACGCCTTCGACTCGGGCCCTGTGGCTGAGAATGAGATCCTGAAATTTAACCTGGAAAATCTCTTCCAAACTTTCTCTGCAGGTGAGTGAGGGACCTCTCTCTGGGAGTGGGGGAGGCAGAGGCCCTGGAGGCGGAAACAAGAGATCCTGACCCTTTCTCTGTTCTGTTGGCCGCCTGGGATGAACCTGCCCCCAAATGCATAGCCGCCAGGTGACAGCGTGTGTGGAGCCAGAGCAACAACCTGGCAGGCATCAGTAGTTTCACTCGAGAATGAGACAGGAGCACCAAGCACGGTTGTCACCGTTTTTGCGGAGAGGCCCCCCCCTTGCCAGATTTTGTGGGCTTTTGAGTCTCAGAAAATCTGGGTGTCTCATAAACACACACACACACACACACACACACACACACCACACACACGCGCGCGCACAGTGGTAAAAAACAAAATTGATCCAAAATACCCAAAGCCAAGCCAAGGCTCGGTTTATAGAGTGCTAACCCTCAAGACCCTTGGGACACCGCAGGAAGAGGATGAGCCACTGCCCGGGGCCACACAGAACTGAAACTCAGTGATCTGGGGCTATCGAATGCAGGTGGGCAGGGTGCACACTGCACAACACCAAAGGACACCCTGAAACCTTGCCTAATCCGCTAAGTCAGGGCCAAGAAAGGTGTGTCCAGCAACACCCACCTGACTAAGGCTAGGAAGCTGAAAGCTCCCAGGGAAATGTGAGATTTCCTGGGGGGAGGGAGAGCTGTTGGTCCCGGGCCTGCCAGGTGGCCAGGCAGGGGGTCAGTGGAGGGCAGCGTTTTGGGGCTCCTTTCCTCCTCACCTGCCCAGCCCCCCAGTGCTTATCCACAACGGTATGGCTCGATCCCACCTAGCATCAACTGTGCACACAACGATCCCACCTGGCATCAACTGTGTGGGAAGTTCCACCTAGCATCAGGGCCTGGCTGGAGCTCAGGCCCCAGGCTGGCGAGATCCATAGGACTTGTCTCACCAGCATGCAAGGGGCAGCCCGAGAAGGGGATGTCTGATATGTGTGCCAGACTGCAGCCCACCTGGAGCCCTCCCTGTATGGCCGGAGGCTCCTGGGATGATCTGCGACTCCCCTCCACTGGTCACAGCTGGACGGGCTGATGCTATCCCTGCAGGAGGTATCGGCGGTGATGTCCTGATTGACATAGGCTCAGGCCCCACCATCTACCAGCTGCTGTCAGCCTGCGAGACCTTCCGGGAGATCATCGCCACGGACTACACGGAGCAGAACCTGCGTGAGCTGCAGCGGTGGTTGAGCCAGGAGCCCGGAGCCTACGACTGGTCCCCAGCCGTGCAGTACGTGTGCGAGCTGGAGGGAGACAGGTACTGCCTGCTGCCCCATCTTAAACAGGCTCTCCCCATGGCATCAGCCACCCCCCTCCTGCTGCTACCACCCTGCCTGTAACCCTATAGCTGCCTACTCTGCTCCATAAATTGTGCAGCACCAGCCCTGGTCTTACCTCCTCCTGGAAGCCGCCCATGATGCCCAGCTCACCCAGACCTCATTTCCCTTCTACAAACCAGCTTTTCCTTCAGGGATGGGGGCGCAGACCAACTGTGGTGACCCCCCATTCTGAGTCACAGAGAAGGCGTGTCTCCCCTATCCCTGGGTGGCTAAGGAATGGCAGGAAGGGCATGACCAGAACTGCAGGAGCTATCGGTGGATGCCAAGGCCACAGAGCAGCCAGGCGCAGTGGGAGGAGGCTGCACCTGCAGGGGAAGCTCATGGAGGAAGTCAGAATACGAAAACCCCTTGGGGAGCCCCTCCCAGGAAGCTGAATGATGAAGGTATTTTCAGAAGCAAGAAGGGTCGAGCCTGTGTGAGTCAGGAGTGAACTAAGCCCGCACAAAGCCATGTGAAACTACAAATACGACACAGTTGAGACACACATAGTCCCAGCTCAGGAACGGGGCCAGGGACTACTGGGGGCTGCCAGGGACCCTAGGAGTGAGGGAGAGCTGCGGAAGGGGACTTCGTGCCTGGGGCGCACAGGGTCTTCATAACAGGCGACAACAAAATTTTGAGACGATAGGGAAGAGGTTCCCCAAATTCATGGATAATGACTATTAGGCAAAGTTGCCCAAGTAAGGAGTGAAGGATAAAAATCCACTATCTCCCAAAGCCAAGGACGCTTCAACATATCCAGGCTTCAGTTCTCTCATCCGTAAAATGGGAGAATAGTGTTTTCTTTTAAAGAAGAGGTTAGATGGGGAGGCCTCTGTCCAGAAGGTACAGGTGGGGACTCCTGTGACCCCCCAATGCAGCCCCCTCCCCATGACCACTCCCTTCACCCCGCACAGGAGCAGGTGGCAGGAGAAGGAGGCCCGGCTCCGGAGGACGGTGACCAGGCTACTGAAGTGCGATGTGACCAAGCCTCACCCACTGGAGCCGGCCCAGGTGCCTCCTGCTGACTGCGTGCTCACCCTGCTGGCCCTGGAAAGTGCCTGCGCCAATGTGGACGCCTACCGGGCAGCCATGCGGGGCCTGGTGGGCCTGCTAAAACCGGGTGGCCATCTGGTTACCATGGCCGTTCTGCACTCTCAGTACTACATGGTGGGCGACAAGAAGTTCTTTGGGCTCCACCTGGAGAGGGAGACGGTGGAGCAGGCAGTGCGAGATGCTGGCTGCCAGGTGCTCAGGTGTGACCACCGCAGTCTCAGCTACTCGACCAGCTTCTCCATCAGCGAGGGCATCTGTTTTGTGGTGGCCCGTAAGGACCCCGCTATCTGAGGCCAGCCCAGCTGGGTGTGGCCTACCCCACAGGGTCAGCCTTGGGCCTCAGGTCCTGCTTCCACGCGCTCTAAAAGTCACTCAAACCTTTAGTTCTACCCTCTTCTCGCCAAGGCCACAGGTGCAAATCCAAGCTCCCCCCGCCCCCAGCATCCAGCCCAGGGATCTTTCCCCACACCCATTTCTTGCTACCCTGCATCAATGAGCATCAAAATAAAGTGGTTTCACTGGCCGTGGTCCTGGACTCACTTCTTACCGGAGCAGACCCTGACACAGACTTGCATGCAAGGAGCTCAAAGAGAAGAGATCCCGGAAGGCAGGTGGGAGAATGTACTTCATACAGCTCCTAGCTCTGTGGCTATCTGGGGATCTCCAAGCGACCCTGTCTGAAAGGGCTGTGAGGTTGGTCCACCTGCCCCTTCCCATGGTCACAGCTGACTCTTAAGGCTCTGCATTAAAAATGGGGCCAGCATATCAGGAAGGAGGCAGCAGATGGTTCCACTGGTTGCAGAGTGGGGCCAGGTCCCAGTAGCCTGGTCCTTTTGCCAACTTTCCAGCTTCTGGATCACAGACCTGATCCATACAGTCAGGTCAATGAGAGGCAGCAAAGGCTCTTGATGACCACCAGAGGGCAGTGCAGGGCAGGAAGCCACCAGCAGAGGCGCTAGGATGGCACCAAATCCAGAGACCTCCTTAGAGGGGGGACCCTGCACAAATGCCCTGCAGGTTCTGCCAGGCCTCACAGGTGCGGAAGCCAAGTTTCAATTCAGTCAGGAACTGCAGGCTGGGACTCAGATTCCAGTGTGCAGTGGGGCCAGCAGCTGATCCTTCAGCTCACTTGTGTTTACAAGGGCAGGAGGAGAGGGGGCGTACTGAAAATAGATTCAGGTAACTCTCTGATGGGCTGGCATTGCACGTCCATCACACCCCAGGCCATGCCTCTCCTCTTGCACCTCCAGAGTCTTACTGTGTTCAGTGCATTCCCTGGGCTGGTATTGTCAGGGGCATGATCTGCGAGCTCATGGCAAAATGCAGAATCCCAGACCCCAGCAGTGGTGCCTACCAACATGCCAAATTTGAGAGACAAAGCTTGGTCTCAGGGCAAAATTATGAAGGAAGGAAACGAGGGTCAGGAGGAAGCAGGAGACAAGTGGGGGGATCAGTCCTGATCAGCTCCCTCCTCATTCCCAAGGCTCAACTCAGGGGTAATCCAGCTGAACACACCCTCCCACCCACTGCCAGCCCAGCCCCAGCCCACCCACACACCCTCTCACTGCCAGATCCTCCCACCCACTGCCAGCCCAGCCCCGGCTCACCCCCACGCACCCTCCCCCACACACCCTCCCACTGCCAGCTCAGCCCCAGCTCACCCCCACACACCCTCCCCCACACCCTCCCTACACACCCTCCCACTGCCAGATCCTCCCACCCACTGCCAGCCCAGCCCCGGCTCACCCCCACGCACCCTCCCCCACCCTCCCACCCACTGCCAGCCCAGCCCCAGCTCACCCCCACACACCCTCCCCCACACCCTCCCCCACACACCCTCCCATTGCCAGCCCCAGCCTTCACTGCTCAGATCAGGCTATGCTCTGTTCTGTTGCCCGCTGCCTCCCCTCCCTGGAGTCGAAGTTTGGCTCTGGCTCATGGCCACATCTCTCGGACATAGCACATAGTAGGCACTTAATCAGTGTTGGCTGAACACATTAAGTCCCTGGAGAAGGTCATAAACTTCTTGCTGCTACACTCTTGGAGCCAAGAAGATTCTGAAGCCATGGAGTCCGTGGCTTTTCCATTCTGCACAGTTCCCGAGGCCCTTAATCAGGCAACTCGCTGCCCTGGTCAGAGCGTGGAGAGGCCCAGGAGAATCCACTGGGCCACCAGCCTCATGGGTGAAGACACCAGAAGAGCTTCATCTCTCTGGAAATCCCACAGAAAGTCCCTGGAACAGATTTGCAAAAGCACAAACCCACAAGGATATCCGGGGGGAGAGACAGTAGTGAGAAAACTCAGCTGCAGAGGAAGGCTGCACCCTCGCCCCTCGCCCTTGGGGTGGGAGTAGACCAATACTCATTCCTGTGGTGCCTCTGGCTGCTCCTGAGAAGGCCAAGGTGGGGAGGGGTAGGCTCACAGCAGAAGGACAGAGACTAGGTGCAGGAAGAAGCCAAGCTCTGTATCTTATCTGCCCATCACCCCGAGAGCAGTGGTGGGGATCCAGGAGTCCCTGCCTGGATGGCCAGGAAAGCCTGGGCTGCTCCCCCAGCAGGTGGTGATCGCTGTTCCCTTCCACCTAGCCGAGGGTTCCCACAACACCCGGACTGCCTGGGGTGTGGTGAACACAAGCAGGTGAGTAAGGGAGGCATGTGTCACCAACCAGCAGGGCAGGGGTGGAGTAGCAGAGATGGGCTGTGGTCTTAGCATCAGGGCAATGGAGGTGAGGCCCAGCAGATGCCTCTTGGAGAAATGGAGGGGTTAGCTTGCCAGAGCCTCCATGCCCCTTTGGTGACCAGGTGAGGGTAAGGGTCCTCTCTGTGGCTTTGGTGGATGGAAGACTTTCTGGTGGAGGTGGCAGTGGCGATCCTGAACTTGGCTGTACTGGTGGGGATGTGGGGACAGTAGGGGCCATTGCCCATTGCTCAGGGTGGCTGTTGGTGCCTGTATGTCACAGGAGAGTCCAGCATGTCAGGATGAGAGGCAGATATACTTCCTGTGATTACAAATAGACAGGCATATCCCACTGCACAAAGTATGCTTTTTCTTGTAACACTAGCTTGTGCGTCTGAGGACACTAGTCAGAGGCCTGCTCTGCCTCCCTGCTGGAGTTCTGGGCCATGCCGGACTCCAAACGGTCCCATAGGGGGCTGGGGGCTGGTAAAGCCATGTGGCCATGCCAGCTTCTCCATTACAGGAATGGGGGAGGCAGGAGGCCTCTGCAGCCAAGCACAAGTGCCCAGTAAGCTCTGCACCTGCTCTGTCAAGATCCAGGGCAGCTTCCAGAGTCTGCAGCGAGCCGAGCACAACTTTGACCTTGGCCAAGCTCTCATCTCTCCATCTTTGGGTCAGGAGTTGGATCCTAATTACTCCTGCAACCCTTGCCCACCAGACTGAGTGAGGATTATGTGGGAGTTTTAGGGGAGCCCAGGGTATGGCGTTGACCCTGGTGTCCAGAGTTCTTCTTAGGAGCTCAGTCCTGATGTGGTTCCAGGTCTGGGCCAGAACTCAGACAGTGCTATGGGGACAAAGGCTCATCTTCCTTCTGGGAGATTCTCTTCCACTTCCTGGAACCCCCCACCCCCGCCCGGTGTTGCCTTGCTGGAGGCCGGTGACCTCTGGCAAGTCAGATGAAGGACAATGGGCAGAATGAAGCCCTGGTTCCCAGAATGCTCTGCTTGCTGCCCAGTTCCCAGAATACTCTAACAGCTGTCTCTGCCTCCTCCCAGGTGGAAGGGTGAGGAGGGACAGGAGGCGGGTAGGGAGGGTTCCTGTGCCTGGACCCCTGCCCCAGGGGTCTTCCCAAATCCCAGTCCTCAGACTCACAGCCGTCAAGACCCAGCACAGCCTCCTCCGCTCATTCACTCACAAAACAGCTGTGTGTGGAGCACCTGCTGCTTTCAGGCAGTGAACAAAGGAAACATGACAGATGAAGCTGCTTTCTCAACTGAAAGAACCAGCCCCTAGAAGGGAGCTAAAGCAACGAGTGAAGGCAGCTGTGGGAGGGAGATAAGTTAGGGAAACACAGAGGGAGTGGAGGGGAAGTGGGTGAACCAGGGGCCCTTGCACTCCTTGTAAGATACATGTGTATTTCAAAGAGACAGAGAGTGAAAAGTGTCCTGCTTGAGCCATTATCTGCTGCCGCCCAAGGAGCACATTAGCAGGAAGCTGAATCAGCAGCAGGGAGCGGTGATTCCCACCAGGGGAACTCCCAGCAGGGTCTTTAACATGGCACCAGCAGCCTTTACTTCCGGCATCCTGCAGCCAGGCCTCTCACGGGAGGACCTGGGAGGATCTGGGCCCTGGGAGTGTGGAACAAGACCCCAAGAGGGAAAGCCAGGGAGAGTGGGCGGAGCAGGGACCCATCTGCACTGGATCCCAGCTTCTACCTGGTCCCTTGAGCATGGATTGTGCACCCTTAGTCTCCCCTTGGTACCCCAGGTCAGTCGGCCAGTGGCTGGAGGAGTGGTAGAAGATTCCTGGTGAGACAGCTCTCACTCTTCAGGGGTCATCTGTGAGATGGGGTTGCACCTGCCTACACAGTAGGGAGCTCTCCTGAGGGCTGCCCTGTGAAAGTGCCTGTTGGAGCAGGGGAGGGAGAGAGGCAGTGCAAAGGCCCTGTGGTAGCTGAGGACCTGGCAAGTTCCTGGAACAGAAAAGAAGCTTGAGAAAAGGAGCAGAGGGAAAAAGCTAGGTGAGACTATATATACAATTGTAATATGGGGGAAATCAGTTTGGGGGAGAGAGTTTGGGCAGTGGGTAGGGGAAATCCCAAAGGTTATGGAATTGTCACATAAAATTTTCAATAAAATAGAAAAAAAAAAAAGAAACGGCGAGATGAGGCAGGAGTGTGTGCATGTGCCCACATGTGTGTGGGAGTCACTGAGAGCTGTTGAGCAGAAGAGCACCTTGCTCTGACCACCCCTTCAAGTGTGTGTGGCAGGGGGCAATTCCCTGGAGGACCCACCTACCTAGTGGGCATCTGGCTCCTGACACCTGCTCCCAGCCCCTCATGCACACTCAGGATCCCGTGCAGTGGTGCTCTGCTCCCCAAAGCTGCACTGGCCAAGGCAGCATGTAGGGGCCTGCAAGGGAAGTGGCAGTGGAGAGGCAGCCATGTGGGTGGAGGAGCAGGGAGGAGCAGAAGGAGGCCCGGGGTTCCGCCTGGGCCCAGAACGATTTATTGAGTATATAATTGTAGAACAGCAGCAGGGGAGAGACCTGCCGGGTGAATCAGAATCACACTTGGTCCCGCCTGGGCTCCCAGGGCATTGGAAAGCTTGCTCTGAATAATTAAAAAGAGATTGCGCACTCTCTCCTCCTCCTGCCTCTGGGGAGGGATATTCATCTGCAAATAAATTAAAACCAAATCTACCGGTCCGCACCACAACGGCAGACGGGTGCACTCAGGCTGTGTGGGCTGCAGGTTCCTCGCTGTAGTTCTGTTAATGTGCTGCTCTGAGCGGCTCACCCACGGGTGCCAGGAGTGATGGCCATACTGATAAGGCCCCCCCCCTTCACCAATAAGAGATGGGGTTCTGTTGGGAGTCAGAGCATCCACAGGGGTGTCCCCAACTTCTCTGACTCCCCAGAAGGGCCTTGTGCAAACCCTTTTCCCCCACTACCAGCCCTCCTACCCCTGCAGGGGAGCCTCAATAGTTTACTATTTGAGGAACAAGAAGAGGGGTCCTGATGACCTGCACTGCGGGAAGAGGCACTGGCAATGAGTGGCTGGATGTGACAGGAGTAAAACAGCTCAGCCCACTCCAGGCAGAATTGCATTAGATGAGCTGGAGCTATCAACCTGAGCCAGGCTAAGCTCTGCTTTGGGCGAGTCCCGGCTCCAAGAAGGCCTGGGAGAAGCCAGGAGGCCCAGACCGCCATTGGACAATCTGCTGTCCCTGCTCTTCCCCCACTGGATACCACTGCACGTAGAGGCCAAGGGGGGCATGTCCTGGTCCCGCCTGCAGGTTCCCCAGCTGCGTGTTCTAGGGCATGTGGTCTCCTCTTGCTGGGAACTGTGGTACCCTGTACAGCAAGGAATATGTGTGTCTCCCACTCCCACCCCTACAGGCTGTGACCCAACCCTTTGGGAGACCGTGGACTTGAGCACAGAGGCTGGCAGCCTCTGGCCAGCCTGTAAGTATGGAGCATGGATGGAACCAGCTTGAGAGCTGTAAGCTAGGAGGTTGCCCAATCTGGCATCTCTCTCTCTTTCATATCTGCTTCCAGGCACAGAACCCTCCAGACTTCTGAGACTGGAGTTGGATCAGACAAAGCAATGTGAGGAAGATGACAGGGCCAGCCCAGTTTTCAAGTTCTCATTGCCAGGGACAGAAGGTCCAAGCAGTCTCAGTGGATTATGAAGCACCCACTGTGTACCGTTCCCCTAAGCACTGAGTCCCTGCTAATGACCCGCAGCCTTGCCCAGAAGACAACGCTAGGTTCAAGTACAGACATTGCTGATGCCCACCTCACCACTGCTGGCTCCCTACTCTGCCACTCATCCCTACCTCCTTCCTCCCCATCCCAGACCAGCAAGGGAGGGGGATGCTGGGATAAAGATACTTGACAGGAAGACATTCTCTCACAGACTCCCCTCACCTGCTGTGCTATCTATTCTGGCTCTCACGCTCTTTCTAAAGATTGGAGAGGGAGAGATCTTCTATTCTCTGGCTCACTCGGCAAACACCCCCAACAACCAAGGTTGGCCAGGCTGGGTGCCGGGATCCTGGCGCTCCACCTGAGTTTCTCACGGGGGTGGCAGGACCTCAGAGACTCAAGCCACCTTCTGCTGCTTTCCCAACCACATTAGCCAGGAGCTGGATCAGAACCAGAGCAGCCAGGACTTCAGCCAGTGCTGGGAATGCTGGCATCACCAACTGTACCTTAACCCGCCATGCTGCAACACTGACCCCCACCATGTCTCTTATAAGAATACTCCTCCTTGGATTTAGGGCCCATTCAACAAGTATGGTGATATCTTCAAAGATCCTATTTTCAAAGGAGGCTGCAATCTGCAGGTCCCAGGAAGTCTGGATGCTCAGAGCAGAACCGATCCGAAGCCAAAAGCTTCTTCCGGGTCTCCCATGTGGTCACAGGATCCCAAGGCTTTAGACCATTTTCTATTGCTTTCCCAGGCCATAAGCAGGGAGTTGGGAGGGAAGCAGAGCAGCTGGGATTGCCCATATGGAATCCTGACACTTGAAGGTAAGGATTTAGCCATTGAGCCTTTGTGCCAAGCCCTGCCCCCTACCCTCTTATGGCACAGGCTGGGGCAGCTCTCCACATCTTTCATGACCTGGGATGTTGCAATTGTATGTGTCTCTCTGTTCCGACAGCCAGAGACCCTCCTCACAGAGCACCCAGCCAAAGACCAGAGACTGAAGGATTCCTGGAGCAACCTTCAGCCTAGGAGCAGCAGGTGTACTCCCTTACCCCTCAGGAGGGATAACCAGGAGGTATGCAGGCTACAGGCAGACTGCCTAGGACCAGAGCCTGTCCATGCCACCTGCTCTGAAGCTGACAAGCAAGCCTCAGCCTCATGCTGGGGTCCATGGGCCACAAGCTTTAGATGGTAGGCCCTCTGTTCCAGGCCCTAAGACCACAAGATCAGGTGTCAGAGAATGAAGAATACTGTGCTCAGCGTCTGGCTTCATGACTGCGTGACCTCAGGCAAGTTCCTTCACCTCTCTGTCGTCTTTTCCTTACAAGTATGTGTCGCCTAAACACCCTGAGGTCCCCAAGACCCAAGGACAGGGCCTTGTACACAGGGAGCCCTCAGCCACTGTGAGCTGGGTGTGAGCCCTCAGCCGCTGTGAGCTGGGTGTGAGCCCTCAGCCGCTGTGAGCTGGGTGTGAGCCCTCAGCCGCTGTGAGCTGGGTGTGAGCCCTCAGCCGCTGTGAGCTGGGTGTGTTCTATTCCACATGCATCTGCACTTCACGCTTTTCCTCGGAAAGCCTTTTCTGCATGAGCTATTGTTCCTCTCAGAGCCAAAGCCAGCAGGGAAGGCTATGTGCTTTCTGTGAACACTCCCTTCCCAGGGAAGGGGGCCGGCTTCCAGGAAAAGGGAAGTGGGTGGGGCTCAGACCCTGAGCCCCAAGCACTGTGTGGCTCCCTCTCTCCACCAAGACTAGATTTTCTGGGGTCTCCTGACTGTTGGGAGACAAAGCTTAGGCTCCTCTTCCAGGTGCAACTGGGGGATCAGCAAAACTAGGCTGTGTCTCCCCGGCAGGTGCATTGCATTGGTTGAGGCATAGTGTGTGACTGGTGCAACACATCACAGTTACTGTGTGTCTTGGGATGACCCTGGTGGGGAGAGCAAACCTGCCATGCTGCCTGCAGCTCTGGCCTTGGCCGCTACGTGCTAGGAACATTTCATGGACAGTTGTTCTTTTTTTATGATTTATGTAATATTTTTTAGAAAGGTGGAGTGATAGGGAGAGAGAAAGGGAGTGAGGGAGAGACAATCATTCTTCTATTAGCCTACCTCTAATGGTTGCAGCAGTCAGTACTGGGCCAGGCTGAAGTCAGGAATCAGGAATTCCCACCTGAGCTTCCACATCGGAGACGGGTGCAAGCACTTGGGCCATCTTGTTGCCTTCCCAGGGGTATTAGCAGGGATCTGGGCCAGAACAGGAGTTGCTGGGACTCTAACAGGCACTGACTCCAATATTGGGTGCTGGTGTCTCAA
Source organism: Ochotona princeps (assembly GCF_030435755.1). Lineage (NCBI taxonomy): Eukaryota > Metazoa > Chordata > Mammalia > Lagomorpha > Ochotonidae > Ochotona > Ochotona princeps. Next base: position 24,583,396 of record NC_080851.1, read on the forward strand.
GTAGTGGCTTAGCACATTGTGTCACAACACTGGCCCCAATAAGAGGTTTTTAAAAGCCAAGGTGACTGTTGTAGCCCAGGAGGCTAAGAAATTGAAGGAGCAGGCTCAACTGGCTGATCTTTCACCTCCAAGCACCAGTGTCTCGGATGCTCCACCTCCCATCCAGTTCCCTCCTTGTGATCTGGGAAAGCAGTCAAGGACAGCCCAAAGCCTTAGAACCCTGCGCCCACATGCGAGACCTGGAAGAAGTTTCTGTTTGCTGGCTTTGTATCTTCTCAGCTCCAGATGTTGTTGCCATTTGGGAAATGAGCCAATGGATGGAAGACTTTTCTGTCTCTCTGCACATCTGATCTGTTTTTTAAATAAAAATAAATCTTAAAAAGAAGGAGGAGGAGGAGAAAAGAGGGTAGGGGCAGGAAACCGCACAGGGGCACTGCCTGGTCTTTGGCCAGGCAGGTAAAGGCCGCCATTGGCCAACAGTGAGTGGCAGTACCAAGCAGGCTCACAGCCAATAAGCAGTTGCCCAGCCCAGGTTGCAGAGAGCAAGTGAAACAGGCACAGGGCAGCCCCAACGACCTCCGACCCTGGAGAAATCACTTCCTATGGACAAAGCTGTGGTGGTCCAGGCAGGGCTGGAGCTCAGGGTCGGGGAGGCACATCTCTGTCTGACCTGCCGTTGCATTGGCCCCCGGCTCTCCTGCTCCATGCATTGGCACTGCCCACACCCTGTGCCCACTGCACCACAGAATCCAGAGTGTCAGAGCTTCCAGCTGACACCTGCCTAGGCCCCAGCTACAAAGCTGCAGGGACGCGAGGCCTCTGCAGGGGCTCATGACCAGCCAGAGCTGTGCATGGTGTTGCAAGCTGCCCATGCACTGGGTGATAATGGCCCTGCAGTCAGCCATCAGGAAACTGTGATTCACATGGGAATATAGAAGGTAGGACCCCCTGAGTGGTGCCTGTGTACTGGTTTCTGATCCTGCTGTCACAAATGATTCTAAACTGAGCGACTCAAAGCCACACAAGTGTTCACTTCCCATTCCGAGGTCAGAAGCCCGAAAAGGATCTTGCTGGGCTAAAATTCGCAAGGACTGTAGTCCTTCTGACAGGCCGAGGGGACAATCGGTTTTCTTGCCTTATCTTTAAATTTTAATTTCCTATTTGAAATGCAGTCACAGATTTCCCATCTACTGATTCACTCTGCAAATACCTGCAACAGCCGGGGCTGGGCCAAGCTGAAGCCAGGAGCTCAGAACTCCATCTGGGTCTCCACTGTGTTGGGTGGCAGGGACCCAGGGTTCAGAGGCATCAATTGCTGCCTCCTAGGGGCACAACCTCAACAAGCTAGAATCAGAAGCAGAGCTGAGATTTAAAAGCACTTTAAGATGAGTCGAGACACCCCGGGCAGTATCGTGGCTGTGAGGTCACTGCCTGCTCATGTCCTTGTCTTTTGTAGCTTGCAGAAGGCACTTGCCTTTCTTGGTCCAAAGCCCCTTTGTTCATCTTCAAGGCCCCCCAAAAGCAGACTCTCCACAGCTTCCCTGGTGTCTGCTTTTCCAAGGGTTCTGGTGATGTCTGGGTGATACCACATCAAATCAGTGTATGAGCAACTGCTGTGAATGATATGAACGCATTTCCTCCAAAATTCTTATGTTAAATGCACGGTGGGCATGGGGGCCCTGCCTGTTCTTGTGTGTGCATGTGTGTGGTCCTGCAGGTGCTATCCATCTTACCATTTAAACCAGTTCAGGTGGTCTTCCTCTAAGGAGGTAGATGTGAACAGGCTTTGAAGGGCAGTGCTGGGCAGTAAGCTGGACTGTGAGGTCTCCATGGCATTTCTTCCTCATGCACAAATCCCTCATTCCCCACCCCCCTAATAATGGGCCCCTCACTTTAGCTAGAGATAGTTGCTATACCCTCCCAGATCCCCTCTCAGCCAAGGGTTACAGTTCCATGCCCACATGGGCCCTGGGAAGGACTGGGCTTGCCAGCAGGCGTAGGTAGAAGGTGGAACCACAGCCCCGCTCCACAAGGACCTGGTTTCTATGGTACCAGGATCTGGGCCCCCTGCCCAGTGCTCACACAAAAAGCAGACTGCAGGAAGGAAGCTTGTGCCTTCCCCCCACACAAAGGCTAGAACACTCAGAACCCTGAGCTCTCTGTGGAGCACCACAAAAGGCTGCCACCCCCTGGGCCTCCAGAAGGGGGCAGAGCTACAAAGGCAGCTGAGATCCACCCCAGACCCCTCCCGCAGACAGCAGAAACGGTGGAGGGGATTGACAAGCACAACTGTCTCAAGGAAGCAGCTTCTATAAGCCCGGAACCAATACCATGCAAGGCCCCAACACCCCACTGAGGTGGCCACAGAGACAGGTGCCCAGAGAAGTCTCAGGGCTTAGTAAGGCAGGGCTGCGGTGAGGGCTGAGGCTTCTGTCAAGTTCTTGCTGCCTTCTACATGGAATAAGGAAAAACAATGGGAACTAGCTAAGGACTCCTGGCTTATAATGTGAGAAGCCTCAGTGAATGCTGAATCGTTAGATGAGTGATGGGTTAGTAGCGAGAGAGAGAGGGAGGGAAGAAAGAGTGGATGATTAGTTGGATGGATGGATGGATGGATGGATGGATGGATGGATATGTGGATGAATGGATGGGTGGACGGGTGGGTGAATGGATGGACAGATGGATATTCATCTAAAAGATTCTGAGTAAAGTTAAGTTACATACTATATTTTCTTATCATTGGGAAGAGACCACGATACCTGTTCATTAACTCAAGGCAGTGTAAGAGGTGATCCAGGTTGTGACCTCAGGAGTCTGTCTAGATTCAAATCCCTACCCTATGACTCCTCCATCCTTACCTTTATGACCTTGGGGAAATTACCAGACTCCTCTGGGTTTCAATTGCCTCATTTGTAAAACTGGAGATAACATCAGTACTGATCCATGAAGATTAAAAGATATTATTTATATACAGACCTTAACACAGTGTGTGGTGGGTAGAAAATAACTAGAACACAGTGATTACAGTTATTATGGTAAATAACTATTAACTCCACGGTGGCTGTGCACTTTTCTTTAGCAACAGTAGTAAGATCACAGCAGCCCCTCAAGTGGCCCCACTTAACTCGGGGTAGAAGCCAGTGGCCTTGCAGCCTAAGGCTCTCAGGTTATCTTGTGTCAGTTGCCCCTGGTCCCATATGCCACCTTTATGCCCCTTACTCACTCTGCTCCTACCACACTCTGCCTCAAACGTGCAGACATGCTCTTGTCCCAGCTCTTGGCATCTGCTTCCTGCCAGGTTCTATCCCAAGAAAATCTCATGGCTCTCTTCCTTCTTACCTCCTCCACATCTTGGTCCAGATGTCCTTCTCTGGGTGTGGTCTTTGTCGCATCGAAATGTACATCCTGCCAACCCCCCAAATCTCCCGGTCCCTGCTTTCCTTCGTCTCTATATGACTCACCATGCACCTGATTTCATCCTCTTGTCTCGTGCTGCTTCCCACGGCAGCATCCTAGGTCCCCCCGTGCAGTGATCTTCATCTCTCCCATTCCTGAATGCTAGAGCAGTGCCTACACCATGTAGATACTCAGTCAGCTGTTGTGAACCCAACAAGTTATGTCTTACAGGGATGTGCCTCACATCTCAGGGCTGAAGCTGAAAGGAGACAGATGCCAGAGCAGAGAAAAGCAGTCCTTGTGGAAACCTAAGAAGGCTTCGTGGAGGAGGTGGCGGCTTTTGTCCAGGGCCTTGGAGGATGAGGAGGATTAGCTAAGGAGGAACTGGAGGAGAGGACACTTCAGGCTATAGCAATGGAGAAAAAGAGACACTGGGGACAGAGGTCCTCTATAATGAGCCAGTGCAGGTGAATACAGAGCTGCACTGGGTCTTTGCAGAGCCTGTAGGGGTGGGTGCCAGGCCAGAGGTTGCCCTGAAGGGTCCCAGGCCAGCCAGGTCACTGGGACTCAGAGGGATGGCAAAGTCTTGCCATCTAGCTATCACCAAGAAGGAGGCCATCTATCCAGGAGGCTCCAAAAGAGGCTTTACTTTCAGTCTCTTTCTGCATCCAGCCTCATCAACTTCATGCTTCAATGAAGGCATCTGCTGGGATAAACTGAGCCTTTCACTGCAGGCTTACACCTCCAGCAGCCATTCTTCCAACTCTCCCACAAACAGCCAGTGGATAGGAGGCCAGGGCTCAGCACCCTCAGGTCTGGGCTTGGCCAGGGGCTGGGGACTGGGGACAGGGGAAGGCAGGTGTGGCTCTGGAGTCAGGGGAAGCTTGCTGTGCTGGTGTGCTGCCCTGGGCAATGCCTACAACAGCTCTGATTCTTACCCTTGTCCTCTGTGGCTCCCTGAGGCACAGGCCCAGCCTTGTCTCTAGCTGGCCTTCCTCCTGTGCATTTGTGCCCGGGCTGGATTCTGGAAGCTTCCCGCCAGGACTAGCTCATGGATTTGGACCTTCACAGAACATTGTAACCAGGGCCACACCATCCCTTTACCCCACCACCACCCAAATCAGGGCCTTTACTAAGCACCTACTGTAAGCACTGTGTAGTTGTCTGCAGATGACTGACAAACGTGTGGGCATGTGCTCAGCCTCATGAGGAAGCAGGGAAATGCAAATGAAAGCAGGAGAGAGGCTCACTTGCCTGCATGCAGGTTTGTAAAAGGAAGACAATATTGGCTGCAGACAGGGCTTGGACACTCCTGGGTCTCAGGTGCGGAGGAGCAAATGCTTTCGGAGGATGAGTTAGCAGCATCTATGGAAACACAAGGTGTGTGGATCCATCACCACAGCCATCCCAGTTTCAAGGTCATGCCACATCATTTTCAAGGTCATACCCCACCCAAGACTTACTTGCATTTGTGGCCCGAAGATGGCTGTGCAGAAGTGTTGTCCATGGCATTGTCTGTCGCTGTGGAAGCTGGGGGCTATGCCATCGCTGTTTCACAAGGGCACCGCACCCCACTTTGGTATGTGAGGCAGCTGCTTGCAGGAACTGTGTTCTGTGCCCTATTCATGCCATCACAGAGCAGGCATACATGACTGATGTGCATAAATGATACATGTCAGGAACACCCCAGGATAGCCCACCCAGTGTCTGTGTCCACAGCCTTTCAGAAATAGAGAGAGGAAAATTCAGATGCAAGCACATACATGAAGCTGTGGCCAGCAACTCCAGACACTGAGAACAAACTTCTTGGGGCAGCAGATCCACACTTTACGAGGGCCCGGGGAGATATTTATCTTGTTTCATTTTATTATTACTTTAAAGGCTTTTTCTGTATTTTGTGTTTATTTGAAAGGCAGAGAGACTAAAAGGGACAGCAGCAGAGATCTCCTGTTCACTGGTTGACTCTCCAGATGCCCAGCCAAGGACTGGGCTAGCAGCCATCAAGAGCAAGAATGCTGCCTGGGTCTCCCAGCTGGGGACAGGGACAGAACTGCTAGAGCCAGCACCTGCCGCCCCCCAGGGTGCACATTAGCAGGGTGCTGGACTGATGTGAGCTGTGAGCCTCCCAAGCAGCTGCTTAACTGCTGAGTGATACACTCACCCCTCATTTTACTTTCTAATGATGATGATGTATTTGCATACTTCCTATGTTATTAAAGCTATTTTTTTAAGCAATTACTAGGAGCTTGCAAGTCAGTGGGGACAGCACAGGGGACTCCGGGGCCGCAGAGGGAGGCACAGCATAGAGGGCTGTGCAGTGCAGGACCAGGCAGGTCCCTGGGGGCTGGGATGGTCAGAGCAGGCAGCCTGGAGGAGGGAACCTGCTCCTCCCTCCAGGGTTGCAGGGTCCTCAGGGACTAGAGGGGAGGAGTTGTGCAAGCACAAGTCTGCTATCCAGATGCAAGGATACAAACAGGAAGCAGGATCAGGGTAGCCTTGGAGAGCTAGCCCTGCCCTGGCCACCTCTCCCAGGCTCTGATCACTTGGAGTGCTAAGACAGCCTGCTTGCCCTGCCCTTGGGGCTGCACAGTCAGGACACAGATTAGCAGAGGTAGAAGGTTCAAGGTGTCCACATTGCCTGAACCTCAGGTGCTCCCCTCCTGCCTCCCCCACACATACGTGTGCACACAAACACGTGCACATATACACCCCTTCCCTTTTTTGGACTTTAGCTTCCAAATCTAAGATGAAGGAATTAGGGACAGGCAGGTGTTTGGCCTAGAGGTAAACATGCCAGTTAAGGCGCCTGCATTTCCATATCCCAGCAAAGCCCTGCTCCAGCTGGCTCCTGATAATGCACACCCAGGAAGGTGATGGACTCCTGCCATCCATTCCATCTGGATTGAGTTCTCAGCTCCCGGTTTCCACCTAGCTCAGATCTGGCCACTGTGCGCCTTTGAGGGAGTGAACCAGTGGAAGAAAGCACTCTCTCTCTCTCAAAAAAAAAAAAAAAAAAATAAGGGCCTGGTGGTGTGGCCTAGCAGCTAAAGTCCTCGCTTTGAACACGCCAGGATCCCATATGGGCGCCGGTTCTAATCCCGGCAGCTCCACTTCCCATCTGCTCCCTGCTTGTGGTCTGGGAAAGCAGTCGAGGACGGCCCAAAGCCCTGGGACCCTGCACCCATGTAGGAGATCTGGAAGAAGTTCCTGGTTCCTGATTCCTAACTCCTGGCTCCCGGCTCCGGATCAGCACAGCACCGGCTGTTGCGCTCACTTGGAGAGCGAATCATTGGACGGAAGATCTTCCTCTCTGTCTCTTCTCTCTGTACATCTGACTTTGTAATAAAAATAAATTAATATTAAGAAGAAGAAGAAGACAGGAAAAGGAAAACAAAATTCCAGTTTTCCTGCACAAATAGTAGTAAGAGAGCAGCTTGAAGGGCAAGCGGACTCAGAAATTCAGGGACAGGGAGAACTGGTGCTCTCTTTTTGAAGCCAGCAAACAAGGCTCTGCTAGACACCTGCTGACCTTGGCAGGGGGTGATGGGGAGGGGCTTCCTGCAGAAGGACACTATGGACCGGCAACCCTGACGGCTGAGACTCCGCTCACCACTTTGGAGCCCTGTGTCTTTGCACCCGCTGTTGAATCTTGCCATGTTCCAGCGGCTTCATTCTCAGGATTCATTCTTCATCCCCAGCCAACGGTGGACATTTTCTGCAGTATCTTCACCTGCCACCTTACAAGGCTGCCCAGGATCCTGTCATTACAATCATCGTTCCAAGAGAACTTGCAAAGCCCAGCCTTGGCGAGGCTGAGGTCAGGGGTTTGCTACATGTTTACCTTGCTTATTGGATGCACTTCCTCCAGGGTCTGCACTGCCTCAGCCTTCCCAGAACTGCTGACTCCCTAGGGCAGCCTCCCTGAGCTGTGAGCCCACAGCAGCCACAATGGGGGTGAATCAGGGGCTCTGTGGCTTTCCCCTCTACCCCTCCAAACTCCCCTAGCTCATACCCGGGGGTCAGCTTCTCCCTGTGGCCCCTTAGCAGCCTCTCCCTGAGGCCCCAGGGGTCCTCAGAGGGAAGGAGGGCACCGACTGCCTCATCACAGGCTGACAGTGGGGGCTGGGGTCATGGAGAATACACAAGAGGCTGAAACCCTGAGTTGAGCCCCCTTGGCCAGCAGCTGCTGTGCCGACCAGCTCCCCCAGTGCTGGTGAGGCTGCTTTGTTCTTTCTGTAGAAGCCTGGATGGGGTTTGATTGCTTGCTCCTGATCTGACCCAGAGGCAGATCTATCACCCTTGGAGCTTGTACGTGGAAGGGAGCCAGATACCCAGGCTTCGGGTCCTGCACCAACCCAGGGCCTCACTCTCCCTGCAGCCATCAGCTTCCATGTCCCCAATGGAGACCAGGAGTGTGGGGGAAGGATCCCAGGCCCCAGGCTCTCAAGGCCTGTGGGTTCCCTCCAGGTGACCTGTTGTGTGCCTGTCCTAACCCACGCAGCCCCACCAAGGAGCTGACGGCAGCCCTTCACTTCATGCAGAACAAGCCAGGGTCAGCCTCTCCCTTCTGAAGACCAATTTCAACGTTTTAAAAAGAGCATCTTTCTGCCTGTTCCTTCAGGCTATTAATGTGTCTGTAATAGTCAGCTCCTTGTGATTATAACAAAATTCCTAAGACCAACTACTTGTGGCTCACTGTGGCTCACAGTATCAGAGGGTCACCTCCCAAGACCGACCAGGCCGACTCCATTGGCTGGGTACCTGCACAACTTGAGAACGACAATGGCAGTGGGCATGCTGGGAAATGAGCAAGTAGAGCATCAGGAAGCAGACGGAGCAGCTGGGCCCCACTCGGCTCCCATCACCAACCTCTCATAGGAATCATCTTTCCCAGGCATGCCTTCACTGGCCGAAGGCCCTCCCACTAAGCTCACCTCCCGAAACCTGGAACTGGACTCGGCCTCCACCTTCTCTGCACACACTCAGTTTATGATTTGGGGTTGAAACAATTGCATGAGTTCAGGAACCCAATCTTGTTCAAAGCATGGCAAAATACTGGAGAATAAAAGTAAGATGTCATTATAACTGTTTGGATCCAGGGTTAGCTGCGTCTAACCATGTCACAACAGACAGATGCGTAAGCTTTAGCCACACTCAGTGGGAGGAATTTTTCTCTGCGCTCTCCCCCATGCATCCCCAACTATAGCACAGAGCATTCCCACGCAGCCTGCAAGACTCCCAAGCAAACGCAAACCAAGGGATGTTCAAGGTCAAACACACAGCCCTGTGAGGCACATTGGCGTGGAGCTGTGTTGTACATCAACCTATCAAGGCTCGGGTGCCCTGGTGTTTGGGTCAAGCATTTGCTCAAGCAGATGAAGGTAGTAAGCTGAGTTGGAGGCCACAGACCAAAAGGCCTGCCTCCTGTGACTATCCTGTCAGGACACCCCTTCCCCAGGATGTTTTATCCTCATCCCGGATCCGGGGCAGGGTCACTATATCAATGTATATGTTGAGCAACTCGTGGAATTTTGTGGAGATGTTATCAACTCCCCAGGTGACCTCATCACTTCCTAACAGGAGGTGCTGGCTGTCTCTTCCAACAGAGATAGGGATGAGAGAAGGTGTTAAGGGTGTGCCCCCCACTTGTCTCCCCCCACCCGTTTTTTCTCTCTGGCCCACTTTAAGCCTATGTGTGTGTGTCTGCTCTCTTACCTTCTAAACAGCTCTTGTCACTTTGCATGCCATGTATCCACCGTGGGGAAAGTTAGAGCCCACTCCTACACCCCTGTGAAGGTGTGCTTTAGAGGTGACTCTGAGTGAAGCAGATCGCCTTCTGTCATTTGGTGAGCCTCTTTCAACTGGCCCTCAGTGACCTCTGGGCCCCCAAGCGATGGCAAGTGGTGCCTGAGCCCAGCACAGGCAAAGTCAGAGGCTGCTGAGCCAGGTGCCACCGACGAGGAGCAAACAGGTTTCCGCCCAGCCAGCCAAAGGGCAAAGCAGAGCTTCCATGTAGCTGGAGAGGCTGCCCCCCAACCAAAATGGCAGTTGAGAGGTCCAGGGAGATCTCCTATGTGGGTCTGTGCAAGCCATGGAGAGGAGCCAAGCCCAGACTGTGTAGCTGGGACTGGAGCCAAGAGTGACCATGAGAACGTAGGATCCCTGGAGACCGTCAGCATCCCGGGAGGTCACAGGCACTCCCCTGGGAAGAGGAATAGCGTGCTCATGACCACTGCAGTCAAATCCCAGAGTGAGTGGCTGTCACTACACAGCCACAAATACAGACGGGAAGAGAAACAGCCACAAACAGGAGGGGTATGACCTTCCAAAGCATGGCCACCGGAAGGCAGGGCGTGACTTCCCTTAGCTTCATGCTCCTTGCTCGGGCTTCTCTCTGGCCTAAGCACCAATGAAGGTGTCTCAGCAGCCCAGCCATGGTCCTGATCCCTGGCCCCATTTCATAAATGAGGTGCCTGGTGGGGTGCAAAGGGAAAAAAAGCCTCCAGCATCCCTCTGCCCCTCAGTTCATGATGAGAACCACATGACTCAGGCGGAGGGCAAAGCTTGCAGCCTCTGACCTCCTTCTCACACTCCTCTACTTCATCCCTGCAGCCCTTAGAAAGGCACGCCACTACTCACTACTATGGATGGCACACGAACCACAGACACCATGTCTTAGAGCTCTGGAGAGGCCCACATCTGTAAACTCAGGTCTCCCTTTGCCTGTCACTAAGTCACTAAGGCCACCCCATGACATCATCCTACCCTAATCTCCTCCCAAACACCCTTCTACACCCACCCCACCCACCCCCTACAAGGCATCAGCAATGCCAAAATCTGAGAATTCAGTTTCCAACACCTGGGATTTGGAAGGAAATTTATCCCAAAGCATGGCCTCTGATCCTACTCCAGGCTCCCTCCTCGGCTTGACAGGAAGGCTGCTGTGATGGACACAAGCAGGCAGCTCCCTGTCTTGCAAACCTGACACTGCTAGCCCAGGGCCTTATTCCCTCATAGAGACAGATTAGCCCCCAGCTGCCCAGGGGAAGGGCTGAGCCCAGGCCTCCCACCCCAGCCATGCTCAGCACTCAGCTTTGATTGACATGCTGGCTCCTACCCTCTGGGCAAACTCCAAGCTCAAGGCCCTATGAGGCAACAGAGGGAGGGACCTCTGGTCCAGAGAAGGGGGAAAGAATGGGTATCTTGGCCCATCTCACCCTACCAGCAAGAAGAGGCCTCTTGTGGGGTGGTTCTCCAGTTCTCCACCTGCTTGGCTGTTGGAAGGTGGCACATGCGACTGCTGAGGTCCCTCCCAGCCCCAACCTTCTCCAGGAGCAGTGTCAGGACCAGAGCACAGATCACCACAGCAGAACATCTGACCACCCAGGCTCTCCTCCTTAGCACTGGTCCTTGTAAGGACATGGCCCAGCACACCTCCCAGATGCCTAAAACTGAAGCCTGATTCCAACCGCAAGGCTATGTCACAAGGTTCAAGCTAAGTCAGATTGAATAGTAATGCTTCTTTGGGTGCAAAAATGTTCTGAAATCCATGCATGATCTTTTTCATTATATGCATTCTCCATGAACTTTTTTCTTTTCTCTTTGTTTTTTTTTTTCAGATTTGTTTACTTTATTGGAAAGGCAAATTTACAGAGCGAAAGAGAGACAGAGACAGAAAGATCTTCATGTGTTAGTTCACTCCCCAAGTGGCTACAAGGTCCAGAGCTGAGCCCATCTGGAGCCAGAAGCTTCTTCTGGGTCTCCCACGCAGGTGCAGGGGCCCAGGATACAAAATAACAGTAAGATCTTGCCACATATTTCTGGGCAGCTGCTGTCCACATGGGTCCTCCCAGTGGGCGCCCATTACAAACAGGAGAGCTGGGAGGAAGGGGATGGAATGGGTGAGAAGTGTAACACCAAAGTCACAGGGCATTCTGGAGCACGAGCAGAGGGGGACCTCCTCCCCAGGGACCCAGGGTGACCTGTCCTGCACCGTCCTCAGGATCTCCTCTTTGAGTCTCTGCCCAGCTCAGTCATAGTGCCAACTCCTCCCAGGACAGGGCACAGCTGTGAAACCACAGTCATGACAGCCGGAGCCAGGCCCCAGAGCCAGAACCATCCCAAGAAACACAAGCCCTACAGCTGTTCTGATATAAAGTCTATTTCTCACACATGATGACCTCTTTCTCCTGAGATGTGAATGGCAGTGGAGTTGTATTGTAACACCTGCTTGGGCCTGGTGTCCCTGAACCAGGGTTAGGGGTGGGAGGGGAGAGGGAAGACAGCTCTAGGCTGGAAGTCCAGAAAACCTAAAGGCAAAAGATGAGATACGAATTCTACATCAGCAAAACCAATGCCTGCGCTTCCCACAGCACTGTGAAATTGAGTCCTGGAATTTCAGAACAAAATAGTCTCTGCAGTCTGAAGTTTAACCTGCTGTGATCACAGCTACAATAAGCAGAGCACCTCACACCCTCATGGCCATGTTTGACTCCAAGGTCAGCAGAGCAGGGTGTGTGATTCAGCGTCTCACGTGCTGGGGCTTTGGGGTCCAACAATCTTTGCCTCTGGTGGGAGACATGGAGATCCTGTGAGGCAGGGCAGGATTCTGGCTGGCAGTACATTTGCTTCCCCCTACCCACCCCTGCCGTCCCAGGCCCAGAGGAGCATCGTAGCTGGCCCCCTCCTGGATTTATGCAGGGGCTGGGCTCAACCCATAGGCATGGGATGGATGGGTGGGTGTTATGCATTTCCCTGATTACCTGTTCAGTTGTTTCCTTTTCCTTCTCATCTGTTGACTGCTTCTATGCTGGTCAGAAAGGCTTGCACCTGGCCTGACAGAGGGGATGGCTCATAACAGCTGGCTGCCCTCTCCTTTGGCCAGGCTGTCCATGACAGACAGAGAGACAGACAGAGACCCCATACCGAACAAAGTCCCAGGGGAGGCTCTGATTGGGTCATTTCAGATTAGCTGTCCGTTGCTGTCCCCAACCATGGTGGGCGGTCATGGCGAAGAGGGTCCTGTCACCTATCCAGCTGCATCAGCTGCATCAGACCCATCTGTGGGGCCAGCTGCCAATCAATTCACATGATCAAAGTCAGGTTCAAATTGCCGTGGTGGCAAAAGAGCTGGTGGTTGGGAGGCAGGAACAAGCATCCCAAAGACTCCTAGATGGCCATGTTGTGTTGCTACAGGAGTACTACCTTGCGAAGAGCAGAGATTTTGCCAGTGCCTCCTTCCAGGGGGCTGGGAAGGCCTATAGAGTGCAACACTGGAGCAGAGATGGGAGCCTTTCTCAGAAAGATGGACCATTCCGGAATGAAACAGACATCCAGTGCAGTCCAGGAAACCAAGTGTACCCGTGTCCCTCCAGTCCCTTGACTATACAAAGCACATGGGTCACTTCTAGGAGGGCATTTTCAGAAACCAACAGCCTCCCCCAGCCCAAGGCCCACAATCTGTAGTGCAAGCTAATGCGTGGCTGTGTCTTCTCCACTTGTCAGCTCTCGCAGGCTTGCAGGCAACCCTGGGCAGGCAGAGACAGGTCTGGGACAGAAAACCCCAGGGCTCCAGACCTATGTTTATTTTTGCTGTCTTTGTACACATTCCACTCAAGGTTGAGGCCAGACTGCTTCAACTCCAGTCCCCAGTGACCAGGAAGATTCCTGTGCACTGAGATGTGAAGGAAGCATTACCAGGAGAGGCAGGTGGGAGAAGTGATAAGGCAGGACCCAGGCCAGAAAGATGCCAGCCAAGTCTTGGCCTGGTCCCTGGCTCCTGGTACCCCAGAAGATGCCCAAAGCCCAGATTGAATGTGTACAGCCCCTACCCCAAGTTAATGGCAGCCTCTGTGGTGATGGTGCCCAAAGGCAGGGCCTTTGGGAGACACTCAAAGTGAAATGAGGTCCTGATGGGTTCCGTCCACCAGACAACACAGCAGGAAGGCAACCTGGAGGAAGGGCCTGCAGGGGTGGAGGCTCCAAGGGAGAGAAAGGTGTCCCAAGGCCAGGAGATCAGAAGGCACGGTTCTCCCAGGCCTCCACCTGCCTCTCCAGGGAAGAGTTCAGCCCCCCAGCTAATCACATTCCTCAGATGCTTTTCTTCTGTGGCTAACCATAGTGGGTGCTGCTTAAGCTTTTTAACCCCATGCGTCAGGGCCACTTGCCACAGCAGTGTGTTCATGGCCAGCCCTGGCTGACACCAGTCTCTCTCAGACCTTGGATGCACAATCCCTGGGCAGGCCTGGGCATTGCTATCATTGCTGTTTTGCTTTGGGCTGTTCTTGTTTCTGAACCCTTGTTTCCAGGGACCACGGTTAGGCATGCAGAAACATGGGAAGACGGAAGCCATGGGCCCCTGCCCCAGACTTGTCCATGATTTTCACTTTGCTGCCCTTGTACTTGACACCTCAGTCTGTGTCACTATGTGCGCATTTCTGAGCCATTTTAAAGGCAGTGAGGAATCTGGGGGCCCTGGAACTTCAGAAACATGTTTCTAAGAACATGGCCGGTCCCTCTGTCACAGCCTGGAGAGGTTTTTTGGATCCTCTCACCTGGGACTATCCCTGTTCAGCTCCTCTCCATCGCCATTGGGGAGCCCAGGTAATGCCAGGACCCTGCCTCTATGGGCTGCAGAGTGCACTGGTCCCCTTGGCTGCTGAGCCAGAGGCGGCTGCCCAGCACCAGCTATAAATAACCTGGAAGGGGTGTGTGCAGGCTGTGGGCGGTGTCACCTGCTGCCCTGGGGGAACGGTCCTTGTGCCCAAGGCCTTATCTTGGCCTTCCCTAGTGAGTGAGGAGGGTCAGGGACAGAGCCTGAGTGGGGACCCTCTCATCAGCAGCTGCGGTGCCTGCTTACCCTGGCCCTGGCCCCTGGTCTCTGCCACAGCATGGGGGATCCCACAGCACCCCCAGGACTCCTCCTCTTCTTGCTTTGCCTCCTCCCACCACCACTGCTTCAAGTAAGTGGGGAGCTGAAGGGGGAATCAGGGAAGTGGGGACACCTGGAACCAAAAGCTCCCTGATATTCAGCCTGGGATCAAGGGGTTAGAGATTGTAAACCTGCTGGTGTGTGGAGAAGAGACTGCATGGCTGGGATGGAACAGGGAGCTACCTGGAGAGGTACAGCAGGCTTCTGGGGTGCAGCTCTAGTGTGCTGGTAGGGTGTACCTTTGCCAGAAATTTCATGCTCCCTGCCTGCTTCCTCCTAAGCTCCAGCCTCCCCTGTTGCCCACCACTGTGGCTTCATCCTTCCCTCCTGTGGAACCTGGCATTAAGCAGTGCCCAAGATCAAGTAAGCCATGGGGAGAACTGAGCCCTCCAAGGGGCTGTAGAGATTCGAGGCTCCCTGCACCCCAAGGCCCCATGGCCAGAAGCAGGTGTGCTCACGGGGCTGGGATCAGGGGCTGAAGATGTGAGGATGAGGGTAGGGGGGCATTGTCCCCAGAAAGGCCTCTGAACCTCTCGCCCATTCTACAGATGGGAGCACTAAGGCTCTGGAGCGAGGTGAACCTGCCCCAGGCCACACTTCTCATGAAGAGAAGCTGTGGCATAGAAGGGTCTGGGAGCTAAACAGGGACAGAGGCAGGTCTGTTCCTGTTTGGACTCCTCCATGCACCAGCCCCAGATGCTCCTGTCAGGATCTCAGTCTCCGTAGAAGCACAAGGAGAACCAACACACTGAGCAGCCATGGGACACAGGTGATGCCCAGCCAGGCCTGTGGCACCGTGACCTTGCTGGCAGAACTTGCCCAAACCCCAGCTCTGCCACTCACCTAGTGTCCTCGGACCCTGATATCCTTCTCAGTAAATTGAGGATACTACTGGTACTCATTGAATAGGGTCACACGAGGATCAGCTGAACTAACACAGGTCAAGTGCACAGTCAGGGGTCCGGCATAGAGGAAGCACTCAGTTAATGCATGCCAACTGTGGAGCTGTTCCAGGCACCCCTAGAGCAAGCATGGGGCTCCCAAGGTCCCTGGCCAAGTGAGAAGCAGGGTGGGCAGTGTAATCATGCCATACCCTTTGACTGATATCACATACTGCATTTTGGGACCCCCGGAGGCTGTGGACTGGATCCACCTCTGCCCTCCCGCGTAACTCTTGGTCTTTGCCCCACTCCATCTGAGCCTAGATGCCTTCCAAGTGAGCAGCGAGCTGGGTGCTGTGGCAAAGACTGCCCTCCAACCCTTCCCTCTAGCAGCCATGCTGCCAGCAGTCCAAGTGAGCAGCGAGCTGCTGGCTGCTGCCCTAAGGGCCTGGTCGGGTCAAGAACTGGAGACCCGAGATGACGCTATGCACTCAGCTTCTGAGTCAGCCGGGGCTCTCCAGATGCCCCAGCCCAAGACATAGACAAGGGGCCTTGCCCAGTGCCATGCCACCTGCAACAGCTGCAGGATAACAAAACCTTGCTCTTTTTAAAGCCAAAGCCTTCCTTGCCCTGGGCCTTGGCAATAATCGGATTTAGTTCTGGGTCCTTGGCCAATGATTCTGAACTTTCTGCTTGTTGGGAGATGAGAATATGGGACTCGGAGCAGGTAGAATGAAAGGAAGGTGGCCACGAAGGCCTGACTCCCTACCCTGGTGTATATTCGCCCTGGGGAGGCGGTACACAGGGCAGGGACACCAACCCTGATAAAATTCATGACCAGCAAAGCTGGAAGGAGTGATACTCATTGATTGTGGTAATTGGAACTAAAAAAAAGATGGCAGCAGGATCCCGGTGAAGAAATGGGGGGTAGGGACAGGGGGAGGGCTGCTTCCTAGGAGAGAAGGCAGAAAGCAGGCAGTGCCATTTTGGAGAGGTAACCCTGGCCCAGCCATATCCCGGGACTCAGAGCAGTCAGCGGTGTGCCCCTAGTGCTCCCAGGGTCCCCCAGGGTAGCTTCGGGGGAGCTCCTGGGGCAGCAGTGCTGTTCTGCCAGGCGCTGTGCCGGGTGCTTCACACCAACTCAGGAGAAGTGAACACGTTCGTTCAGGGAGTAAGCAGAGACCCAGCAAGTGGCGTACTTGGAGCTGCTCCTCTGTGAAGACCCCAGGCAACCCCGGGCTCCTCTTGCCAGGGTTCAGCTGTCTTTGGGAGACCTCCAGAGACCTTTGGGAAGCAACCTGCTCTCTCAGCCTCTACTCTGTCTCAGGAATTCCATGGCCTCTGGCCCTGGGTCTCGGCTTCTGAGGATGGGGTAGGAGGAGGGAGAGACTTGCTCCTGAGAGAAAAGGGAACACAGAGAAGAGCCCGCAGTCTCTGCCCAATACAGGATGCATGTCCAGCCCTCTCTGGAGTCCAAGGCCATGGCCCGTTCATCCCCATCCCAAGGACACACAGGCACACATATGTGCACAAATGTACACTGGCATGAATGTGCACACACACAAACACACATGCAGGGGTGAGCAGATTCACAGGCCCACGTGTGTGTGTACACACACATACAGGGCCAATCACAGAGCCATTTGCCGGAAGCCCATTCTTGCAATGACTTCTCTCCAAACTCCCCTCCCTCTGAGTGTTTTCTGACCAAATTATCGAAGCCCCATTCTTGCATTTTGCTGATGTTT
Organism: Ochotona princeps; assembly: GCF_030435755.1. Classification (NCBI taxonomy): domain Eukaryota; kingdom Metazoa; phylum Chordata; class Mammalia; order Lagomorpha; family Ochotonidae; genus Ochotona; species Ochotona princeps. The sequence goes on from NC_080851.1 coordinate 24,600,351, forward strand.
AAATATGTGGAAGCAAAGCAAGTTGCCTGGGGGCATTGCCTGGTTAATGTAGCACTCCTGCTAAGTCCCACATATGCAGCACTTGACTTACTATGGCACTATGCCAAATCCTTGGCTGGCATTCTCTGCTTTATCTACTTGCAACCATTTTAAGGACTGCACGACCAAGTTGTCTAGAGCTGTTCCTTCAAAATTCTAATTTCTAAAGATGTCTTTTCAATTCTGCTGGGGAGGAGGGGAGATGAACCTGCAAGCTCATGCTGTACATTTCATGTAATGGCTGCCATAGCTTGTCACATGCTGGGCGCTGGTTGGGGCAGACACACACAGAGGCACCCCTGGAGGCAACTGGGCACTTAGCCCCGCTGCACAGATGAGAATGTCGGGGTGTGGGCAGGTGCCAGGGTCTTTGTGCTGGCCAATGGCAAGGTCCTGATCCCGGCCAATCATCTGGAATCCAAATTCTCTTCCCGGAAGAAAATTTGAATTGTAATAGCATCTAATGTTCATGTGAAGCTATCTTTAGGACACGCAGTCAGACACCAAAGCCAATCAGAGGAAGAGTGACTATTAGGTAAAGCACAAACAGGGTTAGTCCATAACTGAGATAATTTTAGGCCAAGTGAGCTGTTACAGGCCTGTCTGCCCGCCAGCTCCCTACCCACAAAGGGGACTTAAGTGCCCGCTCTGTCCCCTCCCTCTTCTCTCCCCACCCCTGCACACTGCACCTGTGTGACAACCCAGGTGAGAGGAGAGAAGGGAGCCCAGGAATCCGGAAGTCACAGCCAAGGAAATGAGCCTGGATGAGGCAGTGCAGGTTGACCTGCGGCTGGAAGGAAGAGCAGGTATCCTGAGACAAAGACCTCTAACCTCGGCAGACTGGGTACTAGAACCCCTGGTGTGGCCCAAGGCTCCTCACTGGAGCTCCCGCCTTCTCCAAGTGGGAACCGAGCCACCAAAGTCTCCTCCTCCAGAAAGCCTGCTCACATGCTCCAGAAAGGATGTTCCTTCAGCCTCTGCACCAGCCAAGCTTTGCTCTCCCACTGCCCCTCTGCAGGACAGTGCACAGTCCAGGCTGCTTCCTCCCCTTTTCTCTTTCCTCCCTCCCTCCCTCTCCTCTCCTCCTTCCCCCTAACTCCGCCCTTCCCGAGAGGCAGAACCTGAGCTCAGGCTCAATGAAAGCAGCTGAATGAAAGCAGGGGTGGGAGGAACCCTGCCCTCCCAGCCAAGTCCTCCCTGACCTTGGGCAGCTGACCTGGGAGGAGGTTAGGGAGGGTGCTCACTGCTGTGTCCACCACTCCACCTGCTCCCCCTTGGTCCTGCAAATCTGCCCAGCTTAGTCCGGGGGCTAATTTTAGATGGAGCTTGGTTGCCAGGCCTAGGACGGAACACTCAGCCGGGCCAGACCCTCTGGCTCCGGGGAAGTGGCACCTCGCTGACCAGGCTGACTCCAGGGGCACACTCAGGTCCTGCCTGGCTGGGGCCCAGCATCTGGGGAGGGTAAAGAGCAGCTGCAGCCCTGGCTCTGACCCAGGCTTCCTTCCCGAGGCCCCACCCTCTCCTCTTCCCATTTCAGGCCAATCATCTGAGAGATGGCTGAGAGAAGAAAAATCCCACCAGCAGGAAAAACTCCCAGAACTGGGGGAGGTGGGTAGGAGTAGGTCAGTTAGTTCACAAACAAGGCTCACCTGCTATGTGCTTAATAGGTGGGAATGCAGATCCTGGGTGCAACTTTTTCCCAATGGGCTGCAGACCAGGCAAACTTCCATTTATCACTAACTCAGAACCTCAGGGGGCTCCTGGGGGCTCAGAGATTGTGGGATTCTCCCTTATGCAGAGCCTCGGGCACCTGGTATAGTCTGCCCCAGAATATGCGCACACCCCAGGATCCAGCTGTTGGCTTCCATCCCCTTTCAACCTTGGATGTGGCAAGCTTGGATGTGCCCCAAGCTTCAAAATTATCCCATTCAGTCCACTTCGGCCATGCCCTTCAGGCCTGCACGTCCTCCTGCAGGACCAGCCTTCCTTCTTGCACTGGGGTCTAGCCTATGCTTTTCTTACTTGCTACATGGCCCAGGCAGTTGAATTCCCCTCTCTGGGCCTCACTTGCCTCACTTTTAAAATGAGACTATTTGCAGATACTGCAAAAGCTATTGCATTGAAATGAGCAGGTGTCCCCAGCTGTGCCAGCATGGGGACCATCAGAGAAGATCCCCACGGTCTTAGCTGAGGCCTGGGGGCTGCTCCCAACTCCACTTCTCATTTGCTGGTCCAACTCTTCCACATCCCAACCCACCTGGTCAGGACTGAGCACAGCAGCCTGAGCCTTCCTGTCTCCACCAGCCAGGCACCTGCTCATCAGAGAACACAAACCCTGGCTTCATCAGGCAGGTGACCTCCTGTTCAACCTCTGTGCACTCCAACACTTGGCTCAGAGACCAGCACTCAGGCCATGTGGGGCTATCCTTGCCTTGGGTAGGGCCTGAAACCCTCCTTGGAAGGATCCAGGGTTTTCCCTCCTCAGCTCCCCTCATTCCATCAGGGGGCTCCCTGAGTTAACAAGGCCTTTCTGATGACCAAGAAGTGCCACTTCCTGCAGACAGCAAAACCCTTGCCCCCTGTGGCAGCCCCCTGCAGGTAGCCTCTTACAATACCCAAACATGTACATGTGTATAGCATGTACACACTTTATGCACACACAGTGCCCAGCCATGCCCTTCTGCACCTGGCATAGTGGGCAGCTGGGCAGAATACAGGTGTCCTGTGAGTACCTGTGAGTGCTTCAACTCTCTGACTAGGTGCAGGCATTAATTCAAAGCTCTAGGGCACCAGAGTATGGCTGGACATGTGGCTGCCAGGCGTAGCATAGGAAATGCATGGAGGCCAGTGTGGGGGACGTGCTGTATGAGGGTTGTGGTCGGCAGGGACACCAGGGGCAAACACTGGCACAGGAGTTAGGAGGGGGAACATCTAACTGGCAGAGAAAGAGGGGTGGAATGGAGCTTTTTGGGATCCCAGAGTTAGGAATGGCAGTGTTGGGAGGGGTACACACATAAGTGCAAGTATTCCCGGGCACCCAGGTCAGAGAGCAGGTACAGCCGTGGCCTGGGGAAGAACAGGCCAGGGGTAGAGCTGCAGGCCCAGTCACCCAGTCCTCCCCAGCCTCTCTGTGAAGGGTGCCCATTCCAGCTCTGCCTTTGTGAGTGGGCAAACTCCTACATATTCCTCAAAGCCCTCATCAGCCTCAGCCCTTCCTGGAGGCTCCTCCAGCTTTCCTTAGTAAATTGTCCTTGCTTTGAGGCAGGTCCCCACTACATCTTTCCCACCAAAAGGTGCTCCCCTTCAAGGGCAGATACCTCCAGAACCCACCTTATGTTCAGGAGCTGGGGTCCTGGGAAATTTACATTTGGGGGGTTGGAGTATGGCCACTGTTGCAGCAGTCACATTGGCTCCTTGGTCTCAATTGGCACTGCAGCTCCTCTCATTTTCCTTACTCATCTTCCTGCTCGTCCCACCTCTTCCAGGACAAGCCAATCCAGATTTAACTGTCTATCTCACGTCTTAACCAACGCCTTTCCCTGCTTACCTACATGACACACCACTTCCCATCCTTCCTACCCTTTCTAACTGTAGAGGATCCCCACCTGTCCTGGGACCACCAAGGACAGTCCTTAGGTGTCCCGCCAGGGTCCAATATCCAGCAGATGTTCTGCAGATGTCTGACAGGAGTTGGCAGAGAGGAGGGAATGAAGAAAAGCTGAGAGATCCCGCACCAATGAGAAAGAGACAGATTTTGGATAGGGCAGGGGAACAGAGCTGGCTCTTGCCTCAGACACCAGGGTCCCAGCCCTGGCCAGGTCACTGTTGTGCTGTGTGGCCCCAGGCCTGCCCTGCATGGTGAAGGGAAGAAGAGTGAGCCCAAGTAACAGAACAGAGTGGAAGGGGGGGACACCCACAGACCAAGAACTCACCTTGAGCAAGACTCATCAAGAGTCAGCGGAGCCTGACCTCTGACCCTCACCCTTGTTCTGTCTAGGCATCCGGGCTGAGCCAGGGACCCAGAGACCAGTCCCTGAGGACACTACTGGAACAGTATTGCCACGGGCCCAGGCCCCCAGTCCTCACACAGCTACCAGGTATGCACATCCTAGGACTCTGAGTGGGGCAGCCAGGGGAAAGGGAGGAGCTCTCCCGGGTCAGCCTAGTTTAGCAAGGCTCTTGAAGAGGCCAGCATTAGTCCTGCTTTGCTGACTGCTTCACCGGGTCCTAGGGCAGGACCCTTCCCCATTTGTGTATCTGGCTCTTACTCAATGGAAGCCTTCCTGTTCCCAGCTGTCTTTGTCAGCCCCTGAAGAAGTCAGGGGCTGGTGCTCAGGAAAGGGACAAGCTCTTTGCTCTCCACCTCGCACAAGACAGGTGTAAGGAATAAAAACAGCTCCAGTTGCCGTGGCTACAGGTGTGGCCTCCTGGTGAGGTCAGTGAAGCAGCAGCTGGGCCCTGAGCTCTGTCACTTTGAAATTTCCAGCACCAAGAAAAAAAGGGGATACCCAACCTGGGCTGTGTCCAGCAACCATCAGAGGAATGGAGGCCTCTCCTTCCAGGAGAGCCCCCCACCTTGCTCTCAGCAGATCTGCCACACCTTCCCCCTGCCCTCCTCCTTCACTCCCTCCAGCAGGTGCCACAGACTCCACCCCGATCCCTTGGCCCAAAGTGGGGCACCCCCTCCCTGCCTCTGAATCCGAGCTGTTTGCAAAGGGATCCATATGATTTCTGTAAAACTAAGATAATGCAAAGAGGACAACGCATGCTCCTTATCCTTCAACCCAGAAAGTTCCCAATGCCTTCCATCCCTCATAACTTTCTGGATAGAGAACTTGTGGCTTCCATTCATTTGTCTTTTATATATATATATATATATATATTTGTCTTTTACATACATACATATACCGAATTGAGATGACACTGTGTCTATCATTTTTTAACCTGCTTATCCTCTGAAGGCTTAGGGTGACCATGCCCTCATGTCGTTAAACATTCATCCATGGCATTGCTGGTGGTGCTGCCCAGCAGCTAGCCAGAGCAGGGATGCTCACCCCCCATTAACCAGTCCCCTGTGGTGGATGTCTGAGTGCTTAGGATGACCCAGAGGCCCCTGAAACACTGGCGTCCTCTGTCGTGCCTGGTGAATGGGGAAAATACACAATGACTCACATAAGTTCAATGCCAAGCAAAAGCAAGCACTCCACAACTGAGACACCCCTTACTAGTGAGAAAACGGAAGGAAAATCAGAGCCAAGGGATGACACACACCACACTCAAGAGAGCACTGCCTCCCGGGAAGGCATTTATAAATACATAACTGACCAGTGATGGTCTCGGGTGGAGTTGAGTGGCGGGCGCCTGAGAGTCCTTGCAGGCAATGGATGGCCATAAAAGGAAAGCCCAGCATGAAGTAAAGTAAGGCCACGCACGGGCCGACAAGGGGCTGCAAATCAAAGACTGGGCTCCATTCAGCCGTGTGCCCCTGAGATCCAAAGAAAGCAAGAATACACAGCAACAATGATGACTCCAAGCAGCCTGCAAATGGATGACTTCAATGTTATTCATCGCAGAGGCATAGATTTGAAAAAATGTGAGGCTGATGATATATATTCTGCCTATAGGCAAGATCAAGGTCCAAATAGATTCAAGCACGCCTTGAAATAGCTCTCCAATCCAGCACACACACACACACACACACACACACACACACACACACACGCCAGAGGTGGTCACATGGGAAAAGAACCTTGGTCCAAGAGTCCAGGAGACAGGGTCCTGGGCTTCCCCCAGCTCTGCTGCCCAGTCCTTTGCTCTTCAGCACTGACTCACTGAGCACCCACCGTGGGCACCCTGGTGGATGCTGGGGACCTGAGGTGGACAGAACCAGCCCTGTCCTGGTGGAGGATATGGGAGGCAAGACAGTAGCCTCGGGATGATCATGGCCAGGCCCCAGTGGACAGGGGCAACACAGGAAGCCCCCTGACATAGAACAGAGGAACTGGGAGCTTAGCTGCGTGCTGGAAGGGTGGGTGGGAAGGAAGGACTGGGCTAGGAGCCCTTCGGAGAGGATGAGAGGCTAAATCACAATGATTACATGTCTCTTGAGACCTTGGGGTGCTGCGGAGATGAGCAGCTGGGAGGCAGTGATGATGATGGAAGTGGGGGGGGGGATCCTTGTCTCCCAGCCTCTCATCGCCCATCTGTAAATGTGAAGGTGAGATCACACAGGTAGCAGAGGCCCTGCTTGGCACCCTGAGGTCAACGTGAAGACACCAAGCCTTTTCCAGAGTTCCAAAGCAGAGCAGGGTAGGGGCATGGAGGAGACAGGTATCTGGCCAGAGAGCACGGGTCTCTTTGCCTGCTGGGAGAGCGACTCTCTGAATCCCAGCAGCCCCCACTCTGCCCGCCCACCACAACTTCCAGGAAAGCCCACTGTCAGTGCTCCAGATCTGCCCAAGCAAAACCCCTGCGGGTGCCACATGACCCCCGACAGTCCCTCCCAGATGCAAGAACACCCTGTCCCCAAAGCCCTGTGTGCCCTCCATGGCAAGGGACAAATGGGAGAGAGTAAACCTAGCACTGTGACTCCATGCATCTCCACTGTCTCTGCATGCTACCATGATCCATGCACAGTGTGCAACAGGTGTGCCTGGAGCTCTCTGCCCCGCCCCACAGCTGACATCTGAGGTGGGCTGAGGTAGGGGAGGCAGCTACCTCACCCATGCTGCTCACAACACACCTGGCACCCTTACCTGTACCTGTTCGCCAGTATGTCCTGTCCCCGCCAGCATGGAAATGTACAGACTGTCCCAAACACTTCTCTGCTGATGACTGCAGGACAGGGCCAGCCTGCAGCCCAAGGAGTCAGCCACCATCTCAGGGACCTCCTGTCCACTTCTGCTCTCTAACTTGGCAAAAGCACTCAGACATTTTCATACTTGAACTTAATCTAATAGAGCAAAGTCTCAGCTCTTTCCAATGTCAGCTCCTTTATTCATTTGCAAACACTAAAAAGCCAGCTGAAAAATCAATTTGTTCCCAAACCCACTACCTCTTCCAGCTTAGCATGTCTATAATAATAAAATCAATGACAAGATGGCTCTGCATCCTGCCAACCCAGGCATTGTGGCTCTGGGCTTAGGCCCCATCCTGCCCGTTCTGACTTTGTCGCTGAAGAACCTCTGTGCACTGCATTGTTCTTCTGGTAGGAGCCCTGCAAGCCCCCCAGGCCAGTGTCCTGGTCTGCAGAAGTTGAGGGGTGTGAACCAGGAGGCCTCACCTCCCTGGAGCTTGCTAATTCCCTGGGGCAGAGTTGATCACTCAAGTTCAGAGGGACTGCTCCCTCCTCTGGCCCCACCCCCAAGGATATCCCAGAGGGACCCTGAAGGACACGGTTCCATCTGGGAACCAGAAGCAGGAGTCCGCTGGATGGGGCTGGGATGGCCTCCTATCCCCCTTATCCCCCACCCTGGCTCACACAGAGGATAACCCCCTCTGGAAGCTCTGTCTCACGGGGGCCCTGCCAGCAACAGGCCCCTGAGAGACAGCAACGCTCAGCCATGTCTTAGCACCCTCTTGCTCGCTGGCTGGCTGGCTGCCTCACTTACATGGCCTGAGCCGTAGCAGCAGTGTTAATATGGAGCCTGCAAAGAGTGGAATATGTAGAGACAGTCTAGCCAGCCTCCTTGCTGCTCCCTGCTCAGGAGCCACCTGTGGGTTTTCAGCCTTCTAGATTAGCTGGGGTGTCCAGGGGAGCTGGCCGGGGAGCAGGACTGGTTCCTGGGCCCAGGTCTGCCTGCCCACTGAAGATATACATACAAACACACCAAGGACACATACACAACACACATAGAATCACATACACATATACTGCTCTATGCAGACACACATGCTTATATGTACGCACTTATACACATGTACAGGCATACCTACATATGTGCATATACAAACACACAGGGACACATATATAAACACACAAATATGAAAAACAAAATACACACATATATGCATGGACACATACATATATGCATTTGTACACAGAGACACAAATTCTCTAAACTCAGAAGCAGAGACTTTCAGGTCTGGGAAGCCCCTGGGAGAACATCCCCAAAAGACAGGACAAGAATTCTGCCTGGGTGTCCATGGCAGGGAGAGCAGATACAGAGGCAGGACAAGGACCTGGCCTGAGCTGGAGCCTGTCACCTGCGGGTCCTGCTCAGCAGCCTGTGACGCCCCAAGAGCGTGGAACCTGAGACACGAGCAGGCAGACAGTGCTAAAGACGTTGTGAGCTCTGGCACACCACGAACTGTGCAGCCTGATTTTTCTCCTGGTGTGCAGTGCCGTGTTGACAGTCACCTGTGCGAGATACCTGGTTGTACCCCTGCTTTCTGCTTCCTGTCCCCACCTGGCATCCAGCTCCTGTTCTTTCAAAATCCCTCTCCAGCTGCCCACCCCCCACCCCGTCCTGCTACGGGTCTCCACCCACTTGGGCCACTTAATCTTATCCCTCCAGGCTAGGGGTGCAAGATATGCACATGAACTCTGCCCCTACTCGGCTCAGACAGGGAGACCAAGGCCACACTTGGGATGGCTGGCAACTGTCCCTACTGAGAGGGAGGCTGCAATGGGTTTCCTGGGTGGGCGCGCTTCGCTGCCTCTTGCAGTTCCCAGAGTCCGCTCTCTGCCGCTTCGCCTAACCGTCTCCGACCTCAGGAGCCTAGAAATGTCAGCACGGGGGCGGGGTGGGGGGTGGGCGCAGCTGGGTGCCGGGGTCTGGAGGTTGAGCTCTGCAGGGAAGGGCTGTCCAGCCCCGCCCCCAGCTCCGCCATTGGCCGTGGAGGAGCGGGTGGACCCGAATGCCTGGGTGCTTCTCCGCTGCTCCTAGCTGGGAAGGTCCCGACTTGACAGCTCCGGACGACTGGGCACAGCACCCCGAGACTGCCCGGCAGAACCGAGCTGGTGCTCCCGGGGCAGGGAGCCTGCGCTCACTTGGGCACCCACTACCCGGGCAGCCACGCGGGGCGCGCACTCCCACGCCCTCTGCGCGCGCGTTTGCTGGACGCGATGGACGCGGCGCTGCTCCACAGCTTGCTGGAGGCCAACTGTAGCCTGGCGCTGGCCGAGGAGCTGCTGTTGGACGGCTGGAAGCTGCAGCCCCTGGACCCCGAGGGTAGGGAGGGTAGGTTCAAGGCGAGTGCGTCGCAGCGGCTCCGGCTCCTTCCCGGGTGCGTACCGCGCCCAGTCCCTGCTTCTGGGACCACACTGGGGACCCCGTGTGAGCCCCACTCCGCTCTCTTCCTGTTGTCAGCTCCCTTCTACTGCAACACGACCTTGGACCAGATTGGGACGTGCTGGCCCCGGAGCGCGGCCGGAGCTCTGGTGGAGAGACCCTGCCCAGAGTACTTCAATGGCATCAAGTACAACACCACCCGTGAGTGCCCTGGGCTGCTGCTGCCAGGGGTAGGGGGTTGGGGGGAAGGAATTCAGTTCAGGGTGTGGGAGGCTCTGGAACAGGGTTGACGACCTCTCAGGGTCGCGGTATCGCTTACCACGTGGCTATCAAGAACGCTCCTGGCGTTGGGGTAATGGGGCGCACCTTCTGCCCCAGTCTGATGGGGATGTGCCGGCAGCGCAGTGAGAGCGAGTGCAGACAGCCGGGCGGGAAGAGCTGCAGGGCAAACCTCTCTCCCGGGCACTGGCCGTCCCGTGCCTCGACTTCATAGCTTCACCTCTTAGCTGAGACATCACTGCCCTCACCCTCCCGGTTACCCAACGCCTGGCACCAGGAAAGCAGTGGAACAGGGCAGGAAAGATAAGGCTTGGGATGTCTGCAAGCCAGAGACTGTGGAGACAGAGGAGACAGAGGAGGCAGAGAAACGAATGTGTAGCCTGCTACCTCACCGGATATCCCAGGACTGGCCGGCTGGTCTGGGAGCCCGGAGCCGCGAGGCAGCGCATTCCTCCCATGTTCCAGCGAGTACAGTAGTTCCCAGTCCCAGCTGCCACCATCTGTGCTCCTTCCTGGAGTCTGGGTGGGGGTGACCCTCTAGGGCTAGTGTCTGCTGCAGTTTCCCTGAGTCAGAGTCAGGTTAGGCTCTGCCTCTTGGTAGAGCGGGCAGGGCTGGGGCCAGGTGCCCTGCCTATGCCCTGTGGATGGTTCCATGTGTTGGGGCAGGGGTGGGGATGAGATCTGCTTGAGAATGTGTGGGGGCATCCCCTCTCTGAATGCTGCTCACCTCTGCTGTCTTGCCTCACCCAGTGAGCACTTCCTGGGATCCTAGCTAGCCCCTCATCCTCCAAGCAAGCATTGTGTGAGTGTGCATGTCTGGGAAGTGACCCAGTTTCTGCATCACCACACATGCACACAAACGTGCCTGGCCATCCTCTCTGAGGTTGCAGCCTCCTTGTTGCCACACTGCCAGGCACCGAGTGCCTGTACAGGTTGTCAAATCGGACTCACCCAAGCTGTACCAGTGGAGGGCTCTGGTGGGCGCAGGAAGGTTGATTTCGCATGGTCTGGGAACATGTTTCCTATGGATGAGTGACTCCCAAGGAAGAAGCAAGCTCCCCAAACTAGGAGGTATGCAAACTGAGGGAACACCTTCCTTGCATGTCTTCCCAGCCCTGACATCACAGCACCATGTGTTGGGACTCTGAGCTGTGTGGCAGTGGAGGTCAGTGTGTCTGCTTCAGACTTGGTGTGGAGGCCAAGGGGCAATCGGGCTCACACCCTTGAACCTGAGGGAATGTTCTCTGACCTTAGCCCAGCCTGCATTACACCTGTTTTCCCAACCAGCCCAGAGTTCCCTGGAGCATGTCCTGGCCTTCTTTGTCATAGTAAAGCTGAGTACGTTATTCCATCAGCTTCCCAAACGACTGTTGTGTGCTGGCTCCTGTGCCAGCGTTATAGTGAGGCCCCCACTTAAAATTTCAAAGACAAAGGAGAAACACAAGTAAGAAATGCCCTGTTGTGTGGGTGTGTATATGTGGGAAGGGGGATCTGAGGGACCAAAGGAATGGGAAATAGAGACAGGGAAGACTTCCTTTGGAAGGTACCATGGCATACAGTACTCAGATTAAGTCAGGTGAGCTGAGAGCGTGCACCCAAGGTTGGTACATGTGGTAACTGCTGCATGGTGAGAGCCAAGGCAGCTAATGGTGATGGGAATACACAATGGATGTGCCTACTCCCTTTCCTGTCCCCGGGCTGCTCTTCTGTCTCCTCCGCTTCCCTGTTCAGTAGGACCTTCCTTTTAAAAGGTCTATGCAGACAGAAAATGGGAAGCCTGGGGGCAGAAAAGGGAGTCCTGATTGCCTTTCTGGTCCCAGTAATGGGGTGCTGGACCCAGTCTCCTGAAGGCTCACTCCTCAGAAGGCAAGGATCCCAGGATCAGCACGAAACCCTTCAAAAGAGTCTTCTGGGAGTTGGTCAAGTGCCAGGTACCTGCTCTGTTAGAGGGAGCTTTGCATCTGTAGTTTCATCCCCGCCCCCACCCATGCTGAGATGGATTGCACCCACAGTGCAGATGAGAAAGTTGAGGCTCAGACATGCAGTCACTTGTTCTCAGTTCTGCTCAGCTCCTTCGCCCCAGTGTAGGCAGAGGACTCCACAGGACACTGCTACCCACCTACCACCTCCAGAAGGAACTCTCCATTTGCAAGGAGAGCTTAGAGGGACAGAAAGAAGGCTCCTGCCTCTGGACAGGAGGACCAGGAAGGACTCAGTCCTCTGAACTGAACTTCTGGGAACATGTTGGATCACAGCAGGTGGGATGGGCATGGAGGAGGGTTCTGGGAGTGGGGACGGGAGAGAGCAAGGGCAGGGGGCTAGGCTGTGCCTTGTCCCTGGACCAATGAGTGCTGCACGGAGCCCAGGGACAGAGAAGGGCAGCTGATGCAGGACCATGGGATGATGGAGAAGCATCCTGGGCAGACTGGTGAAGAGTAACCTGCAGCATCCCCAGGTTGGTGAGGAAGGGAGGGAGGAAAGAGGGAGTTCTGGGGAAGCAGAGGAAAGTGCATGGTAGTTGATAGGACCCTATAGGAGAGGGGAAGATGGCACGGCAAGGGATGACCACAGGTACCCAGGAAACTGATAAGATGGTGTTGATTGAGTGGCACCTGAGTGGAAATGGCCAGGTTGGGGTGGCTAAGGGCCAGCTCAGGAGAGCCCTGTGAGTGGAGAGAAGGCAGCTGGGGATTTCCAGGACATGTGCTTATGGAACAGTACAGGGAGCAAGAGTGCAGGCTGAGCCAGAGCCTTGAGTCGTCTTCCCTGCAGACTTGCCAGAGGCAGCCACGGTCAAGGGAAGGCAGAGGACTCACACAAGGCACACACTCACATGGTGCTGGAAGGTGTATGAGTCTCCTCCAGGGCTCTCTACAGCAGCAGGTGCTGCCAGTCTGCATTATCATGGGTCCTTATGCCCATCTGATGATAGAGACGCAGCACTATCCTCTTGTTACACATGGGGAAACTGAGACACAGAAGTGGCTTGAGACCACACAAGGGTCCAAGCCCAGGTGTGGATGTCTCTTCAGCCAGTCAGCCAGAAAACAGGTTCAATACAAGAACGTCACCAAGGACTCAGTGAGTGGTTCTGTGGAGCTATAGGTGGGGTTCCTGATCAGGAGTGCCGAGCAGAGCTGGCCCAGGAACCTGAGTTTCCAGGAGCAGCCCTATCAAGGCTACCAGCCCTGGCCACCTTGGAGCATCAGCCCTCCAGCCCCTTGTTTCCTGAGGTCTGATGCTGTTTGTCATCTCACTTAGGGCAAGTGCCTCTGGTGAGCTGGGCTATGGGACCAGTCTTGAGTCCCAGGCTCAAGATCTGTTGTCTCAAGCTGTGCAGCAGATGGTGGCCTCTGCATCCTCCAGGGATTCCTGAGTCAGACTCAAATCATTGCCAGCCAAAAGCAAGCCTCACCTCACTGTCCATCTGCCTTATAACGTGGGCAGATTCCATCCACTCCAGAGCCCCAGCTTCCTTCTCAGGAGGCAAGTGGGCTCTGTGTGCTGGCCCTAGTGACACTTCCATTCCCCTGTCTTCCCATTTCCAGTGCACAGGACTGCTTTGAGCCCAACTTTCTGTCTCCCTGACTCAGTCTTTTTAGGGTATCTCTCTCTCTTTCTTCCTCCCTCCCTCCTTCTTTCTCTGGGATATCTCCAAGTGTAGCCTGATTCAGCCTGCTTGACCACAGGCTCCCACCAGGTCTTTCTTGGAGGGGCTGGGCCTGCCCATGCATCTGCCAGAACAGGGAGAAGCACACCCACTAGCCCTGTCCTTGGGGACAGAGCTCCTTATTTCCCAGTACGGTTCTGGAACCATGCTGGAGCCATGTGAGGCAACACCTGAGTCAAAATGAGAACATGTAGCTGAGCAGAAGGAGATAGGAATCCCCTATTCCTGTCCCCAAGGAGTAGGGGTGACAAGAAAGGTGAGGCCTACCTTTAGGGAACCCAGGGCTGCTTCAAGGCCAGACCTGTAGGAGTCAGTGGCAATAGACTGCAGAGAGCCTGGGTCAGTCCTGGGGAACTTCTTGAGAGGATGGAGGTGGCCGTTTAGGTCCTGCAGCAGTGGGGATGTTGCATTGTTGAGGATATGCTCAGTGCCTGGCCTGGCTGAGGTGTGAGCCTCAGGCAGGGTCCCAGACAACCCTTGTCTCATGCATTGAGGCTGAGAATCCAGAAAGTCAGGGCTACATCCTTGTTCCCCAGGAGCTAGAGACCACCTAAGGGTAAGAGCTGTTTGTCTGCCAGGAAAGACAATCAAGGTTCTGGCTCAGCCTGCACCCTTGCTCCCTGTGCTGTCCCATAAGCGCGTGTTCTGGGAATTCCCAGCCATTTCCTCTCCACCCATAGGAATCTCCTGGGCTGGCCCGTGGTCACTCCCACCAGTCCATCTTCCCTCTGCTGTCATCTCCATTAATCTGTCTAGTCTCCATTAACCTGTCTTCTGTCAGCATGGACTGCTTGTCTTGCCATCCTCCAAGATGGCAAAGGGTCCTGAGTGGAGGGAGAGTAGAGGCTTCCCCAAGGTCCAGAGTAGATGACAACAGCTTGCAGAACAGTATCTACCCATGAGGGAACTGGAACTGTCCCCCAGCTTGCACTCTGGATGTCGCTACAGGTGGTCCTAGGGGTTGAAGGGTGGGAATTACCTTCCAAGGGCTGACTTTGGCAGGATAGTCCCAGTCTCCCAATACAGCACCCTTCCTGAATCAGGCTGGGTCAGAGTGTGGGTGAGCACCTCCTGCAGTCTGCTGTCCACTCCCTAAGGTGCTGTGAGCACATCAAAGCAGAAACATGCAGAACTGGGGTGAATGGGGCCGAGTGGCAGCTACAGCACCAGGAGGATGCATGAGCATAAACTCAGGGAAATGCACCTTGCTGGGCAAGTCTGGGAAAACAGCACTATGGGCACCGTGACTGTGTCCCTGGATGCCCCAGTCCTGGCCACAATTCTCCCGTGGTTTCTTAAGTGGAGTTGAAAAGCAATTAGCCATATACCACAGCACCTTTGCTCCAGCCAGATGGCAGAGGCCAGGATGGAAGGAAAATTTTCCCCAGGAGAGGTTAAAAAGAGTGACTCAAATTCAGGGTGAAGGATTTCTCATCAAACCTCCAAATCTAGTGGCAGGGCATGGCTGGAATATGGAGTGCACATTTTCTCCTGGAAGCTGGACCCTGAAGGACAGGTGCATAGCAGTGGGATGCCTGGCTGTGTCTACTGGTGAACAGGGTAGCTGGAAGGGCCTCTGCACTCCAGAAGCACCAGCAACATGGGAAAGAGATCATTCTGTCCTCTTGGCTGTTGATTGATTCCCAACAGAGTCCTGTTTCCCTCATTGGGTTCCACCAGGGCAAGTGAAGAAGTTACTTCCCCTCTGAAGTCCCCAGAGAGATGCCCCCGACTCAGTACTCCTTGTTCTTCTCTTGGAGAAATCAAGATTCCTGTGCCTGGGATCTGGAGGATGCTGCCCACAGATCTGAAAACAATTCTGTCCTAATGCAGGACTGGAGTGCAAAGGCAACAGCTGTGGCAGCAGAACTGGCCCAGCCCATCCATGGAGTGTGTTGACACCTAGATGTCTCCTGCCTGCATGTGTAGCTGTTGTGTGTTTCCCATGCAGTTTGATGGAGTCTGAGCTTTCAAGGATTATGGACTTTCCTCTGGGCCCACTCTAAGACCCACCCTCTTTAAGTTCCCCAGTAACCTAGGCAACATCATCCTTGGTGCATCCCCAGAACCCTGTGTGTGCAGCTTTGTGATGAAAGAGGTCACCCAAGCCCTGCTCTTGGGCTCTCAGGCTGTGTGTGTGGAAGGGAAACTGATGCCGCAGGAAGTCCCCAGGAACTCGAGCCATCACAGAGCTCCTGCAGGATCCTGGGATGGAAATATCTTGGCTTCTTTGGGCTGTGTCCTGGACAAGGCTCTGAATGCTGGGTGGAAGGGCTGGCTCCTAGGAGCTCTCCAAGGTCTGCCCCTTGGAGAGAGTGCAAAGGGCAGGCGTCCGAGGCATTGTGCTGTCCATGGTGCTGAAACTCTGGGCCTGTTTGTGACATCCCTTCAGGCAACAAGGCTTCTAGCTCTCCCCACCTGTCTTTACCTTTCCTTCCTCCCTTCTTGTTGCTTTCTGTCCCTAGAGAGCCGATGGCCATGCTGTTGCACCTCCACCACAGCCCTGTTCCTTTCCATCCTGTTGCTAACCTGTGTCCTGCACTCTTTCTTCGTAATCTCCCCCACCCCCACCACAGATCCTGTTCACCCATGGTGCATGCCTCACTGATCTGAGGGACAGAGATAAGAGTCTGTGTGGGCAGCATTTGAAAGTGATGCAGGATATTTGGGGTTGTCATAATGACTTGCAGGTGCTGCTGGCGTTTAGCAAGTTGGGAAGTCTCACTCACTGTCAGTTGATTCCTAGCAGATGTCAGCGGCCTCACTGAGTACCATTTCACAACACTTTTTTTTTTCTGAGAAGCAAAGCAGAAGCCCAAAGCTCAAGAGGGAAGGGCCTTAGCCAGGATCAGCTATCCATTTGGAGACAAAACAACAGCTAGGCTGCAGTTCCAGGTCTCAGCCAGGCATCTGGACCACCCACATAACTTCACAAGCCAGAAACTGGTACTAAGGTATCAGCATCTGAAGACAGGAAAAGTCCATTGCCCTGGAGTCTTTCATTCAGCCAGGGCCATCTTGGGTATAGAGATCAGGCTTCCAAAACCACAGAACCCTGCAAAAAAAAGACCCTGCCTGCATCACACAGACCCTTATGCCCCTGCCAGGCCACACTGCACACCATTGACATTGATCCTTCTCGGCAGAGGCCCCTGTGTTGCTGTGGTAACAGGTACCCACTTTACTGCATCCAGGTCCGTGATTCCACGATTCTGGCCTGGCTGCCTGCATTGTGTTGTCCGTGTCCATCCCTCTGTGGTCCCCAGCGAGGCAGGGATGCTCTTCCTGCCTCACTCTCTCCTGTGTGAGGCTGTGTCAGAGGGCTCAGTGCTCTCATTAGCTGCAGTGAACAGCTCCCTCCAAGCATAGGGCACGTCTATCTCCTAGTTGGCAGGTCCCCGGTGTCTGCAGCCAGAAAGGGGCAGTCCCCTCCCACCTCCACATCCCTCAGGTCAGACTCTACTTTCCAAAGTCCAGCAGATCTCAGCTGATTTGGTTCAACTCACATCTTCAATGGCTCCCTGCCTCAGGGGGACTCCAGTCTGGCCTTCTTGTCTGTCCCCAGGGAGCTCAAATCCTGCAGCAGAGAAAGTAAAGACTAAAACTCAAAGAGACAATGTCCAGCATGAATTACAGCAAATGGTCTAAAATAACTGCTTGTTGCTGGAACAGTAGGTTGGGGAGCAGTCATGGACTGTGAAGTTGGTGGAGTGCTCATGCCCAGAATCTGTCCAGAAAGTGAATAGAAGGTTTCAGAATAGACAAAACCCACCCCCACTGCGATGGAGAGCAATTTCACATGCCTGCAGCCAGATTCAAGGATGTGCATATATACACCACTGTGATGGAAAACGATGTGCTACAGGGGTTCAAGGGCATCCGAGTCTGAAGGCACATGTTCCAGGAGGCGGCAACCTAAAGGAACGAATAAGAAAGGATTGCATGAGATCCAGGGTATTGGGAAGGCTCCATGGAGGAGGAGGCATTTGAGCTAGGGTTTAGCTAATATGTAGGAGTTTTTCTACAAGCCTAGGGTGAGAGTGTAGAGGAAATCTCAAGGGAGGACTCAGCACAGAGCTGGGTTTGTGCAAAAGCCAAATATGCAGAGCAGCAGGGAAGTGGCTTGGGTGACAAGGCCCTCGAGGTCAAGCCAGGAGAGCTGAACCTGTTTTGCTTTTTTTTTTTTCTAAGATTTATTTATTTTTTGTTGCAAAGTCAGAGAGATATATATATAAAGAGAGGAGGAGAGACAGAAATATCTTCTGTCTGATGATTCAATCCCCAAGTGACCACAATGGCCAGTGCTGCGCCGGTCTGAAGCCAGGAGCTCAGATCTTCTTCCAGCTCTCCCATGCGGGTGCAGGGTCCCAAGGCTTTCGACTGCTTTCCCAGGCCACAAGCAGGGAGCTGATGGGAAGTAGAGCTGCTGGGATTAGAACCAGCACACATATGGGATCCTGGTGTATTTAAGGCAAGGACTTCAGCCGCTAGGCCATGGCACCGGGCCCTGAACCTGTTTTT
This sequence comes from Ochotona princeps, assembly GCF_030435755.1. NCBI lineage: Eukaryota > Metazoa > Chordata > Mammalia > Lagomorpha > Ochotonidae > Ochotona > Ochotona princeps. The sequence goes on from NC_080851.1 coordinate 24,618,093, forward strand.
AAGGGCAGGAAAGGGCCATGTACAGATGGCAGGGATAGGCATGGCATAAGAATCAAAGAAGCGGGCCCGGCGGCATGGCCTAGTGGCTAAAGTCCTCGCCTTGAAAGCCCCGGGATCCCATATGGGCACCGGTTCTAATCCCAGCAGCTCCACTTCCCATCCAACTCCCTGCTTGTGGCCTGGGAAAGCAGTCGAGGACGGCCCAATGCATTGGGACACTGCACCCGCGTGGGAGATCCGGAAGAGGTTCCTGGTTCCCAGCTTCGGATCGGCGCGCATCGGCCCGTTGCGGCTCACTTGGGGAGTGAATCATCGGACGGAAGATCTTCCTCTCTGTCTCTCCTCCTCTGTGTATATCTGGCTGTAATAAAATGAATAAATCTTTTAAAAAAAGAAAAAGAATCAAAGAAGCAAGGAAGCCAAAGGGGTGTCCACACAGGAGGACTTGAGAGAGGGTACAAGGATGGGCAGCAGCAGGTGGGGTCTGCAAATGGCAAAGGGAGAGGTAGAACTGGAGGGACCGAGGGCATTGCTGTGTGGGAGAGGAAAGACCTTCGATCAGCAGTGTCTGCCCTGACCTCTCTCATCTGCGATCCTCCCATGGTCATATATCACACTCAGGCAGTGAGCATCCTGAGGCTCTGCCCCAAGGAGCCCTGGTGCTCATCAGAGAGAACAGAACAACTGAGTGCTGGGCCTGGGCCCAGGGCTGAAGTGTAGGACTCAGCAGGTCAGGGGTGCTTCCAGGATTGGGGGAAAGAAGGAAGGGGGAGAAAGAACTGGGGCCTGAGAGCAATCAGGGAGGCCATTATGGAGCAACAAGCCTAGCCAAACAAAAGCACATCCTCAGCAGGTAGATTCGTCTGCCTTTGGAGCCACAGCCAGGACCGAGGTCTCACCTAGAGGCCCCAACAGGAAGAGATGGCTCATTTTACACAGAAAGACCTGCATTCTTCCAAACAGCTTCATTCCTTCAGTTCAGGAACTTCAACCTTTCCTGTGAGGTGTGTAAATGCCCAGAAGCAGGTCTTCCAAGTCTCCCCCATCCCAGGGAACTGGACACCAGGGGCAAGTCTTTCCTTTTTGGGGTTCCTCCAACTGACTCCACAGGGGCCCAGCCACACGAACCTTGGAGGCAGTGACTGGTCAGGAGCAACACTGGGCCTGAAAAATGTATGAGCTCAGGGCAATAAATTAAAAAACAATTAAGCTAATAGAATTTTCCCTGTCATGTCTGCCCTTGGCAAGTGTGGCGGATCAGGTCATTGCTGTTAGCTTTTGGTCTGCCCAGCACAAGTGACTCTTAAGTAACTTCAGGGTTTCAGAAATCACTGCCCCACCCTCGGTGGCCCCTCCAGCTCATGGCTGTGCTCTATGAGTTCATTGCTTTCATTAGCTTTATCACACACACAAAACACACTAAGCACAGCATAAGTTAAAACATCCAGGAACAGGGAGGGACCACAGAGTAAGTTAAGGCACTGCCTGCAATGCCGGGATCCATATGAGTGGATGGCAGTTCATGTCCTGGCTGTTCTACTTCTGATCCAGTTCTCTATTATTGTGTCTGGGAAAGCAGTTGAAAGTGTAAGTGTTTGGGCCCCTGCCATCCACATGAGAGATCTAGATGAAGTTCCTGGGTCCTGGTTTTAACCAGGCTCAGTCCTGCATGTTGTGGCCATCTGGGGAAGATCTTTCCCCATCTCTCTTCCTCTATAACTGTGACTTTCAAATAAATGACTAAATCTCTTTTGAAAGACCAGAAACAGCTACTCATTAGCTGGAGGATGGAGTCCTGGGTCTGGTCACCTCACACAGTGGGTCAGATGTAGTCTGTTGTTGGGTGGGGGGCGGGGCAAAAGTAGGGTGCATGCTGACGTGATGCAATGCAGAGGCAGGCTCCCCAGGCCTGTGTTTTAGGAGTTAAACCTTGGACATCAGACATAGAACGAGAGAACAGCAAGTGTGAGCATTTCTCTACACATTCCCTTTGCTAAGAGATGCTCTGTTATAAACCAGACATTGATGCCACAAAGGATCCTTTCTTATCTCTCCTTTTAGCTGTTGTGGAGACACTTGGGTTTGAACCTCTGGGAGACCCTACATGGCAATCCCCAGATGCAGTGCCTCTCAGAAACAGCCACATGACCCTTTGCCCCCAGATTTTCCTCACTCCTAGCCCCCATTACTCAAAAGGTTAAGGTCAAAACCTGGAACTAGACCTGGTGACTGGGGGCAGGGGCTGGAATCCTCTTCTATTCTGTGTCTCCTGGACAAGCGGCTTCACCGCTTGGTGTCTCAGTTATAATGCTGTGTCACACTACCTACTTCACAGGGTTGTTGGGAGTGTTGGATAGATGAGCATGTCAGAAGAGGATTGGGCACGTGGCAAACAGGTGCCAGATAAAGGGAAGGTTTGATGGAGGTGGGCAGACACATGGGCCCAATAATGTACGATGATTGTGGTTAAGGCTGGACATCGTTTGCTGCTGATAGTTGAGAATCTTCAGCCACGTTCCTAAGCCAGGGAACAAGAGTGAAGCTGCATGTGCAAATTGTGAGTCATAGATTATACCTAAACAAGTTTGAGCCATTTCTGTTTCAGCTGCTCTGTAAGAGAAGCCTTCAGGGCTGTTGGAACGTAAGTGGCATCTGTTGGCTTCTACATACACGGTGTTTCCAGGTGCAGCAGAGCTGAGGACCCTGGGCCTTCCCCCATGGGCTCCGCAGTCTCCAGGGAGCCAGGGATGGTTCCTGCTGAGCAGTGTGGCATGACTTGATGGCTGGCACCTTTTGCAGGGAATGCCTACCGGGAATGCCTGGAGAATGGGACATGGGCTTCGAGGATCAACTACTCACAGTGTGAGCCCATTTTGGATGACAAGGTGAGTGGCCCATCCTGGTCCTCTGGTACATATGTCTGGACTCATGGGAGCCCAACCACTCCTTTCTGCACCTCCTGCACTGGGCTTGGTGACACTGCAGCAGAGTCAGAAGGGGCATGCGGTGGACTCTCTTCTCCAGGAACACTCATCCAAGAACCTGTGTCACCAGGGGACACTATAAGGGAGTGATGGGGCAAGCTGTGCTCCCAACATCTAAGAGGGCTGTTTCCCTACCTGTCACTCAACTCCTGTGACTCCCCCCAGAAGGGAAGGTGGCCCCAGAGGGGCCCAGTGGAGCCCAGCCCTGCTCTGGTTCTTGCCCTCGATCCGTGTTATACAATGCCAACCTCCTCCCCTCTGAAGCCACACCCATCCTCTACACACCAAGTTCCTGCCCCGCCATAGTCCTCAGCCTTATTCTCGCTTGGGGGAAATTCTTTTTTTTTTTTTTTTTTTTTTTTGCTTGGGGGAAATTCTCCCCAGCCTGACCAGAGAGACATTTACGTACTTGGAGAAAATGGTTCTAGGAATCTGAGCCAGGACCTCTGCAGGGATAGCCCCAAGGGGCATGCAAGGCAGGTGGGAGGACTCGAATGAGAGAAGCTCCCCAGCACCTCCTCCCCTGTCTCCCCACCTCTGTCCTTACCACAGCTCTGCCCTCTCCAGCAGTGGAACCAGCTTGGAAGGCAGTCTTACTACAGAGGTTGTATAGCATCACCAGTACACAGGGATGACAAAAGCCAGGCTGCTATTCAGTTTGAAGGGCTTCATTAAGGAGGATGGCTTGGTCCCATTGAGCAGGTGTCCAAATCTGGGCCCAGAGAGACAAGTCACCTCTCCTGGAGTTGTTCAGCCTCTGACATTGGAGCTGAAACAAAACCAGCTGTGGCATCTTAGAGTCTAGAATTTTTTTAAAAATCTGGACCCACATCTCTGGCACATCTGAGAAAACCATGTCCAAATATGATCCTCCATAGCCATTTTTATAACAAGAGTCAGCCAGGGCCCACAGGAGGGAGCTCTGGGAGTCAGGCATGGTGGTGACACAGAGTCAAGACACACAGGGATGGCGGTGGTGCCCAGAGGGACCTGTCTGTCTGCCCTTTCTGTCTGTCTAGCAGAGAAAGTACGACCTGCACTACCGCATTGCCCTGGTCGTGAACTACTTGGGACACTGCATTTCCATGGCTGCCCTGGTGGCGGCTTTCCTGCTGTTCCTGGCCCTGCGGTGAGTCTGCCCCTCCAACCCTGCCCTCTGTTCATCCCTGCCCCCTCAGCAGCCCCTCCCCTGTTCCCAGGGGTCTAGGGCACTGAGGCTGTGGACAGGAAGTTGGCTCCTGGCCCCATGAGAGCTCTAAGCTTGGCTGACCCTCTGGCCTGGGCTGCCCACAGGAGCATCCGCTGTCTGAGGAATGTGATCCACTGGAACCTCATCGCCACCTTCATCCTGCGAAATGTCACGTGGTTCCTGCTGCAGCTCATTGACCATGAAGTTCACGAGACCAATGAGGTTGCTGCTCAGGGATCCTTGGGCTGGGCCTGGGGATGGGGTCTGGGCTGTGCAGGTGCCCCATGGAGGTGTGTTGTCCCACAAGGGCAGGGAGCTCGGGAGCGGGGCTGACCTGAGCAGGTTGGAATTATCCTGGTCTTGCCAAGTCCACAGTCCAGCCCCCAAAGTTCCCTTAGGGAAGAAGAGGCTGGGGCTAGCCTCTGTCAAGGTTTGTCTTAGTCCTACTTGGAAACCTGCAGGGACTGCTTTCCCAATACACAGACACGAAAGCTGAGGCTGAGAGATTAGGGGCTTGTCTAGGGCACACGCTGCTGCAAGGCCTCCCCACATGTCCACTCTCTACCCTGCACACATGTCAACCACAACTCTGCTTGCCCACCTCCCTGTAGAACCACACGCTAGAGTGGTGCCAACACAGAGACCTCTCATCACATTTCCTTTGGTCCAGCCTGCAGCCAGGCAGACACCCAGTGGCTCTGGTCCTTAACTGTCCCACATGGAGGCCTGTTTTGGTCCCAAGCAAGTTCAGTTAGCAAGTTCATGTGCATGAATCAGACATGAATCTTACCATGCAGAGGAGCAAGGCCAGGAGGAGGAGGGCAGACGGGGATCTGGGGTCTTTAGCTTTCCCCATCAGCCCTACACAGAGCTCGGACCCTGGGAAAGCACCAGAGTGGGCAGCTGGCAACTCGACACGGCCCGTGGCTGTCAGAGCCAGCCAGGGAGAGGTGCCTACAAAAGCCAACGCATGAGATGAAAACACAGCAGCACTGCATCGCAGGCTCTGCCTGCAGGGAGCCAGACTGTCTGTCTTTATTAAAAAGAAAGATCAGAAAGAGTCTGGGGAGAATTAAAAATTCCCCAGCTCAGGGGAGAACAGGTCCTTCACTGAACACAAAGGAGTGATTGTGAACCAGGGAAGAGAAGGCACTCCTGCAAGACCTCTTGGACACCACTCCTGGCCGCTCCCCCTGCAGGGTGTGGGTGGGAGTGGCCATGCCTGTGGCTCCTGGCAGCCACTGACAGCCCCTGCCCCGGGAGCAGGTGTGGTGCCGCTGCATCACCACCATCTTCAACTACTTCGTGGTCACCAACTTCTTCTGGATGTTCGCAGAGGGCTGCTACCTGCATACGGCTATCGTCATGACCTATTCTACCGAGCGCCTGCGCAAGTGGCTCTTCCTCTTCATCGGATGGTGTGAGGGTCTTGGGGGCAGTGGGGCATGGCAGGGAGGGACTGGGTGAAGAAGTGCAGCTGACAGGGTTGTCTCCCTTTGGCTGCCCAGAGGGTGCAGCCCCTTCCTCCAGCTGGCAGTGCCAGAGGATGTCTGCTACCCCTCCCCCACACCTCCACTGGGGCGCCCCTGTCCTAGCTTACAATGACCAGCCCAAAGACCTTTGTCTCTGCCTTCAAAGAGAGCCTGCCTGGATTCCCTCCTCTGTCTCAACATCCCAGAAACTCTTGTCACTCCTGCTTAGGGAATAGCAGCTGAGAGGAGGGGGTGGTAACCTTGTGACGGGGCACCTCTGGGAGCCACATGTGCTTCCCACTTGGAAGAGTACGGACAGGATCCAAACCCCTTGTGGGCTGCAGGATGGCCCCTGTCTGTCTGACTATCCATGGCAGCTCATGTCTGTTCTTCCAGGTGTTCCCTGTCCCATCATCATAGCCTGGGCCATTGGCAAACTGTACTACGAGAACGAGCAGTAAGTGGGAGGGCCCCTGTCGGGGGTGCAGATGGATGGGAGGGGGATGGACAGGTCAGCCGTAGGGCAGGTGTTGGAGTCCTGGCCAGGAGACGGTTCTCTGTGGTTCTCAAGTGGAAAGGACTGTTCCATTCCCTTCTCCTGCTGCCAGAGTGCTCCTACAGTGACTTTGTTGAGTTCAGTAAGGACTTGGGGTTCCCTACAGTACCCCATAATCACTCCCATGAAGCTGGGTAAGCTTCTTCCTCAAAGCTGCACTGGCAGCGTTGGAGAGCCATGGGGCATTCCTTATAGTGACGCTTGGGGCTATGTCCATGCACATGGACCAGGACCCCACTAGACCTCCTTTTGTTTGCTCTACATTAATTTGCTCACTTACTATCTATGTGAAAGGCTTAGTTACAGAGAGAGCAGGTGAGAAAGACCATGGGGAGATTTTCCCTCCACCAGTTCACTTCCCAAATGGCAGAATGGTCAGGGCTGGGCCAGGCTGAAGCCAGGAGCCAGGAGTTTCATCCACATCTCCCATTTGGGTGCAGGAACCCAGGTGCTTTCCCAGGTACATTAACAGGGAGCTGGATTGGAAGCAGAACAGCTGAGACTTGAACCAGCTCCCACATGGGATGCTTGCATTGCAGGCTGTGGCTTAACTTGCTGCACCACAGGGTTTTTTTGTTCTATTTTTTGATGCTTCCCAGTGTCCTCCTGGGTACAATGTCACATCACAGGGTGTTCCTTGCACCAGAGACTGTGATAACTCTGAGCCATGGCTCGGGTGTCAGCTGCTATAACCACAGGCCAGCCAAGAAGAGTAGCCAGGATGCCAGGTGCCACCAGCACAGAGAAGAGAGACCTAGAGTCCAGCAGTTTGTGTGCAAACCTCCAAGGAGTCATGGGGGCTGGAGGGAGCAGTAGAGTTCATGTTACAGGCCCAGAAGCCCTATGCTGGAAAGAACATGTAATGGTGGAACCTACCCAAGACAGAGAATAGCTAGTGAACTTCCTGTCAGACAGGGTGTTCAAGCAGAATCAAAAACCCTGGTGCTGGGAGGCAGCAGCCAGGAAGCTCCTATCAGAGGCAGGTGTGCTCTCAATGACCTCTGAGCTTGCAAAAAGAGTTCCTCCAAGTTCCTATCCTTTTCCAAGAAGGCCCACTAATTGCTGGCAAAGTCAGCCTGGGTCCTGGCCTAGCTCTTCCTCTTTCTACCCTGATCAGCATTCGGCGAGAACAAACCAACCCCTACCAGGCAGCAAGGCCAACCAGGCTATGGCTCCTCTTGTTGGATGCTGGGGGACTCTGCACAAAGATCAAGCTCTGGCAGGGCTGGTTCCACCTCCACAGCTGCTGCTGAGTGCCTAGCACACAGAGCCGTGGCTCTCACGGTAGCGTGGGAACTGGTGGTATGGAGGGAACTGGGCACTGGGCCAGCTAGGGGGAGCCCAGCTCTCACTTCACTGCTGTGCCTCCTGTGTGCTCAGCCTGGTGTCTAGCAGCCTGCAACAGCACAGGGGGACAGAGAGGAGACCCCGGGCCTTGCCACCACCTGGCTAGGGAAGCCGACCCTCCACCGGCCACTAACCACGCTTCCCCACGTCATCTCTGCAGGTGCTGGTTTGGCAAGGAACCTGGTGATCTAGTGGACTACATCTACCAGGGCCCCATCATCCTTGTGCTCCTGGTAGGTGCTCTGTGGGGATGGGGATGGGTTGGGCTCAAGAGGACAGCAGAGGACCCAGCCAGGCAAGGACTCTGGGCACATCCATTTTGCCTGTGAGGAGCCCTAGCCAGTAGCTAGAGGCGGGAGAACGATGTATGGGCTTCCGCCGTGTCCAGCCCTGCATTCCCCTTGCCCCCAGTGACCCCTCTGGGGCCCAGCCCACTAGTCCTGGAAGGAAGCGTAATGAGCGATTGTTTCTCGTCCAGCTGCCCACCCTCTGCCAGATGTACTTACGTCTAAGGTATAATTGCCACCACGCAATGAGCTTTAATTAAGACAGAGTTTAAGTAGAGACTGCATTCTGGAAAAAAAATGCAAATAGCCCATTATATATGGTACATTAAAAAAGAAGACTGTACAACAAAGCCCAGTGAGAAATTGGCATTTACGTAAGATTTATTTTGGGCTCAACAATTTCAGACTCCTGCATGTACCAGCTTCCATAGAGGGCGGCACTCCCACTGGAGACTCAGAGAATGGCTGTCTCCTCTCCCCCACCTTGCACTCAGCAGGTGCCTTGAAGGGGCTGCCTTTGTCTACCTCCTGCTCTCCTTGGTGTGACTTGTGCCCCATCCACCTGCCCCTCATCTGGGAGCATCCTTGACACACATGCAGGTGACTTGACAGGGGACTAGGAAGGCTGCTACCCACTGCCTGAAGTTCCATCCCCCAGAGTTCCTAAGGCAAAAGCTGGTCCCTGCCAATAGTTTGAGGGGACAGAGATTGTCCTTAGATACCCCAGGATGTGGCTCACTGGAAACTCCAATAGATCTGTCCCCTCTGGGCCAGCTGATAGCAGGGAGGGGAACGCTGATGAGCCCGGAAGCCAACCTAGGAAGATTGGCCCAGACTGGTGCAGTGGCGAGGGAGTGAGCCAGTCGTACGGTAGCAGTGCCGACAGGAGGAGAGGAGAGGCTGGGTGTGCGAACCCTGATGGACAGATGACCAGCTCCGCCCCCTTCTCTCCTGCCTTTCAGCTAGCAGCCTTTTGCCTTGTGGTCCTTTGGGGCTCAGCGAATGCCTGGGCAGCAGCTCAGGATCCACACGGAGCCCTTGCGGAAGCTCTTTCTACATTTCTTCAGTCCTCACACCCTCAGTGTCCAGAAGTAAGGCTCATGCTCTCTTTTCACAGACACAGACATTGAGAACTGACCCCTGCCAGCCTGGGGTGCTGAGGCCTGGCCACAGGACTCCACCTTGTCTGCTATCACCTGTGTGCTGGCCGCTCCATTATATAACCATGCTCGGTATCCCTGCCAACCCCAGCTCTCCTTAGCCGTGGCCAGCCACGTTTCAGCAGCCGCCCAGGGATGTTCAGTGATTTCTGGGTTCTGGAGAAGGAGGTATCGGCCTGAGTGTGCAGGGAACCTCATCTTCATGGCTTGTCACAGGTGTCACAGGAGAGGGATGTGGCGTTGGCTGGGCCAGAGCAGGGCTGCACATTCTACACTTGTCTTTCAAGCTTTCTGCAGCTAGCCCACTGGGCAGAGGAGGAGCTCAGAGTTCAGAGAAGTTGCATGGCTGGCTTAGGGCCATACAGATGCAAACAGGAGCTGCAGGAACTGAGCTGGGAGGCCAGTCCCGGGAGCCTGTATTAATTTGGGAAGCAGTTCCAGGAGCAGCGTAGGGAAGATGTATGTGATTAATGAGGACCAGGGGCTTGTCTCACAGGTGGAGGCTGCACAGGGCGCCCTCCTGTGGTGTCAGGAAAAGCACCTCCCAGCCCACCGCACCCCTGGCAACAGCCCTGCTGCCCCTATTCCAGATGCAGACCCTGGACCCCCCCAGCCTGCCCTGGGAGGTCTCTGACAGGCCCCCTCTATCTAGAGAATCAGGGCATCTAAGAGGCAGGACGAGGGCTGGGTGGGGACATGTGCAGTCTGGGCTTGTTCTATGGCCCAGCCAGGGCTGGGGGCACACTAACACTCAGGACTGAGCCATTCTGAGATTCTCCGTGACTGGCAAATGCCAATGGGAAAGGAAGAACCCAGAGGTGTCCAATGAGGATCCCAGGGCTGAGAAACAGACTGGGTACGGGCTGCCAGAGCACTCATGTTTATGGTGTAGGGCTTCCTGGTGACAGCTGCTGAGGTATCCAACCCAACATTGCCTCAGCCCCTGTAGGAGCAGAGTATGATGCAGGGATCAGGGAAGGCTGTTGAAGACAGATGTCTGGATTCAAACCCACAGCCTCAACCCCTGCTAACTCCAGGGCTTGGGGTGGATGATGCACCTTGTGGAACCTTAACTTGTGCATCTGTAACACAGGGCTCATGGTGGTACCTGTCTCACGAGGCTGCTGCCTGAGCAACAGAACCTGAGATGCCATGAGTCCTGGATCCACAGGAGGGAGCATGAGGCCTCCACAGCTAGTGGGCGGCCAGCTGGTGTCAAGAGGAAGGGCAGTGAGGCAGGCTCCGGGCTCTTTCTGCCTACCCCGTGGAGGCCACTGGAGAACATTCTTGACTGGGTGGGGGGACCCTTTGAAGGGCTTGCTGCAGTAAGAAGGGAATGCTACTGTGCTGTCTCCACCCCACCCTGCACTGGCCTTTTAGGGCTCTCACATCTCTGGCAGCCCCAGCTACATTGATTGCCTTTGGGGACCTCTCTCCTTCCTGCCTTGCCTGGAGCTTCCCCTGACCCTCACCAGCTGGCACAGCTTCGTCCTCAGGGTCCTGGTCTCCAGTGTTTTCCCCAGGCATTCTAGGCAACAGACAGCCTCCCTGCGCTTACCCTTGTTTCAGTACTGGGAAGGGGGCCTACTAACCAAGAGATGCTCAGTAGTTGTTGGCTGGCTGGACAGATGGGTGGATGGATGAATGGATAAATGGGTAGATGAATGATAGATAAAAGAGTGGGTAAGCAACTGAGTGAATTGGCTGGTGAATGGAAGAAAGGAAAGATGGAGAGGAGGAAGGAAGGAAGGAAGGGAGGAAGGAAGGAAAAGGGAAGGGAGGGAGGGAGGAAGAACAGATGGAAGACTGAGTGAGTAATTAAATAAACTGGTCCACGTATTGATGGGTGTTGTGTGAATAATGCTTAATACAAAGGAATGTGGCAGAAAGGAGGATACATTTTGATTCCAACAGCCTCTACTTTAGAGACATCAGCAAGAACCAGAGAAGGTCAAGTGCTTTGCATTATTTGCCTAAACAAATTAGGATTGATCAATGTGTTAAGGTGATGTATGACCCACCATGTAAGAGAAAATTCCAGAAATCAAGGAGCTAACTATTAGGTAAGTCTTCAGAGAAAACAGGAGTGGCAGGCCATGGAGGCAATACTGTGCCACAACCAGATGTGTGAAAGTAACAGGCTGAGCCTCTGGCCCCAGAGCCACCCCCTCAAGTGTGGGTGTACCCAAAGATGACAGTGTTGGCAGCCCCATGCTATCTGCCTGGGATCCAGAATTTAGAGAGTTCAAGGGGCCCAGTCCATGTAGTGGATTTCTAGACAGACTTGATGTATGTGTGTGCATGCATGAGTCTGTGAGCATGTGTAAGTGTGTGCATGTGTGTGTGCTTGTGTGAGTGTGTATGTGTGTACAGGAGCCCACATGCACCCCAGCGTCTCCCCCAGACCCTGAGCAATTTCCAGAGCCCGTCCTGGAGCCAGGCCTGTCCACACGCCTGCTCCTGACTGTGTGTATGCAGGTGTAGGGAACTCGGACAGGCTCGATCCCTAAGGGCAACCATAAACTGCGCAGATCCTGAGACCTGTGCAGCAGGAAGGTGACTTGAGCCCTGGTGAACGGCAGGTTCTGAGGCCAGAGCTGCTCACAGAGTGACTCTGCAGTGGAGGGAGGCTCAGGATGAAGATGAACGAGTTCCTTTCAGGCGCCGCAGCTCTGGCCAGCAGCCCATTCATCTTCCCTGCCTTGAGGGTGTCTGCCAAGACTCTGGTATTCCTGACACAGGGGTCGGGTGGTGAGCAATGACTGTATTTACCTAGCACATCCTACCCTGCCTGCCCCCCAAACCAGGGGCAGCAGGACGTGGGGCTCACCCACATAGGGACCCTGCTGCAGAGATGGACAGGGACTGGGCAGAACCTCGGGGGCTTGAGTAGGGTCAGGCTGGAGGTCTTTCAGGAACTGTGTCCCAGGTAAGAGAGGTCTTTGCTGCCTTCCCTCGCTCATGGCTGGAGGGGAAGAGGCCTGAGTCCCAGCAGGTGCCCCCAGGGTGTAGGTTGGCAGGGTGCTCCTGGTCAGGGGCTGCCTCCCTGCTTATTCCCAGGCCAAGGCCCTTCTTTCCTGTCTCCTTCTCTGCCTCCTTCTTTCCAGATAAACTTTGTGTTTCTGTTCAACATCGTCAGGATCCTCATGACAAAGCTGCGGGCGTCCACTACCTCTGAGACAATCCAGTACAGGTGGGTGAACCTCAGCCAAGTCAGGGGCTGGTTGCCTCCAAGCCAAGCCCTCTAGTGGACAGAGAGGCTTCCTCCCTGCCTGCCAGCTGGCCTTGGCCCCACATCCCTACCCTGCCGTCCCCTAGGAAGGCGGTGAAGGCCACCCTGGTCCTGCTGCCCCTGCTGGGCATCACCTATATGCTCTTCTTTGTCAACCCCGGGGAGGATGACCTGTCACAGATTGTGTTCATCTACTTCAACTCCTTTCTGCAGTCCTTCCAGGTAAGGCGCGGAGCTGGAGGGGGTGCCCTTGTGGAGCCCTGCTTCAGCACCAGCACTGGCATAGTGGGATTGAGTACACAGGGACAGAGACAAAGCAGGTGCCACCCTCAGACTCTGACCCCAGGCATGGGCCTCCCTGCTCTAAGCCCTGCCCCCTCCCCCAGAGCTCAGGGGTCTTCACCTGCTCTGCAGAGGCCTGAGACCACCCCCCCACTCCCAGAGCAGACCCCTGTGTGTCTGCAACCCCCTCCTCCCCAGGATGCTGACTGCTGCCTCCTTGATTTCCAGGGTTTCTTTGTGTCCGTCTTCTACTGTTTCTTCAATGGAGAGGTAAGAGGGTAGCCTTAGGATAGCCTGGGTTCTTGGGCATCTGGTCCATCTGCCCACAGTCTTTCAGATGACATTCTGCCCTAGAGGATGGACAGGGAGGCCTGGGGGGATCAGGGACTAGAGCCAATATAGAAACCAGAAGAGCTGGAGAGCAGAGTGTCCTGGCTGCAGAACCTCTGGAAAAGAGAAGCCAGAAATGGGAGGAACTTCCAGAAAGAGGTGAACCAGGTAGGACTTCATGGACTCAGGCCCTACTCCTCCCACCAACCATAATCCTGGAAGGACTGTGGGCAGCAGATGACAAAACTAGGCCCACTAAGGGGGCACAGTGTCCCCGTGCAGCTGGGCTGGAGAGAAGGGCATAGGAGGGCCAGTGTGGGAATATGAGACCACACGCTCGGGAACCTCAGCAGGAGCAGACATGTCCCCAGGGCCTGGGAGCTCCCAAATGCTCCAGAGGGACACAGCACCCTCCCGCAGCCACCCTGTACAGGGACAGCAGAACCCCTGTGCCTTAAGGCTCCTGCCAGGTGCCAAGTCTAGCAGAGGCTGCAGAGGGAGGAGGAGACATAAATGCAGCCAGATGGCCAATGTCACAGAGCATCGATTCCATCCAGGCAGCAGGCTGATGGCAATGGAGAGACAAGGTGGTGTTTCACAGTAAAATGATTATAATACAAGTGGGAATAAAGGCACTGACAGTAGCTGGTCTGGAAGCCACAGCACTTGTCAGTTTGCAGCTTGCGGAGCTGACCAGAAGGACCTGGGCCTGCAAAGCTGAATTCCAGGGACAGGGCTCTGTGGGGAGGGGCAGCCATGCGTGCAGAGGAATGCATGGGGCAGAGTCGGGGGGCCGGGTTCCTCCAGGAGAGGGGTTCAGAGAGCAGGCAGCAAGGGTCTGGGGAAGAACGGGGACAGGAAGGATCCTACTCTGAGCAGCCCTGGGGTGGGGGTCGGACAGCAGGGGAGGTGATGTTCCAGAGACCCAGGAGGCCCGGCCCTGGCGGAGCACCTCCCATCCCACAGGTGCGTTCGACCCTGAGGAAGAGGTGGCATCGCTGGCAAGACCACCACACCCTACGCGTGCCCGTGGCCCGAGCCATGTCCATTCCCACATCTCCCACGCGGATCAGTTTCCACAGCATCAAGCACACAGCTGCAGTGTGACCCCCAGGAGCCCACCTGCCTCTCCCAGTCCCGCTCTGGGCCCTGCTTGCTACATGGGTCCTGCTGGGGCAGCGGGCAAGGGAGAGCCCAGTGCCACAGCATGGCAGGAAGGAGCTGGTGGAGCAGCCACGGAAGAGGAACTCTAGGGGACACTAGGGGAACTGGGAACAGAAGGGCTTCCTGGAACCTTGACAGGAGCTGTTTAGGCGTCTGCCTACCCCAGCCTCTCCCTGGGTCCCCACTGTAGCTCCATTCACAGGTGGGAAAACTGAGGTTGGCAGTGGGGGGAGGGTATGTGCCAGGCGGAGGAGTTGAGGGTTTGCCAGGGTGTCTGGCTTCCACCTCCATGCTCAGGGCATGTTGTGCAGGTGGTGGAAGCAAGGACTAGTTCCTCCCAGGAGCTGTCACCAAGAGGAGCCTCCTGGAGCCCATCTCCTCCCCAGCCAGCCCGCCACCTGCTCTCAGGCCTCTGGAAAGGGTGCAGGCTTTCAGGCCCAGCTTCCTCTCCTGGGGGGTGTGGGAGGAACAGGCACAGTCACCTTGCTTAGGACAAATTACAGCCGAATCCCCAGAGTCACAGCCAATGGGAATAACAGGTGTGCCTATGGGGATCAGAACCCATTCCCCAGCCCTTCAACCACACCTGCAGCCCTCCTCAGGCCACTTGACCAGGCTCTGGAGGGGTGGGCCTGTAGGTCATGTCCCCATCAGCCTCAGTGGCAGATATGCATCCTGCACCTGCCTTCCAACCTGGAGTAGGTCTAGGGTCTCCATGGTCAAGAGCCCACAGGTCTATCCCTCCCTCTCCCCGTGCCCCAGCCAAGGGCAGTTGATTCAGCATGGGAGATAGTGTGGTTGAGGCTCTGGAGTTTGGACAGGCACTGCCCTTCGGTTCCCAAGAGCAACAAACAGTGGGGCAGTCCCCGGGTGTGGCCTCCACATCAACCCCCAAGGATGCCGACTGGGTGCTGGAAGACAGAAGCCCTTGGGTTATTGGCTCCCAAAGCATTTTTATTCTAGGTATCCCCCCACCTCCCCACCCTCAACAGAAATAAATGTGAAAAAGTCTGTATCCCATCTTAGCCATTTTTAAGTGACATATTTTTACACACTTCAAAATGCACCAAGGCATTTGGTCAATATTTACATTTGAAAATAAAACTGACGCATTTTGGAAGACATCATTTGGAATCTAAACACTTCATTGATTTATAACATTTAACCTCATGTTTTAGAAACTCGGGGACCAGCTCATCTTCAGCAGCTGGAGACTTGACACTCTTTCCTCTCTCTTGAACTTGTGTCTTCATTCTGTTTGCTAGAATTTCTACTAAGGCAATTTGGGAGGAGGTCAGGGTGCTTACTGCTTGCTTCTCTGCTGCAAAGTAGATTTATTACGAGTTGAAATTAAGATGTTTAATTTTCTGGGACAGAAAGTTCTAAGGGCTTTAAAAACGTTATTATGACTTTTTTTATTTTCATTAAAGATTTATTTGTTTATTTGAAAGCCACAGTTGCAGAAAGAGGGGACAGACTGTCAGAGAAGGAGAGAGATCTTCCATGTGCCTGTTAACTCCCCAGCTGGCTGCATCAGCCAGGGCAGGGCCAGGCAGAAGACAGGAGCTTCATCCAGGTGTCTCATGGGAGTAGCAGAAGCCCAAACACTTGGGCCATCTTCTGCTGCTTTCTCAGGAGCATTAGTGGAAACAGCAGCCAGGACAAGAACCAGTGTTCTGATAGGAGATGCTGGCATCAAAGGTCACAGCTTTACCTGCTATGTCACCACAGGCAACCTCTACGACTATGTTTATGAAAACATAAACATTCGATCGGATACTATAAGTGTTTACCAGTTAGTATTCAACATACAAAGGAAAATTTGTTGAAAACACATCTTAAATTTTTATCTATTTATTTATTTACTCCTCTAATACCCATGATGGCCTGGGCTGATCCAAGCCAAAGCTGGGAGCCTGGAGCTGAGTTCAGGCCTTTCATGTGGGCAGCAGAAACACAAGTCCTCCTCGCTCACTGTTGCCTACCAGGGTTTGCATTAGCAGGCAGCTGGAGTCAGGATATAAGCCCAGGTGCACCTGCATATAATGGGAGCATCTTAACCAGTAGGTTTAAGGTTCATCCCTGAAAATACATCTTCTTGAAATGGAGAGCCATATAATAAATCAACGGGAATCTTTACTGTTTGAATGAAGGAGGACTGGGCATGATTTTTTTTTTTTTTTTTGTATTCTTTGAAGCTATGTGCTGGGAACCTTTCCAGCAAGCAACTAGGTGCCATAGCACTGTCATTGAACTCTCCACACTCCCAAGAGCCATGCTCCAAACTGCAGCCAGCAGTCGATGCCAAAAACCATCAACTGCTCACGTGATGGAGTCCTCTCCGTGTGGCTGGGAAAAGGGACTTGCAAGCCTGAGATTCACAGTAGCTCATTCAGGCCTGGTACCCAACCACCTGGCTCCTGTAGTCATGGGGTGTGCATGCTGAGTCCTGGGCAGTCACCAGCGTGATACAGGCAGGGTGCCAGCTCAACTTCTCTGGTGGAGGGGAAGGGGCAGTGGGGATGCTCCGAGGAAACGGAACTCATGCACATCCTGGAAAATGTTCCTGAGCACCCAGAGGTGGAGTGTTAAGCCACAAGCCATTGTACCCCGGGTGCCCCTGTAGAGCCAGGAGTTGCCTGTGACTTTATCCCAAGAGGCCAGGAGAGACACAGCAGCATTCAGCAGAGGTGAGACTGCGGTGATTCCAGTTCGGGTCCCAGGCACAGCATTGGCTCAAGGTTCCCCCTGTCCTGTGCTCCCTGGAGGCTCTGCGCTGCCTGAACCTGCTGGCACCCCAGCATGAAGAGACTCCTCATTACCTAGGCCCTTGGCCATGGCCCTGTGGAGCTCTGCCTTTGCAATGCCAGAGGAGTCATGACACCTACTCTTTAGCATCATTAGCCACCTGCTCTGGGCAGCCCTGGTGGCCCTCATTAGTGATTTCTGTGTGCTGCTGGCTGCCCCTGGCGCTATCATGTTCCTGGAAAGGGGCCTCATTAGTGGCCTGCAGTACCCAGACTCTGCAGGCCCTAGGTGGTTCTGTTTAATCCTTCAGTGTCTGCTTCATAACACTGGACAGGGCCTAAGCCTAGTTACTCCTCACACCTGCTTCCTGGTCCTCACTTTCTCCTACACTCCTAGTGAGAGACCCTGGCAGCCTAGTAGTGCCAGCTGTGGGAGTTGAGCCCCATGATAACAAATGCAGCAGCAGGAGTGAGTGACAGGTGCATCTGCAGGCTAAGAAATGAAAGAGGAGGATGGAGCATCCTTCCCAGGGGCTCCTGCTGGGAGGGTCACTGGTGGAGGTGCTTGGGCCTAGAGCCTCAAGAACCCTGGCACCCTGTGGCTAAGCAGCAACAGGGAGATTGGGCCTACAGTTTAGTTCTGATACCCAGAGTGACTCCCAATAGACATAGACATTTGGCTCTCTGATGTGGAGCCCAGCACTTCTGGGGCTGCAGAGGGAGGCCTGGGTCACCCACCTGTGTGAACCCAGACTCCCAGGAACATGGGAAGAGACTTAGACACACACACACACACCTGCCTGCCAGTCACTCCCCACACATGCAACACCTCTGCAGACCAGGTGTGAGACCACAGAGGGTAAAATAAGTCCCTGTTTCTAGAAACTCAAAATCTTGACAACAGTATACAGACACGGTAGGCCCAAGAATTTGCCCCTGCATTCACTCCAGGGAAGCAGCAAGTTCAACAGTAAGACCCTGCGCTCAGTATCTGTCTTGTACATGCCTGTGGAGGCTAGACAAGACTATGGGCACAGAAGTACAGAGGCTTAGATAGGGCTCCCCGAGGGTCCCTGCGTGGGGCTGTATTGCCATTGTGTTGGCACCTTTAAGAGGAGGAGCCTAACAGGAAGTGGTCAGGTCATGAAGCGCCACCCACTGAAGAGGCACTGGTCAGCTTTTCCTCACCTATCATGCCTGAGCTGAAACTCCCCAGGAAAGGAAGGCTTATTTCAAGCTTTGGGTTTTGGAGAATCCTAAGATGGGACAGCCCCCTTGGCTCAGGCAGCTGATGAAGCCAACATCAATGCTGGATGTTGGGGATTCTAGAACCTTGAACTCAGTAAAACTTTTTGTTTTTAATACCTATTTGAACAGCACGGTTACAGTTTTAAGATGAATTTGAAAGAGTTACAAAGAAAGCTTTCATCTGTTGACTCGGCCCCCAAATGACTACAATGGCTGTGGTCAGGCTAGGCCAAAGCCAGCGGCCTGGGCCTCCCATGTGGGTGTCAGCCGTCTTTTGCTGCTTTCCTGGGAGCATTAGCAGGGAGCTGGATTCTAAGTGGAACAGCTGGGACTGGAACTGGTGCTCTGATGTGGGTTACCAGAATCAGGGGCTGTGGCTTAACTCAAGACCCAGTCCCACACATTTTGTTTCAGTGTCACAGACCAAGACAAGAATGTCAGCTGCTCTCCATGGGCTGCGTCCCCCAAGGCAGCTGCAGAAGACAGAAATGGGAAGAAGCCTGGCAGGTGCTGGTCTTGCTGTCTGAACATCTCCGAGTCCACGGGCAGGTGGACAGCAGGTGCACTGGGGGACTGGAGGGGCTGTCGTAGGAGGGACGTGTGCAGGAAGTGGACAAGGACATGTTCAGGAAGTGGACAAGGACATGTTCAGGAGCAGAGGCCATCCTTGTCTATCACAGGGCCTGGGGTCTGTGAGACCGAGAGAAAAGTTCAGCCAGGATTGCGAATGTTTTGTGTTCAAGAGCTGTGTGGCTCTTGTGTGGGACACAGGGGGGAAGTTCTGAAGACTTCAGGCCCCTCCAGCTTGGGAAACTGCTGCCCTAAACATAGCCCTGGGTTTGTCCTGGGAGGCGCAAGACAGGTGGTGTGTTAGCACTGGCAGGGGAAGTATGGGCTAAGCAGCCTCCCAGGCCAGCGTGACTCAATTGGCTAATCCTTTCCTTGCAAGTGCTGGGATCCCAATAGGCACCAGTCTGTGTACTGGCTGCTCCACCTCCCATCCAGCTCCCTGCCTGTGACCTGGGAGAGCAGCAGAGGATGCCTCACATCCATGGGACCCTACATTTACTTGGGAGACTCAGAAGAGGGTCTTGGCTCCTGGCTTTGGCTCAGCTCAGCTCAGCTCAGCTCTGGTCATTGTGGCTATTTGGAGATTCAACCAGCAGATGAATGATTTTTTTCTGTTTCTCCTCTGTATAAATCTGCCTTTCCAATAAAAATAATATATTAAATAAATTTAAAAATTCATGCATCACTCTGTCCTAATTTTCTGGGATGGGGAGGGGGGAGATGCATCACTCAAGAGGCACAGAGAAATCTGAGATGTCTTCATTTACACAGAGGGATGCCCACTCTGACCCTATCCTGAGCTCTGAGGCCAGCCCTCGCTTTCACTTCTGTAGGGCAGAACAGCCTGGACCACCCCCACCTGACGGGCCTCATCCCAGTGGATGCCTCTGCCAGCACCTTCAGGTGGACAGACACAGGCTGTGCCCCACCTGGGCATGATTCCACCTGCTGCCTGGTGTGATGAACAGCGCCTCTCTACTCACACTCATCTATCTGGGCCTGCACAATAAATGACCCAATCACCTGACCCGCGCTGCATTTGCCACCAATGCTGCTGGTGAGAAAGAAGGATGAAAGCCACAGCCAATGAAAATCTCGAATGCTGGCTCCCTCCTGCACTTTGGGAAAAGAACTCAAGTGGAAGGGACTTCTATGCTGAAGCTCCATCTCCCCCCACCACGCGTGTGCAAGCAGGGGCTGTTGATTCCTGCTTGGGAAGGAAACTGTCCCTGCAGCCTCTGCTGTAAATATGACTGAGTAATTAACCACGCTTCTTAATTAGCTCTGCAGGGCACCCAGGAAGGCTCCTGGCTCCCTGAAGCCCAGGCAGGATCAGCAATTCAGCCTCACAGATCCAGGGGGGAAGGGCTGGTGCCCAGTGGGGTAGACTTGTCCCAGGTGCCTTCCCAGCCCAGCTCCCAGCTCCCACTTCTTGGGAACTCCAGGCGTAACCCTGTAAGCAGCCTCATTTCCCTTTCACTCTCCCCCACTACCACATACCAGTGCCTCCTACTGGGCACAGGGTCCCCGTTTCCACTTTGCCCCAGTGGTTCTAGGCAGGCAAATAAGCATCCCATAGCTCTAATGTCTCTAAATCCAGAAAAATACAGGCATATATCCTTGAAGGAAATGCAGACTCTAAAAAGCCCCTGGCTCCAGCGATGTTTGATGCAGTGGTTAAGACATGGCTTAAGACAGCTCTATCCCATTTTGGAGCACTGGTGTGCGTGACCTGGTGCTGCTTGACCCGAGCTGCCCGCTACCAAGTAAGCCGGGAGGCAGCAGGTGAGGGTTCAAGTACCTGGGCCCCTGACCCCCACAGGATCGACCTGGTGGGGGTTACAGCCTGCCCCAACCCTGGCTGTTGCAGGTATTTGGGAAGTGAGCCAGCAGATGGAAAATTTCTGTGCTATTCAAATACACACACACACACATAATAAATACACGGGGACTGACAGCCCAGATGTGGCCGGCAAAGAGAAAGCAGGCAGGTGCCTGGTCCAGGGCGAGCAGCACACACATGCTTGCTGCCATGGGGTCCTGCATCTTTTTTTTTTCATGCTCATAGTGGGTTTTGGTTTTTCTTTCTTTTTTTTAAACTTACTTTCTCATAATTTCATTCCACTTAATCTGTCAATTAACTCACTCAGATGCAGAACAATGAGTTGTGATGAGCCAAAAGGTTTTAATTAGCCTGATTTGTTTCCGTCAGTGTAAC
The DNA here is from genome assembly GCF_030435755.1 of Ochotona princeps. Lineage (NCBI taxonomy): Eukaryota > Metazoa > Chordata > Mammalia > Lagomorpha > Ochotonidae > Ochotona > Ochotona princeps. The sequence continues at coordinate 24,638,879 of NC_080851.1, forward strand.
TGCTTTTGTGTTCATTGGCAGTGACTGTTTCCAGACCTGACAAAGGCAGGACCTGGCTGGTGGGTTCCCTTTTGCTGGTCTCCAGCTCTTGCAGCAGCTGCTGGGTACAGGCTCACGCAGGGTGCAGCTGCTGGACACAGGCTCACGCTGTGCCCTGTCAGAGACAAGAAGGAGCAGAGCAGCCACCCCAGCTGACAAAGAAGCCAGAGGCCAGGAGGTCACGTTCCTGCATTTCCAACAGAGCCTGTCCTGGGGTTCTCGAGGGAGACTAGGTGGTCACCCACATTCCAGGGCTTGCTTCCCCACTCCACCTGCTGCCTTAAATCTCGCTACACGGGAGGATCCCTTTCTGGGGAAGCCATGGCTGCAGCATTTCACAGGGGCAAGCCAAATCAGTCCTAAGGGACTAACAAAAAAATATACTGATGCCCAGACCTGCCTTGGGGAAATTGATCAGATCAGTGCCTCTGCATTCTGCAAAGCTGAGGTGTGATGACTGAGAATCACTGCACGAGCATCTTGTACTGAGGCAGCAGGTTTTGAAAGGTATGCCCTTTGCCAGTTCGAGTCCCAGCTGCTCCACTTCCCATCCAGCTCCCTGCTTATGGTCTGGAAAAGCAGTAGAGGATGGACAAAGTCTTTGGGACCCTGCACTGTCTGAAGAAGCTCCTGGCTTCAGACGGGCTCAGTTCCCACTGCTGTGGGTATGTGGAGTGAACCAGCAGATGAAGATCTGTTTCTCCTCTGTAAACCTGCTTTTCAAGTAAAAACAAAATAAACTTTAAAAAAAAATGTGCCTTTGTACTTGCAAGAAGACAAATGGACTGGATGAAACGGGAGGGCAGCTCAGGAGTCACATCCCGACTTGCAGAGGAGTCATGAACTCCATCCCCACGGTCCTAACTCAGTTATGGCGTAGCGGCCGCCCAGTAACCAGGAATTATTGAACGGGCAACAAGAGGTGAGTTTCAAGGCACAGAAAAATAATTCATCCATTCACTTACTGAATTTTCAACTAAATTTCATTGTGTTGTTGACCAAATGCCAGAAACACTTGCCTCACCCAGAAAATCAGCACCAACGCCGTGCAAGGTGCTGTGACAGTAGTGATCTGAACACGGCCCCCTCGCCACCTGGCCAGGACTCCTGTGTGTGTGTGTGTCACAGGTGCAGCTGCAGCCAAAGCAATCCAGAGTTCTCTGAGGAACAGACTTCACACACCAAGGCCTGGAAACCACACAGGTCAAAGGAGCAACAGACAAGACCTGGAAGGAATATACTGCAGGTGACTTACTGAACAAAGTCATGTTATAAGTTCTTGTCACAAACCACGTGGGGACAGTGCGCAATCTACTGCCATGGCATGCAACTGGTGAGATGTCATGACTCAGTGATCAACAACTCTTCTGGAACATCCACCTGTAACATCAGCACTTTGCCATCGGGGGTTGTCATGTATCATGGCCTTGCTGAAAGGCACACAACCATCTCCAGCCTATACACTCTGCATTGGAAGCAGCCGTCAGGACAACGCTATTCATCTTGCTCTTGACCAGCTAGCTCACAATAGTTTCACACCTACAGTCACACCAATTACAAAACAGACCCTGGGTCTGACCATAGCATGCAGACTCCACGGACTGAGCCTCTCCATTTAGGAAACCACCTTTTGCTTAGGATACATCACAGCAAGAGGACTTGCTGCACAGAGCAGAGCTGGCCCAGCTGCCTGCCTCGAGTCATGGATCGCATTGGACAGATGAGACGTTCTCACAGGAGGAAGCGTGCACTGCCTCCTGGGGCAAGCGTGCAGAGAAAGGGAGGGCTGGCTGGTTTCACAGCCAGTCTATAATCGACGGGGGATGCATTTGCCAGTTTCAATCCCTTTATGAGCCAATGCAGTGAGTTACACCATGGACTGAACACACTTCTGTTAACAAGCTAAGAACGGATGAGGTTGTGCTGACCACACAGGGAGGCACCTGCTGAGAAAGAGAGTAAACCTGTCAGTGGGAAGATGGGCTGAGGTGGAGGCGAGCACAAGAACCATGATAAGGAGCAGCCCAGACCAGGCCAGGGAATGGTACCCACTGGCATACATTTGGTCTAGGCCAGGGGCAAACCAGATTTGGCCAGTTCGTACTACTCACTGGCGAACCTGAGCTCCAGAATGAAGTGTGGGTGGAGCCAGGTTGGGCTGCAGCACAAGCCAGTTCACATGAGGGCCAGCTGGGCTAGGCTAGACTACTGTAGCCCCCATCAGCGTGAGCTGGAATTGGGGGTGAGTTGGGCCTGACCCGGCTACAGCACACACTGGCAAATGCTGAGGTAAGGCGGGTCATGCCAGAGTGGGCTGCAGCACCAGACCAGCATTCGTGAAACCCAGGGGTGCCTGGGAGGAGGACTGTGTGGAACTTCCCTACTGGACTACGACTCCCACTGGTGAGCCCGAGAGCTGGGAAGGGGCAGACAAAGCTAGGCAGGGCTACAACACCTGTTAGCCTCATATGAACTGAATCAGGGAAAGTCAGGCTGGACTATTCTTACTGATACATGCATAAGCCAGAGTGGGTGTAGGCTGGTTGGGCTTTGCCTCAGAATCAGCTGGCAGGTGCTGGCATGGGAGGCAAATTCTGCCAAGTTAAACTACAGAACCACTTGCAGAGTGCAAGATTCGGAAGTGGGAGTGGGCCCATCAGGGAAACAGCGAGCACTTCCCTCTTGGGCTGCTACTCCGACTGGTGAGCATGAGACCCAGGACTGGGGCAGGCATGGCTAAACAGAGAGTGACATCTGCTGGCACGGTGTGTTGGATAGCGGGGTTGGCTGGGTTGAACTAGGCTTCAATGCCCATTGACATGTATGAGAGCTGAATGGGATGTGGGACAGACTGGACCAGTCTGCTGTACACAATGGCAAGCAGGGGAACCAGTGCAGGGGGGAGGTTTGGTAGGGGTTATTGTGGGTCGCTCTGACTAGGCAGCCACTCCCAGTGGCATACCTGAAGGCCAAGTGTGTGGTGGGCAGGATGGGCTGAGCTGCAACACCCATTGGTTTGTGTAGAAGACACTAGCATGTCTATAAGCCGATCTGGGCTGGACCCTGTATTGGCAGGCACACACAAGAATCAGATCTGGGATCACCTCAGATGAAGTTTCTTTGGAGATTCTCCCCCAGTTGAATTGCTGGACTCAAGAACCCCAATCATGGAGAGAATTGCAGGTTCCATGGTCTGATCATGGAGTGCATGTGTCACAGCTGGGCCTCCTCAGTGGCTCAGAGCAGTGGACAGCATACCCAGGTGCACTTGGAGGACATGGCAGTACATTGGAGTCTGCCGAGGACACTTGGTACCATAACAAGTTGGAAGACAAAACAACTTGCTCAATTACCCCAGCCAAGTGTTGGCAGTGAATATCTGGGCAAATGGAGACTGTAAGGCGGACTACGTTAACCAGTGGATTCTGGAGAAATTTCATTGTGAGTAGTGAGATCGGCAGTAATTCATAACTGTTGAACAATAGAACCCTCTTGAGCAGGACCCTCAGAGCATGCCCCACTTCGGGGCATGTCAGGTGGCTGTCCTCCATCCCAGCATGCAGAGGCGTTTGAGAGGCTGGGTGTGGCTTCTCTCCTTATCCTCCCCTTTTCCCCAGATACAGGAAGGGAAAAAAGAGAATGTGGAAATAAACACCCACCTTCCTGTAGCCCTTGAGCCTTTTCACATTAACTATGTAAAAATCAAAAACAAATTTTTAAAAATGGCAAAAAATTTAAAGAATAAAATAAAAAAACAGATGGGCTGAGGGTGTGGACTCCCAGCCCAGTTTGGAGTGCAGAAGTATGAGGAATTAGAGGTGAGAAGGATCCCCAGAAAATAGGCGTTCAGTTCATGTGAAACCCAGTCCCTCGGGGAGAGAAGGAATCAGCCTCCAGAATCAAGATTCCAGACATGGCCTGGTCTGCTGGGAAATCAAGTCCAAGCCCATAATAGGCAGGTGCGTCTGTCAGGGCCAGCCTCCTGTTCCTGGTCGCAGAGGCAGCCTTGCCCACCAGGACACCCCCTCCTTCCCTCCATGGCTCCCGTGACCCCTTCCTATTGCAGCCTTTCCCAGAAGTCGCTGCTCCTGCATGGGAGCTGTTGTCTGTTTAGCAAGCAAAGAAACAGAAGTTGGAAATCCAGAGACACTAAGGACGTGGGTGGTTGCTTGGAGCTGAGGCCGGAATGGGAGGTGATGGTGAGTGCTGGCAGCTGTGGTGGCGGCCGCACGTTTCCGACATGCTCACTCTAGGGTGCGCAAACTCCACTCCTGCCCAGCTCGTATTTTAAAAAGAAAAACCACATTAACAATAGTGGGAGAAACAGTTGAAAACACAGGCAAATGGAAGACCAGCTTGTTCCGAATTCCTCCGACTTTAATTATGGGGTAGGATCAGGCAGCGACTGAGGATGAAACAGTCCTGAACAATCACAACGCTGTTTAATTTTTTCTTTTTTTTGCAAAGTGGACATAAGAGGTGTTTTCTTTTTGTTTAGCACAAGCAGTAAAAAGTTGTGAGAAGTGTTCTCATTCCTCAATCGTGTCTTTTTTGCCAGTCTCTTGCCCTTCAAAGAGGGGATACCTGGCCTCCACATCGGCCCACGTGATGCTGCCGTTGGCCAGATCGCGAACCACCGTGGGCAGTTCAGAGACCTGGGGTGGAAGAAAGAGAAGGCCTAGGTCAGTCTGCTACCTTGGGCTTTCTCGAAGACGATTCACGGAACTCGGGAAGCTTCCACACAGAGCTGAAACAGCTCTACTTGCTGGGAAGGCCCTTGGCCAGCGGAGCTCCCCAGAGCACATCTCGGTGTTCCAGTCTCCAGGTGGCTCCTGCTCTTTGCCCAGCCTCCCCCAGGGGTAGCCTCACTGGCTCCCCTGGATGATTCAATTTCGTCGCTGCCAAGCCTCCCTACCTGTTATCAATCTCCACGTCACTGGAGGTACACTCACACATGTTGAGTTAAAGATAACACACTTCGGGAAGGGTGCCAGGGGAGCATGGGGACATGGACAGCCCACCTAGCGGTGGCTGCAGTGGGCTCCCTCTGCAGGTCCCAGGGACTGGGGCAGAGATTCTAACAAGTTCCTAGGCGCCTGGGGATGGCACTTTGGATGTAGATCCAGAGTTTCCAGGCAGGGTTTGGCAAAAACAAGCCAGAAAGTCGTGACTTCCAAATGACAAACTCCTCTGGGAAGCAGCAGCCTTCTGCTGTGCTCCCGGCTACTCCACCTCTGTCTGGAGCCAATCACAGAACCGGCACGCCAGACAAACGTGCTCAGAGCTTAAAGGTGAGCTTAGCTGGACAGGAACCTTCAACGGGCCTTGCTGTCCCTCTTCTCACCCCCCACTTAAGATTCCTCTCCCCCAGTATAAGTCAAGTCACTGGAAAATGAATCACAGTTTTGAATAGATTCACTGGAACCCATGTCCATACTCATGTATATGTTTCTACAGAAATGGGAAGAGGAAGAAAGGTGTCTCAGCCCCCAAAGCCTGCCATTAAAACTATGGCAACAACCTCTTGGGATCATGTTTCTCTTGCCCTGTAAACAACTATAAAAACAAAACTGCCAGGGAACACACTCAGAGCAATTCACAGAGTTGTGAAATATTAGAGACGTGCTAATGGATATTTTCATAATCAAGCCAAAGGGATTTGAGTGTCTGGGGTCTGTCTGATACAAAACTAGGATTAGAAATAAATAAGCCAAAGGAAAAGGAGCACAAAGACATCAAAATCCAACTCAGAACTGTAACAAGCAGTGCCCACTGCCGACACTAGAAATGCCAGGGTGAAGGTCGGGTACCTCTGCTCTTATCTGCCGCATGGAGTCACGGTCCCTCAGAGTGGCGGTGTGCGGGGTCTTGTTCACTGTGTCGAAGTCAATGGTGATGCCGAAAGCCACGCCGATCTCATCAGTCCTGGCATAGCGTCTCCCGATGGACCCGGAGGAATCGTCCACTTTGTGAGACACGCCATTCCTGGTCAGGGCTTCCGCTACCCAAAACACAAGAGGAAGATTACAAATGGAAAACAAAGAAGACCCCAGTGTCATTGACATGCTTTTGTGCCTGTCCAAGGCTGTTCAAAAAATTATAAAAAGGGACCCAGATAAGGGAGCAACAAATCCTAAATGCTGGAGAAAAAGAAAAATCTCCAAAGTTAAATCAATCCCTTGCTGAAGCTCAAATCTTCCCTCACTGTCCATGGATACGGCCACAGGGGACTGAACCAAGTCAGTGCCCAGGGCAGGCACCTGCGTGGCCCTCTGCCCAGTGTGCTCTGCATGCTTCCCTGCACCACTGCATTCAGCAGCAGAAGGCCCACAAGGGCTGCACCTCCATTCAGCAGCTACAGACCAATAAAAACCCCAGCCCCTTCCCAGATCTCTGATGGAAATCTTTAAACTTGACTTTGGGGTCCTGCCATGATTCCTTAGTCACACCGTGAGCAGGCCCACTCTCCTGGCTGCAAAGGCTAAAACCCCTTAGAACCACTCGTTATTCAACCTATATTTTTGGTGACATCAATGACGTATTTCCTAAAATTTGGTCTACTTGATGATGTTCCCATGGCGATTAGGCAATTGGATTTGCTTACATAACTCCTTGACAAACGGCATGAACTCCTGGTTTTGGCTCAGTGGAAGGACAGAGCATTTGAATGGAGCGACGACAGCAGGGAAACTGAAGAACTGGGTGGAGATAAGAACAAAGAAGACACAAAGCGTGTCAGCTTGGAAACACGCAAATGTTCATGCACAGACCAAAGGCCACCGCCCACTGGGCGTCCACACACATTTTGATTAGGCTGCAAACATGGGATGAAGAGTGGCATGACAAAGGAGAACCCACAACAGCTCTGGAATCAGACGCTTTGAATGGGGGCCCACTTAATGAACCCCTCTCTTATGACCCTCACTTTCTCAACCCCTACTTTGCTTACCTCACGGGCCTGTTCCCAAAAAGAGTCAAACAGGGGGAAAGTGGTATGTGTGTGTGGTAAGATGGGAACTTTGTGGTTCCCCATAAAAGCCCCACTTCTTCTTGTAGTGAGCACCCCCAGGACCTGCCCCAATGTACTCAATAAACAGGGGGCAGTACCAAGCCCACATAGCAGCCAGTCCTCCCAGGGAAGGATTGATACTCTGGGACTGAATAGTACAAAAGGGCATCATTTCCCCACAGTCTACATCCAGAGGTGAGAGGCTTAAAAAATAAAGGGTGTTCTCTACATCCACACAGAACCACAGGCCTCCCCGCCAGGCCACAACTTGTTGTTGCAACAGTTTCTGAGTAACTCAGGAATGACAGCAAGCCATGCTATTCTGTAGAAGGCAATATAGTCCACCGATTTCAGCTGCAAACATGTCTGTACCTAAGAAGGGCTGAAGGGAAGGCCATAGAATTTGGAATAAATCTGCTCTAAGAAATAACGCATGACACAGGTCCCAACTGAACTCCAGTTAGCAATGAATATCTCATAGGTACGCCACCCCCACCACAGCCACCTGCACCACAGAATGCGCGCAACTCTTTCCCTCGTCCATGCTGTGATAATTCTATTTCAAGAGAAGCAGCAACCTGCTTTATAGGAAATAGCACCTGAAATTTCACTAGCAATGTTTTTATATCAAACTGAAAAGATGAGATTGAAAGATGAGACGCTAATAATTTAGAAGCATTTTTGGCTTCCCATGGCCTAATCAAATTTCTCTTCATGATGGGAATCCACAAAATCCATAAAATGCTGTGACTAATTTAAGCTTGTTTAGCCTTTAGGGAACTCCTATTAACTGTTTAAGTACATCAGTACTGTTAGATTCAAAGGAACAGCTAACAGACTTTTCAAAAAACTTTTTAGAAAAACAAGCAGCAGAAGTTTGAGGTGGACTTGACACCTAAGAAGAGTAATCAGCCTGCCTGTACACTGTCATCCCCGGAAAGAATCAAGCTTGAAGTCAGCATGTGTGTTTCCAGCCCAAGATCTAACTGTATGCTGAAGGATCTAAGAGCTGCTGCCCCAGAGTTGGGAAATGGAGACGCAACTTCAGGGCAGCGATTACAATGATCCCATTACTGGCTACATGCTACGATGGTGTGGATCCTGGTTAAGACGCCCATGTCCCATGTGATGGTGTTGGATTTGATGCTGACCTCTGGCAGCGCGGCTGGCTCCCATCACCAACCTGGATTGACTTTTTGGGTTCTTGGCTTTGGCCTCACCCAGCCCCAGCCATTGTGGGCATTTGTGGATAAAGAATTAAAAATGAAACACTTGGTGTCAAGAATTTACTGGGTTAATTCTTCAAGGTTAAATGACCCAGGAAGAATCACGGAGTTGACCCCCACCATTAGTCACACACTCAAGTTTTAGAGTGGTTGGGCCCAGCACGTGTCTCAGCTGCTCCACTTCCCATCCAGCTCCCTGCTTGTGGCCTGGGAAAGCAGCAGAGGATGGCCAAAATCTTGAGACCCTGCACCCACGTGGGAGACCCAAGAAGCGCCTGGTTTCAAATCAGCTCAGCTCTGGCCTTGCAGCCACATGGGGAGTGAATTAGTGAATGGAAGTGCTTTCTTTTTGTCTCTCCTTCTTCCTATAAATCTGCCCTCCCAATAAAAAACAAACAAATAATCAAGTGGTCAAGTAGGTGAGGCTATTTCCTTCAAACTGATAAACTGTTTCCTTCAAATATAGGACACTTGATCTTAGCCAAAAGGCTGTGAAGCTATGAGGCTATTTCCTTCAATTAATTTGATATCCACAATGCTTCCTTCCAGATCATTCTTTGGGTTGATTTTCCTAGAAATCTGTGCTTACAAATTAAAGCAGTACATTTTCTGCAGAAAGACAGGAAGTGAGGAAGACACAGTCAGGCAGGACAGGGAGACAGGAGGCATGGCTCAGAGGTATCAGCTCTCTGCAGCAGGGCTGGGACACCTGGGAAGGCAATACCACCTGGTTCAGGATGTTGAGTTCTTACTTTAAAACACACACACACACACAGATCCCAAGGGCTCAGACACGTGTCTCGGCACCTCAAGAACTGACACCTTTACAACCCAGAGGCCTGCAGACATTTCGTGTGTTTTGAGAGGACTCCCTTCCACGGCTTCTCAGGATAGAGACACCGTTTGGTTATTTGGCTTCTTTTTTGTTTCTGTTCCCCACACAAAAGATTTGATTGCTATTTATTTGTAAGGCAGAGCATTGGAGAGACAGAGCAAGAGTGATCTTCCATCCAATCAGTCACTCCCCAAATGGCCACAACAGCTGGGGCTAGGCAAGAATAAAGCTAGGAGACAAGAGCCTTTTCTGGGTCTCTCACTTGGGTACAGGGATCCAAACACCTGGGCTATCCTCTGTTGCTTTCCCAGGCACATCAGCAGGGAGCTGGATCAGAAGTAAAATAGCCCGGGCTTGAACTGGCGCCTATTTGGGATGCCAGCGTCACAGGCAGTGGCTTTACCCGCTGTGGCAGAATGCTGGCCTCTGTTTGGCTTCTATGAGTTCATCTCACCCTCCCAACTTTTCTAAAAACTGAAAGTGTGTCCAGCAAGTTCCATTCCTTCCACTGGTGATACAGGAAGCTCCTAAAAAGTAACAGCTTGTATACAGAGAGCACCAGACAATGCGAACAACAGCCGCTAGAATCACACACTTCCTAAAGCTGAATAACACGACACAAGTTAAGTTCTGCCTTGGAAACAGGCGAGGATGACTGTCCGTGTCCCTGGTATGTCACGGTCAACAGCAAGTGGTCGGCGTCCTGCCCACAGTCTAGCTCCTGACGCTGCACAGGAGCACTCACCGTTCGCTGCTCGTCTCCCTCCCGCACGTGGAAGGTGTGCTCCAGCACGGTGTACATGATCCTGCCCAGGCCAAAAGAGGGCTCGATGACACTTGGAACGACTTCTTCCACTGTGGGGGAGATGGAACGTCAGCCCCGTGCTCTCAAACACCGTGTGATGCATGGCAGATCCTCTCTGCGGCTCACGGCACTAAAAACACCCGTTCTAGATGAACTGTGATCTCTCACAGCGCAGGACAAAGAAATCAGAACATTCCTAAAAGCTGTTCGCTGGTAAGAAACAGGACACCTCGTGAGAGGAAGCTGAAGTAAAAAAATACTTCACCAAATGAATGCTTTATTCACCTAGCACAAAAATGAACTTGAGGTGCCTCAACAATTCTTCCCCAGTTGGCCAGCTACGCCATCTCAGCCACCTGCCTTATATACGCAAAAGGCACAAAAACAACACAGAGCTACTATTTCATCTGTGGTAAAAGACAGTATTTTAGAAGCATCACCAAGGCACACCTCCACTCACTCAGGTCACAGGGAAGCCGAGCTCTGATGCGGCCCTATGACACCAGCTCCGAGGCCCCACGGCACGAGCGAGCCCCCTCTCAACCCAGCGCTGTTCAGGGAAGAGCTAAGTTCTCTCTTCTGCCTAAGAAGTGAAAGGACTTCTTAACAAGAAAGGAGGAATTTTTAATCAAAAAAGAGCCTTCCCGTATGCCTCAAGCCACAGGAAATAGAAAGGTGCCGTGATGAATTATTTTTCAGGAGAACCACAGATGGTAAAAAGCAAAGAAAGGTCCAGTGTCTCAAATATTCACCAGATTTGCAGATGTGAGAGTAAGGGTTTTCTTCCTCCACACTTTCTGTGCAACGGTTCTACCAAAAAATGGTTTCTTGCCGTCTTTACAAACTTACCATGTAGTGTTTTCTGGAATCTCTTTACACTGACCATGTCTTTTGTTAACTGAAAAGTTTTCCCTTCAGTTTCAATAGTGAATTCCCTACAAAACAAAACATCCAAAATATGTGTTGGTTAAAACATGCACCCAGCCTTGTGCCTTGATGTTTAAAGAAGTTTTCTAGATTGCTAAATTGTTTTCCATTTCAAGTACAATATAATTTGGGCGATTGCCTAGAAATAATAGCTAAAATCCACATTATTTCAACATGAACAATAAATTACGCATTAATCTAATAACAGCATTAAACAGGGTTCTGGGAAAGGGTCCAAAAATGTGACTTAGTTTAATAAAATTCCAGGACTTAACCAAAACCCTTTGGTTTTGAGATTCATGTTAAATGGAAAACAATTTTTAAGGCATTCTATGTTCAAATGACAGGCATCTTGTCAGGATTCTCCCCCTTGGCAAACAGTCCCAACAAACACTGCAAAGAACCAACTTTGTCATCTTCCAGAATTTTAAAACTCCCACTCAACTTCAAGATAAACTGTGATACTTGTGTTGATGAAGATCAGCTTTAATAACTTTGAAATGATATCCCCCGCACTCGATCACTGACACCCTCAGGTCCTGAGATAGGTCCGTTCAGGTTCAGGTTCCAAGCCCTCATCCTGCAGAAAGCATCTCACATAAAAGCCGAATTTGAACTTTTTTTGGAAGATCTCTTTAGATTCTCTGGCTGCAGGTTCAGGGCTGGGAAAGAGCGCCATCGTGTGGCTGTCTTTGAAAATGTTTAGTTGGTGGCACATGTTGGTACATATTGTTCCACGCTGCCAGTGATAATCTCATGTCTCATCTGAATGGTTTTCCTGTGTGTGTGTCTGTATGCATTAAGGGTATCATCTGGGGGCTGGCATTAACTGCTCCTGGAGATGCCTGCATCCCATACGAGTGCTGGTACAAGTCCTGTATGCTCCGTTTCTGATCCAGGGCCCCGTCAAAGTGCCTGGGAAAGCAGTGGAAGATGGCCCACGTGCTCAAGACCCTGCACTTACGTGGGAGACCTAGATGGAGCTCATCTTTGGCGTGGCCTGGCCCTGGGCACTGCAGCCAGTTACGGAGTGAACCAGCAGATGGAAGCTCTCTCTGCCTTTCAAGTATATAAATAAACTATTACAAACCAGAAAAGTTCCAACATGTACAGCATCATAAGTATTTTATCTGAGCACAGTACAGTGTAGAATAAGAATATTTAAAAAGCTGCTTAAGAGCTGCCATTAACATAGAAGCAACCATAATCTGAGAAAACAGCAAATTCCTTTTTGTGTGTGTGTGTGAATAAGACATCTAATTAGCAGCAAAATTATGTCCATTTTAATGGGTTTGGATGTCATTTTAGCATACGTTTATGTTAATTCTGGAAGACCAGAAATGCTTTAACATTTTCCTACAGAGCAGATAACTGTAATTTCAGTTTGTGAACGCTCACCTTACTGATAGGCGCATCTCTGTAAGTGCATGAATGCAGGCAGCCACCCCGGGCCCAGGGCTCCACGGGGCTTCTGCCCCACTCCCAGTCAATCCTCCATCTGCCTCCATCCCTACACTCTACTTTCATAGACTCAGTGCGTCCAGCTTCTTTCACGTGGCCTAAAGCTGCTACAACAGTTGGTATTTACGTTCTATAAGGGGCCAGACGTAAAATGTTTCAAGATTTGCAGGCCATATGTGGTCTCATATTCCTGGGAGGTTTTTGAAAACACAGAAATTATTTTTACTTGACTAGAGAGAATTCTCCCATCTGCTGGTTCATGCCCCAAGTGGCCACAATGGCCGGGGCTTGGCTGAGACTGTGCTGAAGCCAGGAGCCCAAGTTCTTGGGTCATCCCCTGCTGCTTTCCCAGGTGAAGTAGCAGGGAGCTGGGTAGCAAGTCCAGTAGCTGGGATTCGAACCCACACTCATTTGGGATGTCGGCATCACAGGCAGATGCTTAACCCGCTATGTCACAGTGCTGGCCCCTCAAAGGAACTTTTAAAAGTGTGTACTCCAGTTATCAGACTATTCTATAAAAGGCAGTTAGGTTAGGTTGACTGGTAGTGTCTGTATCTTTCAAATTCTATTGACTTTTGCCCACTTGCTCCATCAGTTACAGAGAGAAAGGTGTAGAAATCTCCAACTCACAGCGAGTTTTGTGTTTTTCCTTCAATCTGCCAAGTATATTTTGGATAATGAAGTTGTCTTCAATGACACACACTTGGAGGCTACGCCTTTGTGATGAGCTGACCCCGTTATCATCATGATTCATTCCCAGTCATTGTTCTTGCTCTCAAGTTTACTTTGATAGTAATACACTGTGTGGCACTAACTTTTAATTAGCCTTTGTACAGGAAAAAGCTCTGTGATACTTACCATGACAATGCTTTACCTGCACAATGCCATTTAATTGGGTTTTGAGGTTTTGAACAAGTCTGACAATCAGTAGCCATTAGTCCCAGCGTTTAGATCATTATATTTAATATGTCTGCTAATTGCACTGATTTTCCATCTGTTCTTTGCTCCTTTTCCTCTGCTGTTTTTTCAGGAATATTTTACCATCCCATCACATCTCCAATACCAGTACTGGCTGAGTAATTACACTCCTTGGCCTTGGCCTTTTTCCTGGTGATTGTGCTACAATTTATTCTACGCATTTTTTTTTTCAACTTTTCACAGCCTGCCTTGTAACAGAATCACACTGCTTCATGTGACATGTTCACAACCCTTTTATCCCCAGTTCTTTGTGTCACATTTTCCGGCTTTCTCATTTGTACAGTAACTTCATATTGTTTACTAAACACTATGGAAGTTACACTGTTAGTGCTAGACATTGCTGTATTCCTTTGATGATGTTTTGTTGCTTTTGTATTTGTTTTTTACTGTTATATGGGGGTATTGGAAACCACCGAAAAGGACTTCAGCACAGGATATGTGGGTTCAAATCCTTTCTCAGCCGTTGTCTTGAGTGAGCTGCCTCATCTAGGAGAGCTTCTAGAAAAGTATAATCTCTTATAGTCTATTTCCAAACTTATGTCTGGGCTATCATGTCAAAAATCCCAGCCTAGAGGAGACAGTGCTCACTCGCAAGAACAGATCCTGAAGAAACAGACGTCCCTGGAACTGTCAGAACTGGGTAGACAGGCTGCCTCGGAGGGAGCCCCATAAATGCAGCACCCCAAACCTTACCCCTTCTCGTGCAGCAGCACCTCCATTTCTGAGACGCAGCACTCATCACAGGCAGTGAGGTACTCCATCACCAGTTTGGCATCCTTCTTGTACGCCTTCCCTATGGCTCCTTTGTTGGGTTCAAACTGGATGACATTGATGGTCTTGTAGGAAGTAGTCAAGGAATCTAAAAACAGAGCACCACCATGGTGCTTCCGGTGAAAGCCACCCCCAGCAGCACCCCAGATCCTCCTTACAACAACTCCCCGCCACTCATCAACAGGCACACTCCAGCAAGCTGAGACAGAAGGGCTTTTTGCTATCCAGCAATGTAATCCCATCCAGAGCCTACAAAAGTTCTGGTAACAATTTCTTCATTACTAAAATCCCTAATACAATAAGATCTATTTCTTTTTAAAAATTATTTTTGAATTTTATTTGAAAGCCAGTGTTAGACACACACACACAATATCTCCCAAACACTAGTTCACTCTCCAAAAGGCTATAAGTGCTAGAGCTGGACAGAGCTGAAGCCAGGAGCTTCTTCCAAGTCTCCCAGTTGGTGACGGTGGCCCAAGGACATGAGCCGTTCTCTGATTCCCTCCCAGGCCATAGGCAGGGAGCTAGACTGGAAGTGCAGCCAGAACCCATGCGGGATGCCAGTGCTGTGAGTGGAGGCCTAGTTCACCACAGCACAGTGCCAGCCCTCCATTTGTCTCCTGTCACTAACCTGGTTCTAGCTAAGAAACCAGCTCACAACTTTGCTGCTTGATCAAATAAAGCTTCTGCTGTGCTGATTCATCTGTCAACTGAGCAAAGCTATTATTTCACTTACCATAAAATGGAAGGAATCCCTCTGATACTCTTTACTAAAGAAGCATGCTGGGCAGGTACACACGTGTACTTTGGAAATGGCAGAGAAAAATGGCAGGCAAGAAGTCATACAATGAGTGAACAGGCTTAAAGAGTGGTCCCACAAATCCAAAACGTCCCCACATATCCCCAGGCAAGACACAGAGCTGGCCTCGCACTCCAGCTGCTGACACTCCAGACCTCCGGAAGGATATGGGCTCTTTGAGCGGCTTCTCGGCCACCAGTGGGACTTTGGTGGCTCGCGCGTGACAGGTGAGGTCATAACAAGAACGATCAGCACAACCCACAATCTCAATCCAGCCCTAGGAAGATGGGACACATGAAAGCACGATGACTTAGCTCACAAATGTGGACTCTAACTCCTTCAAACCTCTACTCCATGTTCTCGGTGCATGCACTGGGAATAGTTTTACGATGAATTCATACTATGCACAAAATAGTCTTGCTTCCCAGACAGACATTTGTCATGTGGCAAGTGTGGGTTGAACCAGTGTATTCTAGCAACTTGAATAACTTGTAGTTGTTGCTCAGCTTTGTTAGGAGCTGGGCAGAAGCCACGAGTGCTCAGCCAAAGTGCCTACTGCTGTCACTGCTAGGCACTAGTGGAAGGACTGAACGCACCTCGGTGATCACACAGGGCTATCTGGGCCCCATTCACTTTCTCTGCCGAGCCAAAGCAAAGCAAGTGAAGAGTGGGTGAAGATGAAGTCACCGGAGATTTGAACACCAGTATTACATAAGCTCTCTGGACTCGGCACGCTCCGCTGCCAGAGTAACTTCCTTTATCTGACCCCATCACCATTCCTAACACCCAGAGTGCAGTCAGTAACACTGCCCCTCTCTCTCATCTCCATCTACCTAGGGCCCTCGACACACAGAGTAGGCCTGGCCTTTTAGCAAGGCACAGCACATGCAGAAGGCCATTCTGATATCGATGCTCCTAAGGGTCACACTGTGGGGACACCTGCTCCACTCACGTAGGATGTTTTGGATTCAGCGTCCCAGCAGTCACAGGCATAGTGGGCCATCTCGTTTTCCATGTGCTGCCGGAAGCGGAGCTTCTCCGGAGACACGCCGACTTTGGTGAGGTAGAGGTAGATGCGGCCAATGAAATAGCCCAACACGGAGTTGTTAATCACGCCCTGAGGACACCAGAAGGCAAACAGGAGGCAATATTTCATGCTTTTCATCAAAGCAAGGTACGCTGTCCATCACTCATTCATGTTCTCCCCTTAAAAATTCCAAATACAAAGCACACTATTTTTTTCCTGGCTCCTGGCTTCGGATCTACTCGGCTCTGGCCACTGTGGTCACTTCGGGAGAGAACCTGCATATGGAAGATGTTTCTCTCTGTCTCTTCTTCTCTGTAAACCTGCCTTTCCAATTAAAAAAAAAAAAAAAAAAAGCTGTCCCCTGGGCAACTTGGAGGTTCAAGTTAAAAAAAAAAAATGGAATCAGACCAAGATTTATTTTCCTAGTGCTCTGCTAAACAATTTTTCTAATGTTGGCCCTGAGGGCTCAAAAGTTGTGATATTTGGGTAATATTCTCCTACTGTAACACTATTGTAGGATAAATTCTGGATTAAAACAAGTATGGTCTTAATAAGAGATAAAATGGCTGCTCCAATGACACACCGCATCATCCATTGTGCACAGAGGTTAGCGCCCACCCCACTCGCGGCTGGCGTCCCACCTGCTCAACAGCGTCCCCCAGGCGCATCTTCCGAGCAGACTGCCCACTGACTTGGGCTTTCGCTGAGTACAAACACAGGGAGAGGTCAGCTACGTTCTGGAACTTGGGGTGGTCCTTCTCATTGGGGTCTACAAAGTGCTCGATTTCTGCCATTGTGAATTCCCTGAAAGCAACCAGAGAGGGGATAAGGCCCACCTGCTCAGGCACAGCAAGCATAAACAAGACCGCTGCTTCCACCGCACTGGGAAACCAGGGGCCCACAGACTCTGCAGGACAGACAGGAAACTGGCTGCCCAAGGGAACAGCCTAAAACATTTCAGATTAGGTTTATTATCTTTAGGCATATTAACCAAAAAAACTTTGCACTTGCTGTTTACACACACTCAAACTTCTCCCAAACACTGGTTCTGTTTATCTAGCCTATCCACAAAGATAACTTTTAACGGAAAACAATTTGTGAAAAGTAGATTATTTTTAAAATTAGGAAAGCACAAACTAATCTCTCTCACACACACCATACTGACTAATGACATTCAAATAAAGCTTTTTCTTTGAGGCATTAGCACGCCTGTACACATTCTACACTAAATGAAGCTCCTGATATTTTAACAAAACGGGAAATTAAAAGCGAATTAAAACGGCTCTCTCTGATAGCGGCTTGATTACTTCTTTGTGATGGCTTTGAATGAGTAAATGATTGATAATGGCATCAGACAGCTGGTTTCTTTGCAGCAGGAGCTTCTTAAATGAAGTGTTATTCAAGGCCAAGGACAGCAGGCCTGGAGTGAAGGAGCTGACATCAAGCTAACTGCATGACGCATCAACATGGACAGAGTAATGACTTCCCAAAGAGAGTTCTCTGAACAGCAATTTAGTAGCTATTGGCGGGGAAAATGGTTTAAGTTAATTTTATGAGTCAAAATCAAATCTCTCTTACAAAAAATTACATTGACTGGTGCACTTCCATGATTATTTCAGATGTTTTTGAAGGAATGAAAAATTGCTTCCAGTAAGTCAAAAAGCACATGAATGCATTGCACTGAGCTTGTATTTTTAGAGCTTAGATTTTAATGATAGCTTACTGGGTCCTACAGCACCCAGGTTTTGTCACTCAACAACCAGACTCCAGGAAGTAACAGTGCGCTGTGTAGCTGACATCTGCTACGAGAAGTGGTAAACAGGTGAGGTGATGGACCATGTCAATGAGCTTGACTTGACTTTCATTCCATAATAGATACACACCTCAAAACATCACGTGGCTAATATGGAGGCTAAGCGGACCCTTGCATCCTGTAACAAAACATCTTGGAAAGGGGTCCTGGCTTCCCTCCTCATCCAGTGTCCTGCTAATGCCTACCCTGGGAGGCAACAGATGATGGTGCCCCAAGTCCCTGCCACCCCTGATGGAAACAAATCCATACAGGACACTAAGGTGACAACCAAGGAACAACCTATCGATACAAACTGTCCCTGGGCCATGTACCAGTGAGCCTCTGGGATCACCTTCTGCTCTGGCCTGGCTCTGGCTGACACTGCTGTCTCACAGGCCTGAGGTTTGGGACTCGTGTCTTCTCATCATCCCACAGCTGCTCCACTCCATGGGAATCCTCTCCACTACGGCGGCGGCAGATGAGGTTAGTCTTACACACCTCCTCCGGGCTGGGAAAGCCTGCCAAGTTCGACACAACCACAGCAGAGGAAACCAGCCTGGAAGCTGAGAGGGTCTCCCTGTTAGGACTCCTGGCAGGAGTTGGATCACTTTGTGTTCTCTGAACTAGGCTAGCTTCTCCTGCCGTGACTCCTCTCCTCCCCAACCTGCAGCTTCAAGCTGGGTCAGGGCACAGAGGCAGCGTGGGGCCAGCAAGCTCAGGCAGGCCTTCTGGGCTCTTGGATGTAGCGGCAGTATCTGGCTTAGGCTGTGACCCACGACTGTGTCTGCAGGGAGACAGAGCAGAGGACATGGGCGGGAGGCGGCGGGGAGACACGGGCCGGGAGAACATGTTTACAGTGTGGTCACACAATCCACTTGTCTATGGAATGCATCACACCAAGAGATGGCAATGGTAAGGAAACATCATCAGTCCTACACAGCTAAGTCAGTCCACTTCTCCAGCCTAGTGGAACCCAACAGCACCGTGCACACTGTGTTCACATCCTCCTCTGGACACAGGAGACTACACAGCGTATTAAGAGAGACAAAAGTGGGAGACAGGCTTGCTAGCTGGCCTTCCCAGAACCTCCAAATTCCAAAAGCAAAAGTCATGTGACCAGAACAGCAACTTCTTAACATGCCTTCACCCGACACCCAGCAAGGTCACGTGCTGCCATCACCACAGTCACACCCGACCCCAGCCCCACGCTCATTCCACACTGCCTGCCGCTGCACACGGCAACAGTAAAACACCCTTACGGAGAAGCCCAGAAACAACCCGTACCCAGGACCGCCTGCTGGAAATGGGGGACACGGGACAGTACCTGACGCGGATCAGACCAGATCGAGGGGAGATCTCGTTTCTGAAAGAATTTCCAATCTGTGCAGCCGCAAAAGGCAACTTCCCCTGGTTGAATTCCAAAAGTCGTTTGAAATTCAGGAAAATCCCTTGTGCGGTTTCTGGCCTCAAGTACCTATAAAGGTAAGTAAGTCAGACAGTTGCTACAAAGGAGGAATTGTAGTTTTCCAATAAACACATACAAATCCTAAAAGTCCTGAATATACCACTTCCACAACAAGGCTTTTCAGGCCCTTAAAATAAAGTTTTAGAAATAGATGTTGCCTTTATTAGTAAACAATTTTGTAACAGTACTAAAGGATGTATCCAGTGGGGTGGACAGTGTGATACAGCATATTAAGCAACCTGTGTGAGAGCCGGAGTCCAGGAGGCATCACTTCTGGCACAGCTCCCTGCTAGTGAACCTGACAAAGCTTAATATGGTCCAAGGGCTGGGACACCTGCCACCAGATGGAATCCCTGGCTCCTGGCTTCAGTACCATGCAGCCCCAGCCACTGTGGCCATTGGGGGAGTGAACCAGCAAATAGAAAATTGATCTCCCCTTTCTCTTCTGCTCCCAATCTCTAACTGCCTTTCAAGTAAATAAATTAAAAATAAAAACAAAAGAAAGGAAAGAAATCAAGTAACTGTTGCTAGCAAAGAGATTTTTCTTCTTTATTCCAGTGGTCAAAACACGGTATCATTCATGGTACCAGCAGGACCAACTCAATCTGGTACTAAAATAATGCTGTAACTAGGAGATACCATGGCCATGGATTGCACATTTATTTTTTTAAGCCAAAATAATAATAACAATAATATCACCACTCTAAAAAATAGATTAGATAAAGGCAGAATTAGAAGAAATAAATGGTAAGTGATACATACCCAGGCATGTTTCCTCCAGGCCCAATGAAGGTCTGAAACATTAAGTTAAAGGGTACGGGAGCAGACAGGTCATTTCCAGTTGTGGGGGATTTTACATTATAGTTCACAAAAAGATCTCCAAGTTCCTGTAGTCCGTAGTTATCAAGCTGAAGAATACGTTAGGAAGATAGTTAGTATAAAAGGATGAGAGAAAGGAAGGCATAAAATAAAGTACACCAGCCATACTATTCTTACCACTCACACAAAATTTAAGAATATCAGAATCAGGGGCCAGGCACAGTAGCCTAGCGGCTGAAGTCCTTGCCTTGCATGCGCCAGGATCCCTTGTACCGGTTCTAATCCCGGCAGCCCCACTTTCCATCCAGCTTCCTGCCTGTGGCCTGGGAAAGCAGTAGAGCACGGCTCAAAGCCTTGGGACCCTGCATCCACATGTGGGAGACCCAGAAGAGGCTTTGGGTTGCTGGCTTCGGATAGGTGCAGCTCCAGCTGTTGAAGTCACTTGGGAAGTGAATTAATGAATGGAAGATTTTCCTGTCTGTCTCTCCTCCTCTCTATGTATCTGACTTTACAATAAAAATTAAAATAAATCTTAAAAAAAAAAAGAATATCACAATCAACCTAATCTTCAGGAAATCCACGTTGCAACTGTTACACACTTGCCATGCATCAACAGACATGGAGTCCCCTCCTGGGACAGCACTAAAACTCACACCACAGCAGCTCAGAATCAAAGATACAACAAACACCTTTGCTCAAGTCTAATGGTTAACGAGGTGGCAATGATCTAATCATCTAAGTTTTTAAGCTGAATTCCACCACTCTGAACAGATCCCGGGGTTGGGCGCCCTCTGCTGTTCAGTAACGAGCTGTGCACATCACTGTCCTTCGCTGGAGTGAGCACACATTGTGGGTACTGCCCGTGCTGTACGCTGATGACCAACGGTGAACCCTGTAAAATGATGGACACCCCCCGGCTCTGGAATTTCACATAATGACAAGCCTACTAACAGTAAAAAATACTTAAAACTTTCCAAACAAATTTTCTGGCAGAAACAAAAGAATTCATTAAACTGACCCATGGTTTTAAGAATCAAGAGCTTGGAGTCAGAAAGTATCTCCCAGGTTGAGATAAACATATGGATTGTGTGACTCAAGATTAAATTGTTACCTAACCTGCAAGTCTCTAGTCTGCTTACCTGTAAAATGGAGAGAACAGAATCCATCTCACTATGTAGATAAAAACGTGGAAGTACCTAGCACGGGGCGTACCTACTTACGGTTGTAATTATCACAGCTATCTATCGCCCTCAAGAATCCAACAGGCATTTCCACCGCCCAGAAAGGTAATCCAGAGGCCAGTTAGCACAGCAGGTCAGCCGCTGCTTGGGATGCTTGGGCTCAAGCACTAACTCCACTCCCAGTCCAGCTTCCTGTTCGCATGTGCCCTGAGAGGCAGCCAGTCCTTGGGTCCCCGCCACGTGTGGCAGATCTGTTTGGAGCCCCAGGTTCCTGCCTTTGGTCTAACCCAACTTGCTGCAGACACTTGGGGAGGCAAACAATGAACTGAAGATCTCCCTATATTGGACTCTTTGATTTGCAAGTAAATTTCATTTTGAATATTTCGTTATTTGACATCAGAATTGCAGGAATATGGGAAGACATTTTCTATCCCCAGATGTTCATAACAGCCAGGAATGGACCAGGCCATGCAGGTTTCCCACGTGGCTAGCAGGAGCTCCAGAGTTTGGGCCGTAATCCATAGCTTTTCCTGGGCCATTAGCAGGGAGCTGGATTGGAGGTGGAGCGACTGAGACACAAACTGGTGCCGCTATGGGATGCTGCTGCTACAAGCAATGGCTTTAACTGCTATGTCACAATGCTAACCTCAAGGAATAGATAAATTTAAGAGAAAAATAAATAAGTAAACCACATCATCCACTCACATTAACTACATGAAAAGTTTTTTTTTTTTTTTTTTAATTAAGACTTCTAGTTCTATTTCTAAAGAATTCCTGGGGGGAATTCCTAAGATACCACACTTCATACCATTACCCAGGGGATTACTGGATCCATGTAGATAGTATCCCTGAGACCTACAAGATATGAATACCCCAGATCTGAGCCTGGCTGCCTTTCCAAGGACAAAGAATCTAGGGAGCAGCACTCTCCCCCAGGCTAAGCAAAGAACACGTCCTGCTGTTCAGCAGAAGATAGAATGAAAACAGAATTCAGGCAGAAAATGATGCCGAGGAGAGAGATGGGAGTGAAAACTCCTACAGAAAGGGATTAGGCAATGGCTAACCAAATTATAGCTGCATTTACCTTTTGACCTAGCAATATCATTTCTGGAAATCAATTCCAAAGATATAATATAAAAAATATGAAAAGATACAAGCACAGGGCTATTCAGTGAAGCACCATCGCTCACAGTGAAGATGGGAATCAGCCCCAACGTCCACCGGGGGGGAACTGGTTCTGTCACCTGTATCCACAAAACGCAGAAACTCGGTAGCTCTGAAACAACTCGACACACTGCCACGGGGTAACCTCCGGGATATTGTGCTACATAAAACGACTGCAGTGGAGAAACGTATGTAGTGCACACAACCACTCACCTGGAAAGGGTGGCATGCAAATATATGGGTTTTTTAAAAAGATATATTTTAATTTTGATTGCAAAGTCAGATATACAGAGAGGAGGAGAGACAGAGAGGAAGATCTTCCTTCCGGCTCATGATTCACTCCCCAACTGGCTGCAATGAGTGGAGCTCAGCTGATCCAAGGCCAGGAGCCAAGAGTCTCCTCCAGGTCTCCCACACGGATGCAAGGGCATCCTCTACTGCTCTCCCAGGCCTCAGGCAGGGAGCTGGATGGGAAGCGGGGCCATCGGGATTAGAACCTGTACCCATATGGGATCCTGGTGTGTTGAAGGCAAGGACTTTAGCCACTAGGCCACCACGCTGGGCCCTATATGTAGTATTGTTAAAGTATTTGTTCAGGTATTTTTTTTTTAAAGAAATTTATTTTGTTTCAAGTTAAAAATTGCTCACCCGTGGGACAGGAAGGGAATACAGAAAGGGAGGATATCCCCTATCTTTCAGATTGACCTTGGAGCTCTGAAGTCAGACCAGGGCAGCCATTTGGCTAAGCAGTGATGACACAGGTTAAGACACGTGCATTTCGTGTCAGACTGCCTGGGTTCAAAAACTGCCTCCAGCTCCTGACTTCATCTTCTGGCTAGTCCAGACCCTGGGTGGCGGCAGCACTGGTTCAAGTAACCGGGCTTACTGGGCTCCTGCCACACTAAGGTATCTGGACTGAATTTCTGACTCCTTAGGTTGGCCGTCAACCTAGGCCCGAGATGTCATGAACTTTTAGGAAGTAAAGCAGCAAATAGAAGGGAAGAAATAGAAGGAGGAAGGGAGGAAGGGAATAAGCAAGGAAGAGAGAAAATGAAAAGAAAATCTGATGTAATACTTAAAAACATGAAACTTCAAAAGAATACAAGGAAACCTCCATATTGAACTGGTGACCTAATTACACAGAGGGAATGACTACAAGGACCACAGAACATCAGTGCATCCAAAACAAACAAAAAGGACATTATTGGTGGTATGGTTACAGTTATTCCAAGACTGTTAATGTAGATAGTGGGATAAGATTTACCAATAATGCTAGTGCTGCTGAGAAATAAGATTGTTGATATAAGTGAAACACATTTAGGATAAGCTCAATGCTAAGTAGAAATATCAATATTAATTCGTGATGATTTTTTGGTTGTTGTTTAAAAAAACACCAACCTCCTAATTCAACCCAATAACTAATGCCCTCCCTGGTAAGGACCAGGCTCCCAGGAGGGCTGCTGGGGCCCAGGGCTGGGGCAGGACATGCGCAGGATGGGCCCACGGTATCTGGTCATGCTACACACAAGGACGTCAGCCGACCAGCAGTAGGATCCTGGAGAGGGATAGAGCAGACAAGCCCGGAGCCAAGGACTGGGCAAGTCAACCAATGGTAAGAACAACTAACTGCCTGAAGGGACCAGCTGTGTTAGTGTGTAAGTTTATAACCTCCACAGGAGGGACAGAGGAGAAGGTAGCTGGAAATGCACTGTGCTTTCATGAAGGATGCCAGGGAACGACTAACCACAAACAGGTTAATCAAAGATGACGGAATGGTAGACCACGCACTTTTCTTTACAAACTGCATTTCTGAGAAAATAAACGGGAGATGAGGGAAGCCTTTCCCATTTTCTGCTACCTCACAATAATAAGAGGATGACAAAGCTGCCATTCTGACATTCCTCCTCAAGTCACAGGACAGGAGAAGAGACATCAGAGGCTGCAGCTCACAGGAGACAGGACCAGACAGAAGTACGTTAGAGCACTGCGTACCTCACTACAGGTGCCTGCCTGGGGCTCTAAGTCCAGCTCAGAAATAGAGGAAAATGTTCAATACCAACATAATAGAGCAATCAGCCAACTCCAGATAGTAGAACACACACACACACACAGAGACACACACCGACATCACACACATGTATACACACACATACAGACACCCAGACAATGGTTCTGCTTAAAAAAAAAATAAGAGATAAATTAAAATGTAAGGGGAAAAGAAGGGTCAAATAGAATGAAAGGTTAAAAAAAAAACCACTTCAACAAACCACAACGTATGGTCTTTAACTGAGTCCTAATTAAAATCAACAAAAACTTGGAAACATTTAAAACAGCGAGAAAACATGGGCACTGACTAATTTGATAATATCATGTCCATTTGATATAAATACTTGATAACAGTGGACTTCATTTAAAAATTTTTTTTTTATCTTTTAGAGATACATAATGAAATACTTACAGATAAAATAAAATGTTTGCTTCAAAAAGAAAAACAAATCACCCAGTGAATTGAATAGGGAATAGATAAGACTAAAAGATTTTCGAAAACATTTGGTAACAATGAAGCAGTATGGTGGGTACACAGTGTTTATTGTATTTTCTGCTTTCCTATGTTTTGAGCTTTTTTATACTAAAATCCTGGAACAGAGCAGAAGGGAAGACAGGTGCTTGAGCCAGCGGTTAAGACAAACATCCTGCACCTTGAGTACTGCAGTTTGAGTCTCAACTCCAGCTTCCTGCTAATATACACCCCGGGAGGCAGTAGGGTCGGCTCAAGAAAATGGGGCCCTGCCACCCACATGGGAGACTGGATTGGGGTCCTGACTCCCCAATATCAGCAGCCATTTCAGGCATTTGGAGCAAGAACCAACAGGTGGAAGCATCTCAGATAAATATACAAAATAAGTACATTGGTTTTCGAGTTTAAAAACGATTTTAAAACCTGGTACCTCCAGAGACAGGTCAGCCAAAACAGAAGAGCAAGGAGAGATGTAATTCTGAGTTATTAAACCACCTAAGAGGAGCCACACCCTGCGCCCCAGAGATAGCGCATTGGTGCCTTCCAATGACGCTGTGTGTGTGTGTGAAAGCACTTCCTAGGACTCCTTGGCTTTATGAAGGATCATACTGACAGCTATTGCAGGTGTACATGAATGTGTGTATGTGCGAGACTGAACATAAATGTCTAACATGGCACATTGAGAAACTGACTGCTCTTGTAGAATATGACACAGAAAGTGCTCCAACTAGAAGCCGCACCTCATCACATCAGCTTGGACTTTGCTAAGGAACGGATGAGACTGCTGACATCAAGGGCAGATACATAAAATCTTACTAAGTCTGGAATTCTGCAAGGAAAACAGAGAGGAGTTTAACAGGAATTAGAGTCACTTTCCACTTCTTTTTTCCTGATGAAGGTCGTGTATTAAGACACGGAAGAAAGTACAGTAAGTAGATGGCTTAAAAGAGCATCAAAATACAAGCAAGGATTTTCTAAACCATGAATAACAATACTGAAAGAGCAATAAGCTCCAAGCAAGCGATAAAATGTATTTCATGAAGATCAAAATAAGATGGCAGGTGAGTCAACAAATTAAGAAAGCTTTCCATATAAATAAAGGGGATTTCTCAGCTACTTTGGAAAGCTAGACACCAAGAGAAAAATCAGCAGATAGGGCAATAGTGAATCAATATCCAATAATTTCCCCAAGGAAAAAATGTAAGATGAGCCTTAGTGGACCTCATGACTAAACCCAGTGTTACGGGAATGTAATCTGTGACAACTAGAGGTGAGGCCAGAGTCCAGCACTAAATCCCAGGACAGTGCATCTTCTGCGGGGAGGGGTGCAGTTTTCAGCACACGCTAACAGTGATCTGGGTCTCAAACAAAAGGAGGTAAGAATTGTTTCTAATGTACAAAGCATTTCTACAGTTTGCAAAAGTCTGAATCAATTATCTCCGGGGTCTTTTCTGCTTTCCAAATGATAAAACTGCAGATCTGCAGGCAAACGGGGACAAGCAAAAGCAGAACAGGGTGTATGGTCACCCTGTGTATGGTCAGGGTCAGTGCAGGCAGACCCAGATCAGAGGGAGGCAAGGCTCATAAGGCCATGTGCCCCCAAATCGACCCTCCAGCACAACACCCACCCCCAGTGACTTCCCTCATTTTAGCCACTATCAAAAGCCAGTTTCTAAGAGACAGTGAATTTAATGCCAATTTACACTGATTCGTTCATCTTGGTTAAAATGAGTTTGGCTACAAAAGGTACAGAAGGACACAAAAATGAAATGTAAAAAGTTATGGTTATGGGGGCAAGAAGCTAAATTCTGCTTCTTCACAAGTGTGACACAATGTGGACCTGCACTGCTACCAGCCACTGTGAGAAAGATGACATCTACCTAGGATACCCACCTGGGCCAAGACACTCTCCATCTCCGCTTTCTTCTCAGCAGAACACTTCTTATCAGACATCAGTTTCTCTAAATGAGCTACAAAAACAGTGTTGTTAAGGTGTCATTTTGAATCAATGGGAAAAAGGACAATGCATTCTGAATTTCAATGCTGGGCTGAAAAATAAAGAGTAATGTTCTTATATCAATCTCAAGGTTTATTTTTCTTTAAAAAAAAAGTATTTATTTTTATGTGAAAGGTAGAGTTACACAGAGAGAGAGAGAGATGGAATGAGATCTGGACCCAGCACAGTGACCCAGCACATAAGGTCCTCACTTTGACTGCACCAGGATCCCATATGAGCATCGGTTCTAATCCCGGCAGCCCCACTTCCCATCCAGCTCTCTGCTTGTGGCCTGGGAAAGCAGTCGAGGATGGCCCAAAGCCTTGGGACCCTGCACCCGCATGGGAGACATGGAGGACGCTCCTGGCTTTGGATCGCCTCAGTTCTGGCCATTGCAGCCACTTGGGGAGTGAATCATCAGACGGGAGAGCTTCCTCTCTGTCTCTCCTCCTCTCTGTATATCTGATTTTGCAATAAAATAAATAAATCTTTAAAAAGAGATTTTCCATCCACTGGTTCATTCCTAAATGGCTGTAGTGCCTGAAGTCAGTCCAAAGCTGAGAGCTGGGAGTCAGGAGCTTCATCCATGTCTCCCATACGGGCCATTTTCAGCTGCTTTCCTGGGGAGCAGGACTGAAAAGGCAGCAGCCATGATTCAAATTGATGACCAGGCATTGCAGGCAGAGGCTTAGCTTGCTACACCATGGCACTAGCACTAACCTTAACCAATTTATTTTGAACAGTTTTAATTTATTTTATTTATTTGAAACAGAGAGAGACCAGGAGAGAGCTAGTCCCCAAATGCTCACTATGGCTGTGGCTGATCTACACTGAAGCCAGGAACCAGGAACCTAATTCTGGTCTCCCACACTGCTGGCAGGGAATCAAGTGCTCGAGTCATCATCTGCTGGCTGCCAGAGTGTGCAGCAGCAGGAAGCTGGACTGCCAGAGAAGTCAGGGCTTGAACACTGTGACGTGGGCTGCAGGAGCCTCGAGTGGCATCTTAACCGCCACACCGAATGTCCTGCTCCTATGGTTGACTTTATAGGAACAGTCAAAATATTGTGTCAGTTCATCTGCTAATTAGAAAAAAATTATCTGTACTTTTTTTTTAAAAGGTTGTACTTGATGGGCCCGGCTCAGTCCCGGCTGCTCCACTTCCCATCTGGCTCCCTGCTTGTGGCCTGAGAAAACAGAGGAGGATGACCCAAAGCCATGGGACCCTGCACCTGCCTGGGAGACCTGAAAGAAGCTCCTGGTCCCTGGTTTTAGGTTAGCTCAGCTCTAGCCATTGTGGCCATTTGGGGAACGAACCAGCAGATGGAAAAGCTTTCTCTATCTCTCCTTCTCTCTGTAAATCAGCCTTTGCAATAAAAACAAATAAATCTTAACAAAAAAAACAAAGATTGCAATTTACATGGCTCAATAAAAAAAATTTTAAAACTGAATGGAAAAAGATTAAGAGGAAAAATTTAATCCTTTTGTTTTGCTTTACCCTACTTACTGAAGACGAAGAACTGTACCTTTTAACAGATGGTCAGCACGAAAACACTCTCCGTTTTTCACGTCTTTTACCATGAAGTCAGCAAATTTGTCTACGTGGCCAGAAGTCCTAGTTAAAAATGCCAAAATCAATCTGTCATTCTCCCGCAAATCAACACATAGATACATGTTACCTTTTAAGACAACTGCCTTCAATGTGTTTATTTATCTAGGGTATAGCTCAGTGTCCCAGGGACAGAAGTTTCCTTAGCTACAGTCATCATGTATCAGTGGCCAGGCAGTCCTATATACCACAGGACACTCTTCCTCCAACCTCTTCTTACCCTCTCTCAAGTTATTCCTTCCCACAGGGAAAAAAGACACCAGTTGAGTTATACTTTCTCACAAGGTATCATAAAGTCATACGGGAAACTATCCAGGGCTTGTAGGAACAATGCTAACAGCCCTTGGCCACTCCTCGCTGCAGACCAAGCGGCTGAAGAACAGGCAGTCCGGATCTTTCAGATCCACTGTAAGCAATTCACCCTGTCTGTATAGGCTGAAACAGCTAAGAGACAGTGTGCAGAACACAATTACTAACAGTTAGCTCTTGCTCGGCAACATGAAGTGAATGCACTAACAAAATTCCTCCTTCACAGTGCTATGTTCAAGAACTCTTGCCCTACTTTCAATCATGCAGGTAACAATACTCTCAACTTCAATATAAACCGCCAAGTATTTGATTGAAAATGCATCTGCTTTTGCTCTCAGAACTGCTAGGAATTTAAACCAGGGAACAATCAGAGATAGGCACCAAGTGTATCCACTGAGATGCAGTTAAAAACCAAAACATCTTAAATACATAAGTATTCAATAATAAATTAGGACACACTCATAAAACAAAATGCTACGCTACCATTGAAAATGCCTCAGACCGATATCTAATGACATGAATAAATGCAAATGTACGTTACACGAGAACAGCAATGTGCTACCAACAGTAAACTACGCATGGACTCACAGGAAAAAAGACGGGGAGGATGAGTCCAACAAAATATGTGCACAGCAGGGATATACATATATTTTTTTTCCTGTGTTTTCCAGATTTTCTACACGACTACAGGTCGTTGTCTGTAATCAGAAAGTTATCAAAATGTATACAATAAGCCATGCCCCCCTCCAAGTGGATCTTACTTTAAAACTGGCTCCGGGGTGAGCACGGTACAGTCGATTTCCAGGATCTGTTCCTCTTGGATAAAGTGCTGCCTCCAGGTCTGAATGATGTTGTTCTTCAAGGCACAGCCAACGGGCCCAAAGTCATACAGACCACTCACACCTGCGGGGCAGCAGAGAGAACGGGCACCTCACGTGGCTCTGCTCCACAGCGAGGAAGGCGAGGAGGCATAGGAAATGGCAGACCCTGATGCCCGCCCGCCCTAGAAGCAGGCACAGATCAACAACTCCAGCCGGCAAAGCGCCACCACCAGGAGTGAAACCAACTGGTTCCACATCTACGCTTCAGTCCAGAACTAAAAACAATAAAAATTCCTCTTTTTATACGAGAAACTGAAATCTAGAGATGATAGTTTCCTAACATAGAAATTAGAAAATCATTCTCACTGCAGTTGCTAACAAGGATACAACATTTTAAATTAAACTGTCTGCTATGTTCTTTGGTCTTTATGCTGCTATTTTTTATTTCAAGAGAACACAGGTTTAAAGAGCTGTTTAGCCAAACTCGAATCAAGCTGGCGGTGCACAAAAGCTAACACTGCTACAATGATCCCTGTTGACTGTGAGAAATATAATTCCACACTTGACCAATGAATGGTCTTCATCTATATGTCTTTGCAGGGCACAGACATGATTGAACCACATGCCTCGGAAGAACATTTCTCCTTGGCAGACGCCCCACGGTTCACCACTGCCCTTGTGGGAAGGGGCACATGACAGCTGGCTAGGACACTACTGCTCTCCACTACACTTGTGCGTCCAGTGCATTTAAGGATGAGTACAGAGTAAGAGTCATGGTGCAGCAAGGTTACCACCGCCTGCAACATCCACATCCCACCCGAGCACCAGTTAAGTCTCTTTCCAATCCAGCCCTCTGGGAAAGCAGCAGTAGATGGCCCAAGTGCTTAGACTCTTGGCATCCATGTGGAAGACTTGCAAGAAGCTCCTGTCTCCTGGAGCTAGCCTGGCACAGCCCTGGATGTTATGGTCATTTGGGGAGCTAACCAAGCAACGGAGGATCACTCTGTCTCTCTGGATTCTGCCTTTCCAATACATAAATGAATTTTTTAAAAAAGCATCTGGAAGTACACGGATGTATCGCGTACCTTGCTCACAACATGCACTTGCCTCTAGCAGCTCCTTACATTCAAATGAAGCAAACGAAGCAGACTTCAAGAATAAACAGGGGGAGAGAGCATTAACAACTGTTACATCAAATGGCAGCTTTAGACAAATGCAAACATCTGTCCTGTTTCATGAGACCTGATAGAATTAGACACTGACTTGCCGACCATTTTCATGACTTGAGAATAACATTAAAGCCACCCACACCACCGTTAGTCCCCTACCTCCATAAATAGCAAATGCTTGATCATAGAAAAATCTCCTCTTCAGAGTATCTTCCATTTTGGGTCTGTCTACAATGTCATCTTTGGGCTGTAATGCCAACTCCTACAAGGGATTAATCAGACAGTGTGACCAGAGGGATGAATGGAAACTTGACACATATCCATATATGAATTCAGTTGAACATAAAACACATTTAACATAAAGTTCATCAGGGAAGCTTTGGTTCCGCCTATATCTTCAATCTCACTTCCACGATGGTGAGCCCTAGCTGTACTGAGTTGTAGGGATGGATAGGCAGCAGAAATCAAACCTGAATTTTCAGTGCTCACCACTGTAAAGCAATGACTTTAAAACTCCAAACTGAGTTTGGCCATGGGAGGTTTATTGTTTTCAATTCAGGGCCCTGAGTCTCAGGGTGGGGCAGGCAGCAGCTAGGCTTTATAGGAAAGCTGACATCCTGGGCTGCGCTGTGAATGGATGGGGAGTCTACCAACCAGGTAGAGGATGCAGGGAAGGAGACACTCCGGACAAACGGAGAAACCAAATGACACACTCAGAACTCGGTCTAGGTCTCTCCTGCGGTCAGATGTTGAGGGAGGTTCCTGTTTTAGCATTCAAGACTCACCTTTGCTTCCAGGACTCTCTTCCGGGCTTTGAGCTCAGCGACTGCTTTGTCTACATCCACCTGGGGTGCTTTGTCTTCTTTGAGTTTTCGCACGAGATCTCCCTGGTCAACCGAGAAGATTCATGTTTAGGATCGGTTTCAGACACCAAGAATGTTATGAATGTGCTTTTAAGCATGTTTTTAAAAAGCAGGAGGTCTGTGTAAGAATAATGCAACTGAAATGTTTATTACACGAGAGGTCATTTTATGTAACAGAAGGTGTCTGCCCTTAGCCTTTATTGTCCAGAACAGATAGACAACAAATAACAGCACTCACATGGCAATATTTTTCCTTTGGGGGAAGCAGATGGAGGAGGCAGTCTGAAAAAGAACCACATATATCCTACAGAAAATAACCCCCGAAACGAAAAATCCACCCGGCAGGGAAAATAGTAGTCAAAGGAAGAATTAGTGACATAGAATACAGATCTAAAGAAAATATCCAGAATCATTCAGAGACTGGAGAGGTAAGCAGATTTAAAGACAGAAAAGTCTAACTCTTTCATTCAATTAGAATGCAGAAGAATAAAGAAAATAAAGATAAATTATTTAAAAAAGATAGCTGTGACTTCTCTACAACTGCTCAAGAACATGAATTCCCAGTTGAGGAAGCACAAGAAAATAGAAATATAATGCATGTAGATCCACAGAGACACACACACAGAAATTACATCTAAAACAGTCACACAAGATTTCATCTCCCATCAGGAAACTGGGAGACCCTGAGCAAGTTCTAAACATCTGAATTTCCTCAACTGTAAAATCAGGGCAATGCTGTGTCACTGAATTGTCAAGACATTTTAAATCAAGAAGTTTCAATAGCAGATAACATACAGTAGAGGACAAAAACCGTCAGATGCTGCTACGCTATGCACCACCTCAACTTGAACATGGCTACACACACTTCCCACTCAACTTACTCCCAACAGAAAGATTGGTTCTATCCAAAACTGTTCCTTCTTTTGAATGCGGTCTATCTGTTCATGGCCACAAAATCTACCATTTTCCAAGCAGAAAGACAAAATTAACCTCCTTTAGCTCAACATCTGGTCATCTTCACTTCAAACTTCCCAGTCCAATCTCTCTCCCGTTGACCCTCATCTTGTGATCACTGTAGCCGAGCAGTCAAGTGCTTCCCTTCCCTGCTTGGCATTCCAACACGCCCTCTAACAAACATCCCTCAAATAGTTCTGCCTCACACCAGCTCCTGAGGCCGAGCCCTTGAAGCCACCTCTTGTGGGTTTCCTTCCACACTCCTCAAGGGCTGGATACGCCATGCTGTTGCCCTCCATCCTTTCAGAGAGGATCCTTCTTCCCGCCTCCTGAGACCCCAGCTCCCCATGAGCCTGCCATCACCCTTTCCGCTCACGGCTGTCATTTTCCAAGCTCTACTCGGTTCATCCACTGACAGCCTCCTTTTCCCACAGCTCATGCTACTTTAGAATGTTCCAGTTAGGAGGTGAAAAAAAAAATTATTATTTGAACTGGAGTAGGCACTTAGCCCGGTGGTTAAGAAACAGGTTAAAATACCCAGGTCGTACATCAGTGCACCCAGATCCAATAGGTGGTTCCTACTTCCTGCAAGCTAATTGCAGACTCTGGGAAGCAGTGTTGATGGTTTTCCTTTCTGCTACCCACACTGAAGACTGGGGGATTAAATTCCTGGCTCCTGGCTTCGACCTTGCTGAGTTTAGGCTCTTGTGAACAAGTAGGGACCCAACCAGTGGATCAGTGCTCACTTGCTTGTTCTCTCTCTAACAAATGAATACATTTTGGGTCCAGTGTGGTAGCCTCGCATACGCTGGGATCCCATATGGGTGCTGGTCCATATCCCAGCTGCTCTCTCTTCTATTCTCTGTAAATCTGACTTTCAAACTAAAAAATACATATTAAAATAATAATAATAATGTTTTTAAAGTAATTATTTTGGGCCCAATAAATCCTCATCTTGCAAGTGCTGGGATCCCACATCGATGCCGGCTCCTGTCCTCATTGCTCCACTTCCCATCTAGCTCCCTGATTGTGGTCTGGGAAAGCAGTAGAAGGCAGCCCAAAGCCTTGGGACCCAGCATCTATGTGGGACACCTGGAAGAAGCTCCGGGCTTCTGGCTTCAGATTGGCTCAGCTTCGGCCGTTGCGGCCACCTGGGGAGTGAACCAGCACATGGAAGATCTTTGTCTCTTCTCTCCATTAAAATCTGGTATGCTTTTCCAATAAAAATAAATAAATCTTTTTTTGACTATCTGAAACTAAAACTAATTCAGTTGTATATTCATCTAATCAAACATTTTCCAACAGTGTTAACTTACCTTGAATTTTCTAAGAATACACACTAGAAAATATAATTTAAAGCAAGACTACACTTTGTTTTCTTTAGGATTTTACAGAAATGCCTTAAGGAAAAGTTGTTCAGTATTTGCAAAAAAAAACCCCTCGCCAGGGGCAGCCCGCTGAGGCATCTGCAGAGTCACACAGTGTGAGCAACAATTACAGCAACTGCACTCCCAGCACATCCTGTACAGGTGTGCAAGCCGCCACACAGCCACACCTAAGAACCTACTGAAAGACACTCTGTGACTGCTTTATACAAATATGTTACACACTAGCTTATTTCTTTGTATTAAAAGTAGGGCACTGGGTGCACAATTTTTCCTTTGACTAAATTTAGGTAGATATTTTGTATGATTTTAATTATGAATTATTTTAGGGAATTCCAAAGTACATGGTATAAAAATATTTTCACTGTCTGTGGGTCTGCCATAGTTGAGAGCCGTGGATTCCTGTCTTAGGTTGTCTGTTAATATTGCACATTCATTCTCCTATGTGCTGTGTAACCTAAATACTCTAAATACCCATGGCGATTGTTTATACAGCAGCGAAGCTTCTGGTTAATGTTTCTTGAGCTGTTTAAGGGTGATACACAGGTGCTGATGTTTCACATCCACTCACTCATCTTTTTATTACAACACCCAACACCGTCCTACGGATGTGCTGGTTTACTTATGTACGTGCATTTCATCCACCCCTGTCATTATAAAATAAGATCTTTGAGGACAGGAATTCTGGCATGTCAGTTCTGGCACTCAAATGCAAAGGGTCTTCAAAAAGTATGGGGAAAACGCAGATTGTATAATGGCCAGCACTGTGGTAGAGTAAGCTGAGCCTCTGCCTATAGCACGAGTATCCCATTTGGGTGTCAGTTCATATCCTGGCTGCTGCACTGCTTATGGCCTGGGGAGGCAGTGGAAGATGCCCCAAGTCCTTGGGCCCTGGCGACCATACGGGCAACCGGAAGGAGCTCTAGACTCCTGACTTCGTATCAGATCAGATTTGGACGTTGCAGCCACTCAGGGGAGTAAACCAGTGGACAGAAGATCTGTTTCTCCTTCCCTGTGTAGCTCTGCCTTCCCAAATAAAAATAAATATTTTAAATGCACATTATAAAAAATAATACACATGGATTTCAGAAACTTTCTGTACCAAAATAAATCATGAACTTGTTTTCTTTTTTAAAGATTTATTTTATTTTTATTGGAAAGGCAGATACACAGAGAAGAGGAGAGGCAGACAGGAAGATCCTCGTCCAATGGTTCACTCCCCAAGTGACCACAATAGCCGGTGCTGCATCTATCCGAAGCCAGGATCCAGGAGCTTCCTCCAGGTCTCCCACACAGGTGCAGGGTCCCAAGGCTTTGGGCTGCCCTCAACTGCTTTACCAGGCCATAAGCAGGGAGCTGAATGGGAAGCCGGGCTGCCAGGATTAGAACCGGTGTCCATGTGGGATCCTGGAGCATTCAAGCGCACTACGCCACCGTGCTTGACCCTCATGAACGTGTTGAAGCACCCTCCTAACTACTGACTAGTATCAATCTAAACATAGCAGCACAGTGTCCAGCACCTAGTGTTCAGTAAATAAATGGCCACCAGCTGCTTCTCCACCTGTCAGGGCACCTGTGTCCCAGGTGTTCACTACCTATACTCCCTGGCGCCAGAAGTCACCGAGGCAGCCTGTACTCCCATCAGCAGCAGCAGGACTTTGTGAGATTCGAAGGAAGCAGGCAAGTCCTTCTCCCGAATGCTCCCCCTTGTGTCAAGGCCCAGTACTGCTGCTCTGTCCTAGTTAAGGGAACTGGCCAACAAGGTCGCAAGTAAACAGGCAGGAAGAGTTTAAACTTCACTGTCCTGGATGACCAGCACAGAATTAGGGACACTGGTACAAGTCCACATACAGCAATGTGAACCTGAGAATTCTTAGGATGCTGAGTTCACCACCTCCAAAGTCCCAGGCAAGAAACGAATCAGGTTGATTCTCAACAGTAGAATTTTAAGCCCTGATTTACAATGCTCCTGTAAACAAGCGAACTGGAGGTGATCCCGACATGGAATCAAAGCAGTTAAGGATTCCATTTTCCAACTATTTTTCTTCTCTCTCCACCACCCATCTACTCATTGGGCACGTGTGTGTATACTGAAAGAAACTGATGTGAAATGTCATCAAAACCTCTAAATTACTTTCATGAATCACTGATCAGAAGCTTAGCTCCTCAATCATTTCTTGCCATGGGTTTATCAGAACTAAAAGTCTGTAATTACCTCACAGGTGGTTATCCAGCAGGCCAAGAAAAACGAGCAGGTTTTCATGCCCTCATCTGTGTGAGGCCTTTGGCTTTATACACCCAGCTATGAGGTTCTTGTTACAACTAAGGAGTTCAGCTCAGATTCCCCAAACTATTGACAAAAGCTTCACAAACTTTCCACTTGCCCTATCTAGACCAAGCAAGCACTTTAAAAGTTTCTCTAGGCTCAGAAAAGGAAGAAGAGAAAAACCCAAGGCTCAATGTGCTACTTCTCCTTGCTACTACTGACCAGCGACAAGAAAACTTGAAATGTTGAAACACACAGGGAGCTACCCAGACATGCACTCACACCATGAGTGGTTTAGACAGTAAACCGTCATGTAAAGGCCTCCCAAAGGGTCATGAGTAGCTTAGCAAATCCAAAACACAATTCTTTAATATCCATCAAGCTGCCGAACACAAAAAAAATTATGCTTCACACCAGCAATGGCTTGCTAAAGCCAGCACTACAGTAAGCAACAGACTAGTCCTTCAGGATAAGGCCCAGGGCCAGTGCGATAGCCTAATGGTTAAAGTCCTCACCTTGCATGCGTTGGGATCCCATATGGGCACCGGTTCATGTCCCGGCTGCTCCACTTCCCATCCAGCTCCGAGCTTGTGGACTGGGAAAGCAATCAAGGATGGCCCAAAACCTTGGGACCCTGCACCCATGTGGGAGACCCAGAAGAAGTTCCTGGCTCCTGGTTTCAGATCAGCTCAGCTCCGGCCATTGCAGTCACTTGAGTAGTGAACCAGCGAACAGAAGATCTTCCTCTGTCTCTCCTTTTCTCTATAAAGTGGCCTTTCCAATCAAAATAA
Organism: Ochotona princeps; assembly: GCF_030435755.1. Classification (NCBI taxonomy): domain Eukaryota; kingdom Metazoa; phylum Chordata; class Mammalia; order Lagomorpha; family Ochotonidae; genus Ochotona; species Ochotona princeps. The sequence goes on from NC_080851.1 coordinate 24,675,855, forward strand.
ATAAACCTTTAAAAATAATAATAACGCCCAATACTTTACCAAGGGCTCACCACAGTCCACAGGCAGCCTCCTCAGCACTGCCCAAGACCACGCTCAATCTGTGCCCCTTGGGCGCTGATGCCAGCCTCTGTTAACTCCATCCCTCTGTGACAGATAAAATAACATAAAATAATAAAAGCTTAGTACATGCTAACATGAATAAAATGGCACTATTTTCCTAAATAAAATTTAGAATAATGAGAATAATAAAAATCTGCATATCTTTTAAGTTCTTTACAAGAGAGATTTTCATGCATGCTTTTTCTTTTTCTATAATATCAGGTTTTGAGAAAAGTATATGAAGAGATTCCTATGTAGTTGGAAAAATGATTTTAGAAACATTTCAGAAAATTATGGACATTCTTATAAATTGTACTTCATGAATTGGGAGGCAGAGAGAGAGCATGTTTCCATCTGGTGGTTCACTCTCAAAAGCCTGTACCCGTCAGTCCTGGGCCAAGCCACAGTGCAGAGCCACAAACTCCAGCTAGGGCTCCTGCGCTGATGGCCAGGACCCAACCACTCGGGCCATCACTGCTGCCCCCCAGGTTCCCGGGTCGCAGGGAGCGGGAATGAACGTGGAGCCAGGTCCTACACCTGGTTCCACTGTGACACACGGCCATAATGAGTAGCTCTCACCGCCAGGTCCAATGCCTCTCCTAGACACTCTTCCCTGATACTATGGCAATTCTCCAACAAGCGGTAATTTTTTTAAGGTTATTTTTAACTCAGAACCAATAGGAATGAATTTTTTGTACTCTATTAAATCTACTATTACATCTTTTAAAAAGTATACGTATTTATTTTTATTGGAAAGGCAGATTTCCAGAGAGAAGGAGAGGCAGAAAGATCTTCCACCTGCTGGTTCACTCCCCAAGCGATCACAACGGCTGGAGCTGAGCTGATCTGAAGCCAGAAGCCAGGAGCCTCCTCTGGGTCTCCCAAGCGGGTACAGGCTCCCAAGGCTTTGGGCTGTCCTCAACTGCTTTCCCAGGCCACAGCAGGGAGCTGGACAGGAAGTGGAACAGAAGGGACATGAACTGGCATCCATATGGGATGCCAGTGCTTGCAAAGAATCAGCCAACTGACCCATCATGCTGTACCCCACCCATTATTATATCTTATGCTTTGGTTTTATAATATAATACATTGGTCATCTGGAAAATATGGGTTCAGACCATTCAACTATCAACCTTCTTACTATACTGTGGCCCCAAGAGCCACTTTTGTTAGAATCATCAGTCAGCAGAAAAGTCTTTACAGACACAGGGTCCCCACAGTTCTAAGTGTCCTGTGTGCTTGATTTTGGCCACTGGCCACAAACACAGCTGCTTTCTTAAAGTCACAGGTTCACTTTGGTCATTGTCCAGAGAAGCAAATTTACAGGAAGCATATATACCGCAAACCAGTCATTCAGCACTCGAAAAATCTCACGCCAGGGAGGTCTTCAATGACACCGGCTTCATTTTGGAAATCGACAAAGTGGGTAAAAGCGACAGTATGTCTCACTTTCTCACATGCAAAAATAAATAAATAAATAAATAAGGTTTAACCAGATGAGATTTAAATTCCCTGAATTCGGCATGATTCAAAATTCCTGGCCAGTAACTGACAGATCGTTAGAAAAAGAGCCCAACCTAATTTACACTAACCTCTCAAGCACTCAGAAACTTAAATAAATTCTAAAGATCAGCCATCAAGTCAACATAACACATACACAAGCTGGTCTGGAATCAAAGTTTCCTTCGGCTAACTAGATCCATCTCAGCACGGATGGATCCCATGCAGCTACAGGCTAACGTGGCAGGGGGAGGGGTTTGGGCTGTGTTTTTTTTTTCCCCCTAAATTAGACGTAGTCTTCTTTTTACAGGGAAGGACAGGGGGAAAAATGACAGTTACAGAAAAGACAGAGGAACCACACCTAATTCTACCTGGTCAATGAAAGAATGAGCATACGATGCCCTTGAAACTAACAAGAAAAAAAATATCACCGCACAGCGACATTTCAAAAAAAAAAGTACTATTAAACCATTCCGTTCAGAGCAGCCAGCAGCCGGGAGGACTCGGTGAATTCACAGCAGCTCTACCCTAGTGCATCATTTCCGAGCACCACGCTAGTGGCCAAGGCAAATGATTGCATCAGGCGCCCGTGCAGGAGGAACCCGTTTGGCGATTCCTCTACCAGGTCATCATCAATTCCCGGGGTCCCACCGGCACCAACTCACTGCGTGAGGGCAATCATGAGAAACCACGTTCGGCTGGCCCTCTCTGAATCCACGTCTGTACGCAGAGGCCAAAGAAAAGGAAGCCGGCACTAAAACACCCAGTCCCGCAGACCAGAAACCTCCCCGGTATGCACGCAGGGCTGTGCTCGCCGAGGACCTCAGCAAACTCGCACGGCCTTGCGGGGCCCAGTGGCCCCGAAGCCAGAAATTACGGCAGGGCGGAGGCCGAAGGGTCCACATCTTTCTCACAAGAAAAGTTGGACGCCTAGTTCCATTCATGTTCCCTCCTGCATCTTCTCAACTGCCACCTGGACACCAACCCAGTTCCGCACCAAGGGAGGGGTCAGGCCGGAGCATCCTAAAGGTTAAAGAAAGCCAGGCCCAGGACCAGGGAACCCAGTAGTTCTGGGGTACACAAAGAGTAAGCCCAAGTCAGGCTCATTCAGCTAGGACCCGAGGTGAGACCCGACGCCTCTCACCCTCCACCCCCTATCCAGCCTCAATGGAGCCAGAAAAGGCGCAGGCGGCCACAGCAAGGTTGGCGTCCTGGGCTGAATGTCCTAAACAGGGGGTCATCCGAGAAAAACGGGGAGGCCTGGGGTCGGCTGAGGCGTGGTGGGACATGCTCCAAAGTGGGCACGACGAGGAAGAAGGATGGAGGCAGAAGGGCAAGCAGCAAGGTGGACGGCCACCTGGGGAGGATGGAAGGAAAGACAGGCCAGACAGGACCGGGCCCGGGAGAGGCCAGCAAGGCTGAACAAGGGTGCGCGCGGATCGCCGGTACCTGCTGGCGCACGGCTAGCCTGAGAGGCGCCAGCACCTCTTCAGCCTCGGCGCCGTCCATGCTGCTCCGGGAGGCGGCGGCGGAGGGGACGGCGATTCGGCAGCGGGCGGGCGCGCTGAGGGGTCGGCGGGGCGGGAGCGAGGGCCGGGCGGGCAGCGAGAGCAGCAGGACTGCGCTGGCTGCTCCAAGAAGCGCCGGGCGCGGAGAGGGCATGAGCCGGCAGCGCGGGGCGGTGCGCGGGGGGCGGCGGCGGAAGCGGCGCGCGGCGCGGCCCGGAGCATGATGAAATCGCCGCGTAAACGCCGCGGCGCGCGCAGCCGCACTGTCCCCGCCGCGCGCTGCGGCTCCGGCAGATTCGACACAAAATCCCGGAAAGGCAGAGAGACACGCGTCAGGCCAGCTCGGGCTGGGGCCGTGGGCCGGGGGTCCGCCTGAGGTGCACGAAGGAAAAACGACGGAGCCCGTACTTGTCCTGCGGCACCGAGCTCGGCCCGCCACGCTGGAGCACGCTCTTGGGGCTGTTCTGAGGCCGCCTGCGCGTGGGGTGGTAAACCTCTGCAGTCCTGTGAAAGTCGGGGTCACCGACTCTCGCAGTCCCCAGGTTCAGCCCTACGGAATTAGTTTTTCGTAAGTAAGACGTGTGGCTAAATAACTTTCTAAAGTATTCAACAGTTCATACTTGTAAATCTTTTATTTCAAGATTTAATGTTTAGAGCCCGGCGCGGTGGCTTGGAGGCCAAAGTCCTCGCCTTGAACGCGCCAGGATCCCATATGGGCGCCGGTTCTAATCCCGGCAGCCCGGCTTCCCACCCAGCTCCCTGCCTGTGGCCTGGGAGAGCAGTGGAGGATGGCCCAAAGCCTTGGGAGACCCGTCTAGGAGACCTGGAAGAAATTCCTGGCTCCTAGCATCAGATCGGCTTATCACCGGCTCTTGGCGGTCACTTGGGGAGTGAATCATCGGACACAAGAACTTCCTCCCTGTCTCTCCTCCTCTCTGTATATCTGACTTTGTGATAAAAACTTAAAAAAAAAAAAACTCTTTAAAAAAAAGGATTTAACGTTTATTCATTCTTTGGCCTTTAATACATTTTAAGTAACTTTCAAATGTGAAAACTCATACATTTTTGCTTTTATTTCAGCTTTATTAAAGCAATCAAATTCTGCCCACCCAGAGTACAGGAGTTGGCATGCATATGAGATGCCAGCCCTTGCAAGATGAGGATTTGGCCACTGAGTCATGGCATTGGGCCCTCCCCGTCTTTTCTCGTAACATGATAGCTGTCACCATGTCCCAGTTTCCTTAACTGGCATCTGTCTTTCCCTTCATATTCCCCAGCATAGTCAAAAACTGTAACCATTTCCTCCTAGTGCCCTGGGTTCCTCTGACCCAGTTGCTGCTTGGGGGAAGGAGGGAGGGAGGGGTTCTGGCAAAGGCCAAGTCATTCCCCGGAAGCTCCCCAGGCACCTGCAACTCAGCATCTCTTGCCCCACCTCACCGCAGCCTCGAACTGCTGAAGCAGGTGCCCTAGGGGCCAAGGGCATCTCTACTACTTGTATTTGCTTCCCAAGGCATACTGTATCCCCAGCCCCAGGCGCCAGAGGCCATGGGGAGCCTTTCTCCCCAGCAATGGAGGGAAAGGTGAGGCTGGACCTCAGGGCTGTTTGTGTTGTTGTTCACTTTCTCTTGTCCGGAAGTTTCTAGCAGCCTCTCTCACACCTTAGCATTTTATTTCTTTAACATGTTGTGGTGCTGTGGTTTGAAGCCAGCACTTGCAACACCAGCATCCCATCTCAGAATGCCAAGGACTGCTCTGCTTCCAATCGAGCTCCCTGCAGAGGCAGGTGATGGTCCAGATACTCAGCCCAACCCACAGGTAAGTGTGGCTACCTTACTAGGAACTCAGCTGGGTGCTTTTGTTTTTGCACAGCCGGGTCTCCCAGGGGTTAACTCCACAGCAAAGCTTTTTTTTTTTAAGAGTAACAGGATGGGCAATCTTGGCCTGATACATTTAACCCCTGGCTTGACCGCAAGTTCCCTCTTCCCTGCTTCCCCTTTTTTAAGATGCCCCTGGGGGATCTTAGGAGTTGCTTGAGCATTGCGAAAATACTGGGAGGAACTAGGCAGAGTATAAAAGGCAGGCCAGAGTTCAATAAAGGGGCATTCTCTTTACAAGAATGACCCACTGTGTGTTGTCTTTTTTGTTACCCTAGTCCCTCTGCTCTGCTTAGGTACGCGGTGAAGTGGGCATTGCCGACATGTTTTGTTTTATCCAGCCACACATCCAGCATCCTACACCATGCTCCTCCCCAGAACCAGGGGTGGGAGGGAAGGACTTCCTCCTCCAACCCTGTGTGACCTTAGACATGACTCTTAACCCATCTGGCCTCAGTCTCCCCAATGGTCAGTGAGGGGAGCTCCACCTTCTGGCTTCCTGGTCTCTCCAACCATGAATCTGTACCTTGGGATTTAAAGAGAAAATCCTGAAGAGAACAGGCCAGCAGGCTTCAGTCTGTCCAGCAGAGGGGAGCAGAGACCCACATACCAGCCACTGGATAAAACCACATTTGCCATGCAGCTGGACCCCCAGCTCTGTCTATAGTGCAAGCACAGTGCAAAAACCTCTGGGCTCTGAGCCAGAGAGCTGCAATCAGAAGTACTCCTGCCCCTGCAAGGACACCCAGGGAGTCCTTCAACCACTTCTCAGCTCCAAGTCCATATTCCTGTTCTGCAAGGAAAAGCTGGGCCAGGCGCTAAAACAGCGGAGCCCTGGCTGGGTCAGTATGGCGGGGCAGTGGAGGGAGGAGGAAGGTTATTGAAGACAGTCAAAAAGAAAAAGTGCTTCCAAAGCAGCCCATGGCCCACAGTGTTCCTGTCTGCATGAAGTCACGGCTAGAGAGCCGAGAAGAAATTGTTCAAGACAGCAGGGGAATGGAGAAAACTCTAAGATGCAGCAGGAATAAGAGTTCAGTGTAAACCCCCCAACACTTCTGGAGTGAAGGGTATACTTCAATGCAAGGACACACATTGGAGTCCAAAGTCATGGCTAACATGTCCTGAACCATGAGGAAGAGGGGCTGGTCATTCCATCAGCTGGTCCTGCCCATCACCGCCACACATTGTAGTGGAGAGTCCCTGGCCTGACTACCGTTAACAGAGCATGTCCTTATGGATAAAAGGAATAATACAAAGTCTGCATGCATGCATATTACACAACTCTTATGGGTGATGCTCCAAAAGTAACATGTTTGGGAGGGGAAATAAACCTTTCCATTAGCATCTTTTGAGAGGTGGAGACAAGTAGAGCTCCCATCTGCTGGTTTGCTTCCCCAGTCGCCTTGTGTCAGCCAGAACTGGGCCAAAACTCAAGGTGGAGGCAGAGAAGAGGCCTAGGGAAGCAGACCTGGGATGAGGTAGTATTGCAACAGATGTAGAACAGGAGGAGGCCGCAGCAAAGGCTGAGCTGTGTGCAGGGCAGGAGACAGCCAGGAGACGGACCACTCTCAAGGTCACATGGAGGAAGTGTTTCCAGGGTGGTCACCTTTGTCCACTGCTGTTGAGACCCTGAGAAAGACAAGGGCAGAGCACACCATGCTGTGAGGATAACTCGGAAGATCCTTGGCTAGCTCAGAGGAGAGGTGAGAACTCGAGCTGGCCAGGTGGGTTCAGAGAGAATGGGGTGCCTGTCAAGAAGACTGGTGAGCAAGAGTCAACCAAAACACCGTGCTCCAGTCCTTTGCTACTTACTGGGGCTACGGATCCCTAGGCCTCCACACCTTCAGTATTTCACACTAATTCTATGTACTGTGCCTTCATAGTTTCTGTGCAATGTGTTCTTAAAAAAAAATGTGAAGGCGGATGTTTGATGCAGTGGTTCATAATCTGGTGGAGACTCCCGCCTTTAATCCCCGGCCGCAGCACCTGCCGCCAGCGCCCTGCTGATGCACACTCAGAGAGCCAGCAGCTGATAGCTCAGGTACCCGAGTCCCTGCCACTCAAGTGGGAGGTCACTGAGTTTCCAGCGCCTGTCTTCAGCTTGGTCCAGTCCTGGCTCTTACAGGCATTTGGGAAATGAACTGACAAATGAGAGCTATCTTTCTCTCTCTCTCTCTCTCTCTTTCTCTCTCATTCTCTCACCTCTCTCCTCTCTCTCTATGCCAAATAAAATTGCAAATGAATATATTTAGGAAGGCTTGTCATTTTATTCCAGCAGTTCCTCTGTAAGTACTTTTGGTCTTCCTACCTAAACTCTCATTATCTACTTCCTAAGTGGTACCCTTCATCTCCCACCTATATCCATCCAACAGAAACAGCACATTCTGCTTTCCTCTGTCCCTTTCCATCCTCCTCTTAATTTTGTTGCATTATATCCTTTTTTAAATTCCTTTTTATTTTTTTAAAGATTTATTTATTTTTATTACAAAGTCAGATATACAGAGAGGAGGAGAGACAGAGAGGAGGATCTTCCATCCAATGATTCACTCCCCAATTGACTGCAACGGCCGGTGCTGCGCCGATCCGATGCCGGGAGCCAGGAACTTCCTCCAGGTCTCCCACACGGGTGCAGGGTCCCAAGGCTTTGGGCCATCCTCGACTGCTTTCCCAGGCCACAAGCAGGGAGCTGGATGGGAAGTGGAGCTGCTGGGATTAAAACCGGCGCCCATATGGGGTCCCGGCACGTTCAAGGCGAGGACTTTAACCGCTAGGCCACATTGCCGGGCCCTCCTTTTTATTTTTATAGGAAAGGCAGATATATAGAGAGAAGGAGATACAGAGAGAAAGAGATTCCAACCATTGGTTCACTCCCCAACTGGCCATAACAGCCAGAGCTGAGCTGATCCGAAGCCAGGAGCTTCTTCCGGGTCTCCCATGTGGATACAGGGCTCCAAGGCTCTACTGCTTTCCCAGGCCACAAGCAGGGAGCTGGATGGGAAGTGGAACAGCTGGGACATGAACCGGTGCCCATTTGGGATCCTGGAGGAGGCAAGGCGAGGATTTAGCCACTATGCCAGGCCTGTATTATGTCCTTTTCAGTTCAAAGCATATGAATCAGAACACATTTTGACATGAAGATTCAGGAAGTCCATGTTTCCAGCTTGGAAGGCATGTAACTTCTGTGTCTACCATCAGTAGTCAAAGGCATTATAAAAAACAAGCTGGGGACCACGACTGACCCACTGGCTTTACCTTGCAAACTCTTGTCATAAGGCAGCAGCAGATACTATAAGGTGGAAGAGACATGCTGGAGGGAGAGAAAACTATCATCAGAGCTAAGTGCCCATGGGCAAGAGGGGCGCTTTATATCTCCTAGGACAGAAATTCTGCCATGCAGAGTTTACCTGCCCTAGAGAGAGGAGTGGGAGGGTCTCTAACAGGAAAGGCAGCTCAGCCATGTCATGGTCGGCCCAGCATCCATCCTGCCAGCTTTGGCAGTAGCCACTGGCCAGACGCCAACGTGTGGCCAGCTGTATGTCATCTGCTCACCCCAAGCACAGCAGGTGTAAAAAGCACTCTGCTAATACCATGACAACCAGATCAAACCTCCCCGTCAGAGAAGGATGGCAGTCTGTGAGTGCAGTCCCAGGCTCCAGGCTCATCTGTAAGTGTCGAGCCACTGGTGGGTCAGGCCCTGCACTGAGTGCATGGGAACAAAGATGCAGAAACCCAAGTAACAGGCTGTAAGGAGGAGGAGGCAGCCATGCTCAGCCATTAACGAGTGTAGGGGAGTGAGATGCTGACCCTGGAATGGAAGTCTGGAGATTTGGCCAGGGACGGTCATGATCCAGGATGGGTCAGAGAAAAGACAAACTCAAGAGCCATTGCACCTTTGGGGGCATCACAGGCACAGCCAGGGCGCTGGGGCTCCAGGGTGCAGAAGACAGGGCATGGAGCCACCCACAGGGCAGAGGCCTCTGTTAATGTTGGTCTCACCACACTCAGGCACAGCCTAGCACCCAGCTGTTGCCTCCTTTCTTTTAAAAAACTCTCTCTTGACATCATGATGAGTATGACATTAACAACCTGCCAGCTCCTGGTGCTTCTCCAGCCCTTCAGCTGCTTGGTCTCACTGCCCATTTATGCCCACCCCTGGGAGCTGCTGACAACACCTACCAGCAGGCTTCCCCTGCTGCTTCCTAGAACTTCACCCATGTGTGCCACTAGCCTTCCTCAAGGTGCCAACAGCCAGGGCACCTGTGGGACTCACTGGACAGCCAACAGGGACTTCAGCTGAAGCTCTGCCTTTGGGGATAACTGCATGCTTGCTGGTGAACTAGCTGAGAGGCCAGCAGAACTCATGGGAGCCAAGAGATGATAGCCCCGGGTGTCCTGGGCACCTGTCATGGGTGACAGCAGCAAGGGGCTAGAGATACAGCCCCATCCTCCTGCACCCTCTCCTGGCCACTCTGAGTGGGCAAAGACATTGGCCAGGGCCCAGCTCCAGGATCAGAGCAGGAGGCCGCTGGTTGGCCTTGGAATTCAGCAGCCATCAACGGATACATGTTGTGGTCCAACCCTCAGGCTACTCAGCTTCTATACACACCCTCCTGCACACAGCAGCACTTCTGTGCAGCACATCAGAAAAGAAAGTGCTCTGCGCCTGCAGGTGGAGGCATGCCCACACTCAACCCACAGAGAGGACACACCACTGGCCACTGTCACATCTACGGCTGCATTGATCACACCTGGAATCCAATCCTGTCCCCACTAAAACACGCTGTTAGCAGAGATGTAGATAACCGCCCAATGATGGGCATGTTAGTGTGCAGAGAGAAAGTGGTGGAGAGAGAGTGAGCGAGCGAGCAAGCCTGGCTTCTACGATTTTACATATCTTACAAGCTGGCAGGTTGGCTTGTGGCAGTTTCATGGGTTCTGGCAGAAAACACGAGGCTGGGTAGGAGACAAACGATTCTATCTTTCACAGCACAGCAAGGTGCAAGAGGGTGTGTGTGTGTGTGTGTGTGTGCTTATATGTGTGTGTGTGTGTGCATATGTGTGTGTGTATTGGTGCCATTATCCATAGAACCCTAGCTGGCACTTGTACACCAGGTTCTACAAACAGTATCACTGACTTCCTGTGACATCACCATGGCCACTCGGGCATCAGGAGACACACATAAATGGCATCAGCAAACTTGAACCCAATCTGGCCCTTACTCTTACTCTATAGGAGAACAATAAAGTCCAGTCTTCACCTGGGGGAAATGGACAGGAAGATGGGGTAGGAGTCGAAGAGCTGGAAGAGTTCTCTCAGTTTCTGCACTGCAGCTCCATCTGCCATTCGCTTGCCCATCATGCACCTGTGCCTCACCCTGGTCCAGGAAGGAGGCAATGTCAGGATGACCATGTGGAAGTGAAGCTCCACACGGAGGCACCAGGAAATGACCAGGAGGCCTCACACACATACCATCCTCCCCCCCCCCCAAATGCCACCCCGTTTGAGTGTTCAGTTACCCCACACAGGCAACTTTTACATCTGGGAGTAGCCCTTTTTGGCTTCCCTGGCCTCCCCTCACCTTCCCTTGTCCTTGGAGGAGTTAGAGGTGGCCCACCCCAGCAGGTGCAGGTCTAGTCACTCTGTCCATGAAACAAGTCCTCCTTTCATTTGCCCCTTATGCCTCTGCTTGGAGTTCTTACCTCTGTAGGAACATGGAGTGAAAATGGAGTTCCATGTTCTTATAACACATTCAAAGAGTGTCCAGGGCCCCATGTGGGCTGCAGAAGGACGCAGTGAGCAGTGTCCTTGGCAACTGGACATTGTTTATGACCCAAGACATAAAGACAGAGAAATTCAAATGGCAAAATCAGAAGTTAAGATCCAGTTGTGGTGGGTTGTGCTCACCAGCATGGCTTAGTATCGCTTTTAGAAGGCAAGAGAAAAGTGTCATATCCAGGAATGGCTAGTATAAAATCTCGAATCTTCTCAGATCGGCTTATCCTAAAATTCCCCATCCGTGATAGACATGTCCTGGTTACGCCTCTGGAAGTGACACAAGCATGAAGCCTTTTCGGGAACAGCCATATTCAGTGACTGTCTCAGCTCAAGCAGCTGTGACAAGGAACCAGGAACTGGATGGCTTAAACAACCACCTTCGGATCTCATTTAACCTCTATTGCAGCCAAGGACCCCTCTCCAAACCCAGTGACATTCGGGTCCAGGAAAGACGGCCTGCAGCTCAGACGCAGAACCAGGCTGTCTCACTGAGGTGCATGGGCAGGAAGAAGGCATGTCCCCATGAAGGCCTTGACGGGGGCTATCCCAAAGGCAGAAGACTCCAGATGTCCAAGAGCAGAGGTGACGTGAGACTGCCACTGTGACACTTGGACTATGGGTCCTTTGTTGAGTGGCCTTTGTCACAAAAGGTGCATTCTAACAGCAGAAGATCTGGAAAGCTGGAAACAGGACACAACGTCCTTTGAAAGGCCAGGGTTGGTCACGGAGTCTTGTGCCTGGGTGGCACCTGGCACGTCCTGCAGTGAAGTCAGAAGCGTGTCTGTCTGTGACTGCCCTCTCCATATCGCATCTCCCTCGGTGCTTCTCAGCTCTGCTGTTTCCATTTCACTTTACGGGGATTTTGTCCTTCCATCTCTTCTAAGGTCCTTCAGATACCCTGACTCTCAGCTGGTGTTTCCGGCCTCTTTCTTTTTCCCACTTTCTTCCCATCTCATGCTCCTCCTCCTACTGGCTGGCGGCCTTCCCCATGGCTCACTCTGTGCTCTTGTTGGCAGGATGGGGTCAGACAGTTCTCTTTGCATAAGGAAGAATTCAGACGTGAGACTCAGAGGAGGGGTCAGCAAGGCTGCAAAGTCTAATGGGGCAGGGCATACCTCCGAACAGATGGGCACCTCTCCAGACACACCCAGTGTGTATGTAGTGGGGGCATTTGCCAGAGTCCAGCTCCAGCTGAGTTCCGAACTTGCAAAGGGTGCGTGGATGAGGCACAAAGAGAAAAGAAGTGAACCACTGCAATTTCATGATCATAATGGACAATGCGAGAAAGCTGGCCCCTTTATTTATACAGAAGCAATCACAAGCTCTGGCAAAGACTTTTGATGTCATGGTCAAGTGGGTGTATCCAAGAATAATTCTGCTGTTTGTTTCACCTAAAACCTCTAGAAGTTCCTGCTACAATTCTTATTCTACAACTCAATCTTGTGTCACAAAGAAAAGGAGAACCTAAAGATCAAAGAAGGAATGAAACCCGAAATATAGGTCCCTTGGTTAGCATAAAGTCAATGAGGACAGCCAAGACAGTACGAATAATAGAAGGCCCTTTTGCAAGACATTATTATTGACATAACCTCCAAGCTCACATTGAGTAAAAAGCCAACTCCACAGCAGCAAACAGTGCCTGAATGGATTAGGATTCTTCCGCAGAGTGGTCCAGTATCCATGCAAAGGAAGGTGGAGCTGCATTCAGGTGGTTGTAGAGACATCCGCCGGACCCTGCCATACAGCGGGAAGTTCCTTGCGGCCCTGCAATAGAACAATACTCTTCACACCTTCATGTCCCCCACACCCACTGCACGGACCCCAACAGGCATTTAAGGGAATGGGGTCCAGTTCTTCCTCCTCCCTCTTCTCCGGAACAAAGGGCCTGCGTGGTTCCACTATGGCAGTGCTGTCAGACCAGGTGGCCCACCAGGCAGAGGAGCATGGGGAAGGCTGTGCAGGTGTCACTGCCCTGTGTTATCTTCCTGGTGTCATCTCTTTTTGTGTCAGCTGGATCATCCTAGCCCTTGGCTTTCCATTCTCTGCCTGCATGATCGGATCTCACCAAGTGATGCAGCCCAGCCCGTCCCCGGCCAAGGTCAGGGAGCTCAGGGGATGAGCTTCCTGCAAACCCGTAGAAAACCAACTTGGCCCAGTAGGAGGAATCCGCCTAGGGAGGGTTTGGAGAGCATTCCATGAATTTGGTAAAAAGGATTCAATGTTGGACCTTAACATGGAAAAACATTTTCAGGATGAAAAAAAAGATATTGATTTACACTGGGAAGCCGCAGTGATGACCTTGGAGATTTTGCTCAGGAAACAGTCATTGATTACCAACTGCTCGCCCAAGGAGGCCATCAACATGAAAGATTCCTCGAGAACTCACAGGAGAGCAAAGGAGAAAGCATTTGGCTTCAGGCTTCCCGGCTTCGGCTTGGCTCTCACTGCTGTTGCAAGCATTTGGGGGAATGAATCAGCAGATGGAAGATCTCTGGATCTCCATTCTTCTGCCTTTTAAATACACAAAAAGAAATAAATATGTGGGAGAAAGTGCATTTCAGGGCAATCAACGAGAACTGGGATCAGGGTGGGCACTGGTAGTAGTGGTGAAGTTGTACGTAGTGTGGGACCCCTGCATGTCACACCAGAGTGTCTGGGCTGCAGGTGCTAATGCACACGTTGGGAGGCCATGGGTTCTTGAGTCCTTGCCTCCTACATGGGAAACCTGAATGGAATTCAGGCCCTTGACTGTAGCCTGGCTCAGCCTCATTTGAAGGGTGACCCCAACAGATGGGAGATCTCTCTTTCAAAGACATAGAAACAATACACAAATACAATCTCTAAAAGAAATAACTGGCATCAGTGATCACCTATCATACAATCACGCACCATCCCACTTGCGCCAATCGACAATGGATCATTGGAGCTCCCATAAGAATACAGTGGGGCTAAAATAAATGTTCTGTCACCTGCAGGATGTTGTGGCCTTCAGAAGGCCAGCAAACACTGCACGACTCAGGGTTCTGTAGGGATAATGTGCCAGAAAACTCACAGCACTGCCACCTGTGTGGGACGGCCACACAGAGGTCTATGCATAGCTCCTAAATGTGACAATGACAGCGTGGCTGGTTCATGGCCTGGCTGTACATCACTGCTTGATTGTTAACTTGTAAGCTTGGAGTACCCCTGTTCCACTGAGCAACAACATACAAATTGTGAAACCATGCATGACGTCATGCGGCAGGGGCCTTGCACATCTCCTCCCTGGACTGCAACAGAGCGAGGGCTCTGTCCTGCGGGTGTGTGAAGTCACCCAGTGATGTGTGCCTCACAAATTGTTCTTCACTGAGCAGCGCACAGCTGCATCTTACTCCGTCATCCCCAGCACCTCGCCACCAACCTTTCTATGATTGCAAAGCCACTTACGCCTCCTGGAGAGAAACTGGCAAAGAAGGAAGCAATGTAAAAGAAGCTCAGCTCCCGCCCCCAGACAGCATCGCTGATAACCACCTGTGACTATCCGTGAGCACCACCCTGACTAACTGTAGTCCATGTGCCAGGCACTAGGCTAAGCCCTCATCAAACGTGCCCATCAGCCCCAGAACTACCCCCAGGTTATAGCTTAGCCTCCCCCAAACCGTCCACCAGCACAGGAATGAGCTGAGCCCAGCTAGGTTCATGCTGCCACCTGGTGGCAATGATGGTGCAGCACACTGGGTCCTGCAAGGTGAGACACACTGGCTGGAAGGGAGGAATTTCCATGGTGTTGGGAATCCTGCACTGGAGGGTGGGAGCAAGAATGGTCACTGCCACTACGACCCCCGCCCTCACTGCTTATCTGGATGTGGATTCAGACAATGCTTGGAGAAACACACTACGTACATTTTTCTTTTTTAAAAGATCTACTTATTTTTATTGGAAAGTCAGATTTACAGAGAGAAGGAGAGACAGAGAATACCTTCCATTCGCTGGCTCACTCCCCAAGTGGCTGTAACAGTTGGAGCTGTGCCGATCTGAAGCCAGGAGCCAGGAGTTTCCTCAGTATCTCCCACACATCTGCAGGGTCCCAAGGCTTTGGGGTGTCCTCGACTGCTTTCCCAGGCCAGTAGCAGGGAGCTGGATCGGAAGTGGAGCAGCTGGGATACGAGCCGGCGCCCATATGGGATCCCGGAGACTGCAAGGTGAGGATTTTAGCCACTAGACTACCGGACTTGGCTCACATACATTTTCTTCTATTAAACAATGTTTTCCTCTATGCTTTCTAATGAGGAAATTACCTTTGAACTCCACAGACGTTAAACACAGAGAAGATGACAATTTGATGTGTACCCACCAGAGTAAAGCCCTGCAAGTTCCCTGCAACTCCTAGCTCTGTGCATGTCACTCTTTGCCTACAAAGAGATGGCCTGGGTCAACTCAATCCCAGCAACAGGGAAGTACCCTTACACCTGTAATTTTGAGGATGTGCTGCCACGCCTCTCGCTGTCCCCCTTCTAGCAATCGAAGGAGCTGTGATCGTGGCTTATGTCTGCAACCATGACACGAATGAGCTGACGAGTGGAGGAGTATCTCCTGTATCTACGGTCAGAGGTAGAGGGGAACTGTGTCCAGGTGTCTGGGGCTCCTCAGGTGGGTCCCTGCAGGTGGCTATTCACCACTGCCAGGTACTGGCACATAGGCCAAGTCAGGGCATCTGAAAGTACTTGGTGTTCCCTGGGAAGATGGCACAGGGCCTTCACTTGCATCTACAAGCAGTCTATACTCAGAAGGTTCAAACCCACTGGCTGGGTCTCTCACAGAGTCCTGCAGAGCCCCGGCTTCTGACAGGCCGATACATACTACATGTGCCATGTTGTTATTAGAATGACCACAGGTGTGCAGTCACTTGTGGTTACTCATGTTTGGTTGGCCTGGGTTTGCACTCCACCTGGGCCCTTCCAGTTACCAAGCCAAGGGAACGCCTGCAGCCGACAGCCTGACACCAATCCTCCTTGTACCTCCACACCGCCTGAAGACCCTTGGTTTCTGGGTCCTGGGCACTGATGCTGTTCCAGAGTCAAGAAGGGCAGCTTTGTCTTCCTTCCCCATCTGTTGTTTTGGCGTAACCTTGGGGCTTTGTTCTCTCTAACCTTCCCATTAAAAACATGTTTCAGAAGCCAAGTCACATGACTGCATTAAAACATTGAGCACCAATTTTCTTCCCACATTACTAACACTGTTGCACGCACTGTCAGGATCCCTGACCAGAGACAAGAAAGCAAACTAGTCCACTTGTCACAGAGACAGGGGTCATGATGGCAAGAGGGGACAGCAGTCAGGTGTCCAGCCACACGGGAGTATGCAGCCAGGGGTGACACACCCAACTGGCGAAAGAGGCAGGCAAGCAAATGACAACCTGCAACATTGTGACTCTTGGAGACACACTGCCAGGTGACACCGCCACATCACACAAAGGCAAAGACTGTATCTGGCATTGTGTAGTGGGGGAAGTCATACCTCCAACACTAACAGTCCTATACGGGTGTTGCTTTCTATTCCAGAGGTTCCACTTTTTGATCCAGCTCCCTGTCAATGGCATGGGCAAAGCACTGCTAGAAGACGGCGTGTTTGGGCCCCTGCCACCCACGTGGGACACTTGGATGAAGGTCTTGGCTTCTTCATGGCCCAGACAGTCCTGGCTATTGCAGCCATCTGGGGCAGCGAACTAGCAAATGAAGATTCTCAGAATCTCAGCTTTTTTGTTTTGTTTTGTTTTTGTTTTAAATAATGATTACATGGTTGATCAGAATGGGAAGGATCAAGGTTTAGGGAAAACTGGGTGAACTCAGTGCTTCCAAATTTGCTATTTCTTCTTGTTGTTCCTGGAGGAAGGGGAGAAACAAAGGGGAAAACCACTCATGACTTTGTACACCTTTGTACACCGCCACCTCATATCAACCCAGAGTCTCAGTGTGTACATGCTCCGAGGGTTCTGTCCAAGTGGTTTGGATGGTTCTGAAATGCTGCCAATTTTACCGATCCGAGGATGATGTCACCCTGCCAATGTCCATTGGTTCCATTCACCAGGATTTTCTGTTCTCATCATTTGTTCGGGGTAGTTGTCCAGTTCTGTTCTTCTGCTACAGCATCAAATGTGCTGCCATATCCTCCTTTTACAACAGGCTCTGCGTCTACTGCTCCACCTTTTTCATCAGGTAGGGCATGTTCTTGCAGGTGAGTCCAAGTAGCTAGGCCAGGTGTCCCAAACATCACCAGATCCCCCCACCCCTGGGGCTCATGAACCCGACATCCACCCAGTAGACGGGCCTGGGACAGGAGACCCAAGCCCCACCAGATTCTCCACCCCTGGGGCTCATAAACCCACTCCCACCTTGCAGTTAGGCCCCAGGACTCAGGCCAGGCAACCTGAGCCCCGCCAGATCCCCCACCTAGCAGGCAGAAACCAACACCCACCTAGAAGGCAGACCCCAGGATCCGGGCCAAAAGAACCACACCCCACCAGTTCCCCCGTCCCTGGGGCTAAGGAACTCATCCCCACTACACATGTGGGCCCCCTGACCTGAGCCAAGCTACCCAAACCCTGTCAGATTCCCTGTCCCTGGAATTCATGCATCTGGTCCCCACTTGGCCCAGGCTGGGATGACTTGCCTCACCTCAAGATGTGCAGTCTTACTGCGCTGCCTGGCCTAGTCTAGTCTGCCCCCTGTTCCAGTTCCTGCTGGTGGGTGCTGCAGCCTGTCCCAGCCCAGCCTGATTGCTGTCCCGGTCCTAATGTGAACTGGCTGGTGTTGCGACCCGATCTGGCTCCTCAAGCCCCCTACCCTGGTTCTCAGATCTGCCAGTGTGTGTTATGTGCTGGTCCAGACTGGTCTGTCCCCAGACCTGACTCACATGTATGCCGGTGAGTGCTGTAACCTGGCATGGTCTAGGCTGCTCCTTGCCTTGCTTCCTGTGTTCTCCTGCAGGGCCTGCGTCCCAGTGAAGGAGTTTTCCAAGCTCTTCCATCAAGTCTCCTCCCAGTGGCAGTTCTTGCGCACACCAATTGTTGGCCTAGGTTGACTTTGTCTACTTCCTGTCCTGGTGAGAACATTGGCCTTGTTGAACCGGCCACACCCATTCTGGTTCTTGTTGTTAGTTGTTGTAGCCCAGCACTATCTGGTCTGTGCCCAGACACAGTTTTCACATAGTATAGTGGGAGTCAAGACCTAGTCTGGTCTGTTCTACACCCAAACTGGCTCTTACAAGTACCAGTTGGGCTGGTGTCAAGCCCAATCTGTTGCTGCACCATGCCAGTGCATACCCACGCTGGTGCAGTTGATTCTCTCAGAACAACTTCTCTCACACTTGTTCTTCCCTCCAAACCACTTTGGTGTTGGCCCCATACATACATACACATGTTGTTGACTTATCAATGGAAGTCCCTCAGCTGTAATTCCTATCCTGTGCTTAAAAACTTTGGGTCATCTCCCACTGCCACCTGTGTGATCCCATTATCCCCCTGTAAATCAAGACCCTCTAACCATGAGGGTGCGCCTCCCCACCCCCTGGGCATAGGGTCTTGCAGGCACACCACACATGTCCCTCCCCCAGGGCCTCACGTAGCCTGGCTACAGGCACCAAATACCTAACCTCCAGGATGGGATGGTCCTAGAGACCCACCAAGCCTCCCTCCCCCAAGGAAGCCAGTGTGCTCAACTGTTTGTACCTGCACCGGGGTCGAAAATAACTCTGCTTTTCATTGTCTACATTATCACCTAAATTCTAGAAAGATAAAATAAACTCATGATGTTTTAATCAAAACATCAAAGTTAAAACTGTCCAGAATTTTCATTTAGGATTTATTTTTGGGGCCCGGCGGCGTGGCCTAGAGGCTAAAGTCCTCGCCTTGAACACCCTGGGATCCCATATGGGCGCCAGTTCTAATCCCGGCAGCTCCACTTCCCATCCAGCTCCCTGCTTGTGGCCTGGGAAAGCAGTCGAGGACGACCCAATGCATTGGGACACTGCACCCATGTGGGAGACCTGGAAGAGGTTCCTGGTTCCCGGCATCGGATTGGCGCGCACTGGCCGTTGTGGCTCACTTGGGAAGTGAATCATCGGATGGAAGATCTTCCTCTCTGTCTCTCCTCCTCTCTGTATATCTGACTTTGTAATAAAAATAAAAAAATCTTTAAAAAAAAAGATTTATTTTCTTTTTCTTAAAAAGGTAGAGTTACAGACAGGACAGAGAGAGGCTTTCTATCAACTGGTCCACTCCCCGAATTGCAGTGGTGGCTGGAGCTGAGCTGATCCAAAGCTAGGAGCTAGATTTCACCCAGCTCCAGAAACGACTATTCCAGCATGTACAGGTCAAGATCACAGGAAGTGCAGTTTGCTCCCAAGACTTCTGGATTTAAACTCACAACTGAGGCTTGCATTGTGCACCTGCCACTGTGTCTGGGCTCCCTGTGTGAGTGTGAACGCATAGATGATCAAACATCCATCACATCTTCTCTGTCCTGCTTGCGGCTGTCTCCTCCCCCATCAGCTCTTTGGACTCTGTAAATAATCTCACTCAAATCACTTCATGGGCAGCAATGCTGGACAGTTTAACTTGGATTTTTTTTTTTAAAAAAAATACTTATTTATTTTTATTGGAAAGGCGGATATACAAGGAGGAGGAGAGACAGAAAGGAAAATCTTCCATTCGATGGTCCACTCCCCAGGTGACCGCAATGGCTGGTGCTGCACTGATCCGAAGCCGGGAGCCAGGAGCTTTTTCGGGTCTCCCACGCCGGTGCAGAGTCTACTTGGATATTTTGATAAAAAACATTCTGACTGATGGACTTGCCACCAGCTTGGACCCTTTAAAAGACCTTGTAGTGTATCCTTAGGTCCTATCTGAACTCTAGTCATCTCCAGCCATTGGCTGCTATCTTTGAAATCTACAAAGGCCTCAGAGGAATTCAAGGAATTCCAGTTACAGAAAGAGACAATGCACTCATTTCCTGGCTAGAGGTAGGCCAACTAGGAATCTGGATGCAATGTGGCTTCCAAGTGTTTGTTATCTGTGGTCATCCCCGGGCCTCTCTGGCTGCCCATTGTCTAGCATCCAGCTGTGGACGGTTCCTTTGTGTGATCATCTCAAGCAGGTGGATGATACTGCATTGAGACAATCTGCGTGGATCTGAGTTTGACCACAAGAGGGCAGTAAGGAGTTACAATGAGTGAAATACCAAACTGGTACCTAAAGCAAAGATAACATAAAGCATTGAACCAGCTGATAGAAGATCTCCTTCTGTTTCTCCTTTTTTAAAATCCAAAAATCTCAAATAAATAAAAGCTCATCCTTATTTTGAAAAGCAAGAGTTTAAAAAAATAAGCTGAAAGCACACTGCTTTCAGTTGGACTTAGAAAACCCTCGTCCTCAGTGAAGTGCATCAGTAGCTTGGCATGCACGGAGTTGGAGGAAACTCTGGCTCCCACGGGAGAGCAGCAGCCAGGCAAAGGCCTCAGAGGGAGTGGGGCAGACAAAGGAGCATGGGAGACTTGTGTTCCCTTTGCCAGGAGTGCTTACGGAGAAAAGACGCATGCCTGCCAAGCTGTCTGTAGCACCATCGGAGGGTCATCGGAGGGAGTGGGCCATGGGTTCTCTGAGCGGAGCTGTTGGAGGGGGTGGAGGAGAGCCTGCCTGTAAGAGGGGTCTGCACCACGCAGTGCAGTTCCCAGGAGAAGGAACCGAGCCACAGTACAAAATGGAATGACAAGACAGCGATGCCATCCAGTTCACGTGCCACTAATTTGAAGACCTCTCGACTTCAGACATGCTGAACTCGACATCTCAGGGCCGAGGAAACACAGAAGACAACAGTTTGAAGAGGAAGCACTGGGCCGGGACTCGGGGAAACCTGCCTCGCAGGACTGCCTGAGGATGGCGCTGTAAGATGGGAAGCTGGGATCCGGCTACCAGGGTGGCGCATAACCCATGGCGGCAGGAAGACCCGACGAGGTGATTCGCAGTGAGGATTAACTTGAGTCTGTTGGAAGGCCAAGGAGAAGAAATGCATGGGGGTTAAGAGGGGGGTGAGATCCAAGGCATGGACCAGAGAATAGAGCAGGTAAGTGGATGAGACACATAGCTTGAAGTCAGGGCTGAGACCAAAGGATAAGTTTTCTACTTCCTAATCCCGTGATGTTAGACTTAAACCTCCTAGCTTTGGCCTTCTCGTTTGAAAAGCTGGGAGTCTCCTGCCTTACAGGGTTATTGCTTGTACTGAGTAAAATGTGGCATGTGACTGGGTCATATTAAATACTCTGTGAAGGGGACCCAGTGGTAAGACACCAGGAGGGGCTGGTGTTGTGATGCATTGGGCTGGGCTACCACCTGCAAAGCCAGCATCTCATGTGGACACTGGTTTGAATCCTGGCTGCCTCACTTCCAATTCATTTCCCTGCTAATGCACCTGGGAAAGCAGCAGAAGAAGGCCCAAGTGCTTGGGCTCCCACCACCCCTTGGCTCCTGACTCTGACCTGGCCCAGTTCCAACTGTCATGGCTATTTGGGGAGTGGCCCAGCAGATGGAAGATCTCTCTCTGTCCCTCTGTCTCTGTCCCTCGGCCTTTCAAACACATAAACCTTAAAGAAAAGACTCTAGTAGATAGATAGCATTGCTGCTGAGCCAAGTCCAAGTGGGGAAGCTGGAATGGGGCTCATGGATGTAGGACTAGACCCTGATCAGCCAGGGGAGCCCACAGTCCCCTCCTTCCTAGCACAGGCTCCCGAGGGCAGCTGCTGCTCAGCAGGCCATCTCAAAGTGTGATGTGCAGCTTTGAGTAAGTAACCAAAGACATCACAGCTTCTTCCACCTTGATATTTCACAAGGACAACATGCAAGTGACCCTGTGGAGAGCCCTTGGGGTGGAGCACAGAGGCTTCCCGTTGGGAGCCCTGTGAGTAACCCCCAGACTCCCTGTTGTGGAAGTTGTTTCTTTAGCCCCACCTTTTCTGTGGCTGCTTCCCAGCCTCGTACCTTGAGGGTAACCGCCTAGAGACCCTGGGGAAGAAGCATCTAGTTAAGTTGCTTGTAAGTTCCTAATTCAACAAGACTTCCTCTTTTTTATTTTTTAAAAATATTTATTTATTTTAATTTGAAAGGCAGATTAACCGAGAGAAGGAAAGGCAGAGAGAGAGAGAGAGAGATCTCTGATGGCTCACTCCCCAAATGGCCACAATGGCCAGAACTGAGCTGATCCGAAGCCAGCAGCTAGGAGCTTCTTCCAGGTATCCCACATGAGTGTAGCGGCCCAAGCACTTGGGCCATCCTCAGCTGATTTCCCAGGCCATAAGCAGAGAGCTGGATGGGAAGTGGAGCAGTCGGAACACAAACCGGTGCCCTAATGAGATCCCAGTACTAGCAGGTGGAAGATAATCTAGTTGAGCTACAGCACCTGCTCTTCAACAAGACTTCTACATTGTTGCATTTGGGGGTAATTTATTACACAGCAATGGCTAACTCATTCACACTTCTTCTCTGAGACAGAAGGCCATCAGAGCGCCAGAGTATGGAAAGGAGAAAGGTGGGGTGCCACACGATCTCCATTTTCTCTGTGGAATTAATACACAAGGCATATCAGCTGCTGTGGATGAGTGGCCTCAGTGTCTCTGGCAAGGGGTTGAAAATGCTGTGCAGAACAAAGGGCAAAGGGCTTGGTAAGCAGGCAGCAAAGCTCCTGATGGCCCCGGGCTCAGCCTCCACAGCAGGAGCCTTCACATCAAGGATGAAGTTGAGTGGCTTTTGGCCCACACCCAGGCCAACTGCTGACAAGATGAGTCAGGACTGGGGCTGGTCCCATGCTCATCTTGAGAAAGCATTCTCTGCTTTCAGAAATGATCTGCAAGTGCTCAGCACGTTGTTCATGAGGGGAGATACGTTTTCAGAACACAGGCTTCCATGAGGAAGCTTGACAAGCCACGTGGAATCTGCAGCTAGCACCTGGCAGTGTCCTGTTGTCACAGGCCTCAGGTTTGCTGTATTCTTTCCCCTGGGCCCTGCACACTGCCCCTGCCCCTGGGGCTCTCTTTTACACTGTCTTTGTTGTGCCGGTTTCTGAAATCCCCAGATAATCATCAAGTCTGAAGCCGGTGCTAAGGCATAAAAGTGGTTTATTCGAACTAACCTAGGTCTCTCAGCCACCTCCCCCAGCCCAGCATGGCCGGGCGGGGGAGGGGCAGCCGTTGCAGGATCCGCAGCAAGCCCGTGAGCCAGAGAGAGAGAGAAAGGAAAAGACAAGACCCCGAGAGCCCAAGCTCCCCAGTTTTTATACATTTCAGGCTATTAATTATACAGTCATGATCTAGCAGGCTTCTATTGGTGGGTTTGAAACTAGCGACTTTCAAAAAGTACAAATCGATGAGCTATAGGGTGGTGGATCTTATCAAACACCAGGTACCTCCTTCCTGAGGAGTGGTCTGCCTACGTGACCTGCCAGGTGTCCTGCTGGGTGTCAGGCCTAGAATCCACACAGCCCCCAGCCAAGCCATCAAGGCGGGATCACAAAGGGCAGAAAACTTCCAGGCTCTTCATCTTCCCCGCAACTCCTACCTGCCTCCCTGAGTGTTCCCAGCAGCCCCTGGTTTCCCCCTGATGTGATCACCAGTCTGTAGTCATTATCTAAGAGCAGCATAGAACTCCAGCACTTAAAAGGACCTGGCCAGGACTACCTTCTCCCAAAGTGATTTTAAAGGAGCCTTGTTAGTCCCAGGCTCTTGGAAACCCGCAGGTCACCAGGCACCAAGCTGGCTCATCTCCCTACAGAAGGACCAGTCCTGCTCTCTGCTAGCTTAGCTTCTCCCGGGTGCTGATTCTCTTTACAGATGTGGAAGCCTCAAAACTGGGGTCTTTCACACATTCATTACACAACAGCACCCATTTGTCCATTGCAGCATTCAATCCCCCAGCAGTTTACTATGGAGGGTCTCCTGTGTATGGAGTAAATACGATCTACTGTTAGGGAATTAAGAGACGGATGTGGTGGCCTGGCACATGGGAAACATTTGGTCAGTGTGAGTTGAGTGACTATTAACTCCTGTCCCCTTGGGATTCATAGTCTGAGAGGTGAAAAGATTGAAAAAAAAAATCAGTTGTTTTAGCACAACAGTAATGGAATTTTACAAATATTATAAATATAGGAGGCCATACCTCACTGGCAAGTGGAGGACAAGATGACATGTGCTAGATCTAGAGGAAGAAATAAGAGTTCTTCAGGAAAATGAAGTGGCAAAGGTCTTTGCAGGAGGCCCACACTTCTCATAGGCTGAATCAGGCCTTAGCGGCTATGTCAAAAGACCTGAAGCTGGAGCTTATGAAGAACAGAGGTTTGGGGCCCAGCACTATGACAGTATGCCATTGCAGCTACCCATGGAGTGAACCAGCAGACAGAAGACATTTCTCTCTGTCTCTCCTCTCCGTAAATCTGCCTTTCCAATAAAAATAAAATAAAAAATGGTTTCCTTGTTATCATGAAAGCTTCCTCCAGGGGCCTGGCTGAGAGCCCAGAGAACAGTCTTGCTGCATTCCAGAACAGGACCTCCTGTGGTCGCTTTACCGTGCCAGCTGTACAGGGAACCATCAGGTATTGCGCACATGCAAACAAGATGGTAGAAGGACCTAGAAGAGCCAAATGCCATCATTTGCTCCATCACTGTCAACTTCGGAGTGACTGAGTCCTGTGAGGCGGCTCAACAGAGTCCCCTAAGGTGGACTTCAGGATCCTGACACTAAAACGTTTTCAGGAGTCAGGGTGAGAACTCTGGTTCAAGAAACCATACCTGCCCCTCAGGCCCTGCCCCTGTTGCCAATACTATTCGCTGTCGAGTCTTCCCACAAAGTTGTGGAACCTGCTCTGCTCAGCGGGTGAAGGACTTGGGCAATCCCAGAAAACAAAAAAGGAACAAAGGGACACAGATGAGAAATGGGAAGCTGGGTCCCAAGTCTATTTCATATTTAACCAAAAAATTCGGGGCCAGTTTAGGGACCCTGGCTCCCTGCCTTGCGGTGGATTCCTATTTCCCCCATAGTTACAACCTTACTGTACTAATTAGCATTGATGGATACTTTAGCCACAGCCCTGCGGTTTCAAACTGCTCATTAGCTATTTAACTGGCAAAGCCATGCAGCAATGCTATGAGTCAATCCTGTCCTAAAAGAGTCCCACCCACCGGGGCCACTTGGTGGCAAAACAGGACAGGACAGAGACTTGGGATCCTTCCTTTCTTGCTGACCGGCTACTGCTTGCCTTCAATTGTCTGGATCAGAAACCGAACCATCATTCTAAATGGCCACGGTGTCACCAACAGAGCAGTGACCCCCAATCTCTTTGTCATGTGCTTTCCACATCAAAGGGGTTATTTGATCAAAGAGGTTTGGGAAACTCTAGGCAAAACAGGGATCCCACAGGGTACCTGACAACTGGGAACTCTCCTGGCCCCTTCTTGCAGTAATGCGCCTGACCCACTGGGCCAGGAGGAAACAGGACACAAAATGCCATTGGTGCTGCATCCACAGGTTTCACCACAGATTTAAAATACCAGATTACCAATAAGAATCTTTAGTCCTACACAAACACAGGTCTGGAATCCAACTTCCGGTTTTGGGGAGGCAAAGAACAAAAGAACTCCGCTCTACTGCTCTGCCCACTACACCCCACCAAATGCCAAAGCTGGGAGCCTGGAACTTAACCATGGATTGAAAATACTTGAAAACAATATTGCATCCGTACTGAAAATGTCCACAACCTTTGTTGTGCAACACATATTCACACAGCACTTATATTACACTAGTTTTATAAATAATCCAGACATGATTTAAAGTGCGCAGAAGGATGAGCAGAGGGTATGTGCTAGCATTATGTCACCTTACACAAGGGACTGGAGCATCCATGGATTTGGGTACCTGTCAGGGAGGCGGCAGGTGAGCCCTGTTCCCCAAGCAGACCAAGTGATGACTGCATCTCATTTGCCAGCTCGTTTAAGCACCATGGCCATGGGACTGGTGACCCGCAGTGGGACTGGTGACCTGCAGATCACACCATGGGAAATGTTCAGTTCAACTCTTATTTTTCACCACCCCGAGGAGTTAGCAGAGCACTGGACGTGGTGAGAATGAGATGTCACAGAGGGAACTAATCAGTCAAGGCTGAGTTTCACTTCCCATAAAATCTACCAGGCCTGCACCAGGTTCAGGTCTCAGTCACTCTGCCTTGTGAAATGACAAGGGCCTCAAATACACTGAGTGCAGGCATGTGGGAAGAGCGACCTGTTGAAGACCACATCAGATCTCTGAAAGCCTTCAGCCCATTTCACATCGAAGGAAGTTGATGTCTGAGTGGTCCACCACGACTTGACTTTTGCTTCTCACAACCACTGAGCAGGCTTTGCTGGGCAGGAAGACTTTCTGGAGCTTGTTTTTAATAAGATGAAGTTGACATATAACAAATCATTTCAGGTGAAGAGTTCAGGCACACAGAGTACATTCAACTGTTGTGCAACCTCCCCTACTTTTTACTTCCAAAATGTTTTTATCAGGCAGTAAAACCCCACCTCATCAAGTAGCCCCTTTGCCCACCAAGCACCAATCCCTCTTTCTCTGTTTCTGGTAATGACCAATTGGATTTCCATTTAGACAGCTTTTACAATTTTGTGTTTTTATGTAACTGGGTTCATCTGACAGGTGGCTGCCTGTAAATAGCATGACTTTGCTTTTTTGTTTTCTGTTTGCTTTCTTAGGTTCATATCCCATGGCTAACATCTTGTGATATGGCTATAGCACAGCTTGTTCAGGCACTCATTCATTGACAAATATTTGGACAGTTTTCACTTTTGGTGAATAATACTATTAGGAAGATTCCTATACAAGTGGTTGGTTTCAATCCATGGAGGGGTATACCTAGGAGTGGCATTTCTGGGTCACAGAAAGTTTTGCAACTACCACTTTGCAGCATCCCAAGGCAATCTGAGTTGTTTGCATGGGGGTGGATGTTTGCATGAGGGTGGTGCTGCCTACATCACATATCAGAGGTCCTGGATTTGAGTCCCATCTCTGCTCCACATTCCAGTTTTCTGTTAATGCACGCCCTGGTAGGCAGCAGTGATGGCTCAAGTCATTGGGTTCCTGTGGCCCAACAGGACACCTGAGGCATTGTGGGAGTGCCAGTAGGTACAGCTCTCTGTTTCTCTGTGACTGCTTCTCAAATTAAAAAAAAATAGTGTTTAAAATAGCTCATGATTTAACTAGCTGGAGACACAATTTTGAATGCATTTGTAAACAAGACACATGAAACTCATTACCCACTGAGAGCTTAGAGAATGACCTACAAAGCAAGTTTCTGCACTACACAACCCCACCCCACCCCCCTGCTTTCTCCCATGAGTAGCTGTGCAGCTTTTAGCCAGCCATTTGAGTTTCAGTCACTCAGCTCTATAGAATTTCTGTTGTCTTCTCAGCCAATAAGAGTCCAACAAAGACAATACGCAGAGGTGCCTTTTGGCAGCTCCATTATTGGGAGGTGGGCATTGTTCACGTGGGGCAAAAGGGGGACATCAGCACTAGATCAGCAATTCTGGAAAGATTCTGAAACATCCAGAGTTGCTTTCTTTTGGAGTCAACTGAAGTGCTTCGATGGAGTGTCAGCCTCCGGGAAGTGTTCATTATTGATCACATAGTGTTGAGTAGACAGAACACATGAATTCTAAGCACATGAATTAGGCAGAGAATTCAAGCGTGGCTCTCGCGTTCCATAAACGTTTCCAAATGCTCAGTCTTGGCCTCCTGCCAAAGCTGTTACTGTTCTGGGTACATGTGAAAATGCTTGGCTCTCATCTAACCACGATACAGAATCAGAGGGACTTTCTAAGCTCACGTTGCTTCCTAAGAAGGAACGGATGAGGTTTATACCCAAGAGATTTTTTTAAAAGTGATTCTATATTCTCATTTAAGATGTTGCTATATCACTTCTACTATTGGTGAGAGATATACTGGAAAAGATGCTTCTTTTCCATTTTAATTTGCATTAAAGTTCAAGCGTGACAAATATATGCGTGTACAAGCTAAGGAAATAGAATACATTAATTTGGACAGTTTGTGGCTTGGGGATTAGTGCATCTCTGTGGAATGTTGCTGTGATCAATGTGTTTCTGGGGACCTAGAGAAGTGGTGGGCAGCAGGTTCTGGAACACATACACACACATAGACCCAGGATACACGGCTGCTGGTCCTTTTCTCAACCACGTGGGGTCACAGACGTCTCCACAGGCCAAGAGGGCAGACCACCACAGGTACCAGGAGTGTCTGCAGCCGTGAGCCTCTCGGGCAGGTTGAGACTGCCTGGTCTGATTGTCTGATTCAGGACTGCTTGGGAAGCTATTTGCTGTGTTGTTTTCCCATTAACCATCACCCTCTAGTGATTGTGCTGACCTCAGACCTGTACATGCGGAACCCAAAGGCAGGATGACAGATTCCAAATGTTTATAGTGTATGTATTTGCTAGTGTTGGAGATGATAAAAGCAATATAAGACTATATACTCAATGGGGGAAAAATACGAAAGGAGACAGAAAGATATGGCCATGGTTTCTGTTCTGTTGGCTCCTCCACCAGTCCCTTCCTGCAGTGCAGCACAGGTGTGAGCCTGCTGCACACCTTCCCCACGTGGATAGTTAGAGCAGCAGATACGGGCTCCGCCGGGGATAACATCCGGGGATAGCACTGAAGAATACATGACACTGGGACTTCTTTTCAGGATTCCTCTCGAAAAAGGAATACAAGTTATCAGGAGGGCAGGTTTTCGGTGAAGCAGCTAAGATGTCTGTGTTCTATGCGCTGGTGGTGAGCATAGCTGCCTTCCAACATGTCTGTGTCCCCATTAGTCATTCAGTAGCATGTTATTTAACTTCGTGGTGTTGTTAATTTCTTTTTTTTTCTTCCTGTTGTTGATTATGTCTTGTAGCTTTTCATTTAAGGGGATGTATAGTAACTGTGCAATGGAGACTATCATATCCAGATGTGAGGATACAATGCAGTATGCATCTCTACTTCCAGACCAAAAATGGGACTCCCAATGAAAGTGTTTACTATATCTTGACAATAGGATGCTGGACTCTCTGCCAGTGTCCATGCCCGCAATGATCGACATATGACTTTGTAAGAACAAATATACTATAGTAATGGTATAGGGGAACTCAGTGAGGGGGAAGGAATTGGGGAGAGAAAGGAAATCCCAGGGCCTTTGGAACTGTATCATTAAATGATAATAATAAAAAGAAGAAAAAAAAAAGAAAGAAAATATGTCTGTGTCCCAGTGGGAGGGCCCGAGTCGGAACACTGAGTTTTGACTCCAGCTTCCAGATAATGCAGACCCTGGGAGACGGTGGTGGTGGCTCCTGGGCTCTCTCCTCTCTCTCTTGCTGCTTCTTAAAGAAGGAAAGAAATGGCTTATCTGTAAAAACATTCTGCAAAATTGCTGCCTACTGGATTTGTAATATATTCCTTTGTTCTCCAGAATATTTCTGATTTTATATATTCTGGCATGCTGCCCAGCCATGTGACACACCATAAGCTGGAAGGAGACATACAAGGATAGCTGATAGAATTTGCAAAAAAAAAAAAAAAAAAAAAACAAAAAAAAACATGTTAACACAGGAGTCTACATTTTAAAGTCTTAAATCAGAATGAAACAGCAAGTGCCTCTCAGTGGATCAAGGAAAGGTGGGGAAAAATTAGAAGAATGGCTTGAGAGCCTGTGTAAAGTAGGAGAGATGGAGACTCGAGTTGAATTAATCAGCAAATACTTATCATTCCTCTGTGCTGTGGTGAGTGCTGTGGTTAGGCTGAAACGTAAGGTGTGGTCCCTGCCTCCAGAGGGTTTGCCATCTGAAAAACCAGATGGGCCAGACAGAAGAGAATCAGGTAAGGCAGGACTTGCACAAGAGCCTGCATTTGGAAAAGAATGAGTAAGACAGCTTCTACCAGTTATGACAAATAAGATGGAATACGAGCCGTCTTCATTCACTCCCTTCTGTCCCTTTATGTCTACTCCTCACTAATGCCTGCCCTGGCTTGGGCTCTGAGGACCTTGCCCGAGGCACTCTCCACCCTCTCCCAAGCCACTCTCAGCCTAGCCACAGGACTGATCTGCTTGGGTGTAAGGGGCTCACCTCTGCTCCGAAGCCAAAAGTGACTCTCCTATCATCACCAAACACGCTGAACTCCATGCAAAACCCAAGGCCCTCCCACAAATGATGTCTGTCTCTTCTTGGTATTGTGTTCCGCTTCCTAACAGGAACCCTCTGCTCTACTGAACAGGAACCCCTTGCCACTTCCCAACCCCACTTCTGTGCCAGCTTCCTGGGGTCTCCACCCTCTCTTCCATGGTCCCCAACACCACTTGTCCATCTCCACAGACAAGCAGAGTCAGAAGAATCAGTTCTGGTGAATGTGTACTTATACCTAAACCACACCAATGATAAAATAAAAGATTCTTTGGCAATGCATACAGTTCAGGTGACAAGTACTGAGGTTACCCTGCAGCAGGATCTTAGAAAGTGTTTTAAAGATTAAAAAAAATAGTTTGTTTTTATTGAAAAGGCAGGTATACAGAGAGGAGAGACAGAGAAAAAGATCTTCAATTTGCTGGTTCACTCCCTAAGTGGCTGCAATGGCCAGAGTTGAGCCGATCCGAAGCCAGGAGCCAGGAGCTTCCTTCAGGTCTCCCATGTAGGTGCAGGGTCCCAAGGTTTTGGGCCCTCCTCGACTGCTCTCCCAGGCCACAGGAAGGGAATTGGATAGAAAGTGGGGCAGCTGGGATATGAACAGGCGTCCACATGGGATCCTGGTGGGCGCAAGGCAAGGATTTAGCCACTAGGCTATCGTGCTGGGCCCTAGAAAGTGTTTTTAAAGGGCCTGACACAATGACTCAACTGGCTAATCCTCTGCTTGTAAGTGCCAGCATCTCATATGGGTGTTGGTTTGTGTCCCAGCTGCTCCGCTTCTCATGCAGCTCCCTGTTTGTGGCTTGGGAAAGCAATGGAGAATGGCCCAGTGCCTTGAGACCCTGCACCTATGTGGGAGAACCAGGAGGCAGCTTCTGGCTCCTGACATCGGATCACCTAAGCTCCAACCATTGCAGCCATTGGGGGAGTGAACCAGCAGATGGAAGATCTGTGTCTCCTTCTCTCTATAAATCTGCCTTTCCAATAAAAATAAACCTTTAAAAAAGCAGTTTTCAAAGACTTTTGCTCTCAAAGTATTTTGTTATACTTGCCTTAGTTAAATTAATGCATTATGCACATTACATCACATCATTCCCACTGTTGCAGTCATCTGGGAGCTGGCAGTGGCAGGAGGGGTGTGGTGGGAAGTGTGGGAGCAGACAGGAGGTGGTGATAACCCGAGTAATGCAGGCAGCCTGGACTGAGTTCCCAGTTCCTGGCTTTAGCCCCCTTCCATTGCAGGCATTTGCAGGGCAGAGTTCACTCTGTGTCTACCTCTGAAACAAAATTCAAATGGGCAGTTCCTAGAAGTACTCAAGATTTATTTTCAGAAAAACAATATAAATCTCTTCAAAGTTTTCTCAGAATATACATTTCCATGCCTCTTGTATGCAGAGTGAAAAATTTTCTGCTTCAAAATAAGCTAGTTTTTTCTTTTTTTAAAATTTTATTTGCCAGAGAGAGTCTCACGTGTGCGTGGACACACACACACAGAGTCTTCCATTCACGGATTCACACAATGGCCAAGACTGACCAGGCCAAAGCCAGGAACCTAGAATCCATCTGGGTCTCTCACATGAATGGCAGAAACTCAAGTTCATGGGCTGCATCAGAAGTAGAGAAGCCAGTACCTGACTGGTGCTCCAACAGGAGATGCCAGCATTAGGTAGTGATTGACTTGCTGTGCCACAATGCTGGCCCTCCCTCCTCAAAAACTTGTTAAATTCCATTTTCCTCAAACTTGGTGAAGTATCCTCATGTACTATTATTAGTATATATTATCATTATGACACACTACTATTAGATTTATGCATACACACTGGCATCATACTTAGATAACTGATTGTGTACACAGAACTTTTTAATGATGTAATACCCACCCTTTATAGATCACTAGATTAAATGATGATACTTGGGAGAAACCATCAAGTAGCTGAAGCCTGGAATCATGATTTCATCATGTAGCAAAGACAGAGATTGCATTTGAAAGTGGGTTATCAACAACTAATTGCTTCTGGAACACCATTTATAACAAATGGTAAGAAATCTGGGAAGCAGCACCTAAACAGCACCCAGGGGTGCCTTTGGATGCAGGTTGTGGGGCTCAGTGTCTGCTTCAGATGTTGTTAACTACAGCCTGGGGGCAAGGTAGTAAACCCACTGGGCCCAACCTCCCTTAACTGTAACAGGAGTACCAGCTGAACACTTGCCTTATAGGGGCGTTTTTCAGGTTTTCTATTCTGACACACACTAGGTAAGAATTCAGACCCATGGAGGGCACTTAATAAGTGCTCAGTGAATGCTAGTCAATAACAACCAGGCGTTGGTTATATTTTACAAAAATACAAAAATGGTACAGCATTTCAGTTGTTGCTTAGGATGCCCACAGCCCCTATCCAAGCCCTGGATTCCAGTTCTGACCTGGCTCTGGATCCAACTTTCTGCTAAAGCACATCTGGGGAGGCAGCTTGCTTTGATTCAAGCTCCTGGGGCCCTGCCAGCCACATCTGAGACCTGGATGGAGTTCCAGGCTCCTAGATTTTGCCTGGACCAGACTTGCTGTTTGTGGCATTTGGGGAATGAACCAGAAGGTCAAAGATCCCTCCTTCCTCTCTACCTCTCTCTGCCTCTCAAATAAATAAAATAAAAATCTAAAGCTATTCTTGCTTCCTACTGCTCTTTGCTGGCCAGCATGAATCAGCGCACAGAGTTCTATGCGGAGAAGATGCAGGCCTAGAGTAAGGGTAGAAGCTCAGTGTTTAAGGAAATGACGATGCGTAACTTTGGAGAACTCTTGCCAACTGTTGCGGAGAAAAACTGATTGGAAGTCAACACAGGAAGAGAGAAGTATTGTTCAGAATCATGAAATAATGTGTTTTAGATATTTGAAAAGTAGGGCATGTTTAAGGGCGGAGATGTGAAGCAGAGGCTATGGAAATGTCTGATGAAAGAGGGCAGGCTTGGCCAAGAAGAGCAGCATACTCCTGCAAGCGGCCTAGTATGTATTCCCAGGGTTGCCGTGAGGCCTGGCGGGAGGGAACGACAGGAATATTGTGATGTGCAGATCCTGGCAACGAGGCGGCCTTCATTTCCCCAGGGTTCACTCTCCGCCTAACACTCTGTAGACCACTCTGCCCCGCTTCTCTAGCCTCCTACCGTGAGAACACTGAAATACAGAAGAGATAGAATAACATGAACGCTCGTATTCACATCACAACATTTAACATCTTCTGTACTTTTGGGAATTATGTAAATATATAGGTGGCAAGCATTTCACTTTAAAATTTACCGGTGTGCATGTCTAAAAATAGACATTTGACATAAGTGCAATGTCATTCCCACACCTAAAAGCAGCTGTCTGCTATCATCTGCTAATTCAATCCAAATTCAATTTCTTCAGTTGCTCCTAAAATATTTTCTACACCTGGTTTGTTAAACCATGATTGACTAAGGACAAGCCATTATACTTGTCTATCACATCTCTGAACAGCCCTCCCCCAGCGCTGCTTTATTATTATTATTATTATTTATGGCAATGACATATTTAAGTGCCTGGGTCATTTGTTTAGTTGGAGGGCCTGTCATTTTTTTCTGGGTCTTGTCGATTCTTCCGTCTTAGTATCTCCTGAGGAAGCAAGGACAGACCTCATGGCCTCATTAGGCCGAGAATGTAGATTTTTGGCAACAGCACTTTATAGAGGATACTGGAAGGTTCCTATTATAACACATCAGGAGACAGGGTCAGGTCCGTCCACCTTTAGTGCTGATAAGATTGAACCGGGTTAATGTAGGAAGAACAAAATTCCTCCAGCCGAGTGTTCACTCCACCCGACCTCACTGTCCAGCAATAAATCCTGAATGAGAATTTGGCATCCTGTGACTGTCCTGTCTCCCATGGCCTTTTCATCGCATTAGTGACCCTGGCATGAATCAAAGCAGAGTGCTGGGTTTGAGTCCCAAGGAACCGCTGGCTTCCAATTCCAGCTTCCCATTCCCTCACAGCAGGTGACAGCTCAGAACTTCAGCCTCTGTCTCGGGCACAGGAGACCAGCGTAGAATCCTGCTTTCAGCGTGGCTCTGCCCTAGATGTGGAAGCTCTGTTGTGTTTCCTTTTGCCTTCCAAATGAATTTTCAAACGCTTATTTTCTTCTGGAAAGATTCTTTTATTTATTTGAAAGGCAGAGTTAGGGAAAAAGATCTTCCATCTCTTGGTTGGTTCATTCTCCTAAATGGGCCACAAAACCTGGGACGAGGCCAGAAATAAGCCAGGAGCCAGCTTGCCTAGGTGACTGGGGTAATAAGAGGGATCTGTACCCGGGGCACGACACTTCACCAGGCAAGGAAGCCCCGGGCATTCCGAGGGGGCTTTTCGAGGCTCGAAGTGCCCTTAATCAAGGTATCAGACTGGCGGCTGGGGCCACACGTGTCTGAACCAGTGGCTGGGGCGCACACGCACACCCTTGTCCACCGATTCCTCCTCTAGGACGCCGGCGAGCCCCGGCGTGAGGGAGCCGTTAGAGGCGTGGCCAGGACCGCTGCGCCGCCTCAGATCTAGCCGCAGAGCCGCCAAGACCAAAAACTGCCGCAGAACGCCCCGCGCGCAGGCCAAGCGTGAGCGACCAGCCGCGCGGCCCGAGGCCCCAGAGTCCACTCCTCACGACTCGCTTCCGCGTAGCGCCCTTCCATCAGACAGGGGGCGGGCTGTCAGGCGCGCCTGCCCAGTGAGAAATCAGCACTGAGCGCTCACGTCCCGGAGGAGGCGGAGAGCAGGAGGGTGGGTTAGACCAATCAAAGG